>NC_135411.1:51948766-52641266 GCF_051991245.1 Festucalex cinctus
CTGCTCGTATTTGTTGGACCCATGAAGGGGCTTTTACCTCCCTCCCTATCATGAAGCCACTGAAAAAAAATTACAGATGATTGTGACAAGCTCAGCTCCACTCTCCTCTCATGGAAACCATACAAAATCCGAGCTGCACGCTTTTGCTGGTTTTGCTCATTGCATTCCCTTTACAATAAAATCCTGGTATAAAAGGCAATGAGGATTAAGACTGAGGAGTGTTTTGCACTAAAATAGCTAGAATGGAGTTATGGAGAGGGAAGTAAAGAAAAAGGGGGGGGTCAGTTCAGCATCCTGTTCCTGATGTAGAGGCTGCAGCTGCCGAGATGTTCTGGCCTTTCCCTTTGTGTCGCTGACCTCCTCTTCTTCTTCCACCTCCTCCGGTCTTTGGCTATATCGAAGAGATACCAAAATGAGAAAAAAAAACAAAAACTGTGCTAATGGAGCAAAAAAAAAAGCTTCGACGTGGAAAATGGTAAGACAAGACTCCAGATTTGACTTCATCCCGCATTCAGGATCACCACAATCATGATGACCCAACTTTACCTTGTTCTCTTTGTTGCCCTCCTTTAACTGAGGGTCCTCCTCCCCCTCTCCCTGCCGGGAGCCAGCCACGCAAGCAAAGGAGAGGGCAGAATATGACACATGATGTATGATAACAGTTTGAATGGATGAACGAAAAGTTCCAAGAACAGAATAAGGACACAAGAGTTGCAGGTTAGAGAAGCAGTTAGAATTGTGAGTTCTCAATAGAAGAAAATAAGTAGAACCCCCCTATACTGTCTTGTGTTTATTTTGTTGTGCTTTGTATCTCACCTGGTGTGTCGTGCTTGGGCCCGCTGACTGTGCTATCGTCAAGCCATCATCTGCTGTGTCCTCTTTTCGAACTGGCGCCTTTTTCGTGGATTGCATTTTTATCTGTGGAGGTTTGGAGTTTGACGGCAAATTATTGGTGGACTGCAGGAGCTGAAAAAAGTGCGATAGGGAATAGTTTTGATGGTAAAATGAGCAAATCTCCTTCCTTGAAGGTAAGGACATTTAATTTTCTTGGAAGCACCTTGGCAAAACTGCAGATATCCTTGATCTTACCTTTGTGATGGTGCCGACAGCCTTGGTACGTCCCTCCCTGAACACCAGTCTCTGGTCGCAGTGGAGGTACTCGGGGGTCTTAATAAAGCGGAAGTGGACAGAGGCCTTGTCCCCTGTCCGTAAGCAGTCTCTGTTCATGGACAAGATAGTGGCGGTCTGCCTTATGCTGCCACAGTGAACTGCAAGGAGAGTGAAACAGACGCGTGATGAGAAGGTAAGCAACCATTTCAACAACGTACATTGCCTACATTTATGTAATAACAGAAACCTAGCAAAACAAAATAAGATCTATCATTAACTTGTGTCAAACTGTCAGTTACATACCCATAGCCTGGTATCGGGGTGATATCGTAGTGGGGTGGTGTAGAACAAGAATCTCTGCTTCAAACTCCCAAGTGGCCTGTGGGTTCAACCTTGGGGACACCATCACCATACCTTTTCTTATGGTGGAACGCTTGATCTATATCAAACAGGAATACAATGGATTTTTTTTTTTTTTATTACGTCAGACTTTGCCTCATTAGTTTACATGAACTAATGATGGTATTATGTATTGAAAAAGAACATTACATGGCTTTTTGAGTCCCTTTCTGAGTCAAAAGTCTCCAGTTGTGCAGCCAAGTTCTAGGAATTTATCTAGACATGAACATGGCCACTAGGTGGTGGTGTTTACCAACTTACCTTTTTGAGCGCAAACGAGGCAGTTTGACCCCCTCGGACTTCCTTCACTGGCATTCTCTTGCGGTGGATTGATTTGACAGCGATGGAAATGAAGCTGCCCAAAGGGTCCGGACCCAGTAGCATGGTATCGTTCAGACGTATCAGTCCACGTAAAGTAGTTCCTGATACTACTGTTCCGACTCCCTAAGACGGCCAGTAAAAGTGGAGTCAGTTTCATAGCATACATGTGACCTGTCAGTTATGCAGATGACACACAACTGTATTTATCTATGTCCCCAAATGACAGCAGTTCTATTAACGCATTGTGTCATTCTCTAGAGCAAGTTAACAACGGGATGAACCAAAATTTCCTTCAGCTGAACGAAAACAAAACGGAGCTCATTGTTTTCGGCAATAAAGAAAAGAGGATTGCTGTTAAAAAACAGCTTGAGTCACTGTCTTTAGAAACTAAAGACCAAGTTCGAAATCTTGGGGTACTAATAGACTCAGATCTGACCTTCAGCAATCATATTAAATTCATCACTAAAACAGCCTTTTACCAGCTGAAAAACATATCCAGACTGAAGGACTGCATGCTTCAAGCAGACCAAGAGAAGCTTATCCATGCTTTTATCTCCAGCAGACTCGATTACTGTAACGGTCTTCTGACTGGACTCTCTCAAAAGAACATGAGACAATTGCAGCTCATTCAGAACGCTGCAGCTCGAGTTCTGACCAAAACAAAAAGATCAGAACAACATATTACTCCAGTACTTAAGGATTTACACTGGCTCCCTGTCAGCTGTAGAATCGATTTTAAAGTTCTGCTACTCGTCTATAAATCACTAAATGGTTTGGGTCCTGAATATATCCAAGAAATGCTGATTGAGTACAAACCCAGCAGGGCTCTGAGATCTACAGACTTGGGCCAACTAGTGGAACCCAGAGTTCGAAGCAAACATGGTGACGCTGCATTTAGCTATTATGCTGCACACAGATGGAATAGGCTACCAACAGAAGTGAAGTCAGCCCCGAGTGTAAATGCTTTCAAATACAGGTTAAAAACTTTGCTTTTTTCTTATACCTTTGATTAGGGACTTTTAAACAGCTTTAATTAAGTGTTTGTTTTTTAGTAAATTTTGTAACCTATTTTTATTTATTTATTTTTTTTCCTCTGAATGTTAACTACTGTTTCTTGATGCTTATGTGTTGTCTTTCCTCGTGTAAAGCACATTGAGTTGCCTTGTGTATGAAATGTGCTATACAAATAAACGTGCCTTGCCTTGCCTTGCCTTGCCTTGCCTTGCCTTGCCTTGCTATGAAAAATTACCCAATTTTAGTGATGAAATACTAGCAAGATTTGGGAAACCCCGCTGTATAATTTCCTACAATGTTGAAAAGACACCCACCGGTACAGAGTAGGTGTCATCAATCTGAAACTCAGCTGGCTGGTCATCTCTATAGCACGTCCGAGATGAGAGCAGGTTGAGGAACATCTTGAGCAGGTCCATGTTCTCTCCAGTCACGTTTGAGATTTGAAAAATGGGACACATCCTTCAGGAAGGCATATGTACAAAAGTTACTAAAGAGAGTTTTAACTTTGGCACTCTCACTCAGAATCTGCCTTGGGACAGACTTTGTACCTCTCCGAGCTGAAGTTGGATGCCGTGACTATGACGTCGTCCTTGTTCTGCACTAGCACGGGGATTTTCCTGCAGCCAGGGGACTTCAGTAACCTCTGAAGCAGCTTTAATGTCTCTGTTGGGATCAGAGGACATAAGAAATGACAGCTTCGGTTCACATTAATTTTTAATCTCTAGTCTTCAAGTCACAAAATAATGGTCTGGTTATTTGGCCCCATGGGCAGTTAATAATGAATGTATTGTAGTTTCTAATAAAACAGGCTGTGAAAAAGTATGTTCCTCCTTCCTGACTTCTGAATAGAGGACATCTCTGATTTGAATATTTCACAAAGACAACCCAAGTAAATATGAAATGCAGTTTCTAATTGTGTGGTTGGTTGGCCAACTACTCCAGGGAAGGGCCGCCACTGGTCCCAGTCTTCTCAATTTGTGGAGCATGGATGGCATAGTGGTGATATCTTTGAGTGCCAAAACCTCAAAATAGTTTTGTAAACATTTCCGGGCGGAGACTGCAATTGCTTTGTCTCTGAATTTCTTTGAATCATGGTATAATGTGTTTCTTTGACTTGGTTTAATTTATGTAAAACATTTAAATATTGCTGGATGCTAATTAAATGTGTTTGACAATAATGTTGGCAAACAAAATCAATTTGTGGCTCCCTGATGTAGAATTTGCATGGAACATTGACAACAGCTGGATTTAACTTTTGGCTTGTCAGTTTGAGAACTTGCATATTTGGGGGAATTAATAAGGCAGACAAGTTTGCCTCATTATTAATCTCACACTCTAGTGCACAGCTGCTTCTAAGCACAGCAGATGTCGTATTTACATCTTAAGCAAGCAACGACAGTGTAGAGAAAACGAGCAAGAGCAAGAGGGCACGACATATGACTAACCTTGAAGGATGTTGGCTGGACACATGTCTATTTTTGTCACCACTACAAACACGGG
This sequence comes from Festucalex cinctus, assembly GCF_051991245.1. NCBI lineage: Eukaryota > Metazoa > Chordata > Actinopteri > Syngnathiformes > Syngnathidae > Festucalex > Festucalex cinctus. The sequence goes on from NC_135411.1 coordinate 51,953,111, forward strand.
CACATTGAGGGCTAAGGCCAGACCCAGGTGCTCTTTGGTCATGCCCACAATCCCTGCATTACTGCCGACCTGCACAGCATGAACGAAAATGTTCACGCAGGCTTATATTAATAAAAAGAGCACTCTCGGATGCTCGGATTCTCACCATGAGCATGCAAAAGTCTGGTAAGTGTCCAGTCATTCCAAACACGGTGGTCTTGAGGTATTTCTCGTGGCCAGCCAGATCGATGAAGGTGATCACTTTGGATGACTTCTCGCAGATTTTGGTCCAATCCAGACTTCCTCCGTGGCTATCTGGTTTGTTCACCACCTGAAAACAAAGTGGCCAACTTGATTCCAAATGCCATTTGAATTATTACAGTTCAAGGTCGCAAGTTTAAAAATGTTTTAGAGTAAAGTAATAAATAATAATAATAATAAAGTAATAAAATAAATAGTAGCATGTTACTGTAACTGTTTTTTGAATGTTTTAATGTTCTTTATAGGGGCATCCACATATAATCTTAAATGATTTGTCACTGTACAGTTTAAAAAAAAAATGATGGCGGCAGCAGCAGTTTTATTTGTAGGCTGTTGTAAAGTATGTAATACCAGCAGGTGGCACTATAACCCAAAGTGAGACATAACAGTGGTGCATTTGGGGGAAAGGGGTAATTATTCATACAGTGGAACTAGTGGTGAAAAGGTTTAACTGGTACAAAATCTTTGAGGTAAGGAAATGATGCATTCTCTTCTTCAAATAAGCCACAATGCATGTTTGATTCTTCATACTCTATGCACCATAAGTTGTAAAATATATAAATGAAATACATAAAAAAGTGACATATGCTCAAAACCAAGTTTTGTTTTGTTTTGTTTTTGTTTGCTTTTTAAATTAGATGGAATCTATCTTCTATTGACCTTTTTTTTTTTTTTTTTTTGCACCAATGTTTATCTCAAGTACTGTTATTAGGACACAAGGGGTGTGAATTGCCTAGTACCTGACGATTCGATTCGTATCACGATTCACAGGTCACGATTCGATTCGATACCGATTAATCCCGATACGAATTTATAAGTCGATTGTTGCGATTTTTTTTCATTCAAATTTAGAAAATACTAATCAGTAAGCTTGTAGAGTGTAAGATTTATATGAAAATGTATTATTTATTTATCTGAAATTTCAGTCTTATAGAGGTTGTAATCTGTTTCATGTTTGAACAGCATTAAAATAAAATATTAAGGCTTAATGTTCCGTTCATATAACATTCGTCCATGCTCAAGGTGTGAATCCTAACCCGAATTCAGACGTTTTGTTGAATATTTTTCCATTAAAAATGGAAGTTTAAAAATCGATTCACACACACACACACAAAAAAAAGGGAATGATGATAAGACGTTGAATCAGTAAGACTACCGAATGAACAATTCTGAGCTCTTAAAAAAAAATAAAAAAAATAAATAAAAAAAAAATTGTTTTTTTAATTGAATCGATTGGAGAATCGCGCGATGTAGTATCGCGATATATCGCCGAATCGATTTTTTTTTAACACCCCTAGGACACATGCTGTCCAAAACGAAACTGTGGATATTTAATCCAATGTACCCGTTAGGATGTAAGTGGTTCTCACCTGTCCCTCCTGGTCAAATCCGAGGATATCGTTGCCCACGCTGCTGGTCCTACCACTTTCCATCTCGTGCTTGTGTCTGAAGAGTTTCTGGCGAGCGAAGCCTCTGCCGTTATCCAGCTCTCCATGTGTTAACACTCCTAGAAGAGTACTCTTACCAGCATCCACATTCCCTACCACTGCCACTCTAGGAGAGAAAAAAAAACCCAATTGTGTAGAAAATCTAATAAAGCACTTTAATACAATAGTCATTGACCACTCACCTGACCTCCAGAAAGTCCAGCTCCCCCACACGCCGACGTATCAAATAGTCCCGTACCAAACCCTCAGCCTCAGTCCGTTCCCTGAGCGGGATCAGATCAGAGTCCAGTTGTGCACACATGGATCGCACCGTTGCCTCTGAAGCCTCCATGTCCTTTTCATTGAGACCCCAATCGCCACCATCTTAAGCAAAGATGGAAAGGGAAACCATTCAATAACAAGATCCAATGTATGACTATAGAGTTCTGGTTTAGGGTGGGATGTTCACCGGTATATGTGCATCAAGTGGGTCGCTCACCTGAACCCATCCCAACCACATAGATGGTCTCTCCAGACCCCTCCTCCATCCTGTCCCTTAGCTGGTTAAGTAAGGAGTCATACTGCTCTCCATTTGGACTGACAAGGGCCAGCTTATTGCATGTAGTAAAGAAAGCAAGAAACACATTATTACAGTAATGTTGGTGTTATAAAGCAATCTGCTGTTAACAAAAACACCCAAACTTTTTTATTTATTGTGGGGTAAGGGGCCAAATTTCCACATATACAGCTCTCTATTCCCACAAAGTCATCTTGTAACTAATTCCTCACAAAAGTGCATTATGACTAAAACTTCAAACCACTTAATTAAACTTGAATCATTACTGTACTTGTACTGAAGGGATTAATTGACAGAAGGTGATGCCCAAGAAACTGATGCAACCATGTGCAATGTGGCTGGTGCATCCCAGTCTTTTGTGATGTGTAATTTGACCTTTGCAGCCATCTGAATATTATTACAGTCGCACTCTTAAGTTTACATCATTCCTTACACTCAACTTGTTTGACCAGAACCAATACATTAACAAAAACACACACATTTGTGTGTGGCTGCCGTTTGTTAAAAAAAAAAAAAAAAAAAAAAAAAAAAAAAAAAAAAAAAAAAAAAAAAAAAAGGCTCATGCTGACAATAAAGCAACATTTTGACACAATTGTGAAATTGTATAAAATGTGTGCCATTTTATAGAGTTGCCTCAAAACCTTACACCGTTTTTTGTTTTTAAACTCTTTGAAATTAAATATGAAAATGTGACAACAAACTGTACACCATATGTTTGCCTATGTGAAATAACCAAATGTACAGGTACTTCCATATGGTACTTGTTTCATCAGCCTGTTTACGAACTAAAGTCAACCTACAGTCACCTGTTGTTTATTATGATGTATCCATGTAATTCGGTACCAAATGTGGAAGCTTTCAAGTGTTGAGAGCTTAAACCACGTTAAAGAACCGCTGCAATTACAACACTGTACCTTAATTTCATGTAACGTGAGCTTTATTACCGTGGCTATTAAAGCACTGAGCTACAGCTTCACTTGCTAGCCTTAGCTACAGCCGGCTATCTCGACGCAAGCAAATGCAAAAGAACCCATGATGTACCGTTTTCGGTGTTATTCACGCTACAATATACTCGGATCCTAATATTAAATATAATGTGGGCAAAACATGCGTTCAGACCCAAGAATAAACCAAAATCCCATTCATTCATTTTCACAAACAGCCAGCTAGCATTAGCCGAGTGCTAGTTATAGGGCCTAGCTTCACCTTGCTAGTAAAGTCAATCCTTCGATCCTCGGGCTCGCCGTTGACCATGTCCCCGTCCTCGTAGAACTCATCCCCGGGGTCGTCCACGCATCCCCCGCGGTCAGGTGCGAATATACTCGCTGGGAGTAAAGCATCAGCGAGCGCTGAGCTGGACTCATGCGCCGCCGCTATCGATGCCATTTCTTTTTGCGAGAAGTGCTCCTGTAGATTTGTGTCAGGCTGGTTATTGAGATGATGGCTTGGTGTAAACGTCGGATAGCGACCAGCTACACGACGGGCCCTCTCAGTTTTGTAAACATTGTAAAGGGTGAGAACGGGCTATTTGTAAGCTGTCAGTTCGCTTTTCAAAATAGCACGTCACCGCCCTGTTGATAATAATGAGGTAGGTGTGGGTGAATAGTTTACATGCTCGCCAATAGTCTGTCTGATTCCCTTGAATATGCGAGCAGAGAACCAATGCCATGGAGGGGGGCCGAGCATGGTTCCGCAGCCTCCTCCTCTCATGGGTCCGAATGTTATGTGTGCAATATGTGTGCAATACCGGGTGTCATACGTGGACAAACCTGCCAGTCAAAGTCTATGACAGTTTGATAAACACATGGGCTAACCGGGGAATTGTCATCATCGACGTCATAGTCACTTTAAAACAATCAGTTGCTTTATTACAATTTGTCAGCCTAGTGTGACATATGACTCTGTCGGTATCTATCTATCTATCTATCTATCTATCTATCTATCTATCTATCTATCCTGCCATCAACCTGTTAACATGTTGGCAACAGACGGGCCACATTATTTTTCTTTTCTTTTTTTTCCGCAAATTGAAACATTTCTTTAAACCTCCATGCATTTTCTCAACTAGAAACACAAATCCTCCCCCCTCTTTCTTCCTCTGCCTCTGTCTCTCTGATTGTCTCTATAGTGGAACTTCAACAACCAGTACTCACAATGGGCTTATATTGGTTTCTTCACATTATGAATGACAAGTGTGATCAGTTTTGGGTTGCTGTTTATGCTGAGACACTTGAGCTTTACTTGAGTTTCATTTTTTGCTGCAAGTGCTTATGCAACACATGTGCAACATGTTTTAGTGCAGGGGTGTCCAAACTTTTTCATTTGAGGGCCACGTACAGAAAATCAGCAGGACGCAAGGGCAACATAATGTTATGAAGAGAAATTGTGTTTAGTCCTAAAAATTGTACAAATAATTTATTTGTGCTTTTGCATATTTAGAAAAATGCTACAGTATATAAACCAATTTATTTGTAATATGGCAGTAGGGTTTTTATAGTTTTTGAATTTTTCATTTTAGTTTTTATTTTGTTTTGAGTTTTATTTTTTTAAATTTAGTTAGTTTTAATAAGTTTTCAGGGTGATTCTGTTAGATTTTTTTTATTAGTTTTAGTTATTTAATAAATGCTTATTTTTAGTTTAGTTATTATTATTATTATTATTATTTATTTATTTTTTAATGTGTATTATTGTGCGCAATATTTAAAAAACACCCTGGGTGCAAAGTCATTATTCAGCTTTATATCAAAATAAATCTACTAAAAATCACATTTAAAATCATCCCCAAAGGCTCATGCATTAAATTAATTACCAAAGACTAAAACGAAGGACGTTTGCTATAATTATAGTTAGTTTTAGTTATTTTTCTTTTTTTAAAAATCATCTTCGTTTTTATTTTATTTCGTTAACGAAATTGTTTTTTGAATTTTAGTTTTTCCGTTAGTTTTAGTTAGCTAAAATAAACTTTAATAGCACCTATGTTTTTTGACACCCTCCCTTACTTTGACCATCTCCAAACATTTTTGTTTTTTATTTTATTTGAACTGAGTCAAATGCCATTTTTAGCATATGTCGCCGGCCACTAAGAAAGGACGGCGGGTCGCTAATGGCCCCCAGGCCGTAGTTTGGACACCCCTGTTTTAGTGGATGGAAATATGTTTGAAAGTTGTCTAGGTGATATCTTTTGTAAGATAGGAATGCCATTTTTCACAACACTGTTAATAGTAGGGGTGTGAATTGCCTAGTACCTGACGATTCGATTCGTATCACGATTCACAGGTCACGATTCGATTCGATACCGATTAATCCCGATACGAATTTATAAGTCGATTGTTGCGATTTTTTTCATTCAAATTTAGAAAATACTAATCAGTAAACTTGTAGAGTGTAAGATTTATATGAAAATGTATTATTTATTTATCTGAAATTTCAGTCTTATAGAGGTTGTAATCTGTTTCATGTTTAAACGGCATTAAAATAAAATATTAAGGCTTAATGTTCCGTTCATATAACATTCTTCCATGCTCAAGGTGTGAATCCTAAAAAAAAAATTAAAAAAAATCGATTCTGCCAATTATTGAATCGATTCGAGAATCGCGAGATGTAGTATCGCGATATATCGCCGAATCGATTTTTTTTTTAACACCCCTAGTTAATAGAGTGTTAATGTTACAATTAGGGTTATTGTTGTATTTGCAGAAAAATGTCTCGGGTCTGTTTGTATTGTGCTCTACTGAATTTGCACATTATACTCACGCCATCTGTTAATGTGCTGTTAACTTCTGTTACAAAGGTCCCTTTTGTCACCAAACCTCCTGACTGCACTTCCTGATGGCGAGTTACTTCTGCAGAAACACATATCATCTCAGTTCAAGGAAAAGGTCAGTACTGTTTAAAACAATCCAGTCAAAACGGATGGCGTGACTGATGTAACGCGTTTGTTGTCATAGATTTTATTTCGATAGCGTGAGTCCCCTTTAGGGTCATGAGTGAGCTCCAGCTGACTTTGTACCGAGGCATACTGCACCCTTGTATTAACGAATACTCTTAAAAATGAAAATCTTGAACATGGCATCATCCATACAAGTCTTTTCTTAAATAAAGGTAAAGTAAATAAACGTCTTATCTGGCTAAAATAGTATTGAAGTACATTTGGTGTGTGTCCTCAGATAACAAGAAAACAATGCGAGTCATTGTGATTAAAATGCATTAATCTCACTTGTCATGCAGTAGGGTCAGACTGGAGTCGCAACCCACTCCAAGCTGGGCTGACTGTCATCTGATTCGGTTTCAGGCTATATGCAGGAGGTGGGCATTGCAACATTCAGCTGAGCTAAATATGTAGTTGTCTCCTTGGTGACAAATTCATTTCTCTCCTGACCCCCTCGGCCTGAAGACTCAATAGAGTTACAATGTGACAGTATCATGTAATTAGTCTCACTTCCCTATGGTCCACAGTTGCTTGTTAAACCCGTTATTAGTGCTTTCTAGCCTTACTGTGATCTCATTGGTCAATGTCATCCCAAGCTTGGAGCGCTCTGGCTGGCTGGACTGTCAGTGAAATGGAGCCACCTCCCACTCTGCATAAAACCTCTTGAGGTCAGTGAGGCGAGGCCCTGCACTCACTACTTCTCCTTTGCAGCTGCTCATCATCACTGTTGACCACATCCGAACTCACAATGGCCGTAAGTAAAAGTCTCATTACTCGTAGTTTTACTTTCTGCTTTCTAACTGGTGAACATTTAGTGCTGGGCTTTCCCCACTTTTTTTTTTTTTAATTTCACATGACATATGATTGATATGTTTAACAAGCACATGACAAAATATCACCAGTAGACTTGAATTACACATCACATGGATATTTTTAAGCTATTTTTCCCCCTTTTTAGAGATGTGAATGTCTTCTGTTGCCTTGTATGGTTAAAGTATTCACTGCAGCACTCCCATGAACATTTGCCAACTAATGACTGAATTCTCAGCTGCTTCTCAGTCAGCACTTAAACTTGCTGCGTTCCTCCTGTAATTATCAGATTTCTCTACAATCGCAGTGCTTGTTTGTTTGACCACTCTATTTTTTATTTATTTTTTTGTAAAAGTAAACAATTGGCATCCAAAATCAGCTGTTTTTTTTTTGTTTTTTTTCCCCAAGTTCTCTTTAGACTCATAAATTGAGTTCATTCTATAAATGTCTGCCTTTGTTGGCTACTGGGCTGAGCATATGTCTGCTGATCACTAGCTGAGGAATGAAAAGCTTCCACAGCACTACAGTAATACTGTCATGTCGAGAATAGACAAACAAGGGCTGTTTTCAGACATGACCCTGCACCATAAAGATCTAGTTCTCTATTAACGATACATCGAAATGAATTGAATCATTTCGGACGGTCAACTTGATAAATGTGCTGTACTGTACTTTTAATCCAAATTGGGCATTCTGGTCTTTGTAAGGGGCACATTTGTGATGCATCTTATATATTGGATTCTTCAACCAGACTATAGGGCCCAGCGCCATTTGTTGCGCACGCCCACTTAGCAGTTGGACTCTTACATGGAAAGAATGTTGCAGCCATACTATTCCCCCAAGCCTGCTTTTCCTATCTTGGCTTGGCGGGTGTTCAACCTACAGTTTTTCATTTTCCCTTAACGTGTCCTTTTTACACACTATGTGGCAGGCTTCAACTCAGTCCTCAGGATGATTTTTAATTTGTATTTTTTTATTATGCTAAGAACTTCAGTGAAATGTAGTTGATAATCCTGATTTGTGAACAATGACACAGATAAAAATCCTGTTAGCTCCTGTATTTGTATGTGTTGCATCCAAAACAGTTCCCATGAAGTATCATTTTAACAGTAATGGCACACATTGCCAACGGGAAATGTCCTTATCTAGACACAGCTGTCTCCACTATTACTGCCACGTGCACGGAAGCTTTTCTGCTACACTCAGCCTTTTTTTTTTGCCCCCCTCAAAGTATTTCTGAGGAAATTGTTACGACATATACTGTATCATAATTAGTTCCTCAATGTTTGTATTCTCTGCCAAGATGTGGTGTTGAGAGGATGTCACATTATATTTTAAAGATATTTTCAACAATATGTGTTTCTTTTTCTACACAGGGAATGGTTGTAAAGAATATGTCCTTCAAAGTAGGGCAGACTTTGACCATTGTCGGAAAGGCAAAGCCTGATGCTACCAAGTAAGTAGTCATTTAAAATGTCTTCAGGAAGTGATGGAACTTTTCATATTTGTAAACGGATAAAACCAAATAAGGTATTTCAATATTTTGCAGTGATCATTTGCATGCTCCTTGTGTCTGTGCCACAGTTTTGTACTAAACATCGGGCCGGATGACAAGGACATCACCATGCATATCAACCCACGTTTCAACGCGCATGGAGACGAGAACGCAGTGGTCTGCAACTCTTTCCAGGAAGGCAAGTGGTGCGAGGAGCACCGAGAGGGAGGTTTCCCATTCCGCCAAGGGGAGGAGTTCAAAGTGAGACATCACTTTATTTTTTTATTTTTTATTTTTTTTATTTTTTTTAAGACCAACAAATCATATCTAGTTACTCAAGTGGTGAATCTAACAAGAGAAAGCAAAATGTATTGTACTTGAAAAGATAATGATTATGGTTAAAACTGTTTAGCCAGAAAGTATTGCATTTGATTACATTAATTTTCTAGGGTTGAATTCCCAAATTTCCAGATTCACTCAACCCCGACCACCATACAATACAATAGATGGGTACAACAAACAATCCAACACATTCCTACCGATTTTCATACTAATATTCTCCTTTTCCTTCGTAGATCATCATCGTGTTCACACCCACGGAATTCCAGGTCACTCTGTCGGATGGCTCCGAAATCCATTTTCCCAACCGCATGGGCGCAGAAAAATATTCTTACATCAGTTTCAGTGGAGAGGCTCGTGTCATCAGCTTCGATATTAAATAAACCTGCAGTGACTGTGGGATTGTTCTTTAAAATTGGTGCTTGCAGCAGAGCTCATTCTCCTGCACACAGCAGTTTAACTGTTTTAGTTCCTAGCTATTCAATAATTGTGCTGTTTTACATATGCCAATTCTACAGCCATAGATGAATGGAAATCTTAGATAACAATGCTCCCAATATAGGTATGTGCTGCACACTAAATTGTACAATTGACTGTAATGTAGCCCTAACAAAAAAATAAAATAAAATAGCATTTTATAAATAACGCGAAATGATCAACTTTTACCCTCCCAAACATTCCAGACTTGTACCAATGCTTACAATGAATACGTATTAAAGCAGGATTTCCATGGACTTTTGTGATTGTGGTTACTGACTGATTTAGCCACTAGATGGCGCCAGTGTACTAAGAATGTATAACTCAGCACCGCTTTGCTCAAGGTTACAACATTTTTAAAATGAGCAGCGAGTTAATTGTAACCGTGGTACTAATCTAATCCTAATTGGATGTTGACGATCTTTTTTCTCTTGTTACTTTGCACATGTAATGCCACAGAAGTATAACTAATTGTTTTAATATGTAAATTCTGACACCAATTTCAAAACTGAAGGACAAATGGCTTTTGAGGAAAACACAAATGCAAGGTCACAGATTGGAATAAATCTCCATTCATTCCAACAAACCCGATTTTGAATGCTGGCCTGTGTGTGAGAGACGTGCAAGTATTCCTTTAATTTAATCTGATGTAACAAAAGGCAATCAGACTGATTTTAGAGGCGAGACTGTTAGCAACCAGCTCTGCATGTCAACAGGTTGCTTTGCTTTCAGCTATAATATCCAGATGGATGTGACCACTTTTCTAAAGACCAAGTTCAAGAAGTTTTTTCTTATTGGTGTCATTACTGCAGTATGTTTACTGGGTGTTTCATTATGTGCATCTTTTGGGATTCAAATACAACATGTAATGCCAACACAAAAGCAGGACGTCAAAGATGGTCCTGCATACGGAAAGACGAGCATACACACACTCCCACACTCTCAAAACATTTACCTGTGCAGCGTCACCTCATGGGTGTGTGCAAACGTGAACTGTGTGGACTAAAAATGAATCACCTCAGCTTACGTAAAAACTATATTTAGCTCCCGCATGACTCCAGATTTCTGCAGCACAGCTATCAGCCACACATTGAGATGCGCGTGGGCCCACCTCGGGCTCACTGCGGTGCTGCGTCTACGTACATCTCCTGCAGGCTTACTTTTGGATTAGTACCACATTAACACATTATGCATAATGTAACCTGTTGGTTTGCGGTATGAATATGGTGTTAACTTGTGGAATTATTGAATTAGGTGAATATGCACACATGGGGCTCATTAGTTATCCTAACAACTGGAAGTTGCCATCTTGTCATTTTGACAATACAGATTCTGTTTCTGACAGTGTTAGTCAAGAGAAATGATTCGCGCAGTAGGATGAAGGTCAAAAGGCTCCAGAAGGAGGGAGTCTCGGTCACGGAATGTCCACGTGAGGGCAATTTGGATATCATTAAGCTTGAACGCCAGAGGTTTGCCTCTCCCACTGCTGTTCAACAAAGCGGCCTCCTTCACAGTAATTATGTTGTTCAAGTCGATGACATCAAACATATAGTATTAAAATATGTCTCACAGTGTCAAGCATTATTATATTTAGACGTTAAAATGTTGCTGATGTGGACATTCATTTGTTTGAGCCTCTGAAACAAATATGGAAGGTCATCATTTGCATTTGTTGACATGAAGTATCTGTTTTTAAGAATTTTCCTAATTTCTCCCAGCAGACAGTGCTGACAGATTCCAAAGTCTGCTGTCATTGACCCAACCTGACACAGCGTGGGTGTGTGTGGTGAAAGATATAAGTATGCTGAACAGCACAGGTGCCCTTTTTCATCAAGCAAGCCCGTTCAAATATTAAGTGCCTGTCTTTAGCTGAACTTTGTGCACTAGTATATGAACTTGATGAGACCGATTTGCATATTCATCAGTTGCTGGCATTGATGGAAACATGCTCAAATTTAAAGTAGCCTATATCTGAATTGGATATTATGCAGAAAACTGCAGTACAAACGACATGAGTAAGTGACGTGTTAACAGTTCATGAGTTTTGCAATTACATCCATGTAGAAGTAAATGTTTGTAAACAATAGGTACAAGGGTAGCCGAGCCTACTTCCTGGTGGCAGAGAGCGAGCGACTACTCCCTATACCACTGGCACTGACCTAAACTGGGGGGGAAAAAATGGTGAAACTGCCCAGCAAGTTGTAGAACCAAATCTCTATCAGTGGGTTTGTTATTGGCATTTTCTGACAGCCTGGTATATATTGAATGTTTAGCTGGAATTGTCTTTTAGTAATTTAGCAAGACAGAATGGCACGCCTGCTAGCTAGAACACGCTTTTCATTTCACTGTCAAAAGAGAGCTTTTGTGCCGTAAGTTCTGTAGCTACAAGAAAAGTTAATTAGCCATAACTGACATGTTGAAATTAAATTGATGGCTGTAATAATACTTTTGTTGAACCGAGTCCTGATTGGCAACTTCCGAGGTATGTGTGAATTTGGGGGCGTATTTTGTATTCTACAACTTCAGGGCCACTCATTTTAAAGAGGAAGACCAGCCCCAAAATGTTCTTTAGTACACCAGATATATGTGCTCCCATTTAGTCTACACACGGCGTTCTGATTAATATTGTGTTTATGATATATGGATTAAGCTAAATCCACTTGTTTTTAAACCATATCAGGGGGCAGGCCATTTTGCCACTAGCTGACTGAAAAGGACATCACAGTTGTAACGACCAAACTGGGCTCAGGTTGTGAACGTCGCATGACCAAACTTGGGAAACAAGCGAACCCTGAATGGTTGTTACCTGAGCCCTGAGCAAGTGTGATGTCAACTTCCGCTGACAGCAAGTGGCAAAATGGCCGCCCCCTGTGATGGATAAAAATGGGTGGATTTTGCTGTTTAATTCATATTCCACAGTCACAATATTAATCAGAATGTCATGTTCCCCTTTAGGAGGGTCCATTGTTACGGAAACACAGAAGCTAAAGATTGCTTCAAAGTTATAGTCTGTGCCCACTTGCATGTGTTTTCTTTTTCTCGAAAAAAGGAAATTGTCTTCATCATCCGTCTTCCCTCTGTCGCCATGTGATTGCAGTGAAGTCTTGTTCCAGCTCACTGAGTGAATGTTTAGTCAGGATCTGTCTCCGTGTTCTACTCTGCACAATTGAAAGACAAATCACAGTGACAGGTCGCTGTAATGTGTGTTGTCTTTGTATGTCCGCATTTTTTGAAGGGTGAGGTGGATGCCTGATCTGATCTCCCATATCACCTAGATTTTCTTTCACACCCACCCTGAACTCATCTCTTCCTTTATCTGCTCTGTCACCCCACGCCACCACTTTTTATCTCGTTCTTCATCTAAGCGTGTCTCTGAAGAAATGTTCCTCATAATCTCCCTCTTTGTTTTTTTTCTTTTATAACCAAGTTTATTCACACTTGCTCCCTCGGGCTCCAGCCTGCTCCTTATTCCAATTTCACCTCACTGTTCAATGTGTGCACATGTGCATGTGGGGCTTGTATGAGGCTCCCTGAACACTGTATGTCGTCATTGCGAATCAGTGTGTTGTGCTAATGTGTGAGCCCGCACATGCATGTTTAATGTCAACACATCACTTGTGCTAATCTCGTGTTGACTTGTGTTAATGAGTGGCGGGCCGTGCATTTGGGATCTGACTTAATCCGTCACATCGCCACCATCAATACTATACAACAATGCAATACTGTACTGTTAAACTGCGTAAAGCCATAAAAGTCACTCTATTCAACCAAACCGCAACTGCTGTCAACTCGACTCCACTTTCTACTTTTCCTGCACGTCTACCTCAATGTTTGGATCGATACAAGCCGACTGCGTAATAGAATTAGGCTCTAATGGGAAGTACAAACTTGCTTTATATTTACTAAATCCCCCTTGGGGGCTTTTCTGGCTAGGTAAGAAAGGACCAGACTGTGAAATGAGACTATAGTCAGAGATGTATGTGCACAATTTGTGTGAGTGAGTGTGTGTGTGTGTGGTAGGAATGGAAGCATTCGGCAAATAGACTTGACTAGTGAGTCAAATGGGTTTAAATTCTTCACTTGCTGCCTCAATGTCAAGTTGATGGATGTGTGTTGAGCTTGCACTTGCAGGGGGCTGCAACTGTAAAAACAAGACTTGGACTTGACAAAAATGTCTGCCTTTAGAGTGGACAAAGTGATGATGAACATTTTTGTTAGTATTAGTGTTACTATATATTATCTAGATTCTATATTGATTATTAGATTTTTTAAAACCCAGCCTTAATATTATCCATACATTTTCTACTACGGTTTTTGAGGCAATGTGCAGTTCAGTTTTACACACGTAGAAAGGACAACCACAATAGTGCAGGTGTACCAGAAGACATGGACTCAACCTCAAAAACCGAACACTGAATTCATGCATATTTTAAAATAACAGACTGACTTTTTCATGAACCTGTCCGTTTGCCCTCCTCCTAACTCAGCCATTCTCGTTTCTGATAGTGACATCCTCACGTGCCATTCAGAGTGTCACATTGTTCGCATGCCTCCATGTGACTGATGTCAAACTCACCTGGACACATTGGCTGGCTGATCCGCTCTAAGCTGAACACGTACGTCTATTCAACCGGGACGCTGAATCTTTCATGGGAACACAGAGAGACCAGAGTTCAAGTTTCAGGTAAATGTAATTGTGCGTGTGCCTATATGTGTGTGTTCTGCCTGCTTCAAGGAAGTTCAATCTAACCCATGCAGGTTATAGTTTGCGTGTAGACTACAGTTAGAAGATGCTTTAGCCCACCACACGTTGAGTGACATGACCTTCGGTTTTCAAACAATGTTTTGAGGTTCCCCTTATATGGTGTATATTTTTTATGGAACCACATACAATGTTGCAATTCATTGTGAAGGAAGAAACAGATTGCTTTGGCTACTGTGTGATAATTAGAGAGGCTGTTGACAACGATTGCCCCTGCAGCACATGTGCAATTCGGTGACAGAGACTCTCCACGCATGGCTTTTTCAGGCATGGGTGCAAGTTAAATGATCAATATAGTTAAGTCTGACTGCAAAACACAATGTATGTACTTTATTAATATGTCTTGGTGCTGCTGCCGAGCTGGCAGCAACCGACTGGATGTGCTTTGAAATCGGAAATTTATATCTGCGAAAGCACGTGATCCCGACATTAAATTTTTGATTGGTTGTTAATGCCTCTTTGCACTTCCATTAGTCCAACCCCCCATTTTTATTTATTTATTTTTTTTAAACAGTGTTTTTAATTAAACCGTTTTAAAATTATACGGTGTCCTTGAGTGTCTAGAAAGGCGCCTATAAATATAATGCATTATTATTATTATTATCTTTGTTGTTGCTGAAAATTCCAATTTTGAATCATAGCAAAACTAGTGGATGGAAGTCGGCCACTTGTAAAAACTAGTTGGTGGAACTGAAAAACTCTGGTCATAACACTTGGTACGTCTATACAAGCTAATAAAACGTGTTTGTTTATTTGTGCCCTATGTGATGGGCTGGCTGAACACACTAGTCACATCTTTGTGTGACTTGTTGTGAGCTAAACACAACCAACTTCATTAGTTGTGAAAATGAAAGACATAAAATTTCATCAACTGTACTGGAAATCTCTGAAGAAAACAATGTCATTTGTTTTCACCCGTACCCAGAAAGATTCAGCTCTAGGGGGGGAAAACAGGAAGTCTAACCACGGAAAACAAAGTGGGGAAGAGATAAAAGGTGACACCCAAGGGTAAATAAGAAACAACAACAACAACAACAAAAGGGAAATAATGGAAAGCACTGAAGGCCACATGGTGCTGCGTAGCTGGAAGTGAGAAATCAAGCAAGAGGAATTGGATGGTAACTTTAGAAGGAGTTTAGAAGTCTAAAGTAAACAGGTATTCCCAACACCTAAATGGCTGATCGAGGCTTTCACCTACATTGTCGAAAGTAATTCCGCAGAAAAGATAAGTGGCTATACTTCCTTCCCAAAAAATAACCCCGGCTTCCCATCCAGCAAACTACTTTTACTACTACATTGAAGTATTTCCTGCTTGACAGTTTCGTTGCCTGGCGTACATATCAGTAGGTAACATCTTGAAAGACTAAATGCTACAACCTGACAAACATTTAATATGTTCCCCCCGCAATAACCAACACTTCATTTGTAGATCATTTTGAGTCAATGAGATATCATTTGTTAATAATAATAATAATGGATATGGTCGCTTAATTGTCATCATTAAAATATGCAAGTAACCTAACTTTGCCTTTGTCGTGTGTTGTGCCAGCTAATTGCCCGACCCAAGCATTATATTATTCCTAAGTGCCAAGCAAGACAAAGCGCAGTCAGCAAAGCCCTCTCTTTTTTTTTAATTTTCTTTCCAGCTGTGCTCCCTAAACTTCAATTATTCACAACTTATGAATAACGCACTTCACCTCGAGCTGGCAAGTGGGGGTATTTTTGCACATGATGCCGTGAATTAGTCATAACCCCACAATGGCAAAACATACAATTTTCATTCCTTCGCCCTTCTCCACACTGACTAGGCAAGTGCCACGTTTGTTGTCAATATATGTGAAGATTGACTGCATGCTGCCAAGTGATCATTTTTAAATCCCTGCTAACTCACTGTTTTCCATGTACATTGTCCAGCAACAAATGGTTATTTCTCATGAACACAATATAGATGTTGCTATATTATAACATTTGGTTTGCAATATATTGTACTTTATTTTAAGAATTCTTGAACCCATTGTAATGCAGATCTCTCAGTAAAATCTCAAGATTTGTCTCAAACTAAGTGTGCCTCCTTTAGTGTAGGCCACTAAGCAGAAAGAGATGATGCCTGACGTGCTTAGGGATCGGGCAGACACGACTGGAATCAAATCATTACGTGTGGGTGTAAAAGTTGCAGATATGAATGATTGTGCAGCAAAATAAAGAGGTCGTTCAGAGGACATACACGACTGTGAAAGGCCTATTGAGTGGATTAGAGGACATTTGAAGGCAAAACGTGACATTAATATGAATATTAACATTAACGTGAACTTCACGTAGGCAACTGGTTACATTTTAATCACGATAAGGGAACTTAGTTTTATGGAAGGGCCGAATAAGGTAAAGTGGACTGTCCAAATAGAGGTCATGACATGTATGCTATACCAGTGATTCTTAAAGTGTGGTACAAATAACAATAATATTACTAACTAATGGCTATTTCTAGTGGCAAACTGAATTAAATATTACTAAAATTAAAACCAAATATTAAGATTTTTTAAATAATGTTTACAGCCTTCAACTAAAATATATAAATGTATTGTTGTTGTTGTTTTTATACATTTCATGTACAGTGGGCGTACCGTAAAAAATTTTTTAAGTACAGTTCAGTGTATTTCACTTTTATGTATGGAAAAATACATAGACGTTAACTCATTCACTCCCGCTGTTTTACTGGATTTTGACTGATCTTGCAAGGCCCACAAAATATTGTGCTATACTGCTATAAAAATATGGAACGAACCAAAAGAAAGATTAGAGTCTTCTTTTATCAGGAAAAAAGCACATTTCTGTTTCCGTTTTGCAGCAATTAGCATTAGAATATAGCTAATTTTCATCATCATTCGCATTCCTGTTGAAAACACTGTCAAAAAGAGCTTGTTGCAACATGGCCTTGGCTTATTTCTTATGCTCAGCTGACACCTGCTGGCTGCTTTTGTAATAACTATACCATTGCTTAAAGCCACCTCTTTATTTTAGAAGCTGCATCAAAGCCTTCTGTATGCTCTCGTATTACAAGTTTTTGGGAGTGAAGGACACAGTATTAAAAAAAAAATGTATTTACACGTTTTTGGGTTTGAATGTTAAGTCTTTTTAAACATTTAAGTACCGTATTTTCCGCACTATAAGGCGCACCGCATTATAAGGTGCACCTTCAATGAATGACATATTTTAAAACTTTTTCCATATATAAGGCGCTACAGTAGAGGCTGGGGTTACGTTATGCATCCATTAGATGATGCTACGCTAAAGGGAATGTCAACAAAACAGTCAGATAGGTCAGTCCAACTTTATTAATAGTAGGGGTGGGAATCTCTGACATGCGGCCGATTCGATATGTATCTCGATACACAAGTTGCGATTCGATTGAAAAACGATTATCTTTCAGAACAGAACGGTTCGATTAAGTTTGGGAACGATACAATTTTCGATTCGATACGATTAATTTCAATATTCAAAACTTATAGTGACATTTGTTGCTTGTAAACATTAATCTTAAAACACCACAAATTTTTACAGTATCTACAAATGTGTAAAAAAAGAACAACAATGTCTTCTATATTTTTATATATATTGAATCAATTATTTAAATGGACTGGAACAAAGGGCTGGGCGATATGAATGTATCAGTTTAAATATTTATTAGTTGTTATTGACAGTTATAATTGTTTTTTGTTTTTGTTTTTTAATTCAAAATCAGGATCAGGAAAACAAAAGGCTGATAATTCAATTTGAAATATAAATATTTAACCTTTAAAAAGACACCAACACAATTAAACAGAATATGTCCACATTGTGAAGTATTTCAGAAACATAAATTTAAGACATGAAATAAACCTACCGTCCAACCAAAAGAAATATGAAGCCTACTGCCCAGAGCCAGCTGAGATAGGCGCCAGCAGCCCCCGCGACCCTTGTGAGGAATAAGCGGTCAAGAAAATGGATGGATGGATGGATATATCCAAAAATATTTCCAAAAGTGCATTTCCCTTTTTATTAACAATTTTTGTTTTTAACATTTTTTGTTTTTGTTTGCCATCACATTCATTTTTGGTTAATGTATGACATCTTTTTTGTTTTTTTAATCTGAGACACGATGATGACCATGGAATCACTACGGTTTGTTTTGTTTTTTGGGCTGTCGTTCATTTTGAGTTTGATGACGTAATTGCGGGCACGTCTCAGTTCCCTGCTGCTCATGCTAGTTGTGTACATTGACAGGGAGCCACAAACTGAGAAATGAGATACTTGCAGTGTGCTTTCAGCTTAGCTGGTGTGTTGGCTGTGGGACATACCTGTGTCGTTTGAATCCATGCATTGGATCGTCACGGGAGTTATTCTTTTTGGCTCGCGCGCAGTACCAACACCGGCCCGGGACATACAAGTGCATCGAGAGGACTCGATAGCAATTGGGGAAATACCAAGATGTACGGCATCGGCTTCTGCTAACTGTCTCCACTGTTGCATGTTGTCACTCGTTGTGTGCGTGTCGCGAGCACGGCGTTGACGGTAGGCTCCCCCCAAGGTGCGTAACGTCTTTGCATTATGTTTACAACATCCGGGGAATGAAGCGTCTCTGAGTGCTACTTTGCTAGCTCTCTGTAAACACGGAAGTAGCTTGAATAGTGCTGCTACTGAAATGTAAACAAAACAAGTAGAGCACGGCGCAGAACTCTTGCTATTGTTATGAAAACCATAAAGCCTCACTCGCAACCGATTCACAGCAACGCGATATCCGGTCCACAGCTTTACAAGCAATGTATCTAAGGATTCCCGGCGGATTTTGTATCGGTTGACAAGTCTGCTACCGATACGGCCGTTTAGCTCCCCTTGACGACCGATGGTTCGGTCGAATCGGTTTCTTGTCCCACCCCTAATTAATAGATTACAAACCAGCTTTCTGACAACTCCATTCACTCCCAAAATGAATAAACAGCTGTTTTATTATTTTCTCTGAGGTAAAGTATTCGTATTAGCTAGCGATCCAAGATGGCGGGATCTTCTGCGCATGCGCGTCACCGATCGTGCAGGGTCACCGATAGCGTCCTGACAGCGAGACCTGTTGCGGCTCAATATTGATCCATATATAAGAGGCACCTGATTATAAGGCGCATGGTCAGCTTTTGAAAAAATTGAATGCTTTTAGGTGCGTCTTATAGTGCGGAAAATACGGTATATATTTATTTCACTTTTGTGTGCAACACATTTTAATTTAATAATTTAAAGGCAGGATCTTCCATTTTCACTCAGGGAAATGCACTTTTTAAATACAGGATGCACACACTTAAACTCCCTCTCAGTCTACACTTCTGGGCTTCTTTTAATGTGTGGTGGTGATTTTTTTTCCTCTACCCCCAACCCCCGAGGCTATATTTTGCCATTTTGTGTTTGTTTTGTCAACAACGGGACGCTTCAGGGTAGCGTCAGTGGACAGACGGTTGTTTTCCCCTCCACCCAATCGCAGAGCGGGGGTTGGGAGTGGACGGGGTGGGGGTGGCGGGGGTCGTGTAGGCAGACGGGATGTTTGTTTATGAGTAGAGTGATTTCAGCGATAACGCAGAATGGTGGACACAGTGAAAAAAAGAAAATACAGTATGACCAAACATACAGCGGATAGTTCAAATACAAAAGCCCAGACTTCCCTCTCCCCAGCCATTTCATCCACCTCCTCCAGCAGGATCCCAAGGCGTTCCCAGCCCAGCCGAGACATAGTCACTCCAGCATGTCCAGGGTAGTCCCCGGGGTGTCCTGCTAGTGGGACATGCCCGGAACACCTCTCCAGGGAGGCGTCCAGGCGAGCCACTTCAATTGGCTTCTCCCAATGTGGAGGAGCAGCGACTCGATATGATACTTTTTATGAATAACACCTCTGTTATGTTTTTGATGAATACTTAATCAAAGTATTTTAATTTTGGCCATTATAGTGGTATCTGGTGAAATAAGCATTTTTGAGGTGGCATATTGATGTGTAAAAGGTTTGAGAATAAAGTCCTGTCATAGTTAAAAAAAAAAAAAAAGTGCAGACACACTCGTGGACAAGCTTTGGTGGCCTCATACTGACCTGTTTGGAATGTTAGCTATTTGTTTGAAGATGTATTTTTCATTTTATTGTAATTGGGGTATTCCTGCGATGCATGTGCTCATAATGTGTGACAAATGAGTGACGTCTTTACACACATTCTGTCTCTGATTGGTTGGTTTTCATCTGGAACTGTGGTTTCTTGTATATCACATTCAGGCCAAAGATAGCTGATTTATTTAATGTATTTTATTTTTCACATGCAGATCATGTTGATCATGCCACTATACTGTCAAGACAAACCACATACCACCATTAACTCATTTGCTCCCAATAATGTGTAAATAAGTTTTTTTTATATTTTAAGTGTCCCAAAGACGTATTTATACGTTTTTTTGTTTTTTTATGCTAGAGCATACAGAAGGCTGCAGAAATGGTAGTTATTACACAAACGGCCAGCAGGTGGCAGCAGGGCAAAGGAGATCAACCAGGGCCATCTAGAAAAAAAAGCTAAATTACTTACATTTGTGAAAACTGATGAAACTTAGCTCTCTTCTAATGCTAATTGCTGCAAAACGGAAACTGATAGAAACCTGATGAAAGAAGAGACTTTAATCTTTCTTTTGGTAGGTCCCATGCTTTTATAGCAATTGAACACAATATTCTGTGGGCCTTGCAAACGGGATTGCTTCTGTGAAAATGGCTGGGAGTGAATGAGTTAATATACCTCTCACCTGTGAGTTACACCTGATAACGAAATACTCCTTTGAATTGCCCTTTGTTTA
Organism: Festucalex cinctus; assembly: GCF_051991245.1. NCBI lineage: Eukaryota > Metazoa > Chordata > Actinopteri > Syngnathiformes > Syngnathidae > Festucalex > Festucalex cinctus. Next base: position 51,974,009 of record NC_135411.1, read on the forward strand.
AATCATTGAAATGTCAAAATAACTCCAGACAAGCTGTCCGCACCCACCGTTACTGACTTTGAAGTTTGTGCTGTGTGCTCATATAGTCTCTCTCCCAAGTGTCTTCTTGTCATGTGTCAAAACATCTCTAAAGGTGCCCATCCAGCACGTCGTTGTTTGCAACCGCCAGCCCCATCGGTGCTTCTATCCGTGCGCGTTCACGCTGCGACGGTGCGTCCGCTTGTCGGATCGCATGAACACATTAAAAACTCAACCTGATTATGTGCACCGCTCTGTGCTTTTGCGTGCCTTCAATTACGAAACTAGTGTGAGCTGCTGGTGCTGTTAAAGGTTCTAAACACGGCTCGTTAAATATGCAATCCGGCGTGCATTTTTTTTTTTCCCTGTCGACTCAAGCTGAAATATTCTCCTTAAAAATAATGCGCAAGAATGGAACAAAGTTAAATATGTATTTCGTAAAATGTGCGCTGGTTTTTAATCCATCAGGTGCATCTTTTTCCCCTCTCTCCCCTCCTCCCTCCCTCCCTCTCTCTCTCTCACGCAGACACGCACACACTTTCAGATGTCTTCCCTGAGAAGAGGTTATGTTGTGGCGCGCTGCAGGAGACAAACTACGAACAAATGCGTGGGAGTTATTTTGTCCGTCTTCGCTTGTTCCACGAGGATGGGGAAATAACACGGGATGAAGTGACGATTTATCGGATTTTTTTGTTTGTCTTTTCTTTGCACATGAAGTTGCAATTTTGTGAGGAAATGCCTTTTGGAATTTTTTGCTAGCGGGGCTCCTAAATTGGTGTTTTCACACACGTTTGTCGACTAAAGGAGTTTTTCGTCGTAGTTTTTTTTTTTTTTTTCTTTTCTGTTGCAGCGTGCTCGATCAACGTGACCGAGGTTGGAAAATAAAAGTGCCCCCCAAATTTGTCAGCGCAGGAAGCTTCAAGTGAAACTCTAAATATTGATTAACTTTTAACATTTCCTTTCTCAGAATGGTGCTCTAACAGCACCCTCCCCTGCATTCAACCTGGTCAGGTGGGAGACATTATTGGACATGTGAGTCCAAAAAGGAGGACCGGTGCGCACCAGACGAAGCCACAGAGCGCTGCAACGCCAGGAGAAAAAAAAACAAAAAAAAAAACCTTAACATTTTCTACAGCCGGGCTTCGGAGCGTGTGCACGGCAACATTTCTTGGAGAAAAATGACTTTACACGGTGTGATCATGGCCGGAGGATACTGATTCTTTATGGTGTGCACCGAGCAGGAAACCTTAAGCTGGATTGTCCAGTGATTCCTGGACATCCTCTTCGCTTTTAATGACAGTCAAGGTAAGTTTGACCCACTTTCTATGTTGACTTTATCATGATTGAGTTTGTTGTTGAGGAACAACCATGGATGAAAATGCATTGAAGTAATTGGTGGTGCTTCACAATGAGACCTATAATTTTTTTTTGTGTGGAAGAAATTAATGTACTCAAAATGTATTTATTTATCTTTATTTTGCAACTTGAATCTAACGTGTAGCTGAACTGTGCGACTATGGTGCTGTCCATGGTTCTGGATGAGCTTTTGTCTCTCACACAGGTGCACACAAGTTATAGAACGTTTTTTGCCCCTTTCTTTAACTTATGAAGTGTGTGAGCCCTTTTACATAATCAGTGTATGTTTTTGCATTTACTCTCTGTAATAAAGGGGATGCCGTTTGGTTAAAAAATCCAGACTACTGTAGCCCCAATTCCTCTGGGTTCACCACCATTCCCACCCACTCTTGTCTCCACTTCACCTTCTTGTGGGTAGTGCAATATTCAGCTTTGTCCACTTCGTTGTTATGCCACAAGATCACGAGAGGCAATTACCAATGATCAAACTCAATAAATCATAATTATATGTCATAATTTAACATTTAATTGTAGTTGGCAGGGGAGTAGCTGTGCTGCACAGTACTGAGACATTTCCCTTATTGTAGTTTTCTTACTAAATATTCAGTTTGGTGCAATGAATGTATTGCATCGTATTCGAATGTATAAGTGTACCTAAAGTTGTGGCCACAAGTAAATAAGGTACTGTAACAGTCACTTCAGGTTGATGTGACGTTTGTAATATAGTCTGACGGATGTTGCACGATACCAGCGGGTTCATTCCTCTGCATAAGGCTGCCATCATTTGAGTCTCCGGGTAACATGATTGGATTGCACACATAAACAAACATAATGCTGAAGAGGGACAGGCTTCCCCTCTCCAATACCTCCCTGGATAAATGTTATGCTTCATGCTGCGGAATTACTGCAAGTCCCGAGATTCTTCCTTTGCGGGCTTATAATAATGAAATGCCCTGCAGGGCCATAGCAAGGCAAGGGGCAATTATTTCCAATGAACTTTGACCCCTTCAGACAACATATCAATGAGCCCGGTCATACATATTCGGTTCCGTTTACATTCTGTCAGCTTTTGCTGTCACACCTCAGGGATCCTCACAGAAGCTCATGTTTGATTTTGATTGCATTTTGTATTCAAAATATGTTAGATCTGAGACATTCATTCTAATAGCATCACAAGAGAATCAGCTATGCTTGTTGATGATAATTCTGACAATGCAGATGTCGATGCTGCATGAAGACTCGGCTAATAACAAACCAAAGGGGTAATCAACACATTGTACCCAACATGTGGGGAACATTTGCTTCAATTTTTGTAACAAGCTCTCATGATAACAACGGGGATGTGGGCAAATGATATGCTTCTCGAAAAAAGAGGAAATAGGCTGTGAGATCATCAGATTCATAAGCACAGATGCCGAAAAAAGCAATGATTCTCAACTGGTGGGTCGGGACCCAATAGTGAGTCAGCTATTAAAAAATAACATATTTGTATTCGGATCTTTGCCAGTTCCCACATAGAACATAAAATATTGTGCTATAGTCAATAGGTACTCTGTGAACAAATACAGTGCAGCTCAGCTTTTGGCTAGCGAATGTCACACTGTCAAACTCATAATTTAACACAATGTACTGTTTTTTCCGCACTATAAGGCGCGCCTAAAAGCCTTCAATATTTTCAAAAGCTGACCATGCGCCTTATAATCCAGTGCACCTTATATATGGATCAATATTGAGCCGCAACAGGTCTCGCTGTCAAGACGCTATCGGTGACCCTGCACGATCGGTGACACGCATGAGCGGTAAGATCCCGCCATCTTGGATAGCTAGCTAATACTAATACTTTACCTCAGAGAAAATAATAAAATAGCTGTTTATTCATTTTGGGAGTGAATGGAGTTGTCAGAAAGCGGGTTTGTAATCTATTAATAAAGTTCGACTGACCTATCTGACTGTTTTGTTGACATTCCCTTTAGCGCAGCACCATCTAATGGATTCATAACTTAACCACAGCCTCAACTGTAGCACCTTATATATGGAAAAAGTTTGAAAATATGTCATTCATTGAAGGTGCGCCTTATAGTGCGGAAAATACGGTACTTGTAATTTGAGAGACCATTTTTTAATTTGAGACTATTTTTCAACACACACAAATTCTTTAGTCTTTTTAACTTCTATAACATGAGTTGCAACTTTGCAAAAATAAGTGGGTCACATCGTGACAACAGTTGAGAACCTCTGCTTAATTTTATCTCTGCACAATTTTTCCAGTTCCTTTAGATTGATACAATTTGACCACAGTAAATAATGCATATAGAAATAATTTGATCCGTTGTGAAACCAGACATCAGGCTCCATTGATCATTTGACTGTTTAAATAGTAATATGTTCATTTCCAGACGAGAGCGCCACTGTTGAAATGAAGGCTACGGAAACTCTTTGTCTAAGTCAGTCCTTCTCAAATAGGGGGCAGCAAATATTTATTTATTTTTTTATTGATTTATTGATTTATTTATTTCCCATACCAGAATAAAGGGTGATTGCACATTCACTACAGTAGGTGGCAGTGGCGTTCTCATTGTCAGAGAGTGTGCAAGGTGTTTTAGCTCCTCTGCCGAACTGTACTTACAACAATTTGATGGACAAATAATAATATTTATAGTCGTGGCAGAGAGTTCAGGCTGTGTGAAATATTTTATCTTTTCTTCATAAGTAAAAGCAAATGAGAAGCACTGGTCTAAGTCCAAATGCAAAGCTTTCATTCTCATCATATCTTTTAACATTTTTGCTTGCCATACAAGTAGAAAACGAAGTTGCTTTCAAAAGTAACGATGCGTAACAATTGTTCTCATTAGGCTCATGGGTGAGTTGGAGCCTATCCCAGCTGACTTTCGGTGAGAGGCTTTTGTACATCAATTGCAGGGCGCATACCAACTATTCACACTCATATTTTGATCTATGGATTTTAATGAAATGAATCCTTGTGGAAGGAAGCCTGAGTAACTAGAGGGAAACCCACACAAACACGGAGAACATGCAAAATCCACACAGGAAGAAGCCAAAGAAAAAGCAACACATAATCATGTGGCGCTTGGGAGGTATGCTGAGGTATTATGTGGAGAAAAAAAATGACAGCAGATCAAAGTGTTCTGCGACTATATAGCTTATTTTTCATGAAAATGGTAGTCAAGTTGCAAATTGTGTGACTTTTTCTACATCTTAAAGTTGTTCTCAGTATTGTATGCATTTGCACAGAAACACCCACGTAAACGCTCATAGATGTCATGCCTGGGCTGCTTTGACACGGTTGGGGGGAGTGAGGGCAACAGCAGGTCTCAATAACCTAAAAGTAACAGGAGACGCCGCCAATAGGGAGAAATGAGAGCGAGCCATCAGCAAAAATGAGACACATTCCTACCGAGATGAGAAGAAATGCATAATGACCAGAGGAAAAGACGGACAAGACACGCTGAGAGTCAAAAAGAAGGGGGGGCGTCGAGTGCATCAGAGCGACACGGGGGTGAGGATGAGAGAGGGATCAAGTGAGGAGTCAGGGGAGATGGAGGCTAAGCGTACAGTTGGAGGGGATAAAAGCAAAAAAAAAAAAAAAGAGCAGAAGAAAGGGACCATGAGGCGGAGGCTGCTGTGAATGCTGCCATTATCCAGTGGGGTGAAACAACTGTACAACTGTGTGCTGAGGGCAGCCACATACTGCGCCTGGAGGGCTGCCCGCAACGGCCCGAGAGGCGCAGTATGTGGCTCGGAGAGAGAGAGAGTGTGTCAGGCCGAGAAAAGGAGAGCAAGCAAGTTCGATTGCTGCCACTGTCAATATTCTACAGCATAGAAAAAAAACAGTGAAATGTGGCGGGTGGAGGCATAGCAGGGACACCAGCAGAGCGAAAAAGACATGTAGATGACTAAAAAAAATAAAAAGAACCACAACTGAAATCTAGGCAATAAAACAATTTGATTAATATAAAATACCAAAGTCTATTTTCATGTTAATTGCCCTACAAACCCGACAGATAATGATCTCCGAGCGCCCCTCATCTTTATAGAGATTTATAGAAAGACAAGACTCCATGCGCTTAATAACTTATTGTGCGTTGTAAGTAGCTACTGTACAGTTAATACAAAATTATCCATGGCTTGGCCGCATATAATTAAACTCCCAGTAAAGTGAAAATATAAATATGTTCTAAATTTGACACACCACAGAGAAGAATGTTATTAACAACTCTTTCACATGAATTATTACCACTTCTACCTCAAAAAATGGATGCTTCTTCCTCTAGCATCTTCCTTATGTTTACACATAACTACGTTTGAGCTGCTTAACTCATTCAAAACCCAAAATGCATAAAACATTTTTTAATACTTTGTCCTTCACTCCCAAAAACATATTTACACATTTAAAAAAAAAAAAGTTTTTCATGCAAGAGCTTACAGAAGGCTTTGATGCAGCTTCTGACATGAATACGTCGTGTAAAGCAATGGTAGTAATTACAAAATATGGCCAGCGGGTGTCAGCAGAGTATAAGAGATCAGCCAGGGCTACGTAGCAACAAGCTCATTTGATCAGTGTTTTCACCAAGAATGTGAATAATGATGACATTTAGCTATAGTCTAATGATAGTGGCTACAAAACAGAAACAAAAACAAATATTTTTTTTTTCTGATGAAAGAAGAGACTCTAATCTTTCATTTGGTAGGTTCCATGTTTTTATAGCAATATAACACACTATTCTCTGAGCCTGGAACAAACAGCAGGGGCTGCGTCCGTGAAAATGGCTGAGAGTGAATGAGTTAATTACAACCACTTTAAAGTCTGGTAGCTGTAATATTCCCTGCCAGGTTGGTGTGAGACTTATCCGGGTCACCACAACAATGAGGCGTTCTAAAGCATTTAAGCCAGTGTGAAATGCCTGTTCACACTTTGGCTATCATGTCAAACTTTAAGTAAATAAATCCTCTTTCTTTGCCTTTCTATTTTTCTCTGAGTAATGTGCGAACACCCACGGCCAACAACGAGGCGCTCTAAAGTGAGGGATGTGCCAAATGCTCCTGACAATGGGTGACGTGAACAACGGCATTCAAAGTCTTATATAGTGGAAGTGAAGTGCATCATTAAGCACTGTTTTCGCCATATCCACGAGAAAAAAAAAAAAACTGTGAAATTAAACGGTGAAAAATTTACGGTTTTATGTCCGCATTAGTTCTCAGTCTTTGCACATCTTTCAGTAATTATCTTCAAACTTGTATAATATATTTGGAAAGGAACCTCTAAATTCAACTAACTCACTTTCACTCTTCTGTGATATTTAATTTGTATATTTTTTTTTTTTACTACATCCTGCAAATGTGAGTCACATATGCCTCTCAGCATGCCAGGCTGTTGACTCATGCACAGTCAGCCGCCGGCCGTGCTATTGTGTCACACTGAATATGACCACAAGTGCGTGTGACCAACGGGATGGTGGTGCAAGCATGCGTGCTTGTGACAGATCCTATCCAGAGGAATCTTAATGTGGTAGCTCAAAGAAAAAGATACAGCAGTTGGTCAAATAATACCAACAGCTTGTGAAAAATGAAGAAACTTAGCTGCTGTTGGACAAAATCTCAAGGTCAAGGTAGGCCACAGTTTGCAGTTCCATAATGGTAAAAGAGAAAAAAATTCTCCTATAACAAACATGGAGGGGGAAAAACAGCAGCACAATAATTTGCCTGCCTGTTTGTTAGCAAGCTGACTACTTGGGGGTTGACATTGAATGATATTAGATGTTAACATTGCACAGAAAGCACTGAAACTGGATATGTTTCGAAACATCAAATGATACCGGCTCTCGTTTGCTAACAGCTCAATTTGTTGGAGTAATAAAGACAGGTCCAAATCTTACCTCGAACCCATTTTACTGTTCAGTTGAGAGAAGCGACGCAATAATGTTCCAATTTTTGTGTTCAGTTGCTTGTGCACCACCATTTAGAATTCTCCTTCTCAGTCCTAATTGGACTTGCTGAACAGACAAGCAGCTGTTATTGTCGTTGGCAACATTAGAAGCTGGCTTTCATCAGAAGACTTCTCTTCCTCTTCTTGCTTCCAGCTTGCTTGTTTCTACCAGTCTGCACCAGCAGTTTTAATATCATCATTATATCATGCTTACTTCACTCTGGAGAGAGCGCCGGTTGTTACAGATGAAGCCTTGCATTTATTTCTAGTATGTCTTCCTACTATTAGTATTTATGTCACATCTATTTCTCTGCTGGCCTTTTGTAAGAGACAAGCAACAGTGAAAATAGATCCTCCACCCTCAGCCAGAAGAGAACAGCGTTTGAAGGTTGTGTACTTGTTTGCACGCAAACAATTGTGCGCTTGTGTTACGACGTTCTTATAGTTTGCAGTTAATCCAGGTGCTTCCACCAGGGTGCAACAATGGTTACAAACCCACGCAGGCACACGCCGGCAGCTAATCTCGTGACGACAAGCCGCAGTGTGCGGTCCATCATCACACTATATCTCAATAGATAGATAATTGTATGCTGCGCAGCATGTGAGTGTCGGGATTTGTTGTATGTCATGTCAGGGATTAGCATGAGCAAGTGAAATGTGGTTGACTTTGTAAATAAACATACTATTGGATTAGGGTGTGCTACGCAGATATGGGCTAAATGTGGTAACATGCGTAGCAGTTTTTCTGCAAAATTGACGCATCAGTGACATTTACTCACCTGCAACGAGTGATGGGCATTAGAGTTCTTTTAGGTGAACTGAATCACTAGAATCAGTTCATTTAAAAGAACCATTCAAAAGATTAGTTCACCGAATCGTTCACCCCCCCCCCCCCCAACCCCCCCTCCCCCCACCCCGGACGTCGTGACAAAAAAGGGAGTTTTTTTTTTTTTTGAATGGAATTTCTTTTTAAATTCAACTGCAATAATAATATTTTTAATAATAATAATTATGATAATAATAATAATGATGATAACAATAATAATTACAGGAGACGAGACCCACAGTACACAGAGAGGATAATAAATCCGTTAGATATCCCCAACAACGTCATCTCCCCGCTGCCGCAGCGCGGGGCAAACCGTCATGTGCTGGCGAGAGAGAGACTGTCACTCGCTCTATTTTGTTTTTATGCACTTGCCCCCAGCCAGTAAGTGGACGGATACCACATTAGCCGTTAGCTTGGAGAAACACGTGATAATGCAAGCTTGTCCCCGCCAACATGGAAGTTGTGGCGTTTCTGAGAGTAGCTCCTTCCTTCCTCGTGAATCACTCGTGGTAAGACTACAATCACTCACTCACTGAACTGGTATGGCAGCACGTTCACTCACTGACTCGTTCGTGAACCGGAAATGGCAACAACCGTAACACTCATTCACTGAATCGTCCGTTCCTGAACCGGAAGTGGCAACACGTTCACCCACTGACCCGTTCACTTACTGAACCGGAAATGGCAACACACTCATTCACCAAATCGTTCCTGAGCCGGAAACGGCAACACGTTCACCCACTGACTCGTTCACTCACTGATCGTGAACGGGAAGCTTCCTCAGTGACTCGTTCCTGAACACCAATATAGTGAGGCTGCATGTGTAGTAAAATCCCGCCCACGTCTGACGCTAGCTTCTGATCGGTTGTTCGCGAATACGGCATGAGCGTGGCTGCTCTCAAATGAACTGAGAGAAGAACAAATCACTTCAAGGAGTGACCCGTTCACTCACGTTCACTGAAAAGATTCGTTCTAAAGAACGAATCGGCCGTGACCGACACAACACTACCTGCAACCAAGCGGGACGTCGCCGTGTTTCTGCATGTGGTTTGAATGTGATTGTGGATGGTTGTCTGTCTCTGTATGTGCCCTGTGAGCGATTGGTGACTAGTCTAGGGTGGAGTCCACCTTTTTCCATCTAGCATATAGAAAATTGATGGATGAAGGGGTAAGCAAAGTGAATCTCAGGTGTGAACATCATCCATCCACCGTGCTTCCTCTACTATCCCGGGAAAGTCGACTATGACACATCACATGACATCACATGGGTTCAACCCCTGATTCTCACCCAGATTAATCAACGTGCCCTTGAGGAAAACACAACACACAGTTTCATGAATATATATTTCCCCGTTCATCTTTCGTAATTATCTACCTTCTTGATCAAATTTGGTTCAGGGAGAGAATGCAGTATTGGAAGTATTCAATTCAGTTCACAATCCACCCCAAGGGACATCCTGCTTAGAAAATAACCAACTTCCACCTTGGAGCCATAGATTCAAAATGGCCCTGGCACGACTCACTATGGGGAAGCAGAATAGTGCATGCGAGCAACAGTAGCATTCATGTCAACATGGGATTCCAGGCTAAGTTCCCACCCAGTCATTGGAGTTGTGCCCCAAGCCTGAATAAATATGAGGTGTAAAAATCGAGCCATATCTCTTCCAGTCTAAAAGGTTTGTGTTGCAAATTCCCACAACAGGCAGGAAACTTTTTTTTTTTTTTTTTTAATTAGAATGGAATTCTCGTTGATGCATCAGACTCCCCCTTCATCTCGCTGTGACCAGTGTTGTCACAGATTACTTGAAAAAGTAATCTGATTACCGATTACTCCTATGGTGTCGTGAGGTTTAGCTGGGCCGAAGGAACTGTAGAACTGCTCGTTGTTTCCTTACCTGTCGGCTTCGCTTCGAGTTGTATCACACTGTGCTGTGATGTTTTTCCTCCAATTGGATGTGGCGTTTTTAGCCAGCGCAAAATTCGCAACACACTGAGAGGTTTTTGTAATCTTTACTGGACAAAAATGCTAAGTAATAGCTGTATTTCCAATGAGCAAATGCGTCCGTTTGTGGAGGTCCTCCTGCTTCTTCCATTGTTTACGTCGTGACGAGGTAGGTAGCGTCTATTGTTTTGGCAAGACTGCTAGCGCTCGCCACTCACACATGTTGGTGCACGTGACCTGGGGTTACGTTTTCTGCTGAGAAAACGTGACATGCAATGTGACGTCACTCCTAAACGAAGAGAAACATTTTCTCCTTGAAATTATCTTCGAAATGGACAACAAATTTTGCATTCTACATACATTACGAGGCAATAAAACAATAGTAACGTACAGCCACTTAGGAAAGTAACTTCAATCAGATTACTGATTTGGAAAATGAACGTGTTAGATTGCTCGTTATTGAACACAAGTAATCAGATTAAAATAACGCATAACTGAGTAAATTAGTGACAACACTGGCTGTGACCCACGCGGATACTCTTGGCACGCCATTCCCACAGCAGTTTTGTTACCTGTCACTGCAGACACCAGCGAGGAAGCCAGCTCAAGCCAGCTCTACCATCACTAAGTCATTTTGACGGACAACACATCCCATCGTTCAACCTCTATCTGCTCCCTGCTTAGTGATGGGAGCAAATAGCCTCCCTTAACGACAAATTGTGACCTTTTCCAAGACAGACTGATGCAAGTTCATGAACACATCATTTAGCATTTGTGTGGGTTGCATAAATCCACATTGAATTGACGTTTTGTGATAATCACCAAGAACATGTCTGTTATAATAAATGTTGCCTCGTTGTAGGCAAATAATTGTTTTCGCTCTTCTCCAACTACACTGATGGAGATCAGTGGCTCCTGTCATCACTGGCATGAAAGGCCATCCAATGATCGTGAGCAGTGCCTGAAATGCTAGTCAGTAAAGGTGTCACAGTGGTTGAAGGCAGCCAAATACGGCCATCTGGTCATCACAGTGGTCGAGTGGTTAGCACATCCTCCTCCCAGTACTGAGGACTCGTGTTCGAGTCCAGGCTCCGGCCTTCCTGCATGGAGTTTGCATGTTCCCCCCGTGCCCGCGTGGGCCTTCTCCGGGTACTCCGGTCTCCTCCCACATTCCAAAGACATGCATGGCAGGTTAATTGGGCGCTCCGAATTGTCCCTAGGTGTGCTTGTGAGTGTGGATGGTTGCTCGTCTCTGTGTGCCCTGCAATTGGCTGGCAACCAGTTCAGGGTGTACCCCGCGTACTGCCCAAAGCCAGCTGAGATAGTCTCCAGCACCCCCTGCGACCTTTGTGAGGAATAAACGGTCAAGAAAATGGATGGATATATATATATATATTCCATGTTTTGAGAAAGGATTATTCTGGTTTCGATACTATAATCTTATAATCTTGTTAGAAAACATTTTCATTCATTGTTTAGAGACATGCAAACTACATATCGTCACTGCTGTGTGAAAAACACTTGTTTATTTGGTCTTTTTTTTTTTTTTTACTTTTTTTTTTTTTTTTTACTTTTTTATGTTTTTGGGATGAAACTGAATGCACATCCCAAAAATTGTTAAAAAACAAAAAAACAAAAAAAATGGACGTGTTTTTTGCAGAGCAGCGATATGCAAGAAAATGTGTGTAATCTACAGCAAGTCAAAATCAGCATAAAGTTGATAAATGGGATTTTATCATGAACAACTAAAACGTGAACAAATCAAGTTTTAGCGATCCAGAACATCAGTTTTTCCTGGTCCTGACGCTTGGTGCCAGAAGGCATCCATAAGGCTCAATCATAACAGTCCCATTGGCCATCGGAAAAAACACGAGGCTTTTTGAATAACAAATTGGAGGCTGATGGTTCAGTGTCGCTGGAGAGAAAGCTGTCAGGCATAGGACATCATATAAACACAAACTAAAACAGTTACTCTTTAAATAACACAGTGTAAAACAGTGTAAAACCAGTTGAACGCTACTCCATATTAAAATGCATATTAGAAACTGCCTTCCTTCTTGCCTTTTGAATGGCAAAAAAGCTGGCAGTGTGTAGCAGCTATCTGACAACGCGCATGCGCATAATTGGCTTACTTGGACTGTTCTGCAGTAAACAGTCAGTGGTTCAGTTCATCGCCGACTCACAATGAGTGCCGCTTTCATGGAGAACTTTTGAGGAAAAGAAGAATATCATTTCATGTGGTCATCCTATTCCTGAAGTAGTCATCACGAAAATGTGGAATCATTTCGTCTGTCACTTTCAAGCCAGCATGCATGAGTAATAAATGGCTAGCTGGCTATCCACAGGTTAGCAAACTGTTGATTGTTGGTTGAAATCGCTTGCGGCTCTGCTGCAATGTCATCTTTTGCAATCCACCGAGTTCCGAATACTGTACTGTAAATTTCAACATATTGGCAAATTCGTGGTCATGCACTGTAACGAATTGACTGTAGAAATTACAAGAAATAACTGGCAAAAATGTGACCAGATAATTCTTTTAAAATCTCAGTATATTTATGTATACTTTTGTTTTGCAAGTATTTACTGTATATAACTTAGTTACATACTTATTTACTTTTACAGCAATTCACTGTAATCTAGTTTACAACCGTTTCTTGTATTCTACGTAATTTACTGGCAACTAATGTGCTCTCCGCTCACCACTGAAGTTGCTTAGTGTGTTTGCCAATGACAGAATATATTGTATTGAAAAGAACAAAAACTCTTTTCTTCCCCATCATAATAATAATGATGATGCTCAGCGCTCATCACTCTTAATGAAATCGTACCTGGGCAATTATATCTCATTTGTTCGCTGCCACTGCTGCTCTCTTTGATCTGTTTTTGTGTAAACACCAAAGTGTCAGAAAGACTGAATTGCGCTTTTAGTGAAAGGTTAGCTGTGCTAAAGATAGCGGTATGATGGAGCAGCATCTTTGCGTATCAGATCACTCAAACACTTCATTCGCCTTCTCTGCCTGCCTGTTTTTGGGGCCACCTTCCTTTCATGCTGGATAGGTAATAAACACACAGCTACACTCTCACACACACACACGCATATGAATACGAGTCCACAGTTCACACAAAGCTGAGAGCTGCAGGGGTGTAAATGTCAGCCCTCACCCTGTCTATTTGTTGATAGATTTGATTGATCGTGGTATACTGACAGCATGTGTGCACTTTTATGCATGGCTTTGTGAGGACATGGCGTTTATACAGTATCTACAAGGAGCACCTTTTGGTTAGTTGGGAAAACTTTCCTCAAAATGTACAAGAATTACATAAGGGTATCATAATGAATTTAAATGCAGTTACTATTAATCTCATTTGAAAATGATTCATTTGGCTGCATGTTATTCATGTACATTTCATCATGCTATTTCAGTCAAAATGGCTTTGCAAGTATTCAGTGAGATGAAACCATATCATCCCTCTTGTGACATTCCAAACCTGCTCCGTCTTCCAAAGTGTTACAATACATTAGTCAAGGATCTTAATGATGTGACGTTGAAGTTACAGGAATAAGAGTAATTCCTTTAGTCATACCACATGACATCGACCATCAGCTGAAGATGACCTTGATGGCATTTAAAAAAAAAAAGAAGCCAGAATTATATACAGCGCATACTGTATATGTGTTGACATTTTAAGACCGCGGGAAAAACTGGAATGCATTAGTTAAGTGCCAGTACAAAAGCTGTGGACTCACTGAGTCATTGTCAGTGAGTTTGTTTTACTTTGTGTGTGTGTGTGCGTGTGCAAGAGAGTTAATTAGCTCACAACTGTGGGGATATTGTGCAGTCCAACAGCTTCTTTAAGTCTGAAATTACATACATTTATGCACCAACCAGCCACAACATTGTCACCACTTGCAACTTCTACTATCTAATACAAGAGTTTTGTCAAATGTTGCCTTTACGAAGATATGAATGTATTGTTTTGATTTGCACTGGGAGAGAGGCAGATGTCTATTATTGTGGTTGCAGTTTGCAGTGGTGTCGAGCTATTGAGAGTTGTTGTTGTTATCATACTTATACTTGCGCAATATATTTCTGCTGAAAGCGTCCAATGGATGGAATATATCCCACCAGGCCCAGCACAGGGCTTTCCATGCTACGTTGGGAGGTGCTAGCTACCTGCTAGCTCATGCACTAACAGATTTGGGCCCAGTGATAATAATTACAGTACATAACTTAACCGCATCGATTCACTACTGCTCACCTGTTTTTAGGGTTTGGTGGTCATGTGAAGTAAAAATGATTATGTTTATGTGTATGGTACATGATGTCACAAACCATCTGTTTTGTTTTTGTTTCACTCTTTTGCAGTCTCTACTGCTTCCTGTTTGCATGTTACATCTGGCTCTCGAATGCCACACATGTATTTTAGAGGATCCAAGTAGGGGAGCTGACAGACTTATGACATAGTTGTCATGGCTGATGGTGATGACCGTGTTCGGCTGCGCACCTTCCTGCCGCCCTGAATCATCACCCCTTGTCGCTCATAAAACTGTAATCACAAACACACAGCAACAGGGAAAACACAACCACACGCAAAGGCATAAAACTAAATGCACTTTAGAAGAAGATGCGCTGGCACATTGGAAAAAACAACTACATTTCCAAACAATACATTCGCAGAGGACTTTTAAAAAGCAACTACTGCACAATCAATGATGGGAATGCGCCATTTTAATAGCAGACAACATCATGAAGAGTTGAAAGGCAACACATTCAACACTTGGCACTTGTCGACTTCTACAATTCAAACTTTTCGCTTTTTGTCATTATGTGATAAAAATGAATGTGGAGGAAAAAAAAAAACACTCAACCACTTTTTTTCCCCCCATAAATGATTTTGTTCATTATCAGTGCTGTTAGTTTAGGACAGTTGTGACATAACATTAAAATGGGTGATGTCCCACCCATTTGTGAAGCAGTATATACAACATACACTAACCAATAAATGTCCTTTTTCCATTGAAGGACTCGTGTAATTAGATTCTTACAGGTCAAGTTTCACAATTTTAACGCATTTGATTGGAAGGCACGCGCGCACGCACACACACACTCAAAGCTCCACAAGTCTATGCTTGTTGATCACAAGCCAGGGCTAATAATTAATTTCTATGCCGACCCCCACCTCACTCTCACACGCCTCATTTACCAAACAATCCCTTCTTTGTCTTCTGAATTCTATTAAGATGGCCCCTGCTCTGTCAAAATGAGATGAAGAGAAAGTAGACAGGCGAGAGTCTTTGGGATGCCTTGCATGGAAGAGTTGAGCTGCATATTAAGTGTTTTTTGGATGGATGGGCCACATGGAGTATGGAACATGTCGATATGTCTGCACACACAGGTATGGGGCCAGCCATGTGTGTGTGTGGGGGGGGGGGGGTGGGGGGTATCACAGTGAAATCCAGAAAAGCAAGACAATGATTGACAGTGACATGTCATCCTTAGTCTCTCTTAGGCCCCGTTTACAAAAAAGCCCGTTTCAGTGTACCCGCACAAGTTTCTTACCGCAGTTCATCCACATGGCGGCGCGGTTTCGGAGCTTGAAACGGATAACTTATGGAACCGGGCTCCAGAGTGGAAAGATTTCAACACGCGCCGTACTTTCCAATGTGGACACCATCGCGGGACTGTAAGCTGGATACTCCTCCAGTGATCATGTAATTCTCATGCCACTACGCACGAACCGCCAGTTTGTCAACAACAATGGCGGGTAGCCGTGTCTCTGTCGTTTTGAGCAACCTCCTTATGGCAGGGGTGTCACACTCATTTTAATTCCGGGGCCACGTTGACCCAAATTTGGTCTCAGTGTGGCCAGACCACCGGTACGTCTGTGGCCTAATAACCTGTAAACAATGACTAGTCAAAATAATTACATTTTTTTGAGATGCAAATATTTACACGAGCATTCTGACATTTCTGAACAAAAAAAAAATACTGCAAGATTTTTTAATCAAATCTTGAATAACAGCCACATTTCAGAATGTTCAAATGGTTGTCAGTGCGACTGACGTCCAGTGAGCAAAGGCAACAACGCTTACTTTCTAGCAAAAAGCTGCTGTTTGTATTCTGTCCTCGGGCCCATTCTGGCCCACAGGCCATATGTTGGACACCCGTGGTCCATGGTGCTGCACATAATCATGAGTGCTATATAGAACTAAAACCTTTATATATAACCACTAATGAACCCCCTTGCAGAATTCCAGTGGTGCTATTTGGAAACTCTACAGCACCTTGATATATATATATATATATATATATATATATATATATATATATATATATATATATATATATATATATATATATATATATATATATATATATGAAGTACAGCTGGTCATCAGTGGACATAATCCCCATCTTTTTAATATCAAATGAATTGAAGAAGTAAACTTAACCTGGATATAAATTACATTTTCAACATAAGTACAAATGAAGCAGGTAGTGTATGTGGAAATGGATCCATATACAAACCATACATATAGAGACCATGTGTGAAAGGTAAAGCAAATTACTTGGGCCTACATCTGTCGAGTGTTGTGCATCCTTCTCTGGCACTATTCCCGGAAAACATCGGAAAGGATAGCAGCCAAGACAGATATTCAGACAGGATACCTATTAATTGCCATGTAAACGATTCACCTTGCCTTATATTTCCGCGCTAGTGAGAAGCGAAGCAAGTAATTATGGAAGGTGGTTTAGTGTGTTGTTGCTGCAGACACAAACGACCAAGTAGACCATGAAAGTTCTCTCTTTTTTTTTTCACAACACGTTTCATCCCTGGAGACGTAGATAGCATCCCGGGGCAGTTTTAACTGCTGCCTACACACATGCAAACTGATTAGGATAAAGAATAATAGAGAAATCCAGACACAAATGCTCTTTCCTATGAGCCCCATGAGGATGATTCTGTACCAGGAAAGGGCTACAGTCGCTCAACCTTGACATACTCTAAAATTTTTGACTCTCATCATAAAAAGACACGTAGTGATGGTCAAGTCTCCCAATTTAAAGGGCAAGTTTTAAAACCACGAGCAAGATCTGAATGTAGCTTCACTTGACTAACCCGTGCCCCCTCATCAAGTCTCTAAAAAAAAGCTGTGCCTCTCTCTGATGACAAGCGAGCATGATTCTCAAACATGGCCATTCGTGATGGAATGTATTATATAAATGCTTCGTTATGATAGTCACAGCACAGAACACTGTCCAGCTTCAAAAATAACCCGCTAACAATCTTAAGCTAGCATTAGCACTGGAAAGAAGCCAACACTACTTACTGCATTGGTTGGTGGTATGAATTGATCAGAATGGCGTGTCACTATATCACTAAATGCTATCAGTTTGAAGGTTGTTTTTTTTTTTCTTTTTTGAAAATGTCAAAAAGAGGTGATAAAATTACCTTTCAAGCAGAAATGTTGCTAACTCTGTGTCACTTCTGCATCGTCAGCTGCCTGATGTTTCTTGCTTTGTTCGTCTTGTGCCCAGTTGTTACCAAACGAGAGATGGGCATTCCACCCCCAAAGGAGGTGGATATTACATCGTTTCAATGCTCTGAGGATTTGTCATTATAATCAGTGGCATCTCTGGCATGATAAGTTGAGCGGGGCACACTTTACATCCACAAGCAGCAAAGCCTACACAACAAATTCAAATTTTTGTCCCCTTTGTTTCTTCAGCGCTCCCTCTCGCCCTTGAGCAATGACGTCATCAACGAATCTACTTCATTCAAACTGTTGGTTTGCTATTACGACGTATAGTCTTTTTGCTCCCGATGAAAACTAACTTACTGCTGTACTACGGCTGCCGTCTGCCAAAATTGAGCGTGTATTGTGTCTTGACGTCACATGACATCAGTCTTGTATTTTAATTGGATGATGGTCCCAGTTAACGTGGCCCCATGGCTGTCTACTGAGAGCCACTATGGACATGCGCACTGTGATTTGAGTGTCTCATCCACTTCAACAGGCGCTCATGGGCCGGTGTCGGTACCATATGTATTCGGCCTGCCAGATCCATTCGGGGTCCTTCGCCTACAGATGACGTTACGCTACAGGATTGGCTGAGACGTTTTACGCTACAGGATTGGCTAAGATGTCGACGATTGTGATTGGTGAGGCAACTTTCCAGTCGTTGGAGGGAAAACATTGACGCTTTTTACGAAGACATTTATTATTATTTATCTAATGGGACTTATCACAGCCGCACTACTGGATCAAACTGTTCGGCGACCCAAAAGGCAAGGATTCGTAACGCGTCAAAATCATTCATCAATCAATTACATCTCACCGTGGCTATTCTAATGTATTGATCTCTCGTCTTCCCTTGTCTAGGATTAAAGGTTTGCCGTGAAACCCTTTCAGACTTGTTTGTTGTTTTGTGGAAGGAAAAAAATACTGAACATATAAAGAAAAGTTGTGCATTCATTCATTCATGTGTCATTCATTGATTTGTTAATGCATTTGACATCTTTAAAGAAAAAGTAAAATGTGCTACTGTAGTTGATGAAGTTAACTTATGAGTTTCGACTTTACGGTAGTAGGCCATTACCTTTGATTAATATTTATATCAATAGTCCATGAGACACACATGCACACACATGAAGGTTACAAATAAATTCGTAGTTACCTAATAACCTGAGGCTGAGTACAGAACATATTGGTGAGGAAATGTCACATCTCAGGCAATAATTCCATCATTTTATTATCATCATCATGGTAATTATTTTCTGCAATACGCACGACCCTCCGCAACTCATAGTGCAGTGTCACCTCTGAGGTGACATTGGCAAGAAAATATTAAAGATGTCATTTAAATAACAAAATGTATGGGCTGAGATTGCAAAACGTAAATAAACGTAAGTATAAAAGCAGGATACTTTAAGATTGACTAAATAATGAAATAGATTGAAAAAATACATTAGATAAAATAAATATAAAAAATGGAGGTAAAATAGCACATAAATGCAAAAAAGTAAAACTGCGATGGGACGAAATATTGTCAGTTGACGTGCTAATGTGTTCCTATAATCATTACGACTGTTTTTGTGATGTATTGTGATACGTGAACCGCAAAATTCGGACACCAAACCAACGTGAACACATTTGACACTGCTCGCTTGCTGTACTGACGTCATCAGCAAGCGCCGACCAGACGCGAAGGCCCCCGAATGGATCTGGCAGGCCGAACACATATGGTACCGACACCGGCCCTATTTCAGTCTTTCCTGTTTAGAAAGTTGGACCATTGAACTTGGGTTTGAATTATACATGTGTATTTCTAATGGAATTACCTTACGATCATAATTGGTATTTATTTAAATATTATTTTTGATAAAATGTTATAAATTATTAACTCATAAAGAAGACCAATTATGAGCCTGCATAGTGCACAACAGCGTTATCTGGTGGGGCCCGGCCCCACTGGCCCCAAATGCAGGGACGTCACTAATTATAATTAGTTTTTATTGTGTTGTTTTTTAAATTGAGTTAGTTTTTATTAGTTTTTAAAGGTATTTATTTATTTATTTATTTAGTCATTTATTTATTCATTCAAAAAGGTTTCATTTTATTTGTAATTTTTTTTATATATTAAGTATTTGTTTAGTGCAAAAAAAGTCATTGAAGTATTGTGTAATAAAGTAAACTGCAATTCTTAAATTACTTTTTGAACTTTCTTATACTGTACAGCAATACCAAAATAAATATATTAAACATGAACCCTGAAAGATCATGTATAATACTGAAAAAGATGAAAATAATAGATTTGCGCAAAATAATAATAATTATTATTATTGTTTTTTTTAAACCAAGATATAGTGATATACCAAGATATAGTTATTATTAAGGTATAGATATTTCAGTTAGTCTTCTTTTTTTGAAGCCTTTATTTCATTGACAAAAATCTTTGTTTTTTTGTTAAATATATATTTTGTTAGTTTTCATTAATTCTTATAACACTGGGCCCAGATAAGATGTCAATGCAAGGCTTAGGGGCTGTGCCGGGGATCGACGACGAGTGTGCCCACAAGTGCAGTGCAAATGGTCACACCTTCTGTTCTGATTGGTTGTTTTTAATTGGGTGTGGTGCTTTCTTAAAAATCAAATTAGGGGTGCAAAGTGGCACCAGACATTGTGTTCAATTTAGGACACCATCATTTCCAGTTAGGAAAAAAAACAAAACAGACTTTTTGGGATAGTAGTAGATGAGTAGCTTAGATAATAGCAAATATCCATGCGTACGCCGGAGTGTGAAGTTTTCTGAAACAGGTCATATTCTTAGTCTCTAGTGTCATGAGACATAACTTGAAGCTTTATTTGTGATATCAAGCCCCCCCCCCCCCCCCCCCTTTTTTTATTTTTATTTATTTATCTCTACTACGGCTGTACAGTGTTAAATTTCTGAAAATCAATGTGTTTTGTGACATGCCCTCCTTTGCCTCTCAGTCTGTGCTGCTTATTAGAGCAGTAGAGGAAGTGAAGAGCTTAGGCGGGGGAGATGAGTCAAACCTAAAATAATGAAATACATTGTTGCTGTGCAGAGACTCCTATGTGTGGGTCTTACCTTTGTTTTTTTGCACTTGTCAGTCGAGAGTTTTCTACACCATCGCTTATGTAATTTACGTAAGGATTGTATTGAAAAGCAGCCAAAACTAAATTTGCTTTGTTGTTTGCTTAATCTGAACAAGGCTGAAAACAATCAGACAGAACACGCTCGCTGTTCTCCAGTGTAGTCTGCAGATTTTGGACTTCTTTCGGTGTATGAGGACATCTGCACTTGAGGAAAGGGTTATCTTCAGTAGGGTTGAAAACCTACAGGAAGTATAAGAAAACTCTGAATGTGATTCCTATGTACACTCTTATAAATTAGAAAATCAATTTACAATCATTTATTCTAAAATTGATTTAAGTGATTAAATATACTCAATTGTATTGGGGCCTATACCATCTTATTTTGCATGAGAAGCAGGTTTACAGTACACAGGACTGCAAGGCGGATGTAGACAAGCAGCCGTGATTCACACTCACATTAACAACCGTGGACCATATGCATGGTTCCACCGTTCAGTGAACATGTGAATCTTGCAAGTGTGTTGCTCTTGTATGTGTAATTCTAAAAACAGTCAATAAATAATTACTTAGAGATGTATTGCAGGGGTCACCACCATCATGGTACCCTGCAGGCACCAGGTAGCCCCGAGGGACCACAAGAGTAGCCCGTGGGCATGTTCTCAAAATAGCTCACCAGCGATGGGACATTGTCATTTCCTAGGTATGTTGTACAAGTGATTTGAGAATGTAAACACTTGCAGGTGTATCCTGTACTTTTTACTTTTTACTGTACTTGGCATTAATCAGCACCCATGAAGTTGCTCTCAGTTTCAAAAAGATTTATAATGACCCTGTATATGCTGCATTAGCAAGTGCATGGATGTATTCACACAACGTATGGTAGTTGAAGCGACACAACTGTGACTTTTTTTTTTTTTTTTTGCTCCCAAGTGGCCCAATTTGGAGTTGGCTCGCAGTGAAAAGAGAAGATATGTGCCACCATAACAGCAACTCAAATTGAGAGATTGGATACAACAATGCAATGTCAATATGAAATTAACATCTACATGAATATGCTAATTAATGACATATAAACAAGTGTCTTCTCAAACAGCACATTCACAATGAATTAGAAAAGCCAGAGTAAATCAAACCAAGACTGCAAAAGCATAGATAACTAGACTAAGTGCAATTTCTGGAGAAATTGTGTGGGAATGCTGAAAGCTGAACGCAAATAGCTGAATGCTATTATTTGAATGCATGTGGAATGCTTATGAAGTAAACTGAGAGATAAATTATGACCTCTTGATTACGGGACAATGCACTTTACCAACTGTGCCACCAAGCAGTATCAGACATCTGGTAATGATGGTAAGTTATATGTATGGAAGTGGGCATGGAAAGTGATATTTAGAAAAAGTTCAATGTCTGTCCCATTGAAAGTGAATGGGGAAAAGTTGATATTAAATATTTAAAATTGTGCAAATACTCTGAGTAATATGGAATCTGACGATATATATATACCTCGGGAGGCATGAATTTTTGAAGCTAGTTGAAATTTGAGCAGTGTAAATTGGAAGTATGATGTGGGAGTTGTTGTGCGGCAAAAAAAGTGTGAAAAAAAAGTGAGAATAAAAATCACAATAACATATGCATTCCCACAATTAACTATGGTTTATGCTATTCTACATTGAGGTGCATTCCATTAAATAATAGGACAATCACTGATTGTGTCGAGTCGCGAAATGCCTTCATTTTCGTTACCTTCGTTTAATGTAATGGAGAATGTTCTGTATTAAATGGTGTTCATTTAATTTCATTATTTATTTAGCATACCAGTCTGTAAGGACTTTCGAGCCAGAGGAACTGATGACTCGAGTCCTGCTGTTGATTTAAAAAAAATAAAAAATAAAAATATATATATAGTAAATCAACGTTGGCAAGATGAAAATCTGCTTCCTGGCTAGTGGATCCTTGAGCAAGACACACTCCTCACCTGCCCAGTCCAATCGTTGCAGCACTGTTTGTGTTCCCATTCACTCTAACATCCCAACATGCATGTCAGCATATGTGTAATCTGGTTCCCTGAGTGGTGTGCAACACAGAGCTGCAACAGCAAAGTGTATGTACTGTATTAAAACATAAGGGTGTGTGTGTGTGTGCGTGCGTTTTTAGCTGGAATGGAGTGATGGCATTTCACTTGAAACAATAATTACTTTACAAGGCCGCTCAACGACTGAATTGAACTCACACTCCAATGTACACGTAAATCGAGCTCAGATAAAGGCACTATATCGACATTGGGCACTTAGACGTGTTGTGTAAATCCAGCCTGAGACTTAAGACAACAAATGAATGACTCAGACAGACAAGACAAAAGTCATATCCTTCTATTCAGTAGAGCACCTCTGCATTCAATAAGCAAACAAGTGCTGCCTGGATTATTAACTCCGTCTGTCGGAATCTTATAGCGACCAGTCACTCTATAAGCAAGAGACAAAGCCGACAGACTAAATGTGCGAGATTGTGAAGTAGAGGCAGCAGATGATTTGAGAGCGTGTGAGATGGGAAACAGAAGAGAAATTCAACATACTGGTCTTTGAAGATCAGCAAGTGAATCATCCCTTTGATAATTGGGTCTGCTTCGTTTTGGTGTTTCTGTACACTTTACACCCCTTCACCTTTTGCTGTCTGTGACATTACAATTGTTGTTAGATGAGACTCCAATGGCTCAGGTGAACACACAAGTCAGATTTACGTCTAGTCTGTCTGATGTACATGCATGTGTCACAGGCTAATATGTGAATTTGGGAAACTTCAAGGGCTATTTTACCTTGGACGCTGTGAGACAGTCGTGCTGAATTAAGTGTGATTTTGTGAATTTAGAAAATGTGATCACATGTAGCTACTAGCTACCTGACACATTTTCACAGAATGGTTCTCCAATTGCAGCAATTATAGCAGATGTTGATCGTGACAGATGGAGCTGTGTGAATATGGCTCTGTAATCTTGAAAATCCATCTTGCCAAGTTTCTCATCGAATGCGGCTAGATAAACAAAGAAAAGACCAATTAGTGGCTTAAGGAAATCCACAAGGTACGATGGCAGACGGCAAAAATGATGGTTTTTGCTGTAGCTGCAGTTTAGCCGTAATGGGGCAACGCTATAAGACAAGAGCAATTGATTTTCATGTTCCACAAGATGCCCCCTGCAACTGCAGCAGTTTGGTGGAGGAACAACCTGGAAATGGACGTTATACGTAGAGTAAATACTGTTGTAAAATGGCACAAAACAGAACTGCACTCAGCATCTGCTGTACCTTGCCTACCTCAAAGTGTTGATTACATATTTTAGAGGAATCAAAACGACTACAAATTAAAAGTAAAGATGACAATAGACAAAGGAAGTTATCACAGACGGCAGTAATCATCCGACAAGATTTAAACAACAGTTCCTTGTAAATGCAGCACGAGGGTTTGGATGAAGACACTTGACAGAGTGAAATTTTGTTGCCAAATGCACTGCAAAACATATGAGATGTGACATGACCATGCCATTACACACTGAAGGCATTTTCAGACTAGGACCAGTGAGGACCCCAGAGATACAGTCACATACCTGCATGGGTTCCAAAGTATCTTCTGACTAAAAACGTTGATATGACTTTTTGTACATGTCCAACATAAATTTGCCATTATGTGCAATTACAAATCTAACAAATAAATATATTAAGTGGGCAAAGTTTTATAACTAAGCAAAAATATATGTATATAATATATAATAGTATATAATATCTACTATTTATCCCACAATAAAGCTTACTTTTACACTGGAGTTTCTAATCTTATTTACACCACTAAAAAAAAAATGATGGTAAAAGTCTGAACCACTGTAACAGTCAGAATTGTATTTCCAGTATTTCTTGTTGTGGGCAATAATTCAAGATCCTGGGACAGATTATGTTTATGATATATCCACTGTGAATATATTTTTTGAAAGTGCCTGTCCATATCCCGAACAGTTTCTGTAAACCCTTTCATAGCCAATTTCATGGCCATGGATGATGTCACGGTGTTTACTGGAGGCAAAAACAACTTGCCGCTGGAGGCAACGGAAGTGCAGCAATAGACGTAAACAACGCTGGTTGTCTGTAAAAAATGTCGTCTTGTTGTGTTTTTGGTTGCCAAAACTGTAAAAGCACCAACAAAAACCTAGCCATCCTAGCCTCTGCCATTCAGAGTAATCACAGACGGCTGTGGTTAAACGCGATTAGGCGAAAGGACTGGACTGAGGCTATCATCAACAATGCTCGTGTTTGCAGCGCACACTTCATATCAGGTAAGATTAAACTTTCAGATTCAGCCTGGACAATGATATGGGCTAGACTTAGTTAAATTAGTCATTATTTGTGGGATTATTTTTACATTCACGGACTTACAAAAAGTCCGTGTTTACATGCTACATGTGCGAATGCTAACCGCTAGCTAACCAAATGTTAGCTGTATGTTTCAGTTTTGTCGAGGCGAAAGCCCCCACAATGGTTCCGATAACTTCTTGTCAAATGTTTGTAGGAGAGGTACATGCCTCGTATATCCTCGTATTCTGTCCCTCTCGTTGACTTGGCAGCACTTGCGACCGCACGACACAAAAGTCCTCGCTCAAGTTGTTATATTCTAAATTTTGAACATGTCCATTCAAGACGTAGTTGTAGACATCTAATGATTCATAGGCCTTCAGATTATCTTGAGTATAAACGCTCAGTTTTTCTATAAGGTAGATTTAAATGTCCGGCCATTGCACGGTGGGTAGTCCCGTTGAATCGTCTATCCAGTGCGTGAGTGCGTAGGGGTCAGTAAATATCGGCCCATCAGTCAGAGTTCACTTTTTAAAGTAACATTCACGGTTGTGGGGAGTCAGTTTACTCACATGTTAACTCAAATGGCCTTTTTCTGTGTCCATTCCGACGTGAACTTTCTGTGAAAATATGCTGATCGGTGTTAGAACCACACGCCACTGAGATGTTTTTGCCTTCAGCTAAGCCCCGCCCATTAAATTGAGTCACATGGTTTACAAACTCTGAAGGGGGCTATAGGCTCTTTTTAACATTTTGTTGTGTGAGCTGGTCTCTCTCAGCTGAGATAGGCGCCAGCACCCCCCGCGACCCATGTGAGGAATAAGCGGTCAAGAAAATGGATGGATGGCTGGCGGTCTCTCTCTCTCTCTCTCTCTCTCTCTCTCTCTATCTATCTATCTATCTATCTATCCATCCATCCACCCGCTTTAAATGGAGAAAGCACGACATTAAGGCATTCTATGTTTTATTTAACAGGAGCCCCAAGTGCATGTACAACAAGATAATTGTTCAATTAATATTTAATATGTTAAATTCTGATTTATTGTGCCAGCTGTGTACCTCTACTGTAGCCTGCTGTGGTCGCTAGCTTGCAAAAAAAAACAAAAAAATCACACGATCACACGATCAGCATGGGACATTTTGTCCACTTATCTGCAGTGAGCTCTTTGACAAAAGGGTGCCGTGATGAATTTGGTCTTCTGGGAAATTTCAATATTATGTAAAATCACACTGCATAAATTTAGTTTGACATTTATGTAAGGTCATTGCTCAACAGTTTTCTCTGCCAAGTTTGAGGTAATTGAATTTAGGATGCTGTTTTGCCTGCAGTCATCCATGGATTACTTACCGGCTATGCAGAGCACACACTCGCAGACTGACACCAGCCTTGAATGCTCACTGAGACGATATGTAGATGATAAATAAGTAACAAAAGATCATGTGCTTTTGATAGTGTGCCAACCGTGAGTTCATCCAAAAGACCTTGAATATTTTCTCAGTTGAATTCTAAAGCAATCGTTTCTTCTTTGGTTCATGGGTGTCATTGGACATTTAACATACAATATGCACGTCTTTTTTATAATATCTCTACATTGTTTAATGAAAACATCTTACATATACTACATCACCAAAAAAACTGCAGATGCAGTTGACACATTCTTTCATGTTTTAATGAAAAATTGACAACATTCCAGTTATAAGGCCTGATTTATTTTATGACTGAAGCCATGTTGACATGCACACGTGAAGCCTCAAAAATACACATACTGAAAAGGACTGTGTGGACTAACCCGGATCGATGCATGTAAACCTGCTTCAGTTGATGATCCCATCAAGGTAGTCATCCTTCAATGACCGGCAGATGTAACCACAGAAGTGACCGCCTCTGATAATTATTATTTTCAGTTTTAAAACATGTTTACACAAGTAGAAAGATGATGATGTTGAGATAAGAATATGCTTAATCAGTTAAAATGAAATAACACTTTCATATCATCAAATGTGATGAAGAATATAAAAAAAAAAATACAGAAAAAAATAGGCCTAAGTATTATTGAGTGTATGACACGGAATATATTATATGTGAATAAATTCATTTTAGGGGAAGAAATTGCATGAACTGTCAACTGAAGACGTGAGCGATTTCAGCAAAAGTCATTTTCATCAACAAACGACGAGCCATTATTTGAGGAAGGTGGTGATATATTTGTTTAGGGGAAAAAAAGAATCCGCTGTGCATATTCACGTGGTTCTAGGCAATCCTGACTATTTTTGTCTTGAAGCAGAAAAGTACAGCTAATGACTTCAGTGCTTCCCAGTGGACAGCCGTAATGCATTTAAGCACCCCTGAGGGAGCCCATGCCTGACAGTGTAGAACTGCCTCTCGGCCCGCTGTCACAATATCTTTGCATTCCTTACCACATCTTTTCCATTCTGCTACTCTATTTCCTTTCTCTTCCCCTTTTGTCTTCTTTGAGTACTTTATAGTGTACAGTTGACTGTATTTGTTTTCTGTCGAGATTTAAACACGCATCCATTTACTGAAAATAGATGTGGGTTGTCGTCGCTTCTGATCGCACTCATTTGCTTGTTTCTTGACAGTGAGCTGGACGTTGAATGAATAAATGCTTTTCGTCTCTGTCATGCGTATTGATTAATTTGAACTTGTTTTGCCAAGACAACCTTTCTTTTTCTGAAGTTACGTAATGTAGTGGGACAAGTGGGACAAGGCTGATTCATCCGAGTGGCTACCTGATCATGTAAAAGCAACACTTGAAGCGAGGTTTTTTGGCTTTGTCACCACCGAAGCTGGAGCAGATGGAGCCCACATCATAATAACTAGAAGGTGGAGATCATCTCGAGGGATTAATGAAGTACAGGTTGTTTTGCTAGAGCGACAGTACCATTAAGGGCAATCTTGAGTTTTAGGTTAAAAACAACATCAGACAAAGAAGCGTCAACAAAAGAATGAGTGAGATAAGAGTATCATGATCAAGGGCTCAGCGGAGTGAAGGGAAATAAAAGCAAAGAAAATCTCTAATCTTCTAAATAATGAAGAACTGAGGAAGGGAAGAGAAAGTCTAAATAATTCAGTTATGTGCGGGTTGGTGAGGTTATTTGGGTGCAAATAGGAGCATTAAAGTCAATTTGTCGCTGACAGGGTTATCTCCATCCCACCTGCATGCTACATTAACACAAGTGTGACCCCACAGCTAATAGCACACTAACCAATCTTCAATTAAAGACCAGCCATGCAAAAATAGGGCTTTTTATACTGCCAAGAAAATAAAAGAGAAAAAAATGGATTGAATGCATATGGCAAAGAAATTACAATACTTTGTATTGTTTTAAAAAGCCCATATTCTGTATTTTTGTAATATAATAATAATAATAATAATAATAATAATCATTATTATTATTATATAAGTATATGTACATATTGATATATACTATTTTATTGTACAGAAACCATGCAGTTATGATTCATTATCATATCTTCACTATAGCATGCAACTCACAGGTCAAAGTCCTCTCCATATTGCTTCTGTAAATAGCCTGTCATTAGGTGCGTTTCCATTACCCTTTTTCGCAAAAATAAAAGCGATATTGTACTATTTCGATAAAGTACAATTTCGAATTGTCGGTGTTTCCATTGAAGAGAGTTTCGCTTCTGATGCGCAATTCTCGGAATGTCCCGTCTCGCGAGACCTCGTTGTTCTGTAGGAGGTGCTCATCATGTTTACAGAAGACTGACGCCCGGTATAGTTATATTACTTTAAAAACACTCACCCCTGATCGGGCGGTTTCGAGCATTTAGTGTTGGTGTTGTTGTGTGTGTCCCTCGGCAGTCGGCAAGCAGTTCTGACACGAAAGAGAGTGGCACTGTACTTCCTACTTCCTGTTGTCCTAAAATGTTGTTGTTCCCATGCAGAAGCTGGGTAAAAGGCGGGTTACAAATTGTTAAAAGTTTCTCATTAACCAGACATAACAGGACACGATTTCAAGCTCACCTCTCCTTCAACTTCTCGAAGGCGGCTCGCTCGATTACACCTCTCTCTCTTTTGCGCTCATGACGTGCAGTAGCCGATACAAATCACTTCAGCATGTAAAATTAAAATACAAAACCGAAATTAATAATTCTCAAAACAAATAGTAATTGCAAGTTTAATTAAAAAAAAAAAAATACACATAAGCAACATGTTACATTCCTTTCCTCCGTGACCGGGCGGGTGTCACATGACTACTAATGCGCAAAAAGTGTTTCCATTACACTTTTGCGAAATACTTCGTCTCAAAAACCACCTCATGAGAGCGCAAAAACTTTTTTGCGATATTTGAGAGTTTTTTTTCGCAAATCCGGTGTTTCCATTACCAGCTTACTTTTGCGAAACATGCCTTTTGCGCAAAAACGAGGGTAATGGAAACGCACCTATTCATCGTCTTTGCTAGCTAATGCTAGACTGGTATAGCCCAGTCTATACAAATGAAATCATAAATGTTTGCTTTAGAACAGAAGTCCTCAATAGGACCTCGGTCTGGATCCTGAGTCACACCTACAAGTATCATTCGATCATTTTTGTATGCTTGTAAATTATAGTCCGGAAATTACGGTAGTTGTTTTTTTTTCTAAACTGAACTTCCTCAACTTTTAATTTGCTCCTGCTTTTGTGGCTCTTCATTGTTTTTCCACCATTAGAATAAGATGCATATCAAGGTGCAAGAATTGAAATAGGTGGAAGGGGATGGTTGGTCTCAAAGCAAGCATATTGGACAAATGTGTTTGGATTCACACTAGTTGGAGACGGTTACGAAATGGAGGAAATTCCAATTTAAATCCGCTATAGGGAGAAACATAGACGTGTCTTATCTTTGTCGTGTTTTTACATATAAATAGGACAGCATCAGTTGACACTTGATGGGCATTTTCTACCCAGCTCAGTGCAACTCCCTTCACTGTGCTTCTCACTCTCACTGGGGAAACCGCAAACAAGAAGAATAGTGAATTTCAAGTGGAGCCTCCCCTTTCAGTCCATGTTTTGTTCCACTTGATCACCCATCTGTGTTTCATTTTCTTCTATTTCACCGTTTTGCCTCTTGCCGTAATCCTTGACCCATTCTCCCGCTCTTTCCCTTGATATGTGAGTATGCTATGAAGCGGCATCACAATCTTTTATATTTACGAGTGGCCTTGCCTTTATGTGTGTATGCGCATGTGTGTTTAGTTTGCTGTGCATTGGGGGGTGGGCGCAGGCGAGCCTCAAATGCTCCGAGAGCCATTTTCAAATCTCATTTTACACGGCTGATGGTAAAAAGACCTGACACAGCACTCTGTGAGGAAGGCAAGGAAGGGAGGATGAAAAGTGGAGGAGGAACAGAGGGGAGGATGGCAGGAGATGGGGTGGAAATGATGGTGAAGACAAAGCAGAAAGTGGGGGTGGAGAGTGAGGGACAAAGCTGAGGGTGGGGAACTTCACGTCCTTCTACCTGGAGGCTGGCGAAAGGGAGCAGGCAGGAGAAACCGAGCAAATAATTGTTTGAAGTTGGTCAATTTTGAGAGGGAAATGGGATAGACAAAGGAGGCGAATTTGCATGAGGCAATTTTGATACGTTTGTCACATGGATAGTTTGGCTATTTTCACATGGATATCACTTAGTTGAGAAAACCCAAGGAAAGTAATAGTTTGAGCAACACAATATAAAGCATTTTCCATAAAGCGTATGCGAAGAATATGAAAAACATTTGATTTTAAAAAATGATTGTCTTTATTAAGCTTAGAAATTATGCTTAATTCGTCGTTCTGCCAAAAACACTGTTTACATGAAGACTCAGTCAAACAGTATACAGAAGCCTGAACAGCAAACCACCACCACCTTGCTGTCATTTCAATGCTTCTCTTCCTCAGTCTTTATAGTAGTGATATACCTATAAGTCTTTTCCAGGGACAATATCGATTATTTGTAGTCTAGGAGGCTGGTAACCGATATTTGGAGCCAATTTATTTTCAGTAAATCACAAACTATTGCCGTCCAAAAAAAACAACAAAAAACTTTGTTGAAATGCCATTAAGCATGTTTGTTAAACTTTTTTGTTTTAATTTTAAACTTGTAGAAAATAGACAGCTGTTTTAAAATTCTAACAAATGCATTAATGAAATGTTAAGCTTTCACTTATTTTTGTTTTCATTTTGAACAAAAACAAAAGGTGCAGGGAGTCCAGTTTCAGCAGCATCTCTTATAAAGTACATTTTAAATAAATATATAAATAAAAAGTTCCCTGGAGTTAACCCTGTTTTAAATTGGTCTCTTAAGCTCTAAGTCAGTCTATCTCACTGAGCGACGCACACTTGTGAAATTTTGAATTTTCATCACGGTTTGTAAAAGGTTTCCAAAGATGTTTTCAGACAGCGAAAAATTGTTTCAACATGTTAAAAAAATAATAATAATAATCTTTTCAACAGGAACAACTGACAAGTAAAAACGGTTGAAATCTTTGCAACTTTTTGCAACATTTTACAAACCCTGATGAAAATCCCGGGTGGTCGAGTGGTTAGCACGTCTGCCTCCCAGTTCTGAGGACTCCGGTTCGAGTCCAGGCTCCGGCACCTTCCTGCGTGGAGTTTGCATGTTCTCCCCGTGCCCGCGTGGGTACTCCAGTCTCCTCCCACATTCCAAAGACATGCATGGCAGGTTAATTGGGCGCTCCGAATTGTCCCTAGTTCTGCTTGTGAGTGTGGATGGTTGTTCGTCTCTGTGTGCCCTGCGATTGGCTGGCAACCAGTCCAGGGTGTCCCCCGCCTACTGCCCAGAGCCAGCTGAGATAGGCGCCAGCACCCCCCGTGACCCTTGTGAGGAATAAGCGGTCAAGAAAATGGATGGATGGAT
Organism: Festucalex cinctus; assembly: GCF_051991245.1. Taxonomy (NCBI): domain Eukaryota; kingdom Metazoa; phylum Chordata; class Actinopteri; order Syngnathiformes; family Syngnathidae; genus Festucalex; species Festucalex cinctus. Next base: position 52,005,938 of record NC_135411.1, read on the forward strand.
GGATGAAACTCCCAAATTCAAAGTTTGCAAGGATTTGGTGCTCAGTGAGATGGCAGTGTTATTGACCTTCTGATTTGTAAAATTAAAAAATAAATAAATAAATAAATAAAATAATAACAATAAATAAAGTTACAAAAGCCAAATATCTGCACCGATAATCTGTCCGGTCAATCTGTCGATCCCTACTTTATAGAAATGAGATAACATTTGTACTTGTATGTACAAATGCTAAAAGCCTTTGTGTGTGTTTAAAATCAAAATATAAGTCTTACACACCCCTGTTCAAAATGCCATTTTTTTTGTAATATAAAAGAAAACATGAGACTACAAAAAAAGTATTTCAAAACGGTTTCTTATGTGACCTTTACAATGCAACACAGTGAAGGCAAGTAAAAATAAACAACTGAAATAATGTGGTTGCGTGAAAGTGTGTGTGCCCTCTTCCAATTGGGGCGTGGCTGTGTTTTGAATTAACCAATCACATGTAAAACTCAATGGGAGTCAGCACAGACCTGCCACCATTTAAAGTGCTTTTGAATGACCTCACATACATTTCAAATATTCGAGTAGACTTTGCCTCATTTTTATTATATTGAAAAATTCTGCAACAAAAAAAATGACATTTTAAGACACTTTGTGACAGCTGAAAATGTAAGTCACTAACGTCTAACTAAGTGACTGACTTTTCCTGGGGGGGAAAGGAGAAGGGCAGCATAAGATTAGGAGCATCTGAAATAAACCGTATACAGCACTTGAAAATGATTTTGGGCTTGTGACATTGACCCTACGTTGGCACTATGTTTTGTAAATTGCATCAAGAAGATCCCTGGAAACACTAAAATCACAATCTAATGTGATTTGGAATAAGAGCAAATAGTGTTGCTTTTCTTATCCATGTAGAAATAGCGAGTAGAGTCTTGTAGAAATCGCTTTACTGTTCATTTCCGCCTCTAATGTGCAGGTGAGGCGCTGACCCTTCCTCTCCTTCCCTCTCGCACAATGAGCATGTTTGTGCAAATGAGGTAATTAGGGAGGATTCCTTTGAGCTTTAAGGTTTGAGACGAGATGTGAGGAGAGGTGAGAAGGTGGCGTGATGGGGATTCAGCCTGCATGCGTCTGACACTTCATTAGGTACACCTGCGCCAGCTAATGAGATCCAATAAAAGAACTGCGGTGCAGCAATGAAGATAATAGCGTTCGGTTTTGATTGACACTATCAAAAAGATATTGAAATGATGTTTATGTGGTCTACTGCATCGTACCGGAGGCTGTTTGGAATATTTTACACTCATGTAGCCAAAGGAGCAGGCTAAAATATTACGTATGAAGCAGTTTTAAATCACCGCAAACTACGACTGCAATAATAAACACATTTGTCACGTATTTTATATCATTAGATTATGCAGGATGTGGCCAGGGAGTGTATATTATTATCACCATGATGACTCTTTTCATCTTGCCATTTTTCATCTCTCTTTTCTGTCCTGTGACACTTTACTCTTTCCCTCCATGTGTGTCCGTTGTCCTTCACTTTCTTCTTATCGTCTTTCATCTTTCTGTCATCCTCAATTACCGCCTTCTCTCTCTTTGTCTTCCCGTCTCTCTCCATCTTTTGCATGATTAAATCTAGCTTTGTTTTGACTTCACCTGTGTTTGTTGTGTATTATATCATGTCTCTTGTGGTTTTCCTCCCCTCCCGTTTGTATTGTGAACTCAAATCACTTGCAAAGCAAAAACACTAATGCCTTTATAGTGGAATTCTCACACATTGACAGTTGTAGCAGAACAGGATCTCACAAACACATCACTTCCTTGCAAAGTTCTCAAACTTTGGATAGCAGGTTTCTGCCAGAACTACTGGAAAGAGACTTGGTGAAAAAGAAAAGATAAGAAGTGCTGACAGATGTGCTCCTCCCTGTTCAACGGGCGGGAAACAACAGATCTGTTATCACATACTCTCTAATTTCTTGCTCCCGTCTACTTCACATTTAGTTTACACCATCCCTGGGATCATATGGCACCAAAGCTTTTAGATCGCAGCCAATAGATTTGTAGCTTTGCAAGACACACATTGAGGCCGGCTGGCAATAAATAAGAAGCAGAAATGTCAAGGTGAGTGAAACTAAATCATAATACCTCCCTAAAGTGCTCCTCGACACTGGTTGCCTTGGTAACATTCTTTTATTTGTCTCATAGTACTTATCTATCAGTCAGCAGAATTCACTTCTCTTATCGGCTTTAACATCCAACATTGCTCAGTAGCTAACATAGGGTGACATTGTATTTGGCTGGTATGGGGGGCAGGGCCTATACCTGTGTATACTTCTTAATACTAACCAGTCTGTGGTCAGAAACCTTTGGAAACCGTTCCGTCTCAACAACAGTCATAGATGTTTGAGATTGTAGAGCTTTATACAAGTTCCATCACATTTAAATGTCAGCCTCAGAGCACCCTTAATATTTGATGCAAGCTGGCTGAGATACCCGAATGTTTTATTTTCAACCAGTCCCGTTCAAACGGGAATTTTACAACATGTCCTTCACAGCATATTCGATCCAACAATCTTCCTCTGCCACTGGAGTAAGCAGCAAGATGACCGCTCTTTTATGTTATTTGGGACTGAAAACACCCACACATAATTTACACACACCAGTTCAAGTTGACAGGCTGCCGTATATGATTAACCTTGATTTGCTACGCCCACAAGTATGACGGCTGTCGGTCTCTCCGAGGAAAGTGTGTCGTTTATCAGAATACAAGAGTGACAGCAAAAGGTCTAACAGTAAATCATCAGCAACGTTATCGGACCAGTCTTTTCTTGCCACTATAGATTTGTGTCAGCAGTTGAGGGACACCGTTATAAATCACTCAATTGGTGGATGTTCTCACGCATGCCTGATCCACCACACCAGCATCTAAACTCAAACAGAATTTGCTTCCCCCCCTGCTCGCTGAATCAGTGGAGGTTGGTGTTTGTGGATCTCACTCCGCTTCATCTATCCTTACTTCCTTCCTTTAATCTTTCCTCTGGTCTCTTGAGGTCTCCCTAATCTTTTGGAATGTAGATGTTTCTGGGGTCGGTGAAAGATTCTGGTTTGCAACTCTGTTGGTGGTAGGTGGTGGCTGGTTGAGCTGGATTTTGCTTTGTTTCACCTTTCTTTCCTTTGATCATTCCTCTGGCCTCCTGACAACTCACGATTCTGGTGGTAATCTGAAGTGTCCGGTTAAAATGAGGGGTCTGGGATATAACAGGTTTAAGGTGAATTAAAGAGCACAAACTCACACGCACCCCCACGCACACCCACATACACACAAACACTCGTACACACTAGGGCTGGGTATTGCCGCCAACCTCACGATACGATATGTATCACGATACAGGGGCCACGATACGATACGTATTGCGATACATATCGTATCCCACATAAGACACATTTTATTTTGTTTTTTTAAACAAAATATAGGAAAAATGGTACACTGACAGGCGGCACGGTAGTCGAGTGGTTAGCACGTCCGCTTCCCAGTTCTGAGGTCTCCGGTTCGAGTCCAGGCTCGGACCTTCCTGGGTGGAGTTTGCATGTTCTCCCCGTGCCCGCGTGGGTCTTCTCTGGGTACTCCGGTCTCCTCCCACATTCCAAAGACATGCATGGCAGGTTAATTGGGCGCTCTGAATTGTCCCTAGGTGTGTGTGTGAGTGTGGATGGTTGTTCGTCTCTGTGTGCCCTGCGATTGGTTGGCAACCAGTCCAGGGTGTCCCCTGCCTACTGCCCAGAGCCAGCTGAGATAGGCGCCAGCAGCCCCCGCGACCCTTGTGAGGAATAAGCGGTCAAGAAAATGGATGGATGGATGGTACACTGACAAACGTGCCATCTTTAGTTTATAAGTAAATAAATATTGATATTCTTCCTCTGCTTTAATTTTTCTTAGCAAGACAGTGTCCAATCACTGGTGAGCTATTTTTGCATTAATTGAAGGCAATTAACTTCAAAGACGCTGCTGGTTTTTATTTTTTAGGTACAATGCAAGCTGCAAAGGCAAACGTTAACTGCCTATTGAAAGCTAACAAGCAATATCGATTCTGATGCCTGCGTATCGATACGTGTATTGTGATGAGGCCCGCAACGATATATTGCCGTATCGATTTTTTGAGCACACCCCTAGTACACACGCACATGCAAAAAAAAAAAAAAAAAAAAAAAAAAAAATCACTCGATGGCGTGCCAGTGTCAACTATCACTTAAGCCCAATCCACACTGTCTACAGAACGGACGCGGTGCGTTTTCCGTACGGTGACCATACGGATGCCGCAAGGACTGCAATTCACACCGCGTGCGTTGCGTGTCCGGAAATCTGCTTCCGACAGACCACAAGATCACGTGGGGTTCACGCTGGAGAGTTGAGTTCATCCAATAACAACCGTGTATAGTCCTATTTGTAAACAATAGCCATGTTGTTGTCACATCGATGCTTTTTGGACATTATTTCTGGGACTTCTACCATGGCTGTTCTACCATGGGTAAGTACGTTTTGTGTATAAATAGTGTCATTTTGTCGTGTTTAATTTATTCTGTGCTCATTTTTTGTCTTAAATGTCCGACTGATATCATGCTATGTAGCTAGCTAGCTTCTCTCTGTCGTGAACGCGGAAGTGTGGTGGTGGACCCAAATGCAGGAGGCGGACGAGTCAGGGAGGCAGAGGTGCGAAAAAAGAAGTAAATTTAATCCAACAAAACCAAAGTAGCAAACAGGGCTTGGTGACAACGAATACAAAAATAGCAGAGGGAAAACTATACAGGAGCAGACGAAAACAATGGCAACATGAACGTGGGGAAACAAGAATAATGAACCGACAAGAACTGAAGCGAAAACCGAAAACTAAGTACACACACTAATTACACACGACGAGACACAGCTGGGCAAGACACAAGTGGAAGGGTTTGCTGATTGGTTGGCACATGAGGAAGGGCAGGCAAACACAGGTGGACATGGAAAGGCTTAACGAGACTAGGGAAAATCAGGAAATCAGAACATAAACATGACAAACTAAAAACCCAACAAAAACAAAGCAAAACCCACCCTAAACAGAACCAAAACATGACACTCTCCCCAAAAAAAGGAGTTCGCAAAGGGTTTTATTTTGAAATATACCGGATTTACCTTGATGCGGGACCGCTGATTTCCTGTTCGCTCGTGTAATTTCTTCAGCTTCATGAAAATCAGCAAAAAAAAATGCTTGGGAAACCTTTCCGCATCGCCGCAGTTGTTCCGCACCGAAGCTGGTGTGAATTGACACGTAGACTTGAATGCGTTCTATCCTTGCGGCGTCCGTACGGCCCCCTTACGGAGAACGCACCGCGTCCGTTCCGCAGCCAGTGTGAATTCGGCTTTAGGCACACACATACACAAATAATACAGAACATGGCACAGATGAGGGATCATCAAGCAGAACACAATATGATCGGATGTAGCAAACAAGTGAACAAACATGAATGAAACTTGACAGTAACATTTTTAAGTAATAAAAAATGTTTCGGTCATCACGTTATCTTTTGAGCACATCCATCCATCCATCTTCTTTTTTTTCAGAATTGTTCATTCGGTAGTCTTACCGATTCAACGTCTTGTCATCATTGCTCTTTTCCTTTTTTTTTTTTTTTTTTTTTTTTTTTTTTTTTTTGTGTGTGTGTATGTGTGCGTGCGTTTGCGTGCGTGCGTTTGCGTGCGTGCGTGCGTTTGCGTGTGTGCGTTTGCGTGCGTTTGCGTGCGTGCGTGCAAATACGTATAAATTTATACTCATTCATTCACCTAAAACCTTATAAATATCCCATTACCCTTCGCCTTAACCAGGTACTTCAGAATCTTGCCAGAGTCGTGAGATTTAAATGGTCAGGAGACCAGAGAAAAGGTCAGAAAAAAAAGAAATAAAGAGAAAAGAAAGGTAAATCAAAGTGACATCCAGCACCGACCAAACACTTCCTGCCTTCCCCATGATTACAAAATCAAAGTCTTACGCCAACCCCGGAAGCCTCTAAATTCCAGCAAATTTAGCGAGATCTCAAGAGCCCAGAGGAAAAACTAAAGAGAGGAAGGAGGGAAGGATCGATAAGGCAGAGTGAGATCAATAGAAGCCAGTACATCCAATCCATCAAAGTGAAGTCCAGCACCAACAAGACCCCTCCTGCGTGGTTACAAAACCGGAGTCTTATGCCAACCCCAGAAACCTCATACTTCTAATAAATTAAGATCTCAAGTGACCAGAGGAAAAACTAAAGAGAGGAAGGAGGGAAGGATAGATAAAGAAAAGTGAGAACCACAGACACCAGCACCAACTGATTCAAGGGGCTGTGGGAGGGAGAGGGTACTTCTGTTGAGTTTCAGTAGATGCTGGTGCGACGGATCTGGCATGCATAAGGACCACCACCAAAGAGAGAAGCCGTCAACCGCGGTCCAGCAAAGCGAGCACCCCCCCCCCCCCCCCCCACCCCCCCCGGAATCCCCAGGCCGCGGCAGCACCAAGGCCACCCCCAAGCCACCCGAGCGGACACCGGTCAGCGAGCCGACCCAGATACCCGGAACACCCCCGCCCCAGCCCCGGCCCACACCCCCGAGCCCAAGGCCGCAGAACGAGGCCCAGCGGGCCCCCACAGCGCCCCACCGGTCCCCAGCCCCCATCCCCCCACGACCCCCCCGCACCCCACCCAAACCCGCCATCCACCACGACCCAGGCCCCACCACCCCCGACCCCCAAACCCCCGAACACACCCCGACCCCCAGCACCCAACCCCCCACCCACCCATACCTCCACCCCCCCCCCAAACAAGCCGCCCCCCCCCGACGGCCGCCACCCCCCCCCCCGCGAACCCGGCCCCCCGCGAGAACCCCCCACCCCCCCCCGGAAACCGGCACCGGGCAGCAGCGCAGAGAGGGAAGATGTGCCCACCCCACCTCCAGCCGCGCGAGATTTGCACCGCGGCGGGAGGGGGGAAGCAGAGGAGGAAGCACCAGGGGAGAAGGCGGGACACCAGAACACCGAGCCCGGTGGGGAGAGGCCCCGGTCGTCACGCCAGAGTACAAGTGACACCTAACCCTGTTACTGAGTCCGCCAGCTCGCCGACTGGCGAGCTCTACCCTTACACCGTGAATGTGGTCCATCCATCCATCCATCTTCTTAACCGCTTACTCCTCACAAGGGTCGCGGGGGTGCAGGAACCTATCCCAGCCGGCTTCGGGCAGTAGGCGCAGTACACCCTGAACTGGTCGCAAGCAAATCACAGATCATTTGAGCACATATTGACCAAAAAACTACTATAGAATGCACTGCGCGTGTGACACGTTATAATTTGTTGTAAATGGATTTTTGACATTGTTCAGTGTGAACTTTGACTTCATTGATCTGAAGATCAGCAGAATGCTGAGCGATGCAGCCAAACGCAAACAAACTGATCAGCGACTCACAAGACATTCTCACATGCCGACTCACTTAAACTTAAAAACTAACATCCCCGTTGTTCTTATTGGTAAACTTTTGAGTTCAACGTACATGCTACTGTATTAATAGTCAAGGAAGAACCTGATTTTTCAGGCCACTGTAGTTAAATTCTATATTTACAAAAAGAGGAACATGGGCATGAATAGTGAGAATATTTTGAAAGGGTCCTGGAATTGATCACAGCCTCAGAAACCACAGCACCTGTGGTGAATATCCATCCATTTTCTTGACCGCTTATTCCTCACAAGGGTCGCGGGGGCTGCTGGCGCCTATCTCAGCTGGCTCTGGGGAGTAGGCAGGGGACACCCTGGACTGGTTGCCAACCAATCGCAGGGCACACAGAGACAAACAACCATCCACACTCACACGCACACCTAGGGACAATTCGGAGCACCCAATTAACCTGCCATGCATGTCTTTGGAATGTGGGAGGAGACCGGAGTACCCGGAGAAGACCCACGCGGGCACGGGGAGAACATGCAAACTCCACCCAGGAAGGTCCGAGCCTGGACTCGAACCGGAGACCTCAGAACTGGGAAGCGGACGTGCTAACCACTCGACTACCGTGCCGCCCTGTGGTGAATATATAACATTTATAACATTTGTTTAATGACGAGCAACAAAAGGTCATACCAATGAAAATATCTGACTTTCTTCCATTCCATACAAACATTCTCAAATTCCAAAACTCTTTTCGCACCATACCAATAAAAGTACTGATGCACCATCATGAGCAGCGGCATTCAGCCGTGTAGGCTCAGACTGACACCCACCCAAACAGTCATGTAGATTCTTGGCGGCTTGTTTACAGCTAATAGCGCTGAAACAGATTAAGTTGATGGGGCCACTGGCTCGGTGTAATCCACTGGCAGTCACTCTCGAAAGATGTTTTCTGACACAAAACTCAGACACTGTTTATCACTGAAGGAAGAGAGGGGTCGGGGGGAAAGGACGAAGAGTGCAACAAGAGGTTGAAAGCAGTGCAAATGTGGATTAGATAAAGTAGCTGAGAGGGAAATTGAGGCTGTGATTTGTAAAATTCCTTTAGCAATATAATGAATTTCAACTGAACACATGCAAGTCAGATTATTAGAGAGAAGAGAGAATAATATTTTTTAATATTATTTTTTTCATTTACAACCAAACTTGAACAGAGACAATGGTTTTCTTGATGTAATGATATAAACACATGCTGAAACTGTTCCTAAGGATAACAATTTGGGATTATCAGTCTACTGTATTCTTATTGCATGAATGTTTTTTATAATATTTTATGGTTAAGAAAGAATGATTAAAAAAAATATCCATGAAGTGTTGTCGGGCTTAAAATGCGGAAGATATACCTTTACTTTTGGACAAATATTAAAAATGTAAAGAGAGACATTTATTTATGTATTTATTTATTTAGTGAGTTGTTATTGGCCTTAGATCACACAACCATTCCTCCCACTGTATGAGTATAATGAGTGGAAGTAGTTGAGTAGGCTGCGGTAAACCAAAATATTCTCTCTCTCTGTTTCTGTCTCTCTCTCTGTCTCTCTCTCATTTTTGTTTGATAAAGTCTGGTAAACTTTCAGTGGGAATATTTTTCTACACTGGAATAAAAAAATGATAAATTAGGATGCTCCATGATTTTGTTGATTTTTCTTTTTTTGCCATTTGGGTTTTTAATTGAACTGATTAAATAATAATAATAATAACAATAATAATAATAATAATAATAATAATAATGATGATGATACAAAAAATGGTTTTATATCATTGTCTGTAATTAGTCTGCTAATTAATCAAATCAAACTTTATGTACTACCATTCATACATTCAAATGGAACTCAAAGTGCTGAAAAATTAAAACACCCATAATACAATACAAAGAAAAAGCCATCCCTCCCCCCCATATCCCCATGACACACGCAAACCACAACATGGCGGGGCACAGAAGAACCCTGTGAGGAAAGGCACCCTGGAGGAGTTCATCGACACTGAGATGGATGACGGCCAACCACCACAGGGAGGAATGCCATCCCAGAGATTAATAATTAATGAACGTACAAGTAACAGCTTGTTTTTCTGTTTAGTTAACAGTTCAATTGAATGAACAGTGAAAATTCCATGATTTGTTTGACAGTTGTGAGTTTGTAAACCACAGACACTCCTCTGAATACTGCAGTAGAATAACATTGACTCCATTTTATTCGATTTCAGTCACAGTTGTTTATCGCAGTTACGGGTGATTAAGTTGATGTTCAGGTCTTGATGTATGAATGTGCTTTTAGAGCTTGAACATCTGTCTTTTACAAGCAAAATTGCCTCTCAGGTGGCATCAGGTGGCGTCTGCCATCCATAGATAACGTCTTGCAGACATAAAATACAGCAGAAAGTAGAAGATTGGTCTGACACCTGTATGTCTTTGAATATTCCAGTGTCAGCAGGTTAACAAACCATTTTGCGTCTAATGGTTGGTGATAATGCAACTGTTGTAGTTCAGAGACCTTCAAACTTTACACCTTGACAAATGCTAGTGAATCATCCAAATATCTATTGTGGCTTTAACTAGTATATAAAATGCATGTAGATTTTTGTTTTTGTCTACAGTTGTAAGCACAAACCAGAACTGACTATGTTCCACGAATGACCCATTTAAGCCTTTTATAGGGTACTTGAAGGACCCATTTTGAACACTAGTTCAAATAATGAAAAATATTGTCGGCGCTTGCCCTATAAAGCTGCTATTGTATCCACACTCTCACTGTCAGTGACCACCTTTTGCCATATTCAAGCAGCCCAAGCCATAGATATATTTTTCAGAGTGTCTCGAACCCTGAACATGTTTATGTATACTTGCCATTAAGTTGCCAAGTGGGAATTATGTTCTCCATTTGGCCACAGTCGCATTAATCACATTTCCCAAAGATGTTTTATGATGCTGTCAAAAAGCCAGGAGTCTCATTTCGGGTTGGCTCTCTGTCACTGGCTAGTTTATAAATACATTATACTCCGTCATGGGATATATTGATAGTCTCACCAAGAGTAATGTGCCATTTTGATCATTCAGCAGCATGCGTCAAAAGTGCTTTGTTCAGGTCATCGCATAAAAAAAGTGACTTGACGTGACTGACGAGGCAGAGCATGTGTGTGTGTGTGTGTATAGTGTATGCATAGTCCACGCATACATGTACAGGATACTATACCATTCACCAGGGACGTGTTTTTTGTTTGTGAAATTCCTGTTGTTCTTGCTCATTTTACACTCCAATCACACAAGTGTGTGTGTGTGCGTGTGTTCTCAGCCGATTGTATTGTGTGTTGTGTCACAGCGACGGGAAGCGCTCCAAAGAGGTTGTAGCCAGGTGCTATAAGTTGGTGCAGCAGTCAGAATTGTGGCAGCTCTGCTTGGCTCAGCATTGTCCCAAATCACACAGTGACACACAAAAGGAGACGTTCACTGACACACACACACACACAGTGCTACACATTTCTTTGCCTGTTGCATTGTTAAAGAATAAAATTCTTCTGAAACACTCAATGAAACTTTACAGTGAGGAATGAGAAATTCTGCTGCTGTGACTCATAGTTAATGTCAGTCATTTTCATTTGTCTTCCTCGTGGCATATTTAAGTACATGTAGACGCTTATGGTAAGTGGACAGGCTGCTTTAAAAATAATGCAACTGTATCACTTTTATATTGCTTCAAAACTGAATCATATAAGGTAGAAAGCTCTGTTTTCTCATGTTATCATTTGCTTGAGGGAGGATTTAAAAGGGCTTTTTTTTCAGAGGAACAACATTTGCCGCATTGAAAGAATCCATCCAATAGGGTCTGCTTGGAGGAGCTTGGTGGGTGGCTGTGCCTCGCTTGTGTATAACCTGGAAATAGATTTATCGCCTGTGTGATATCCAAACACCTCAAATTACAATACAATAAATATCGATATGAACCTCACAATACATTTATCATATGAATTATCATGATGTTGTGGGGAGTTTAGCTATATATATATATATATATATTAGAGGTGTCAGTCGATTAAAATTTTTCCATAATTTTTACATGAAGTAACTTGTGAAATTATGCACATTTTTAAAATTGTAAAATACATCACAGCTCCCACAAATATATACAGTCGCTGATGCTTTAATTTTGTTAAGTGAAATAGGATGTGCATTGTAAAATGACGAATTTTTACTGCATAGGAACCAGAAACGATCGATGTGTTATTTTCATATTAAGAGCTATGTAATTTTAAACAATAAGTAACTTGCGAGTTTCTGCACATTTTAAAATTGTAGAATACAACTAACGCCACACAAATAATACAGTATAATTTAATTTATTACTGCTAAATTGTGTTATAGTGACTCCTTTTCATGCCGTCTGACGCTTTTATTTTGTTAAGTTCTCTGATGCGCCATGACGCAGCTGAGGCCGCTCTACTGTTACACCGAACACATCGACATTTTCACTTTCACCCTTATGAGATATTTTGTGGAGATGCGGAATAATCTAGCCTCACATCTAAAGATAAACAGGCAAAGGCTCACTCCAACTGACAAGAGGGCGTCCATTCGGCTCTTGGCACTCACAGAGGTTTGAGAGTGCCCATGGACACCTTTTGGTGCTCGGTGCTAACGGCTAACCGAGTGCGTTCTTTCAAAGCAAGGCACGGGTGATAGTGGTGAGACACAGTCCAAATAGCTCCTTCACGCTACATTCTGCCCCTTAAACATTGTGAGGCATATCCACTAATTAAGAATGCGTTACATCCGATAATAGCGCGAAATATTGCACCACAACTGCAGCCACAGTCTGCGCCCAGTTACCAACCTATTCACTAGGATATTGCTCTAAACAAATTATTGGTGCCATCGTTTTTAAAAAAATATATTTTCAGAGGTTGGCGTGGGCGTACAGTATGCATCTGGCACATAAGAATGATCGTATAATGCCTCCCCGCCATTGCTGATCAGCCCGGGTTACGTTATGTGTCCTAAACAAACATAACAATTTCATCCTCTCTCGCTCTCTCTTTCTTTCCTCTCTTAGTGATCAGCCGCGCATGTTGTGCGGCAAATGGCATGCACTGCTGGAGATCGAAGTGCGTCAGGTTAATACATGCTTTCCAAAATCGTTATTTGCGTCACACAAACGAGGTGTGGCTATTTGCGAATTAGACGCTGCATATCAATGAGTCTCATTTGCATTGGGGTGGGCATATTTTGCGTCAAATGTATGCAAATTACCTAATTTACATACGCGCAAATAACACCGGCGCACCGTGACGCAATCTGTTTGGCAGAGCACGTAGTGACGGATTTCCCCATCTGCGCGTGTTTAGTGAATTATGCGCTCCCTAATTGCTCCATTTTTGCCGGTTAGTGCGGTGCAAAGGCAACGCAAACCTTTAGTGAATAGGCCCCTGTGTGTTTTAGCTCCAGTGCATTTATATTTGGGTAGTTTTGACGTGGACGTTTCTACTGCGTGGTGACTGGAATTCCCTCAGTAGAGGCTTTCCAAATAAGGAGCGATCGTTAAAAAATTAGTTCCGTTAAAAAGGCACTTTACGTTAACGAGATAATAACGCGATAATTTTGACAGCCATTTTATGTATATATATATATATATATATATATATATATATATATATATATATATATATTAGGGGTGTGAATTGCCTAGTACCTGACGATTCGATTCGTATCACGATTCACAGGTCACGATTCGATTCGATACCGATTAATCCCGATACGAATTTATAAGTCGATTGTTGCGATTTTTTTTCATTCAAATTTAGAAAATACTAATCAGTAAGCTTGTAGAGTGTAAGATTTATATGAAAATGTATTATTTATTTATCTGAAATTTCAGTCTTATAGAGGTTGTAATCTGTTTCATATTTGAACAGCATTAAAATAAAATATTAAGGCTTAATGTTCCGTTCATATAACATTCTTCCATGCTCAAGGTGTGAATCCTAACCCGAAGTCAGACGTTTTGTTGAATATTTTTCCATTAAAAATGGAAGTTTAAAAATTGATTCACACACACACACACACACACACACACACACACACACACACACACACACACACACACACACACACACACACACACACAAAAAAAGGCAATGATGATAAGACGTTGAATTGGTAAGACTACCGAATGAACAATTCTGAGCTCTTAAAAAAAAAAAAAAAAAAAAAAAAAATCGAATTATTTTTTCGTATCGCGATATATCGCCGAATCGATTTTTAACAACCCTAATATATATATATATATATATATATATATATATATATATATATATATATATATATATATATATATATATATATATATGAGAGATAACTGCTACAGTAGCCAAAACATTCATAATTAAAATTAAACTACACTAATAAACTGACCACCAAAGGTGGTGGAACTGCACAAATAAAATACTACCTCACACAGTAAATTCTGTAGCGTAAATTTGACTATTTAGAGTGGGAACAAATAGACTCAGTTTTCGAGTCATATTTACACTTGGAAGAGAGTAAAATAAGGAATTGAAAAAAAATATAGAATAATAAAAGTCACTCAAGGGTTGAGGAATGAACTCATGACCTTCAGAGCTTGGATCTACTCCCGATCCAGGTCCTGCTGTGCTTTAGTTGGTATATCACTTGTGTCAGCTGGAACCTTCGTAACTCCTCTTGGAGATAAGCAAACAGTAGAAGGGGCATAACTCAGTTGGTGGTGCGGCTGTCTCCCAAGCTGAAGGTTGTGAGTTCGTTACTCAACCCTTGAGTGACTTATATTTTTTTTATTTTTTTTCCCCAATTCTTTATTTTACGCTCTTCCAAGTGTCAATATTAGCCTACTCTAAAACTGAGTCTCTTTGGTCCAACTCAAATCGAGTCAAATTTACTCTTTAGAATTTACTGTGCACCTTTTTAACAGATAAGCTGCATTTAATATCGTGACATGATGATGATCTTGTGGCAATTTGAATATCGCTGTATCACCTTACTGCGATTGGCTGGCAACCAGTCCAGCGTGTCCCCCGCCTACTGCCCAAAGCCAGCTGAGATAGGCTCCGGCACCCCCCGCGACCCTTGTGAGGAATAAGCGGTCAGGAAAATGTATGGATGGATGTATCACCTTATATGTCTTTGCATCCCTATTGGCTCTAGTTTGCAACGTTGTCAAATCGCAGCAAAACCAGTGACTTAGACTCGGCCACTCGTGAATTTTTGTGCAAGTGTTGAGTGGAGTTTTGCCGCATTACTCAGTGTGCAGCGGCCCTTCGGGACACTTTTCCTGATTGATTTCTATTTTGAGTTTTGATTTTAGTCTTGACTTTGTTATTCTGATGTTTTATTGAATGTTTTTTACTGTGTGATTTTATTGCTGCCTGTGCTGTCCACTTTATTTATTTTATTATTGTAACGTGTGTTACAAATAAAATCTATTATTATTATTACTTGCACAATCTAATGCAAATAAGTGAATTTTAATTAGTGGTTAGCGGATTGGGTCATCAGGCAGGGACCATCATTCATCATTGTACCACCCATCGTCCTGAAACATCTCCTGGTGGTGGTCCAGTGAACAGTGGTAACCCCTATAGCTAACCTTCACATCATATTTGTTTCCCCAATTCTTCTCAAGCATCTTCAGCCTCCTCTTTTTTTAAATTATTTTTTTATTTTTTTTTTTATTTTTTTTTATTTTTTTAAAGAGCTCAGAATTGTTCATTCGGTAGTCTTACCGATTCAACGTCTTATCATCATTGCTCTTTTTTTTTATTATTATTTTTTTATTATTTTTATTTTTATTTTATTTATGTATTTATTTTTTTGTGTGTGCGTGGGTTTGCGTGTGCGTTTGCGTGCGTGCGTTTGCGTGCGTGCGCGTGCGTGCGTGTGCGTGCAAATACGTATAAATTTATACTCATTAATTCACCTAAAACCTTATAAATATCCCATTACCCTTTGCCTTAACCAGGTACTTCAGAATCTTGCCAGAGTCGTGAGGTTCAAATGGTCAGGAGACCAGAGAAAAGGTCAGAAAAAATAAAGAGAATAGAAAGATAAATCAAAGTGAAATCCAGCACCGACCAAACACTTCCTGCCTTCCCCATGATTACAAAATCAAAGTCTTACGCCAACCCCGGAAGCCTCTAAATTCAAGCAAATTAGCGAGATCTCAAGAGACCAGAGGAAAAACTAAAGAGAGGAAAGAGGGAAGGATCGATGAGGTAGAGTGAGATCCATAGAAGCCAGTACATCCAATCCATCAAAGTGAAATCCAGCACCAACCAAACCCCTCCTGCGTGGTTACAAAACCAGAGTCTTATGCCAACCCCAGAAACCTCAAACTTCCAATAAATTGAGATCTCAAGTGACCAGAGGAAAAACTAAAGAGAGGAAGGAGGGAAGGATAGATAAAGCAAAGTGAGATCCACAGACACCAGCACCCACTGATTCAAGGGGCTGTGGGAGGGAGAGGGTACTTCTGTTGAGTTTCAGTAGATGCTGGTGCGACGGATCTGGCATGCATAAGGACCACCACCAAAGAAAGAAGCCGTCAACCGCGGTCCAGCAAAGTGAGTAAGAGGAGCGACCAGCGGGGCCTCACCCAACCCGGCGGGTGTAGGTGGCACGCCCGCCCCGCAGAGGAGGATGGGCGGGAGGAGGCGAGGAGGGAGAGGCGACGGGGGGGAGGAAGGGGGAGGGGAGAGGGAGCCACGGGGCACACCAGAGGCCCACCCGCCCCGAACCGCGCCGCCGGGCACGGAGCAGCGGACCGCGCCGGGACGGTGCCGCCCCGGGCACCAGGGAAAGCACCCCAACACCGTACCCCACAGGGGGCCCAGGGAGCGGCCAAGACGCAACCGCTACCGAGCAGACAACGGGGGACGGCGTCAAGAAAATTTACTAATTAACATGCAGTAACACCAAGTGTTGATGCTTCTTCAGCCTCCTCTAATATTTCCCCGGTTGCTCTGTGGAGTCGAGCTTACCGCAGTCTGAAGTCTTTGTGGAGACATGTTGACGCTCTCATGAAGCCTCTTGCTCCCACTTCCACGAAATAGCACGTCCACTTTTTCTGCACTCTGTCACCGGGTTCATTTACTTCCCTCTCACATGAGCAGCCTCCAGCCCCTCTTCCCAGGGCAGAATTGGCTCTTCGAGTACTGTGCGGTTTTTCCCGTACTTTAAAAGTGCTTCACATAGTTAAGACACACTCATACACAAAGTATCACAACAATACAATAAAAACCACAAATCAAATTAAAATAAATACAACTAAAACAACATCAAAACAATCAACTGAATAGCTGGAGTTGTGAGCCATAGAGTTACTAATTGCAGTCAAGCAACCATCTGCACTATCAGTGTCAAAAGAAGACTCAATTTGGATGCCATTGGCAAGTAAATGGTACCTTCAAATATGATGATTGATATAGAGTACAAAAGGAATGGGCCTAAGACTGACTCTTGATGAACACCACAGGCAAGTTGTTCAGGCTCTGAGTTGTGGGGGCCAATAACCACAGAAAAAGGATTTGATACATACAGTGAAGGTCAATCCCAGAGATGCCATCTGTATCTATGAGAATGTGATGATCAATAGTATTTCAGATCAAGCAGAAGCAAGATTGAACATCGACTGGCATCAAAGGTCATCAAAAAGTCAATTGTGACACCGAGAAGAGATCCTTCTAAGGAATTTAATTGATGTTAACCAGACCGAAGTTTAGCAAAACTATTGTTCAATATCTGTTCAATCTGTTGTGAGCCAATTTGGAAACTGTATCATAAATGGTGCCTTTGCAAAGATTATAATGCATTTTTTTTTAATGACACTGTCCTAAAGGTGTTCACTTTAACAATATGCTAAGTTTGCAATGGTTTCAAATTCCCTTGTTCAATACCGAGGGCATTTTATTGGAGCTGAATAAGGTAACTAAAAATGGTTTACAGCTCATTACTGTTAAGGTGTGTGCAATATATTTCATATTTCATGGATACAAATCCTAGATTGAATATTTAGTGGTGCATGTGCCTTGAGATATGAGTGGTCCAAGCTGTCAGTCATCAGATTTTCCTGCCTTAACTTGCGAGCATAGACTTGGAGGTTCAAGCAATGTATGCTAACGTTGACTCAAAACACTTCACAAGCAACAGTTTGTTATATAGTATTGATAAATTCATCAAAAAGTCTTCAAGCTGTTTATTGCCACTCTCAGTTAAAATTTACTCTCAAATTGAACATAAGCTTAGCCTTTAGGCTACTGTCTTAATGCTAATCCTAACACATAATTGAAAACGCCATAGGCAATGATTATCAGCAATGGGTGGTATAACCCTTTGCAACAGATGAAAAATAAATAAATAAATAAATCAACAACTATGTACCAACACTTATAGACATTACAACTGTATTTCCAGTCATATATACAAAGAATAATTGATTTAACTGTTGTGGAGTGATGTCAGTATGTCTGCCTTATTCTGCCAGCAGGTGGCCCAGACGTGCAAACCAGAATAAGCAGCACAATGTGCATGCATTGAATTGAAGAAGAAAGTGAGACATTTTTTTTCATGTCTTTAATGTATATTTTAAATGTAATTTTACAGAGTGCTATTTTTTTTAATTGAAAAAGCCCATTAAAACAATTGGGGCTGTTTAGTTGGACGTTGGAAGGGATCAATGGCATTTCCATTCATTTTGTTTTTAAGGAACACATTTAACTCATATCTCAAGGCATTCTTGTTAAGGTTCATTCAACATTCATCTGTGAACATCACAAGCACACTTTTCCTCAATTTGAATTCCTCAACTTCAGACTTTCCCTTTGAGCTCTTTCAATAACTTGCTTGGGATTTCACTCTTTACTTGCATGTCCTCCTGAATAATACACATTTGAACTCCCAGTCTTCACTTATACAGTAGTTGTACAACCTGAGCGTTCAATCAAAAATTTAACCAACAGCATGAGCTAGAAACGGCTTTAAATGACAAATGTGCTGCTCAGACTCCCATTTGGACACAGTTTCACTGCTTGATCCTGAACTGTGGGTACGTGTGTGTAGGCGAAAGAAAGGAAGCGCAGATTCTGTGGCTTATCGCAGTGTTTTCCTGGTGCAACTAACAGTTTGCATCTACTCCGCTAATTAAAGGTGTTAATTTGTGAGCGTATTTGTGTGTGTCACCTGCAGCGAGCTCGTGTGTGTTCTCCTTCAAGTTCTCTTTCACAACCACACGTGCAAAAGCTCAACACAATATTTAGACCAAAAAAAAGCTCTGTGATTACTGCTGGCCAGTCTTGGTTGTACTCTATTATGTATGCTAGCTGCAAGGCAGCCTTCAGCTCAGCTGTGACCATAATGAGCACACGCCGTATAGAAAATAGATGGATGGATAGATATTTCATTGACCAAGCTTGATTTATTGTAGTGGAGTTAGTCTAGTCTGCTTAACTGTAATAGCTATAGTCTATCAAGATTTTTTGTTGGAAATATTACAAAGCATTAATTAATTTAGCAGAGATTAACCATATGATGTTAAGCATTCGCTTTTTGACAGCGGCAAAGATGTCTCACTTTGCGAAGGGCCACACCCTGAGGATCAAGCATTTGTTCATTTATTAAAATGTATATTTTCTTGTATACTTATGTTTCCATTGCCCCTAGGTGTGCTTGTGTGTGTGGATGGTTGTTCGTCTCTGTGTGCCCTGCGATTGGCTGGCAACCAGTTCAGGGTGCACTGCCCGAAGCTGGCAGCACCCCCGTGACCCATGTGAGGAGCAAGCGGTTGAGAAAACGGATGGATGGATTTATGTTTCCAGAACGTTTACACATTCATATTTTTATTTTTATTTTTATTTTTTTTTGTACAAGTAGCTAAGTTGATGTGTCGAATCTGCTGCTCTCCATCATTCACTTGCATTTACCTATAGCAGGGGTGTCCAAACCTTTTCCATTTGAGGGCCACATACAGACAATCAGGACGCAAGGGCCAAATAATGTTATGAAGAGAAATTGTGTTTGGTCCTAAAAATTGTACAAGTAATTTATTTGTGCTTTTGCATATTTAGAAAAATGCTACAGTATATAAACCAATTTATTTGTAATATGGCAGTAGGGTGATTATAGTTTTGGAATTTTTCATTTTAGTTAGTTTTTATTCGTTTTCAGGGTGGTTCTGTTAGTTTTTATTAGTTTAGTTCTTTAAAAAATGCTTAGTTTTAGTTTAGTTTGTTAGTTTCCGTATTAGTATTAGTTTTTTTGTTTTTGTTTTTTTTTTAAAATGTGTATTACTTGTGCGCAATATTTAAAAAACACCATGGGAGCAACGTCATCTGAAGGTGCTTTTCTAGTGGCTGCTGCTAGATGACGTCACTTCTGTGTGACATACTTTCAAACGTCATTATTCCGGTTTAAAATAAATCTACTAAAAATCACATTTAAAATCATCCCGAAAGGCTCATGCATCAAATTAATTACCAAAGACTAAAATAAAGGACATGTTTGCTATAATTATAGTTAGTTTTAGTTAGTTTTGTAAACATAAAATGTAGTTTCAGTTAGTTTTCATTTTTAAAAAGCATTTTCATTTTCATTTTATTTCGGTAACAATATTGTTTTTTTTGTTTTTTTGTTTTAGTTTTAGTCATTAGTTTTAGTTAACTAAAATAACCTTTAATGGCATCTCTTTCTCGATACCCTCCCTTCTTACTTTGACCATCTCCAAACATTTTTGTTTTGTTTATTTTATTTAAACTGAGTCAAATGCTATTTTTAGCATATGTCGTGGGCCACTGAAAAATGGACAGTGGACCGCAAATGGCCCCCAGGCTGTAGTTTGGACACCACTGACCTAAACTATGCTAGCTTCTGGTTAGTTAGTTTTAGTCAGCTGATAGGGGATCAGGAAGTGTTGTCGCTCTTGCTGCTGTGTTAGACGAGTAAAGATGAAATTAATAATGAATCTGTCTTCATCCTGCCTTTTCATTTTACAAACAGTGTCGTCATTAACAACCAACGAATCCTCACATTAGAATATAGCCACACTATTTGTCGTAAGTTTCTGAGTTTTTGTTTCTCGCAAATTTGCCACTTAATAAACTCACAAATTTGCCACTGTATAAAGTGGCAAATTGCGACTTTATGAAGTGGCAAATTTGCGAGTTTTTGTCAGAATAATCCCCTCCTCTAAAAAAAAAAAATATTTATACATGGCCCTTGTAGCGATAATTGGGTCATCTTTTGGACGAATTAATAATCTGGACGTTACAGAGGTAAATTATATTTACCTCGATAACCTCTAGGGGCACCACGTTGGTTTTGCTTTGGGTTAACAGGAGCAAACAAGGACCAAAATCCTTCCTTCATCAGTCATTTATAGTCTAAAGTCGCCACACTCGATATTCAGTGGTTCGTTGTACTAACAAAAGAATAATAATCCACTCGGAAACACAGATGACTTAGGCGGAATAGAGTTAATAAAACATACATTTATTCACGATTGTTACACTACAGAATCAAAACACTGCCTATCTAACTATTCTACCATCAGAAGAGAAATAAAATAAAGCGAATGAAAATAAGGAAGGAATGCGAATGAATAAGGAAACAGGGAAAAGAGAAATTTGACCTGCCAGATTTGTGATATGTTTCAAACGTAAGTGGCACACAGTGGATGTGCCGAGTTAGAAATCAAACGCACACTTACGAGAATCGTTTGCGTCGAAACGAGCAAAAGGGTCTTGTGAAAAAGGGGGAAAAATAGTCAATGTTCGTTCCAAAAGGAAAGAAAAAAAAAAAAAAAAGGGGTTATTCCACAGGTGAGCAAGGGAGCCGCTCGGGGGCTGACGTAGTTGCGCGGCTCGTCCCTTGATTGGTCGGCGACTCGGCGCGGTTGATTCTCCGGCAAGGTTGGTTCTGCCGGACAGCTGTCCGACTCCAGGTGTTGGAGCTCGGTCCGCTACGCGCCTGCGTACGGGGAAGGCCAGCCGTTGGAGGTGAGCTAGCACCGCGACGGGGCGCCACCAGCAGGTGGTGCGGAGCGGCTTAGGTGCACAACCTTGAGTCCGGCGGTAACAAGTGTACCCCGGGGCCGCTGAGCTCGCCGCTGGCGGGCAATCACCGATGGTGAAGAAAAAAAAGAGAAAAAAAGGGAGTAAAAGAGTCTTTGGGGTCAGCGTTGCAGTTTGCACCTGCTTTGGCGTGGCGTGGAGCGAGTGTCTGCTCTCGGCAACGGTTGCTGCCAGAAAAAAAAACGGCCACGTGGTTGGCAAGTTTCTTGGAACAAAGAGTTCGAGCAGGCTGGGACACTTGCAGGTCGTTAGCCTGAGGATGATGATGTTGGAAGAGAGTTTTTGGAAGAGAGAGAGCGAGGGGGTCCCCTCGTCTTTTTAAAGTCTATGGGCGGGGCTTCAGTAGGTGGTGGCACACCCTTCTGTTTGCTCGCGCAGACTTTAAAAAAAAATTATTAAAGGGATTAATAATTTGTCATTAAATTTGGTCAGTCTGGCAAATCAGTTTTCCCACACAACCCGTTTAACACACATCGTAATTAATGCATCATAAACTAACGTGTGAGGTAACTTCTACTTGTCTAATCTGACTGAACTGAAAGATATTGATTATCTTTCATTCTTTATGGAGTACAAATGAAATAGGATGTTCATACACACAAAGACATAACATGAATCATTCGTAGTTCAGTTATCTGTCAAGAATTATCATAAATGTGTGAAATGCGGTTACTTATATGAATTGTCACGAAGGATAGTTCCAAGTTTCACCACTTGACGAAACTAGACGTTCCAGTAGTGCCCGTTTGGAAGGGAGAGACGCCAGAATATCCTTTGTGATTGATAAGAAGTCATGAACATTCCTTTGATCCTTTGGTCATTTGTGTATTCCAAATCATTGGAGCCATTTGTTCGGGCTCCGAGAAGACGGGCTTGAATACACTCCTTCGGCAGACGCATAAATTCCTTTGTCACCTGGTCAGCGGCTTCAAAAGAGTTTTGTTGGTGGCTGGGTAGCCACCTGCCGAGCTGACCAAGCTTAGATCCTGTCTGGGCAGTGGAATATTTATGCAACTGCAGAGAATTTGCTTTAGAAGAAGCAAACTTTAAAAAAAAATTAGAGGGTAGACTGGGCCATAGGCAATAGTTGTTACACCCTAATACGCAGCGGTACCTAAATCTATTATAGTATATATATATATATATATATATATATATATATATATATATATATATATATATATATATATATATATATATATATCCATCCATCCATTTTCTTGACCGCTTATTCCTCACAAGGGTCGCGGGGGCTGCTGGCGCCTATCTCAGCTGGCTCTGGGCAGTAGGCAGGGGACACCCTGGACTGGTTGCCAACCAATCGCAGGGCACACAGAGACGAACAACCATCCACACTCACACGCACACCTAGGGACAATTCGGAGCGCCCAATTAACCTGCCATGCATGTCTTTGGAATGTGGGAGGAGACCGGAGTACCCGGAGAAGACCCACGCGGGCACGGGGAGAACATGCAAACTCCACCCAGGAAGGTCCGAGCCTGGACTCGAACCGGAGACCTCAGAACTGGGAAGCGGACGTGCTAACCACTCGACTACCGTGCCGCCCATATATATATATATATATATATATATATATATATATATATATATATATATATATATATATATATATATATATATATATATATATATATATAAAAGGAGCACATCATCGCGAGATGCTGTGACTATCGCGAGACCGGTAGCGAGACTGGGAAAATCTAACATGGCGGCGTCCTGCTGCTAAAATAGAATTAGCTTTATATTTCTAATTAAACCCGAATTTAACGATTAGATAAATTCGATTTTTTTCTTTTCTAAGAAAGATCGGAAATATTATCCAGTGTGGACGACCTCGAACGCTTTATTGACGATTATTTTTATAGCTGCGCGATGGATGATCTGGCGGCTAGTCGTGATAATCCTTCGAAAAAAAGGAAAAATGACTCGTCAACAGACACGGACGATTTAGTAACCGCCGACGTATCGGTGAGTATGCTGGATTCCATAAATAAAAAACTTGACGTCCTCTGTCTTATCCGCGAGGACGTCAAAGAATTAAAGGCAAGTTTGGAATTCGTTAGCCAACAGGTAAGCGATCTCCAACGAGATAATTCCGAGCTACGCTCCTCTCTCGTCGCTGTCACAGCCGAGTTGGAGACGATTAAAAAGGAAAATAAAATGCTAAAGGAAACGGTCTTAGATGTTCAATCCCGTAGTATGCGGGAAAATCTAATATTTTCAGGTATATCCGAAAATACCACAGATAATCCAGAGAGCGAGATAGAAAATTTTATGACATTATCGCTAAAGATCCCTCAGGAGACGGTAAATAATATCTCTTTTCACCGTGTACACCGGCTCGGAGCTCGTAAGGGCAATAAGCCCCGTCCTATTATTGCTAAGTTCGAACATTTTAAACATAAAGAATTGGTAAAAAGTAAAGGACGGGAGCTCAAAGGGACATCTTTCGGGATGAATGATCAATTCCCAAGAGAGATGAACGAGCGGCGAAAAGTACTGTTTCCTATAATGAAACAAAATAGACAGGAGGGTAAACGGACTTCGATGGTCGTTGATAAATTATATATCGACGGCCAGCTATTCCGAAACCCAACCTCGACCCCTTGGCTGTTCTAACTGACAATTGGTAGAGCCGAGTATTGTGTGATTATTTGACGTATGTATATATATGTGTATGTATGTGTATATATGTATATATATGTATATGTATATATATGTGTATGTATATGTATGGATAATGGGTTACGAAACTGAGAATATGAATTCATATCATGTATAGGCTATATAATAATAATAATAATAATAATAATAATAATAATAGGAAAATATATTCTTAAAAAAATAAATAAATAATAATAATAAAAATAATAATCTCGCTTAGGTCACTATTTACTGGTGTATTGTTATGTTGAATCTCCCACAGATTTCCTTCACACTCACTTCCCCCCTCGTTTCTTCACTATTACACTTATCTACTTGTTATCTCTCTCTTTATATAAATTATATAAATTGCCTAATTACTCTTTTGCTATCCTACAATATGTTAATATTAATAAGCAGCTTATATAGATGTATACATAAGACTGAGTCTATATTGCTTGTATGCAGAAATTAGTTCTGGTCTCCTGGAATGTGTGTGGCGCTCGCTCCCAGGCAAAAAGAATAAAAATTTTAGACCATCTCTCAAAATTTAAGGCAGATATTTGTCTCCTACAAGAAACCCACTTACAAAAATCAGAAGAAAAATTATTTATAGATAAAAATTTTAGTCACGTTTACTCTGCCTCCTATAATAGTAGACAAAGAGGTGTCTCTATACTTATACATAAGAATTTATTCTTTACTCTAAATAATATAGTAACAGATTTAGAGGGCCGATATATTATTATCCAGGTAACTATATTTAATAAAGTATATACAATTGGTAATTTATATGCCCCAAATAATGATGACCCGGATTTTTTCCATGAATTTTTCTCTCGATTACTCGATTTAGCAACAAATTCTACTATTATTATTGGAGGGGATTTTAACACGGTCTTAAACCCGTTAATAGATCGTTCTAATAATAAGATATATACAAGGCGATTACGATCCGCTAAAGTAATAGATGAATATATGGAGGATTTTGGCCTCAGCGATGGCTGGAGACTTCAAAACCCAACTAAGAAGGAATTTACTTTCTTCTCTGCGGTGCACCGATCATTCTCAAGAATTGATTTTTTCCTTACAAATAATTCTATTGTTGATAAAACTGCTATAAAAATACATTCTATAATTATAAGTGATCATGCACCAGTCTCCCTCACTCTACAAATTGACTCTACCCTGAAACCTCCCCCGATATGGCGTTTTAACATTTCATTACTGAAAGACGTAGAGTTTGATAAAATTATTAGAAGGGAGTGGGCAGATTTTTTGGAAATAAATGACTCTCCAAATATATCTCCATCTCTTCTCTGGGAAGCAGGGAAAGCGGTAATTAGAGGGAAAATTATATCATATTCAACTTATAAAAAGAAACTTTTTAAAATTAGAAACATACCTGGAAGATAAAATTAAACAACTAACGGATGAATATGTATTAAACCCAAATAATCAAATATGGATAGAACTACAGAATATAAAAATACAGTTAGATAACATGCTATCTAAAAAGACAGAGTTTATAATACAACAGTTGAGATATAATAATTTTGAACATAATAATCAATCAGGTAAATTCCTGGCAAATCAACTTCAACGGAATCGGGAAAAATCTCTTATAACGGCTATTAAAGATATAAATGGTGAATGCACACATTCACCAGAAGAAATTAACCATATTTTTTATAACTATTATCGAAATCTATACTCAGAAATTAATAGACCTAACCCTGAACATATTGAGGTATTTCTAAATAGCTTAAATATACCTCAGTTATCTATTGAACATAAAGATATTCTAGATGCCCCGCTTACTATAGATGAGTTGTATCGTGCTTTAGACAGTATGCCTAATGGCAGAGCATCTGGTCCAGACGGCTTTCCGGCTATATTTTTTAAACATTTCTGGTTAATGTTTGCTCCATTATTTCTAAGAGTAGTAACTGAAATTAAAAGTAAAGGTGATATACGTCAAGATATGAATATAGCAGCAATTAAACTTTTATTAAAGCCAGAAAAAGACCCCACCCTCCCGTCAAGTTACCGACCGATATCACTAATTAATACCGATATTAAAATTATCGCTAAGGCCTTGGCATCTCGATTAGAGACGGTAATCTCGACAATTATTCATAGTGATCAAACAGGTTTTATTAAAGGTCGTCATTCTACTAATCATATTAGGAGACTCTTTAACTTGATTAGTATGTCACAGCGGTATGATAAAAAGGCAGTTGTTATTTCACTGGATGCAGAAAAAGCATTCGATAAAGTTAACTGGTCCTTCCTCTTTGCTGTCTTAAATAAATTCGGCTTCGGGGAGTCATTCATTCAATGGGTCTCAATATTATATGATTCTCCTAAAGCTACAGTTACTACCAATGGGATTACATCACAGAGTTTTACTCTACAAAGGGGAACAAGACAAGGGTGCCCAATGTCTCCTTTATTATTTGCTATATTTATTGAGCCGCTTGCATTAGCTATACGTCAGGATAGACGGATCCAAGGAATCCACTCCGGGACAATAGAACATAAAATTAATCTATATGCCGATGATATACTACTCTATTTAGAAGAACCTGCTATCTCGCTAGGGGAAGCATTTAACTTAATAACTAAATTCTCTCACTTATCAGATTACTCTATTAACTGGACAAAATCAACATTATTACCTATCACAGAAAATTCATGGAATCCTACAAGTCAGGATCCACACTACTCCTTTCCTACAGGTAATTTAAAATACTTAGGTGTTAAAATTTCACCAAAGTTAACTGAATTAACTTCTTTAAATTTTTTTACCATTATTGGACAGTATCCGTAGTGATCTGGAGCGCTGGAATAATCTTCCGATCTCTTTAATAGGACGGATAGCTACTATAAAAATGAAAGTTTTACCAAAGATTAATTATTTATTTTCAATGATTCCATTTAAACCTACGTCTAACTGGTTCCAATCGCTGGACTCTGCTATCATAAAATTCTATTGGAATAAAAAAAAAGCTAAAATTAGTCTATCTACTCTTCAGGAAAGTAAATCTAAAGGAGGTTTAGAGGCACCAAACTTTATGTACTATTATATAGCTAATCAACTACAATATCTTGTGCTATGGACACAACCCAACAGAGATACTAACTGTTGGTTGGAATTGGAGCAGAAGGATTGTAATAATCTTAGACTGTTAGATTTACTCTTTATTAGAAAATCAATAAAACGACATAATTGTTTTAAAAACCCAATGATAGCCGCCACCCTGACTGCCTGGTGGAAGGCATTAGAAATTACAAACTCCCAATTGGCGCCCTGTGGGCTCTCTCCCATTTGGCATAACCCCGACTTTCAACTTAATAATCAGTCGTTCCATTTAAGCTTATTGGAGCAGAAAGGAATTACACACCTTCATCATCTTTTCTCAGATAATAAGTTTATATCGTATACAAACTTGGTCCAAAAATATGAAATAAAAAACGGAAATTATCTGCAAGTTAAAAATATGGTTAAGAAACAAATCCCAACACTTCAGGATACGCTCCAACTGCCTGTCTTAGCTAAAGATATTATAAAGCTTTCTCCAACAACAATAAAGAAAATATCAAAAATATATAAGTTATTTTTATACACAAATAAAACGTATTTACCGACTTTAAAATGGGAAAAAGACTTGTCTATAGTTCCGGAACCAGACTTTTGGACCCAAATCTGTGAAAATGTATTTAAAATGACCAAACAGACAAATTTGCAACTTATCCAATATAAGATACTTCATAGAACATATATTACACAATATATGATGAAAAAAATGGGACTCTCTGACTCCGACATTTGTCTCCAGTGCTCACAAAACACTGCCGATACTTATCTTCATGCTTTATGGTCATGTACTCCAGTGCTGCATTTCTGGACTAAAATCTTGGAAAAGCTCGCTGATATATTAAACTGTAGGCTTCCTTTATCTCCAAGATTGTGTTTACTAGGTGACTTAACAATAACTGAGCTACCATGTAAACAATCTCAATCTATATTTATAGCCCTTACTATTGCTAAAAAAATAATCCTTGTCAATTGGAAAAATAAACAATCTCTAAATATCGACCACTGGTTAAACTTACTAATAAATTATATCTCAATGGAAAAAATCTCTGCCTTAAATAAAAATCAAGTATCAAGATTTAAACAAATATGGTCTATGTACATAGAATATTTTAATCTTAATTTGGCAACTTAATCCTGCCAAGATTCTGCCTGTTAACGAGAGCCACCACATCGTTACAACTTCTGTTTTCGCTGCTTCTGTATTTGGTATTTTGTATCTGATTGTTTTTATTTTTATATAGTCAGGAACCTAGTTGCTGCTAGTGGGCTCGAGCACACCACACTATACGACACTATACTCACTAACTCCTTAAGATTTATTTCTAGTGGGCACTAAGCATCAACACTTGGTGTTACTGCATGCTAATTAGTTAATTTTCTTGGGGGGGTGGGGGGGGGGGGGGGGGGGTTCTGGGGGGCGGGCGTGCCACCTACACCCGCCGGGTTGGGTGAGGCCCCGCTGGTCGCTCCTCTTACTCACTTCACTAGTTTTGCACTACACACTTTGTAAATATACACATAGGGCACACAACACATTTCTTGGTGGGGTGGGGAAGGGTGGAAACACCGTCTTCACCCTTCAACTCCCCTCCAATTTTAATGCACTTCATGTCCAAGGGGAGGGGTGAGTTGGGGCGGGGAGCCATCAGGGGGGATGGACTGCAGTGCCTGGCAGCAATGTGGTCCCCCCCCATTTGTGTCCCTGCCCCACCACTTTGTCCCTCCATTTCCTTTTTTAATGCACCACACATATACATATTCATTTTTTGGGGGGGATGCGGGTGTGTCGGAGTAGGGGAAATTTTTTCCCTCTGCTCCGACTCACCTGCTCCCAATTTTAATGCACCACACGCACACACTTGTATATACACTGGGTGGGGGCCACATTCACGGTGTAAGGGTAGAGCTCGCCAGTCGGCGAGCTGGCGGACTCAGTAACAGGGTTAGGTGTCACTAGTACGCTGGCGTGACGACCGGGGCCTCTCCCCACCGGGCTCGGTGTTCTGGTGTTCCGCCTTTTCCCCTGGTGCTTCCTCCTCTGCTTCCCCCCTCCCGCCGCTGTGCTACTCTCGCACGGCTGGAGGTGGGGTGGGCACGTTTTCCCTCTCTGCACTGCTGCCCGGTGCCGGTTTTCGGGGGTGGGCGAGGGCTCGCGGGGGGCTGGGTTCGCGGGGGGGTTGGCG
The DNA here is from genome assembly GCF_051991245.1 of Festucalex cinctus. Taxonomy (NCBI): domain Eukaryota; kingdom Metazoa; phylum Chordata; class Actinopteri; order Syngnathiformes; family Syngnathidae; genus Festucalex; species Festucalex cinctus. Next base: position 52,035,464 of record NC_135411.1, read on the forward strand.
GTCGTCGGGGGGGGGCGGCTTGTTTGGGGGGGTGGAGGTATTGGTGGGTGGGGGGTTGGGTTTTGGGGGTCGGGGTGTGTTCGGGGGTTTGGGGGCCGGGGGTGGTGGGGCCTGGGTCGTGGCGGGTGGCGGGTTTGGGTGGGGTGCGGGGGGGTCGTGGGGGGGATGGGGGCTGGGGACCGGTGGGGCGCTGTGGCCTTGGGCTCGGGGGTGTGGGCCGGGGCTGGGGCGGGGGTGTTCCGGGCGTCTGGGTCGGCTCGCCGACCGGTGTCCGCTCGGGTGGCTTGGGGGTGGCCTTGGTGCTGCCGCGGCCTGGGGATTTCGGGGGGGGCGGTGCTCGCTTTGCTGGACCTCGGTTGACGGCTTCTTTCTTTGGTGGTGGTCCTTATGCATGCCAGATCCATCGCACCAGCATCTACTGAAACTCAACAGAAGTAGCCTCTCCCTCCCACAGCCCCTTGAATCAGTGGGTGCTGGTGTCTGTGGATCTCACTTTGCTTTATCTATCCTTCCCTCCTTCCTCTCTTTAGTTTTTCCTCTGGTCACTTGAGATCTCAATTTATTGGAAGTTTGAGGTTTCTGGGGTTGGCATAAGACTCTGGTTTTGTAACCACGCAGGAGGGGTTTTGTTGGTGCTGGATTTCACTTTGATGGATTGGATGTACTGGCTTCTATGGATCTCACTCTGCCTTATCGATCCTTCCCTCCTTCCTCTCTTTAGTTTTTCCTCTGGTCTCTTGAGATCTCGCTAAATTTGCTGGAATTTAGAGGCTTCCGGGGTTGGCGTCAGACTTTGATTTTGTAATCATGGGGAAGGCAGGAAGTGTTTGGTCGGTGCTGGATTTCACTTTGATTTATCTTTCTTTTCTCTTTATTTTTTTCTGACCTTTTCTCTGGTCTCCTGACCATTTAAACTTCACGACTCTGGCAAGATTCTGAAGTACCTGGTTAAGGCGAAGGGTAATGGGATATTTATAAGGCTTTAGGTGAATTAATGAGTATAAATTTATACGTATTTGCACGCACGCGCACGCACGCACGCAAACGCACGCACGCAAACGCACACACGCAAACGCACGCACACACACACACAAAATAAAAAAAATAAAAAAAATAAAATAAAAAAAAAAGAGCAATGATGATAAGACGTTGAATCGGTAAGACTACCGAATGAACAATTATGAGCTCTTGAAAAAAAAAGAAAAAAGAAAAAAAAATAATATATATATATAAATATATATATATATATATATATATATATATATATATATATATATATATATATATATATATATATATATATATATATATGTACACGCATGCGATATTTCAGTTTTTTGCTGGTGCAAAACAAAATTGGTGAAAAGCTTTGTTTCTTGTGTTTCTATGACATGATTCAAGAAACAAAAGCCTGTTAATATTTTTTCTGGAAGAGCATCTTGTCAGAGGATTACATACTGCTTATTATATTGCTCGTGTCCTATATTCTTCCTTTCTAATAAATAGTCTTTAATATAATTATCCTATAAAGACAAAGCCTCTCCCTCCACTGGCACTTAATCCTATCGTAGTAGGATTTCGCATAAATACACACCTACAGTATACATGTTTGCACACATGCATCCACAGTGTAGTAATTAATCAAGATGAACATTCACACGTGATCACGCTGCTTAAAATAATCACTCACCCATCTCCAAACATTCCTCTGTTAAAGCTTTCCAGCGTTCAATTGTGTGGCTAGAATCTAACGCGTGTATTTGTAAATGTGTTCCCAGCCTTGGCTTGCCTCCACGCTGGCTGCCTCATTTGGCTGCAAGTTAAAAGCAAGAGGACACCCAAGCTCAATATGTTATTTTGCATCCACTCAGGCTTCAGCTGCTATGTCCGACTTGCAGGTTTGCTCGCTGCTTTGACGTTTGAAAGGAAAGCCGAGGCCAAAATCCAAAAGCTTTTTTGTCACTCTCACATTCATTGCCCCCCAAAATATTTACTTGCTAGTATTTTATGCATTTGTCTCTTTATGTGGGTCTGTTCAATTGTGTGAGCCTTTAACACACAAATACATTCGTTTGGCTTATTTAGCTTCTGCCCATGTGTTTGACTTTGAAGCTTAAGAAATGCCCACTAACTGCTGTTAAATTGTTTTCACCACAGCGCCTTAAAAGTAAATTACACTTCAGGATTCCCCCCTGCTGCTGTGGAGAAAACACATTAATGTAGTGATTGGGCTAAATTAAGAACAAAGGAGTGTTGGGGCCACTGAAAATAGCAGTACTTGCAATTTGGTTCATTATTATATCAATTCCATAACATTACAAGAATTTTAATAATTCAATACAAAACTGTCATTAATCCAAAAAGGCTGAACCATGAAATATATGAGAGAAAATTCTGATTCTCTGTAAATAGAGTATTTATTGGTCCTTTTGAAAAAGGAAAAAAAAAAAAAAAAAAAAAGATTTTTTGTTTTTTTTTGGTGATCAACTTCTACATATGACATATTTGTGTCATATTTGATACATCCGGTCACAATGCTTTAAATTTTTACATTTCTAACTGTCAAAAATATAATCATAAACAGAATATCAAACATATTAGTATTTCCAGAAATCAGAAAGAATATTTCCCATAATTAACAAGTAATTGTGTCTCTCCTTTCTCAATTGGGGCGATCTTGCATGGTTGCTGGAAAAGCCATCAACTGGTTGACACTACCCTCTAATGGATTAACCATGCAATGCATGTGTCAGATCATATACATCAGAGTTTCAATCGGGAGAAAAAATATTATTCTCATGAAATAGAGGGCTCAAACTGTTTTGTATTTAATATGATACGTTTGACTTAAATAAACCACATAACGTTAATTTAAAAAAAAAAAATTGAGAAAAATATGTTCACCAATATTTCTTACCAATAATCAATATGAGCATTCACCTAAAAATGTCATTTCCTTCACCTGGTTCTCATCTCTCCACAGAGCACGGCTGTGTTGCCATGACGAGCGAGGCGTGTCCTGTGCCGCTGGGGGGCATTTCCTCACCAGTGCCAGGGCATCATGAGGAGTACGGCTCGGCGCAGGCTGATGACATCATCGAGGAAGTGGGTCCAGGAGACGACGCCAGCATCGGAAGTGACCTGAGCACGCTGGTGGTGCCCTTCCCCGAGCTGGCGCCCGTGGTCTTCTTCTGCCTCAAGCAGACCACCTGCCCCCGCAGCTGGTGCATCCGTATGGTTTCCAATCCATATCCTTTCCTTGGCTGGCAGAAATGAGGTTCTTTTTGTGCATTTAAATGTTTGCATTTTGCATGTGCAGATTATCAGGGTTAAGATGTTGGAATGAATTGGATTGGATGGCAACTAGACTGGCCTGTGATGCTTGTTTTGTGGCTCATTCAAACATGATGGTTTAGCAGTGTTGTTGTTACATCAACCAAAGACGTTTAACCATTTTTGAGTTGATCAGGAGGAAATTTGTGAATTCTTAATGTCAAAATTCAGGCCTACTTTAGCGGAGTTCCTCAAATAGTGGCTTTCTCTCTACAAAACAACACTAGATTGAGGAGTTAAATGTTATAGTTTAGTTCACTTCTTCACAGTTTTGTTTCGGGCTAGTGCTGCTAATTGCTGACCCGATGGAGTGCAAACAACATATAAACGTCTTTAAAACTCATTCACTGCCTTTGACAAGTATACTTGTCAATTTTTTTTTTTTAATCATTTTTATACATTGCAATGTTGTATGTCGACAATGGAGCAGACTTTATCTGCGAGTTTGCATGTTTGTGTTTGCTGACCGCACTCACTGATGTGGCGTTGGGACGGAAGATGGTCCTTCCCCATCAGGAGCTTGCAAAGATCACGCTGAGCCGCAACATTGTCCGTGTGTGTGCATCCGTCACGTCAGTGTCACCGGACACACACAGCTTAGCTCATTTCCCTCAGTGGGTTTGCTGCGGTTTGTTGTTTTGTAGTTCAAGTGCCTCTGGACACAAGAGTTGTCATTATCGTGTGCGAACAATAGCACACCCTTCGGAGGCCATTGGACCTCTTTTTGATCATGAAATGAATTCTACTGCAAAATTGCTGCTTAGAACTGTGTACATAGTGGTAGTCTGTTTTTCCCTATTCCACTTTTTTTGGACGTGGCTAAAATGGTGCCCAATGACGCACACAACTGCGGGTTACTTAGTTACCGGTGTTATTGCTAGAACCATTTTTACCAATACAGCTACCTAGCCATTAGCCAACTATGCATACACCCAGAAAAAGCATCTCCCATGGAAGACATATTTTACATTACAGCTAGGCCTCGTTATTTAAATTCACAAGGACGGAGGTGATGGCGTGGACGAGCCGCTGACCGTCCACTGGCAGAGAGGAAGCAGTTAACTCGTAAGCTAGCTGATGACGAGCTCCTCTGTAGTCGCACACTCTTGTCTATGGTGTGTTAAATTTACAAAAGAAAATAAAAAAAATCATATTTTTACTTCATAGGGACTTTAGTATTGACAAATGACTTCAGATCTCTTAAATACTAAGGAATTCAAATTCTTACTTAAAAAAAAAAGCGAGAGTTTAGAGTTTTTTTTTAAACTGCTAGCAAGATTTGAAGGTTGCCTTCCTTCACAACCCCCCTGCATCTCTTACCGAAGCCACACCCCCTCAATAATGTGAACATGTTTGGGAATAAGCCCACCTTAGCCATGGCTGCTACATTGCCAGTATGACTTATTTATGTTGGCTTGTTTTGAAACACACAATGTTGTTGGTTTGATTTGATGTTGTATTTGTCTGTGTGAGACAGATACAAATGTGACAGCGAATGCTGTGTGTTGCTGTTGCCTGCTGTGAATATGTTAAACAGACAGACCAGGTTAATTTAGTGCATCTCTACAGTGGTTCTAAGTGCAAGTGTGCATCCACTTTGTTGCATCTGCTTGAACTGAGGCCATTTCTACCAGGACACGAAATGACAAAGATGCATGTAAGCATAAACACTGCATTTATGTGATGACAAGATCAGATGAGGTTTGCGAAGTGTGTGCGTGCGTGAGCGTGTGTGCGTGTGCGTCAGAGAATGTGTGTTTATGAGAGGGTAATAAGAGGCTGTTTCACCATCTCTTGGCAGATCAATAAATCTGTCCGCCACTCAGTTAAGAGGGGCCTTCAGTCTCTCTCAAACACACGCACACCTACACGCACGGACACATACGTCTCCAATAGTCTCCCACGCCTGCAGCAGAGCACCTGGAGCACTTCCTCTGATGCCGCAACCCCCACACACTCCCCGTCATGCGCCACTATTCTTACACGTTACAGCGCACTTTACAATGCACTTCAGGACACTTCATTGGGTACACTTGCATAGCCAAATGAGAACAGGATACGACGATAACGAAGGACACTGTTGGGGAAGTATTGATTTCACATGTTTATTATATTGTGGTCATTTGGAGTGGTAGAACTGTAGTGTATCATACTCAATGCTGTGTCTAACATGGTAGACCTCTAAAGTAGATAAATGGGGCAACACAAATCTCCTCAGCTTGATGCACTGCAGTTCTACACATTTGAAAGCACTTGGGGCCATAGCACTTTCTTTACATGGCTGGACGCACTTTTCATCTACGCAGATTCTCTTGTCCAGAATTCTAAAACAAACACAGCATGTAAAACACCAAAGAAATGCAACTGTCACGCACGCCTGCTCTTCATTTATTTTTCATGCAAATTCTCCACAATAATCACGTCTCTTACCGCTTGTCATGATATGTGGAGCGAGTGGATGAGGGGAGATGGACCCAATGGCGGAATAGGAAGGCAGGGAGACAGACAGGAATGAGAGTGACAAGAATGAGAGTAAATTTATTGACTATAACCAAGTAAAAGACAGGACGGGACGTGAGCAGACTGGTCGTCATGACTGGACTGAAAGTGAGAGAGACTTGGCTTGGATGTGAGAGAGACTTGGCTTGGCTTGGATTTGAGAGGGACTTGGCTTGGATGTGAGAGAGACTTGGCTTGGATGTGAGAGAGACTTGGCTTGGCTTGGATTTGAGAGGGACTTGGCTTGGATGTGAGAGAGACTTGGCTTGGATGTGAGAGAGACTTGGCTTGGACAAGAGAGAGACTTGGCTTGGATGAGAGAGAGACTTGGCTTGGATGAGAGAGAGACTTGGCTTGGATGAGAGAGATACTTGGCTTGTATGTGAGAGAGACTTGGCTTGGCTTGGATGTGGGAGAGACTTGGCTTGACGAGAGAGATACTTGGCTTGGATGTGAGAGAGACTTGGCTTTGACGAGAGAGATACTTGGCTTGGACGTGAGAGAGACTTGGCTTGGCTTGGACGTGAGAGAGACTTGGCTTTGATGAGAGAGATACTTGGCTTGGACGTGAGAGAGACTTGGCTTTGACGAGAGAGATACTTGGCGTGGACGTGAGAGACTTGGCTTGGCTTGGACGTGAGAGAGACTTGGCTTGGATGAGAGAGAGACTTGTCTTGGCTTGGATGTGAGAGAGACTTGGCTTGGACGAGAGAGAGACTTGGCTTGGCTTGGACGTGTGAGAGACTTGGCTTGATGAGAGAGATACTTGGCTTGGACGTGAGAGAGACTTGGCTTGGCTTGTATGTGAGAGAGACTTGGCTTTGATGAGAGAGATACTTGGCTTGGACGTGAGAGAGACTTGGCTTTGATGAGAGAGATACTTGGCTTGGATGTGAGAGAGACTTGGCTTGGCTTGGATGTGAGAGAGACTTGGCTTGGATGAGAGAGAGAGAGACTTGGCTTGGATGTGAGAGAGACTTGGCTTGGACGAGAGAGAGACTTGGCTTGGCTTGGACGTGAGAGAGACTTGGCTTGACGAGAGAGATACTTGGCTTGGACGTGAGAGAGACTTGGCTTGGCTTGTATGTGAGAGAGACTTGGCTTTGATGAGAGAGATACTTGGCTTGGACGTGAGAGAGACTTGGCTTTGATGAGAGAGATACTTGGCTTGGATGTGAGAGAGACTTGGCTTGGCTTGGATGTGAGAGAGACTTGGCTTGGATGAGAGAGAGACTTGGCTTGGCTTGGATGTGAGAGAGACTTGGCTTGGATGAGAGAGAGAGAGACTTGGCTTGGATGTGAGAGAGACTTGGCTTGGACGAGAGAGAGAGACTTGGCTTGGATGTGGGGAACTTGACAGCAAACAATGCCAACACAGCACACCACAACAACACCACAACACGTAAAACTAAACAAAACCCAAACCCCCGGAACCAAAACATGACACCGCTTAGTGATGTGTTATGAGACATGGGCAGCAAGCTAGCTGTTAAGCTAAGCTAGCTGGAGTAGCTTTAATATTCACCAAGTTTAACCAGTAAAGACCACTTAAGTGGATGATGCTTTGCTTCTGTAAAGTGGTGATGGGAATCCCAGGGTTATTATAGTTTTGTTTTAGTTAGTTATTTTTCTTATTTTTAAATTTAGTTAATTTCAATTAGTTTTCAGGGTGGTTCTGATAGTTCTTATTAGTTTTGCTATTTATTAGTTTCAGCATTAGGTTTTTTTTTAACGTGTATTACAGTACTTGTGTGCAATTTTAATAAACTGGTAAAATGGAAAAAAAATATTAAAATTTCCCTCCTACGCACATGAGAGAATAGAAATGTACTGTGTCCTATAATCAGGATACCTTGATAATACTTAAAGTGTGCCGGATGTCTATTTTCTGATGCAATTCTATGCAGTGATGCTTTATTTCATTGGCTGGCTGCAGTGCTTGGATTTTCTGGCAAGGAGCTATTTAACGGTTGTCTGTGCAGGTGTCTCGCTTCCTGTCCCAATGAGATACTCTACTGGCATTTTTTAAGGGAAATTAAGTTGGGGTTGCAAAAAGTGAGTGCTTCATACCTGCTCCATTGGGGCACTTTAAGATGTAAGTGAAATTTACTTTAATTACTTGCAGCGTGCAGCCATTCCTGAAGGAAATCTATAGTAGCGAATTCAAAGCAGCGTTGACTGATGTGTCTCCGCTTGGTGTCCTACCTCTTCTCCGTTCACACATCAGCACAGCTGAACTCTCCGTAATAGTATTTATTTCCTACCACATTGCCTTCTTTCTGTCTTTCTTGCCCTTTCTTTTCCTTTTTTTGAAACAAACATAGCCTCGTCTCGTCTTCTTTGATTGGCTCCTGCGGTGTTCATGCAGAGTGACCGGCCTCTGTGGCCCATGATCCTCTCTGGCCTTGACAGCTTGTTATCTCCATGGTGACGGATGGCTGAGGCGTTGCCGTGCCTCGGTCTTAACTAGTGCTGAGGATGGAGCACACACCTGGGACACATCATCCACTTTCGCTCACCTTCCAGTTCCGTCTTAATACAATCTCCTTGGGTTGCTTGCTTTATACTCAACTTTTGTTTCACATTCAGGAAGTTTTATTTGAACATGGTGCTGTAGAAGCAGTTTAATTTAAAATATTTGTTGAAATGTCAGGTTGCATTCCAAAACATCAAGTCGGCTGTCATATCATGCTTACTCGCCCCGCCGTCTTGTTGCTTTCATTTCCTTTCAATCTGCCAAGAAAATGTTGCAAATTTCTATGGATTCTCTCATCTCATGCAATGATCTCCATTTTCCGCTTATATTAACTAGAATCTGCTGGCTGACCCTAAAGAAAGAGGCGCCGGCATTAATGAGGCGCTGCCAAGGATAAATAAAACCTATTAGTATGATTATGATTCCAGAATAAATCCCATTGCTAATGATATTTCAAGATGCAATCCTGATCTTTCGCATCCTCTTGGCTCCCTTGGCCTTCTCCCTCTGGTGTAGTCCAAACTCCATTAGAGCATCCGGCGTGTGAGTTAGGAGGGGCACAGAAGTGAGGAGAAGAAGGCTTTAAAGTGACTGTAATGACTGTTGTCGTAGCAGGCCTCAGTGATTGCACACTCTGACTGACCTCTCTCACATGTACCACTCTTTTAAGGCACTGCCTATGGAATGAGCATGGGTGTGGGTGTTTGTTTTTTTTAAATGGCAAAGCAGTCGCCCAACACAGCCTGAATATGAATAACAGTGATGTTATTGGCTGAGGCCCTCATCTCATTTTGCTTATCACTTTAATACATAATCTTAGAGAAAGAAAAAAAACACGAATGAAACTGAAGACATCTCTATGTGGGGGGTTCAATTAAAAAGAGAAATGATTTTATTTTCTCTAATGAGCCTTGCTGCTAACTGATGATGGGATTTTCTTTTTTTCTTCTTCTTCAAAAACAAAACAAAACAAAAACTGCTGTGGTGGTCTGGAGGTCACAAGGTATTGATGAATGTTTTCAAATTCATGCTAAGCTGATTTTCTAATCGCTTTAACTGCTAGATTGCATGCATCTGATTTGATTTGTCCTTGGGTCTATTTTCTGAGTTTCCTGATACATTTCAGTCAGCTAGTTAGTCTGTGTAATGATTTCCGGGAGTGCCGGAAGTGGATCCCACAAACGCAGAAACACAAAGGGTGGATTCCAAACAATTTAATTTTGAACAAGGCAAAATACAACACAAAGCGCTGGGCAAAGCCAGGAGAAAAATTATTAACAAAAGTCGCTTCCAAACCTGCAAGGAAAACCAAAGTAATAAAAATACACCCGAAGGCTACAAAACCGCACTACGCCATAAACAAACAATACAAAGCGAGCTACTAAGAGCAGAAACAAAAGGCGACGTAGAAAAACACGTGAATATCAATCACTCAAGCTCTAAGTTGAGGAAACAAAACTACGGAGAATAAAAGGCTCAACACGTGAACAACAAACACTCTGGCACAAAACCGAGGAAACGTTAACGAAAAAATACGGAGCAAAAATAATCCATGTGAAAACTGGAAACAAGAAGCGAGACGAGACTGGAATTTGGAACACGAGATCAGAATGGGGTATATGCCATGGAGGAGGCGGGACTTCGGAATTCCGGATTTTCGCACATCAGCTTTAATTGCGACGTGAGGGCCGCGTCCCAATACTTGCACTTGCAACTTTGTGCCCCTCGGTTGCGCGTTCCCATCGACAGGTGCGAGTGAGCAGTGTGTCTGTCCCAGTTGTCTGAAGCACTTTGGTGGGAGCACACGGTTGGGGGCGCAGGAGTGCGGTGCGAGTGTTGGAACGCAGCCAGGCATGGCCAGAAATGGCGCTGATGTGCAGAAACCCGGAAGTATGTGGCATCTACTCCATAAGGAACTTGGACGAGGACGTAGCGAGGTCAATACTCCGACAAGGAGTGTTAGCAGAACCAGCCCTTATAAAGCGTTGATTGGGAATGAGAAACAGGTGCGGAGACTGAAAAAAACAAAAAACAAAAACACACCACGCCTAGAGCACACCCATGACGGTCTGGAATCATCAAAAATGATTGTCACAAAAATGGCGGACGTCAACTGCATAGCTTACTGTGGAACTTAATTGGATTGAACACAATCATCAAATTTATTGGATGCAATTATCCATCCATCCATTTTCTGAACCACTTGCTCCTCACAAGGGTCACGGGGGGTGCTGGAGCCTATCTCAGCTGGCTATGGGCAGTAGGCGGGGTACACCCTGAACTGGTTGTATGCATTTATGTCTTTTATTATTGTTGTAAGATTATACAGTATACAATTTAGCCACATTGTGAGCAGAGATGAGTGTACCATTGTGGTTCCTTTACTGATATATCCCGATACATCATATGTCATGTTATATCTTGTCTTCTGAAATTTGTGGTCTTACAGGAAGTTGTGTACAAGGGCTATTCAGAGTATGTTTGTCCATTTTTAGTTTTTGGAAAAAAAAAGACAGGGCTGTTGTTTTTTTGTCTCTAAAATCGACTTCTGCTTAATGCAGACGTGCCTCATACAAGAGTCAGGACGAAATTAAATTAATCAATTAGTGCCTCCGTTGCCACTAGACACAGAGTGACAGCTTTGTAGTTCATTTTATTTGATCTGTTATACACAAATCTTCTCATAAATGATATGACTCATTCTGTGTCTGGTTATATTTTTTATTTTTTTTTATTTTTTAGTAAGACATCATGACATTTTAGTGAATAATTTATTCTCCGGCTAAAAAGTATTTATTGCAAAATGGAACATAAAAATGAATTGTGACTCTGTTCATCAATGCTCAGCTTCAAGAAAGAATGTTTCTCCGTCAGAAGAGAAGCCCAGTTCTCATAGAGTTAAAGAGAGAGTTCGGATTTTTGGACATTAATCTGTATTGCATCCTCACCTCTAGTAGTGTGCGATCAGCCCTGACTGACCCCTGACAGCGTTCCGTGACACGAGTTCTTGTCCGGTTTTGGTCGAGAGGAAAATAGTCCGGCAAGCTGGCTGGGGTCACGGAAATAAAGCGTTTTTCTTTTAAAAACAATTTGTGTTCAAAAGAGTGATACATTTGCATCACAAAACTTCGTCCTCGAAAAAAGTCACACTCCACTATCGCCAGCACTATTTTTCTGTTCGTTCATATTACTGCGAGGCGCAATGCATACAGCTGATAGACGCGCACTAATCTACAAGTTGTTTGTCTTTTCGAAGGCGGAAGGTGCAACAATCTCTTTAATGTTATTTCCCAAAAGCTGCAAAGATGTTCTTTCTTTTAGTGTTTTTCTCCCTGTTCCTTTATTGTGGCCTACTCTCTCATTTTTACTCCAGGAAACAAATAAGATGATAGTTATAAAGACTAATTCCAATGTGACAACTCCCACTCTGCCTTCACTTTGTAAAATAACATTGGTGTTCCTTGCACATTGTGCTACGTTTTGCTTGCAGCTAATGCCGAGAAAACAATGATGAGCAAACAATAGTTGCATACTAAAACATGCTGGTCTATGGTGATTATTACTGCAAACACAAACGCCCATCAGCCACAACATTATCCCACATTATAATAAGATCCTGTGTGGCAGCTGCAGCAAGTTTGTTTTCTATTGAGGAGTTTTACACTTGTACACTGGCGGTGTAATGCTCCCTTCGCCTGACTTCCGTGTAGGATACTAATTGATTGATTCATTAATTGTAGGAGACTCAAGTTTAATATTTAAATTCATCTTAAGCTGGCCTTTCGGAGCACCACATCGGTTTTAAGATCAATTTTATCAGGATAACAGATGACAACCTCGGTAAATGAGTCATTAAAATGAAGGTTGCTACCCTTTAGCAGTTTGTGAGTTCTTTTTCCAGCTTAGAGTTTAATATAAATTGTTAAAACGCGCAGGACACAATCAGGTTTTGATGTGCATGTTTATTTTCTAATCTACTTGGGAACTTAAAAAAGAAGCAAAACTCTTCACTACTATGATAGGATATATAGAAACAAGAAGAATGAAAAATGATAAAATAATCCAAGATAAGAAAAATCAATTTCTTAAACGAGGTGATGGAATTTCCTTAATCAGGCAAACATGGGACCAAAAGTTAACCTAATTACTTAACCCAATTGGAAGCACCAATTTGTACAATCTGGTTAATGTCTGCAAAGTTGCACTTATAGCTGGTTTGGTTTGGTCCAAGACACGGAGAGGTCTGCCTAGGTTGGAGGTTAGGCAAGCAGGTTTTATGGGCTAAGACTGTGATTTTATGGTAAGACTATTTATTTGTGGTCATTTTGTTTCAAAAGTGCATGAATGTAAAATATAAAATACCAACACTTGGTCCAGTGGAGCACTGCTCCCAATGCCCATCAGAATGTGTGAAGCACATTGTAACTGAATTAATTGTATACAAAAATGAAAAATAATGCAAAAGATTAAAGATTTATGGGGAGCTGTGTCGGTTTGTGGAAAAGAAATCATCAGAATACAGTAGCTTCGATTTTGTTTCCATGTTCAGGTTTGCAGGAAGCATGTGTCGTGTGAGTCATTGGGGGATGTTTATGAATATTCTCCTTTTTGATTGATCATCAGAAAGTTTCCGCGGGATCCATTTGGCCACTTGCAGCACCCGCTTTGAGGTCCACCCTTCTGTAATGAATACTTATGAGTGCATTAGCAGACCAAGAAGATTCATTACAATATCAAGGAGAGGAGCAGATCGCACAGGCTTTTCATGGCTTTTGAAAGCTTTTTTTTTTTTTTTTTAAATTTTTTGGTCTTTGTTGCTATATGAGGCAGAGAGCGTGTCATGCTATGCGTGTCTGTGTAACAATTATAACAATCTCAAATGGCTCATCCGTGTCCTTTTGCGATCGTGAGGGCAATTTGAGGGAATCTTGACTGTAACACATTTTCTGCATCATGGCTCCTCCTGCATCCAGTTTGCATAAAGAACTTTGTGATTCACTCTCCCACAGCTGTCATGTGTGATGGTGCCCTCACAGCTTGATGCAGAACATCAGTGACATATAATTGGCTGCTTACAATGAAGATGTCTCATATGCCTGATAAAAGATGGTCACGGGAGGTGGCCAGGGGGTGTGTACATGAGAGAAACCAACCTTATCCTTTCGGCTTATCCCAATCCTTTTCCATCAAAGTCTATCTTCTTCATCCTCCTCTGTAACACCAACTGCCCTCATGTCTTCCCTACTACATCCATCAACTTTCTCTTAGGTCTTCCTATTGCTCTCTTTCCCAGCAGCGCCATACTCATCACGCTCCTATTGATACACTCACTATCTCTCATCTGGACATGTCCAAGCCATCTAACTCGGCTCTCTCTAACTTTTTCCCCCAAAATATCTAACCTTGTCTGGCCTTCTGATGAGCTCATTTCAAATCCTATCCATCCTGGTGACTCCAAAAGCAAACCTCAACATCTTCATTTCCACCTCTTCCAGTTATCCTTCCTGTTGTTACTCTGGATTGTTGACCCTAAATATTTAAAGTCCTCCAACCTCCCTCCCTCCCTGTACCCTCATGCTTCCTCCTCCACGTCTCTCATCCACATAAATACAGTAGTGTAATATGTCTTACTTCTGCTTATCTTCATTCCTCTCCTTTGTAAATGTTCCTCCACCAGCCCCCTGCATTTACTTGGGAGCACAATGCCATCTCCAAACATCCTGTTCCATCCTTATTCTGGTTAAATAAATATACTTAAATTCACATTTAAAATCATCCCAAAAGGCAACATGCATTATTATTATGTTTTTTAAAAGCATTTCCCTTTTAATTTTTTTTTCATTAACGAAATTGTTTTTTTTAATCTTAGTTTTCGTTAACTAAAATAATTTGATCCAGAGTCTCCCTACAATCTCCTACAATTTGTACCCTGTCCCTAAGCTTACTGTACACCTGCTCTCCTATGCACACAATACCTTTCTCCTAATCATCATGTCAACCAACTTCCAAGCCTTTCCTGTCATAATGTCATTCAGCATACACAGCTACAAGTGACAAGAATAAATATATTGTGTCCTGCTGCTGTGCCTTAGCTCTTGATTCTCTTATATTAAATGCCACAATCTTCCTTTTTCTGCGGGTTACAATGCATTCTCCTCCATTGTTTGTTCTTGTTGACTGGCTTTGGTTGATGCATTTAATGCTGTGTAGTTTCCCGCTGTACTTTATTGAAATAGAAAACTAACTGACCCAAAGCAAAAGTTGAACCAGGTAAAGTTTTGTATAATTGGTAACATTCAAAGATTCCAAATTGTAAGATTTGTATTGGCAAGTTTATCTGTCACTGTGGTGGCCTGCATCTTCATTAAATAGTCAAAATAATTACTCAAACCAATTTTCACTATAGCAAGTTTAAAAAAAAAAAAAAAAAAGTTGCATCATAGAGTAGCTTATGAGATGTATGGAAAGTTGTGCCAATGTCTAACAGCAGATATGACCGGGCATACTTTTCGGGCAAACAGAGTCAGCAGCAAGTTGTGATGTATGTAACTTTACAGCGTGTAGATGTAATGATTCCATTTGCAAAACAGCAGAGGTAGCCTTTTTTCAGCAAGTGGTAGGTGATGGCAGTAGTAGACAGTGTTCAACATCCTTACAGTGGGCCCGGAAGGCTCTGGTGCCTTCTCCCCGAAGGCATGAGGAGACTAAAGTGGGAGTGTGAGGGTTGGAAGGTGTCACCAGCAATGCTGATGACCCTGCAGATAAGGTGGAAGTTGAAATATTCCGTAATCGGGGAGAACAATGATCTTGCTGGCTTAGGGTGACCAAACGTCCTCTTTTGGGAGGACAGAGTAGACCATTTTCTTACGTCCTGTTCGGGCGTTTTTATAAATTTGTGAAAATGTCTGGTTGGCATTTCGTGTCTAATAGGAGGTGAAGTGCAC
The DNA here is from genome assembly GCF_051991245.1 of Festucalex cinctus. Taxonomy (NCBI): domain Eukaryota; kingdom Metazoa; phylum Chordata; class Actinopteri; order Syngnathiformes; family Syngnathidae; genus Festucalex; species Festucalex cinctus. Next base: position 52,050,716 of record NC_135411.1, read on the forward strand.
TGTGTAACTGCGACTGGTACCACAATTTCAAGGCTGGGGCAAGTGTCCTTTTTATTTTTATTTTATTTTTCGAAATGGGAATATGGTCACCCTAGCTGGCTAGTGGTCAATATATGTCGAATCGTTCAGCGATCACATTTCCATGTAAATAGTAGTGGTCAGTACACCCACAGAACTGTTGTTGCATTCGTAGTTTGGGTGCGCTTGTTGAGTTGGACAGAAGAAGCTGATGCTCATTGGGTAATTCTGCTAGCTATCCAGTGCAAGGAGGAACTGGAACACAATAGCAACATAAGAAGGGCAAATTCCACTTGAAAGATGGATAAAAAGAACATTATGGATGGTTGCCATTGCTGTGAGGTTGGAAGCAAAGGGGAAGGGGGATCGTTAGCACAATGGCAGAGTGAACTCTTGCCCAGTCCCTGTCAGCACAGAGGATGGGGTGGTGTGCGTGCGCGTCACAAGTGCACGTGTGTTGCCTTTGCTCCTCCTGACAGTGGCAGAGAGCTTGAAGTATCTAATTGTGCTGGTGACTGCAACTTTAGACCTTTTCCACAGGGGAACTTGGGTGTCACAAAGCCTGGATTTAGACTGAGATTAGGATAAAAGCACCAAAACAAAAGATCTGAGTGACATGCAAAGATACTCACAGTTAAATTCTGTAGAGTAAATTTGACTCTAGAATAAATTTGACTCTATTTAGAGTGGGACCAAATAGACTCAGTTTTAGAGTAGGCTACGATTTACACTAGGAAGAGAGTAAAATAAAAAATGGCGGAGTCACTCAATGGTTGAGGAACAAAGTCACAACCTAGCTTGGGAGACTGCCACACTACCACCTTAGCTATGCCCCTCCTACTGTTTGCTTATCTCCAAGAGACCTAAGACATCGTTTTTGGTCTCTTGGAGTTAGGAACATTCCTTGGAATCATGGAATTAGTTGCAGTTGACATGACCAATATACTAGCAGAAAGCAGGAGCTGTGTGGCTCAGGGAGTAGATTGGCTGTCTCCCAAGCTGAAGGTCGTGAGTTCGTTCTTCCACTCTTGAGTCACTTATCTTTTTTATTTTTTCCAATTCTTTATTTTACTCTTTTCCAAGTGTAAATATTACTCTAAAACGGAGTCTATTTGGTCCCACTCTCAATAGAGTCAAATTTAATCTACAGAATTTAATATGTAGCAAACAAATCTTAAAATTAGACATCACCATCAAAAATATGGATGTGACATTAAATGTATCCTAGCAAGGACTTTTTCCGTCTGAATTGGCAAATCAACAAGCCTGTATTGCACAATGAAGGACATTCATTAAGTAATCCAATCCAAATCATGGTTAGCCAAAAGATACACAATTCTCTTGCTGCCCAATGAAGAATATTGACATCTAACACAAAAACTCTGAAAATGTTGAGATTCTCTCTTTTGAGAGATGATAATATGCTGGTTCGTGCCTGTGTGGGTCTTCTCTGGGTACTCCGGTCTCCTCCCACATTCCAAAGACATGCTTGGCAGGTTAATTGAACACTGAATTGTCCCTAGGTGTGATTGTGAGTGTGGATGCTTGTTCATCTCTGTGTGCCCTGCGATTGGCTAGCGGCCAGCTCAGGGTATAGCCCGTCTACTGCCCGAAGCTGGCTGGGATAGGCTCCAGCACCCCCGTGACCCTTGTGAGAAGTAAGCGGTTAAGAAAATGGATGGATGGAATATGCTGGGGTGACTATTTTTTAACAAGTAAAAAAAATAAAAAATAACAAGTAGATGGTATGTGCTGCTTTGAACAACCCTTTTTTCTTTTATTGCTCAGTTCCTTAGACCCCAATATTAAATTTGGCAGAGGCATCTTATGTTGAATTACAGTAAGAATTCTTTAATACAAAAATATACAAGTTTCCTCCTGTAAACATCCTTCAGCATATGAATGTATACATGTATTTAAGGCAAGCTGTAAAATGTCTGGAGTCCTCTTGTTTAAAACATCCTAAATCATGCTGTTTCTACTAAGTGCTGTCTCAAATGTTCTCCAATTTCGATACTGTAAATTTACAGGATCGTATGCTGAGAAACGTTTCTTGAGAGGAGCAATATGGTTGCTTCCCAATTTTAAGAGTCCTAGCCTGTCGGCTATCCAGTCATATATTCAGATCAGTGGCTAAACCTTAATAACTATGGCCCCTTTTCCACAACCCAAACCCTGTCGAGTTTTGTGCTGGCAGAATCAAATTCTACAGGTCCATATTTGAGAGTTGTCCACTCAATGTGGATGACTTAAATTTTAACTTTTAACACTGGAAATGAAACATTTGAATACATATTGATGCCAGTTTACCCTACTGGTTTGCTTTAGCGGTTCATAAACCTGATAGGTGGATGGTAGTTAGATTTTCTTACCTTGGCCTTATGAACATATGAACCTGTGATGTACACCTCCACCACAGTCTGCTACTATTTTACTGGCTTTTGTCCAATGACCCTCTCCTGCTCTTATTCCTTTCGCTCTGTTACCTCCAGAACTTGCTGGCAGAGAGGATAGAGAGCGGAGTAGGTGTCAAAGAAAGAAAAAAGGCTTCTGGCCTAAGGTGAGGAAAGAGTTAGTGAACACCACAGACCTGCTGGAATGGCCCTGCTTTGTCACTGTCAAACACACCAATGTGCACGCACATGCCCCACCTATATAAAATACACATAATCCCAGCTGTCAGATATGTTTTGCACATATATAGATCATGGTCAACCTAAATCCTTTCTTAGAGTCGTTCGTCTAGAAATGCTGCGTGCGCGTGTGGGAGCATATGTGTCAGGGAATAAACTGAAACTTCTCTGACCAGTGAGAAAAAGCTTGGCCTTAAAGTGTGTGACTGCTGATATCTGCAGTTCAAATGAGCCTTACAGCTTAAGTCATTAAACACCAGCTTTAAACTTACTACCACATGTTACTCAAAGTAGCTGACCTGGTGAGTTTCTTCTAAAAGTGTTGACAGCGGAGAGGAGTCATGTCAGCCAATCAGAGGCCACAGTGAAACCAGCTTCCAAGTTTTGGGTGGAAGGAGACAAAGAAATAGTGGAGTGACGCAGCATGGTGCCAGCGAGACATTTCATCAAGTGGCTTAATGACCACAAATGGGATAGCGATTAGGAAATGGAGTCTGGCTTTGCTTATTTCCAGGCCTGTTCTGCGTGAGGGAGGCTGATATCGTCTTTGCTCTGTCACACTCTTCTCATCTGGTGACTCTCAATGTGTGGGAGCATGACGATGTCATCATTTTTACGCCCTCTGCACACAAGCAGAGGAGTCTGCAGAAAGAGGAACAGTGATACAAGTGTCAAACTTGGGAGTTAAAGTAACCATATGCTGCACTTTATGTGTGTGGTAGGACTTGATGTTACCAAAAAAAATTATACATTAAATTAATGAGTTGCAATTGATCTCAATGAGTCATATGTTGATCAAATATATATGAAAAAAACGTATACATCTTATGTAGTGCAGAAATATGTGATTAATTAATTCTATTTTCTGTATACAATTAATCTTAAATAAGACATGTCTTATAAGCGAAGTGCGCATCTCGAATTCAAGGTGCATTATGGGTAGCGGCGTGGTGCATTGTGGGTAGGTGAAACGGTCATTGAAAATGAATTGGATCCGGTGGAATTGGCTCTGACAGAAACGTTTCAACGGCTGGAAAGTTGCTGTTTTTTTATTAACATGCATAGCACGTGGTTTACTGATATCGGGGAAGTTGACTTGCAAGCTTTAAAGTGTACAGTTAGGCAAATATTGTCACCACTCTAATCTCCGCCATTCAAATTGATAGGGTAGTTGGTAGCCTCGTTTTTTCCCTCGCGCATGCGCAAACTTAATGCGCACTTCACTTATTAAAGTTCTGCCCTGAGTACTATTGTTCTATATGCGTCTCTCAGAAATAAATAAAGACCTTATTAAATTATTTTCACCCTTGATGGTTTGTCCAAGTGTTTGGAGAGTTGTCACGCAAGAACCTATTTTGTTGCAAATTCAACTAAAATGTGATCAAAGAAATTTATTAGCAATTATCTTCCACCCCCTCGCTAATTGATTATGCATTTTTATTTTGTGAACCAGCATACAGTATAGTCGTAGCAGAAGATGTGCTACAGCAGGGGTGTCCAAACTACAGCCTGGGGGCCATTTGCGGCCCGCCGTCCATTTTTTAGTGACCCGCGACATATGCTAAAAATGGCATTTGACTCAGTTCAAATAAAATAAAAACAAAAATGTTTGGAGATGGTCAAAATAAGAAGGGAAGGTGTCGAAAAACACAAGGGCTATTAAAGTTTATTTTAGTTAACTAAAACTAACGAAAAAACTAAAATCCAAGAACAATTTCGTTCAAAAAATAAAATAAAAACGAAGATGCTTTTAAAAAAAAAGAAAACTAACTGAAACTACATTATGTTTACAAAACTAACTAAATTAAAACTATAATTATAGGAAAACTGTCCTTCGTTTTAGTCTTTGGTAATTAATTTATTATATGAGCCTTTGGGGATTATTTTAAATATGATTTTTAGTACATTTATTTTGATATAAACCGGAATAATGACGTTGAGCCCATGGTGTTTTTTAAATATTAACACAAGTAATACACATAAAAAAACAAAAACTAAAACTAATACTGAAACTAATTAATCTAAAACTAAGCAGTTATTAAAGAACTAAAACTAATAAAAAACTAACAACCACCCTGAAAACTAATTAAAAATAACTAAATTAAAAAACAAACAAAACTCAAAACAAAGTAAAAACTAAAATGAAAAATTCCAAAACTATAAAAACCCTACTGCCATATTACAAATAAATTGGTTTATATACTGTAGCATTTTTCTAAATATGCAAAAGCACAAATAAATTATTTGTACAATTTTTAGGACTAAACACAATTTCTCTTAACATTATGTGGCCCTTGCGTCCTTCTGATTTTCTGGATGTGGCCCTCAAATGAAAAAGTTTGGACACCCCTGTGCTACAGTGACAGAGATGAGCGTGTGTTGAATTTGTGTTTGTGTCAGTCTTAAACAAGAAGCATATTTTCTGTAGGTAGTAACTACTAACATACACATGATCAACGTATTTCATCTAGCGGGCATTTCTGAGTATCTTAACCTAAACACATGATAAAAAGGATATTTATCTGTGCTCACCAAACCACCTGCTGCCCTTAAGTAAAACCCAAGACCGTTTCTCTTGCAAACGAAACTTGACAACGCAATTTTGCGCAATTTAGTTTCTTGGCAGGGGATTTAGAAGGAGAGTGAGCGTGAGAGTGTTTGTCTCCTGTTGGCTCTATTCCCAGTTAAAGAAATGATAGTGTGTACGAAGGCAAAGAACACTGATCTGGGAGTTCAAAATGACACCCAAGCCAGTTGTGAAAAACCTATCAAGGCTAATAATTTGTTACATGATTTGGCCGGCAGGTTACTTGTTTTTCCCTTTATTTGTAGAGGTGAGCAGTCTTTGAATTGAGGGCGCAACATCTTGTTATAACTAGACTAAGTGCAATTTCTGGAGAAATTGCGTGGGAATGCTGAAAGATGAATGCTAAGATTTGAATGCATTTGGAATGCTTATGAAGTCAATTGAGAGATAAATTGTGAAACTCTAACCTCCTGGTTACTGGACAATACCAACTGTGCCACCGAGCAGTATCAGACACCTGGTAATGATGATACGTATGGAAGTGGGCGTGGGAAGTAATACTTGGAAAAAGTTCAATGTCTGTCCCATTGAAAATAAATGGGGAAAAGTTGATATTAAATGTTACATTGTGCAAATACTGCAAGTAATGTGGAATAATAATAAATAAATAAATAAATAATGAATAATTACAAAACCAAGAGAACCTATTTTGTTTAAGATATATTGCACAAAGGCAAGGAAAAATAAAAAATAAAATGTCTAATTGATGTTGCCCGTATAATTCGTATGCATTTGAATCTGTGCAAATTTTATTCTAGTGTCCTTTTGTCTCCTACTGCCTTGTGAGGGCACGTGTTTGTGTGTGTGTGCGCGTGCATGCTTGTGCATATTGAGCTTGCCTGTACCTGAGCTTGCCAACATGCAGAGATGTGATCCCACAGAGAACAGTCTCTGTCAGGGCCTATTAATATCAGTGAAACCGTTTGAGCTGCAACAACTGACCTTGGTAATGCTTCACTTAACCAGTGAGCTCATCTCGTCTGCATTCCATTGCCGTCTTTAGTCTCATTTTTCATATACTCTCAAAAATAGACACCAAGAGGGAGACACCACCCTCCTTGACCATTTTCAAATCCAAACTAAAAACGCACCAATTTAATGTAATTTTATTTAATCTGTAGAATTGTGTTTTAAGATATGAAATGACTTTTGATTATTTTGAATCTAGCCATAAATTCTTATTTTATTTGTCTCGTCATGAATCACATTGCGTTGGAGAGCCACATGCTGTCATGCTATGACGGTGCTGTCCCCTCACAAACTCTTGACATTGCCTGAAGGGAGGATTAAGCCCAAGAGCAGCCAGAGAAGTATGGCGCTGCCTGCGAGGCCGGCAGCAGAAGATTGATAAGGGAAAGCCTTAATTGGTTAAACAGCAACAAAAAAAGATGAGAGAATGCAGGAAAGACATTTTGTGCCTTCAACTTGTGCTGTTGCTGGAAGGAGAAACTCAAACGGTTATTTTAAAGAGATGTGCAACACATTGTACAATTCCTTAATTGGCTACCATTATAGTTAACCTATAATGGAGAGGGATCACAGAGGTGCTTGTAGAGTGATGCTATTTATGTTAGTATCTGCTTTGTAGAATTAATGGTGTGTATAATTGATATTTCATTACTACTCATACGGCATATTAATATTGTATGCTGAGCACCCTGACACTTTACTGTATCACATTAAGTTCTATTTACAGTTATGATTATCATGACACATTTCTCTATTCTCAGTGGATGATAAAACCATGTTAGAGCGAAAAGTGAAGTTATATTTTTATACATTTAAGATACTAGATTTTTTTGTTTGTTTCATATTTACAGTATGATCAAACTTATATTGTTACTTTTTCACTGTTTCATCATCCCCCCAAGACACTCAAACACACAGACAGTTGTTGGTTGTTTTTTCACAGACTTTGAACAGCCTCAGTGTACACAAATTATGTGGCATCTATACAAAAGAATCTGATTTGTGTGCATTTTTGTGCATTTTGAGTCAGTTAGCAGACATTAAAGTTCTGGATGCAAGAATGCCCGACATTTAGGGTATATTTTGTTACCTTAAACATCAAAATGGGTCAAATTTGACATAGCTGCGCAGTCATCAACTTTGCTTGAATTTTTGCAAGTCAACGATTGGAAAATGCACGACAATGCTTATTTCCATTGCCTTAATTTGTCCTTTGAAGACAGGTGTGAACTTTGCCAAAATCACAGTGCATTGAAAACAGGGAGCGAGTGAAAGCATCTGGCGTCCACCATTACTATACTATATTGTTCCACGGGCTCACAGTCAGAATCTGCCATTTACAATATTGTTGCATAATGTCATCTCTGAGATCATGTTTGGCAACCAGCGGTGCATGACCTTTCGCTATTTTTCACCATTTTGTTTCCGACTTGGCAGCTGGCCACTGGCATTGGCCATCCTGCGTTTCATAATGATCGTAATGAAGAAGAGTTGGAAGGCATGCGGAGTGAGAGTTATGCAAATTGGTAGACGAGAGCTTATGTTGGAGCAAGGAGAAATTTGTAATGTTAAAAAGGGATGTGTGTGGCTCTTCAGGAAAATGTTGCCGTGTCGCCGACGAGAAGACAGAAGGAGGCGCCTCTAAAAATATAACGCGTCAAGCAGCGCAGCACACTGCGTTTTTTTTTTTTTTGCAGGGTCATGCCAGCAGGCTTTCGTTAAGGCCTTGACTTGGCTTGTCATTCTGCTTCGTCTGCGTCCTCGGCCTCCTCGCCGACTCAACCAAGCATGAGGAACGAAGAGCAGAGGGGACGCGGGGACAAATTACTGGCTCCATATTGCTGCTGTGTGTGTGGTAAAAGCGCATTTTTGGAGACAGGTGTGTGTTGAATCAAGGCGTGTTATTGGAGTGGGCTTGTGTCAGGCGGTAATTAATAAAGACAGGAACATTGGCTCTTGCTGTGTTGACATGCTCATAATGGACTTGCCAAATACTCCACATACTCATAACGCACACACATTGGTGAGGACGACAAAGTTATTCAAGCTTAAACTTTCTCCCTAAATTAAAAAGTCAATTCATTCAGTCCTGTTTGCGCTTAATCTCAATGTCCTAATTTAGCCTGAGCTTAACCTGAAGGTAGAGATAGAAAAGGGGCCGCTATGCATTATTGAGTCACTTGCTTCATTTCGCTCTTGCAGCACTCACGGATTAATATTGTAGCAGTCTGATAAGGACAAAACATGAAGGGGTGAAAGAATGGGCTGTGTTGACTTGCCAAAGTTATTTTGCCTCACCCTCTGAACGATTTTCCCAAAAGGCTGCGAGCAAAGACAACTTGCAAACAAATAATAAAACCCAGGTCAGGGTAAAAAGCACTTAATGGTTCAGCATGTCCTTTTAACCACCACTGAATCTGGAGTGTTTTGTTTCGGAGCTTGCGGCTATCAAGATTTTCTGGCGCGAACCAACTGAGGGAAATATAATGGAGGATTGTTGTTACAAAGGTCAATATAAAACATATATTTATATAGAAAGTAATCCTTCTGCTTTCGACAAGTGGCCTCGAGTAGTGGAAGAGAAACTGCCTTGTCATGTTGTGTTTTGTTTTTACCTAACAAATTCAAAGCACTGTTGTTTTTGGAGATGAGAATAATGGCGTTTTCATTGACGTGTTTTCAACCATGACCAAATGTCATCTTTTGCAGTCTTCGCAACTCTTGAGTCACAAAGATATTGCACCCAAAAACACTACCTGCTTAATGGTCTATTTTACTGTGAATGAAGCCATATTTTTAACATGATTCCCTTACTGCATTAGGACTGAGACCATAAAACAGTGATGGAAAAAGACCACTGTTTATTCATTAGTGAGTTGAGCTCAAGATGTCGTGTATAGCAAGACGTCAGCCACCTTCAACCGGATGCATAGCTTGCCACTGTAAAGGCTTTTAGGAGCGCAAAAGCATCCGGGGACTTGTCACACTGCCAGTGTGGTGCTTCCAAAGCAAAGGTGAAAATGCATCCCTGGGTACCTTTTTGCTGCAGCACTGCTTCATAGACTGAAACGTTGCTGAGAGACAGCCACGTGAGTCTCTCCCACTGTTGTGCTGTATTGTGCTAATACTGTCCTAAGGGCTTACAGCTCTCAAGTCAAAATGAGGTTAGAAGTGTATTTTAATGGGAAACATGGCCTTGATTGGGCTTGTTTGTTCCAGTAAGAACTGTGTTAGACTATGATAAATTCCCACTTTAGAATAAATGGCAGTGAACGAAACTCGCTACATCAAGTGATGTACATATTGCACACCAAAACTCAATATCTGGATTGTAATTCAAATGTACACTATTAGGGGTTTGGGATATATACTTCATTTCGAATCATTCTACTCACCAACAGAGGATAAACACAGATGGACTATCACCTTTTTTGGTTTGCAAATTAGCATCTCTCACTCCAGCGATAATTCCTTTTGTTTATAATCTCATTTTCTTTTGTTTTGCTCTCACACGCCCCCTACACTGTCATCTGTTCATCTTGTCCTTTGATGGATTGTGCGTGAGGCTCAGGGATCCGCTCTCTGGCGCCGCTAACCGCGCAAACCTGAACCAATCACAAACGGATCGTTTTCTACAAAAGGTCAGGCAGAGGGAGTGAAAACTCATGGGTGAATTTCTGTAAATAATTGTCTTTTATTATGAAATGTAGATACCTTTATGCAGCTCGGGGAAAGAGAGTCGACACAAACAGAGTTCCGGCTCAATATGTATCGGATTTGAAAAAGTAAACATCCACTCAGGGTGTCATTCCTCTGTAAGAAATAACAATGGCAATTGATTATCTTTCAACTGACAAAACAAAACTCTCACAAATTAAGACTTACTGCAGTGTGAACAGCCTAAATTGTCCTTTAGTGGCTGTCTTAGCAGAACACATCTCTCGTGTGCACTTCTCTCACTGGCATTTGGTCTTCCCTCCCACTGATTTTAACATGGGATCATGTCAGTCTGTCGATGGCTATTGAAATATGGATAAATGGATGAGAGTGATGAACACTCACAGTTCATCACTCAACCTGATCCTTCCCATCCATAACCCTGTGTTAGTTGATATCATCATTCCCAGGGTGGTGGTTTGGCAGAGCTTGTTGTTAGCTATTGTGTGTTTCAATGTGGAAAATGTGTGGCATTCTTCTCCATTTTTTCATGAACAAGACATTGCCAACATCAGATTAAATAAATCAAGTTGCAAATGAAACCTATTTGTGCTATTTTTCAGGTTTTCTTTTTTGTGTGTGAAACATCTCATAATTCATCAGTCGCATAACGATCCATCCATCCATCCATTTTCTTGCCCGCTTATTCCTCACAAGTGTCACGGGGAGTGCTGGAGCCTATCTCAGCTGGCTCTTGGCAGTAGGTGGGGGACACCCTGAACTGGTTGCCAGCCAATCGCAGGGCACACAGAGACGAACAACCATCCACACTCACAAGCAGAACTAGGGACAATTCCGAGCGCCCAATTAACCTGCCATGCATGTCTTTGGAATGTGGGAGGAGACCGGAGTACCCGGAGAAGACCCACAGAGGCGGGGAGAACATGCAAACTCCACCCAGGAAAGCCTGGACTCAAACCCGAGTCCTCACGCAAACATTCCCCATTTATTCCAAATGGCACACATTTACATTCACTATAAGAGATTCACACCATTCTAATTCAAAGTTGTAAATGTTCAGTCCATTCAATTCATCCTGGGAAAAAAATTCATTCCATACATTCCACGTAAAAAACAAACAAATATTGCATATTTTTCTGTGAATGCGTCAAGCACATAATACATCCGATTTATACTGTTCATATTTCAACTTGCTCTAAAAATTCAGGCTATGTGAGGTATTTATTGTCTGATTCCACATTACTTACAGTTTCTCACAATTTAACGCTTAATATAAAATTGTCCCCATTAACTTCAATGGGACAGGTGTAAAAAAATTTCTAAGTACCACTTTCCACGCCCACTTCCATACACATACAACTGATCATCATTCCCATCTGCTTGATACCGCTACTTGATAAAGTGAATTGTCCAGCAACCAGGAGGTTGTGGGTTGGAATCCTACCTCAAACTGTACATTACAAATATATTCATGGGTAGTATGCTAAGATAATTTGTAATTCTCACACAATTTATCTTTCAATATCCTTTGAAAGCATTTCACAAGCATTCCACAAGTATTAGCATCGAGCTTTTATTAGCACTCAGCTTTCAGCATTCACACACAATTTCTCCAGAAATTGCACTTTGTCTAGTAACTAGACAATGCTTTTCATCAATAAAATGTTACATCACTCAAGATTATTCAGTATCATTCCACATCATTGCAATTTTTTTAAATATCATTACATATTCTGTATTCTTCATCATTATCATTGCACATCATTCTATTGCTTTAATTGGCATTTCATATCCTACAATATCATTCCACATTTTTCACCAATCAAATTCCACATCATTCAATATTATTCATTGTCATTCCATATCAATCCACAACATTTCATATTTTTAAATATCATTGCATCTTATTCAACATCACTCCAAATGTGTCCATATTTTTTTCATTTAGCACAGGGGTGTCCAAACTTTTTCATTTGAGGGCCACATCCAGAAAATCATTGAATTAACAATGAAAAGGACGCAAGGGCCACATAATGTTAAGAGAAATTGTGTTTAGTCCTAAAAATTGTATAAATAATTTAGTTGTGCCTTTGCATATTTAGAAAAATGCTACAGTATATATTATAGTTTTGGAATTTTTCATTTTAGTTTTTACTTTGTTTTGAGTTTCGTTTTTTTAAATTTAGTTAGTTTTAATTAGTTTTCAGGGTGGTTGTTAGTTTTTTATTAGTTTTTGTTCTTTAATAAATGCTTAGTTTTAGTTTAGTTGGTTTCAGTATTAGTTTTAGTTTTTTTTAAATGTGTATTACTTGTGTTAATATTTAAAAAAACACCATGGGCTCAACGTCATTATTCCGGTTTATATCAAAATAAATGTACTAAAAATCACATTCAAAATAATTCCCAAAGGCTCATATATTAAATTAATAACCAAAGACTAAAACGAAGGACATTTTTCCTATAATTATAGTTTTATTTTAGTTAGTTTTGTAAACATAATGTACTTTCAATTAGTTTTCTTTTTAAAAAAAAAGCATCTTCGTTTTTATTTTATTTTGTGAACGAAATTGTTTTTTTTGGATTTTAGTTTTTTCAGTTAGTTTTAGTTAAAATAACTAAAATAAACTCCATAGCACCAGTTTTTCAACACCCTCTCTTCTTACTTTGACCATCTCCAAACATTTTTGTTTTTATTTTATTTGAACTGAGTCAAATGCCATTTTTAGCATATGTCGCGGGCCACTAAAAAATGGACGGCGGGCCGCAAATGGCCCCCGGACCGTAGTTTGGAGAGAACATTCAAATGCAATTTCTTCACAAATTGCTATGTTTAGTGCGTTGCATAGCACTGTCGTGCAGTAGTTTTAGGGACAAGCTCCAAGAAATTGTGTGCCCCAGTTGATCTTCAGGTTGAAAAAAGATGCTACTACTACTACAGTATATGAGCTACTGTTTAGATACCCACCCACTTCCTTGGTTTACACATTTGTCTGGTTCTTCCTCTGCGATAAGCTACAATATGTGTGAAATATGACCATCTGTTCTCAAATGCAAGGGAAATACTATTAACTATCGTCATACACGCAAGTACGCCTACACCCCCACATGTCCTCTAAGGCTGTAAAGGTGGATTAGTTTGCTATTGCATGATGTATTGGCTCTACAAGTGCAAACCAAAGCCACTAAGTGATGAATGAGGGGTGTTTAGAGGGGAATGCTGGCTTCGATGAGCATTTAAGTTGACTCAATGGTGGTTATTTGTGATGCTTATGAAGTCATAGGATTGCTCTTGTTCAATGAGAATTTGACACATGCGAGTAATACGACTTTGCCGATTGTGGTGCCGTCAATGTACACAGGAAGAGCGTTTTCAAACACATTGGGCGTGATTCACCAAGATCCTAAATGACAGGTGTTAATTTACGTGTTCATTTGAACAAATTGTCCGTGCTATGCTCTACCACTAAGCTAAGGCTGTAAAACCTCTTATACACTTTTCTCAGACATGCATTAACATTGTATCACATTTCTCTCTTTTTTAAACATTCTCAATGTTCAAACCTTCACAGAAATAATCACATAAATATTATCAAATAAAAAATAAAATTTATGAGGTGAACCGCGTTACAGCAAGGGAACACTGTATATCATTTCATTGGACAACACTGCAGAATGACATTTTGACACAATGAAAAGTAGTGTACAGCTTATATAACAGTGTGAATGTATTCCCTCAAAATAGCTCAAAGTACATTCACTGATAGCTAAACCCCAGGGAACAGGGGTGGTGTGGCTCAGTGGTAGAGTGGTCGTCTACCATCCGTGAGATTGTAGGTTCGATCCTCTCCCCTGGTGACCATGTCAAAGTTTCCTTGAGCAAGACACTGAACCCTGATTTGCCCCCAGTGGACCTGGAAGCGCCCTGCATGACAGAAACCAACAACTGGTGTATGGGTGAATGTGAGGCTATGTAAAGCGCTTTGCTGTATAGTGTAGAAAAAGCACTATATAAAAAAAACAATCCATTTACCATTTAAACCCCTGGCAACAAAAGTGAGTAAAACATAAGTGAAAGATTCAGTGAATAGTATGGGAGCTGTAACATCAAATTTAACACACCTGCTCTCTACTCACACCTGAGACATTGTAACACAAACGAGTCGTGTGACACTGGATAGGGAAAATGTCTAACTGTGCTCGATTAGGACATTTTCACTTTGGGCTCTACTCACTTTTGTTGCCACAGGTTTAGCTGTTAATGGCTGTATTTTGAATTATCTTGAGAGAACGATACATGTACAATGTTAGAAAAGCTGTACACTGACTACTTTTCTTTGTGTGTGTCATTTCTTCAATGTGGGTCCTATGAAAAGATATAATGAAATATGTGCAGAAATGTGCGGGTTGTACCGTATTTTTCGGATTATAAATCGCAGTTTTTTTCATAGTTTGGCCGGGTGTGCGACTTATACTCTGGTGTGATTTATGTGTGAAATTATTAACACATTATTATATCATTTCACATGTTATTTTCACACTAAACCGCAAGAGGGCGCTCTAGGCCTGTGTTGATAAGTTCAACATTGCCGGTAGAAAAGGAAGCGGCGCATCGTCTACCTCCCGAGTTGGGGGAGTTGTTTAAAAGTGACACCGAGGATGAAGATTTCATTGGATTAAGTGATTTGGAGTGAAACTGATAGTTTGGTAAACTTGTTAGCATGTTCTTTATGCTAGAGTTATATGAATAACTTGTAGTGATGGGAACATAATTTACCCACGGAACGTTGGGACGAAGGGAAAGTTCCGGGTTGGGAAGGTTTTGTTAATGTGGAAAAGGGGAGTTAGCCTGTTAGCTTCTAGCTGAGTGGGGAGTTGCTGTTAAGACCTCAGAAGCTGATGTCAATAAAACGCCAGCCTTTGGCTCCGTGCTTCAACACTCCGCCTCCGACTCTCGTCACTGCTCGCTACAAACTCTTACCAGGCATGTCAGTCATGTAACGTTAGTATACCGTACACTTATTCAGCCTGTTGTTCTCCATTTTATTTTTATTTTAAATTGCCTTTCAAGATGACATGTATGTTTTTGGTGTTTACCAAGTAAATTTCCTCCAAAAATGCGACTTATACTCCAGTGCGACTTATATATGTTTTTTCCTTCTTAATTATGAATTTTTTGGCTGGTTCGATTTATAATCCGGAGCGATGTATAACCCGAAAAATACGGCACTCCCTTTGGCGAGGTACTGCAACTTCTGATGAAGCCTTGTAAGCTTGACTTGAGGTAGCGTATGGACAGAGGGACAGACACAAGCCTGTGGAGAGTTTGAGGGCTGGTGAGGATGGTTTCTCATCACATCAGAAGACGACTCATCCCTGCAGATGTCAGCAGCATCGCCTTCTCCTTGCGTCTTGCTTTTCATCTTCTCACTCTCCTTCCTCTGTGTGCAATTCTCTGACCCCGTGTCAAATTCAAGCTAATGGCTTGTGTACTCTAGTCAGTGAGCCGGCAAATTCTCCACTCTGAATGTGTTTGCCTTCCTGTTCCTATCCTTACCTTCTTGCCAATGCAAGCCTTTTTCAATACTACAAGTATACCCCCAATTTGCTTAAATATTCCTTTTCACTCATGCTAACCACTGTTGGTCTGTCACTTTCTCTTACTTTCACTTGCTATTCCACTGATTCATGTTATACTCTATCTACACGCAGACGAACACACACACGTGCTTTCACACACATACACAAGATGTATTGGCTTTTATTTCCCATGGTGTCTTCAGTACATTCGGCTTCACTTGCTGCGGCAATGTACTGGAGCAAGGCCCCTGCTGTGCTGAGCTGATATGAGGAGAGAGAGTAGGACACACACGCATACATATACTGGCATTCCAAATGCTTCGATATGGCTGCAAAATGTAATCATGTGCCTGTAAATGCAGACTTGGCTCATAACTAGAAACTGTTCACAAATGCACGTCTATAATTTTCAGCAGTCTGCAGAGAATTATGCACATTACTCAAAACATGTGGAGAGACACACATGATTGTCAAAACACAGTTTGTGCTGTCTCGATGATGAAGGAAACCCTGTATTGTCTTGGAGCACCCTTTCTGTTTGTGCTTGTCTTTGTATATTTAGTCTTCTAAGCATATTTGTGCTTTGATGTGAAAAACGCAACATGCCACCTTTAACGTGTTTTCCAATACAGCCGACAGACTTATCAGTGGAGCGTGCCTTCCCCGATTTTACTGGAAGAGATAAGAAGACTGAATAATTTAACACTGCAGCCCATGCATTGACCAAAACCAACAGGACAAGGCACATAAGCTGAAATACACATTTTGAATGTATTTATCCAGGAACCGCGTTGTACTGAGAGATCTCGTATATTTTTGGTGCCAGGCTTAATTAAAGGAGCGCGGGGAAATATTGAAAACATCTTCCCATATGATGCATCGCTTTTCTAAACCAGCGCAAACTACAATAACGTAGATCATAATAGGGATCAAGAGGCAGCAAGTTGACGGGTCCTTGCATGCAATTTGAAAGTAATACAATATGTTGACAGGAGCCTGAATGTGGAATCATTGAATTAACAATGAACTTGTCCAGTGATTTCATACCCACCGCTGTGTTGTTTCAAAGCTTTCAAGGGCTGCACGTCGTCGGGTGCAGCCTGATCCACACAGCCATGGGGCGACAGCTGCCACCTCCAAAAAAACGCCTTGCCACTCGAGCTGCCAACTCGATTTGAACAATGTCACTGGAAAATGTATCAACACGAAGTAAAGCCCGGTGTGTGCATTTGAATTTCGTAAACAAAGACTTTCTCAGCAGAATTCACTCAGCTGCCTCCAGCTGTCTCTTTCTTTGTCTCTTCGCAGCAGCTTTCACTCCTCACGTAATGCTCCGTATTTATTGACATTTTCAGAGGTGTATTAATTTAAAAATGTTTACTTTTGTTCGTAGTTTTATTTGTGTTGCACCACAAAGACTAAACCTGTGGCTTGCCAAAGCGTAATTAATTATTAGGCGGGATTTCAATGCGTGCGTCCAAAACCTTCTAATAATCAATTTCATGGAAAGTTAATAGGTGTTTTTGCTGAGACAAGCGCGGTGACAGGTGAAGAATATTAAATGAAACACAGGTTGCTGTAGGGCCTCAAAGATGGAGGTTCATTTGTTATTCTGCTTGCGCTGCTGTGTGTGTGCTCCTGTGACCCACAGGCATGTTGCAAAGTGTTGAGATGAGAACATTAAGAACCAAAGAGACTTTTGTCACCATTAAGTGTGGGTCATTCTATTAAGCGGGGAAGTGAAGGGAGGGGTGCTCCGAGCTTTATATTAACCGCATTGCACATTGGTCCAAACTGGGCTCAGCTTTTCATTTCAATGTGTGGGCCACAAGTTCAATTCATACCAATGACAGTAAAAGTGGGATTGTCTTTTTTTTTTTCTCTCGCAGATTGGCCTAAAAAAAAAAAAATGTTGATCACGCACTGGTTGAGACCCAAAGACTGCTGGCCTAAATTCTGGTATGCTTCCTGTATGCGTATGTGGATTTGTTGTCCAAGAAGACTTCAGCATGTACTGTATGTGTTACCCGCTCAAACATTACCTGTACATTCAGTATACAAGGTTCATGACAAATAAATGATATTTTCATGTTTTGGTTTGGTTTAAGTTGTAGGGCAGCACGGTGTTTAAGTGGCTTTAGGACGTCCGCCTCCCAGTACTGAGGACTCGGGTTCGAGTCCAGGCTCCGGCTTTCCTGGGTGGAGTTTGCATGTTCTCCCCGTGCCTGCGTGGGTCTTCTCCGGGTACTACGGTCTCCTCCCACATTCCAAAGTCATGCATGGCAGGTTAATTGGGTGCTCCGAATTGTCCCTAGGTGTGCTTGCAAGTGTGAGTTGGTTCTTCGTCTCTGTGTGCCCTGCGATTGGTTGGCAACCAAACCAGTCCAGGGTGTCCCCTGCCTACTACCCAAAGCCAGCTGAAATAGGCTCCAGCACCCCCCGCAACACTTGTGAGGAGCAAGCGGTTCAGAAAATGGGTGGATGGATGGATTGATGGTTTAAATTGTTCAAACTAGGATTTTAACAAATGTTGACCGACTGACAGAATGCATGGAGCACTTTACTGTGAAGCACAGAGCACTTTCTTTTGTTTTTATTGCTAGTTAGCTGGAATGGTTTTTAGCTATGGTATTTATTATGTATGTTTTTTATGTATTGGTTTAATGCCTGATTTTTTATCTTGCTCGTATGCCATTGAATTGCCCCCCGGGGACAAATAAAGTGTTTTTGAATTGAATTGACAGTACATGTAGGAGATCACTGAGAATCTCATTGGATTGGATGAAAAAGGCTTTTGACAATGCAAGTGTCAAAAATACACTCTTACACAGTGAGGACATGACCCTGCATTACCTCGAAGGGCAAATCAACTCAAGGTTTGAGACACTGAAATTAAGTCAAATTTGTTTTTGGATCATAGATGTCTTACAATTGCACTGATGACCAGACCACAACCTCACCCTCACACTCAGACACACACACAGACTAATTGATCTATGATCTACACTTCAGTAGGCGGTGAAATGGATCAAATAAGAGTTGAGAGCAGAGAAAGACTCCTGGATGTGAGCCAGAATGCCTCCACAATAAGATGCTGAATGTTATTTTTGATTTGGAATGAGGCTGATCCCGACGCACGCAAAAACTGCAGCCTGACAAAAAGCCTCATTGCAAACACAAATCTCCTCGAGCCGTGACTCATCCCGTACTCATGACACACACATATACATCGCTGTTGACTTGGTGCATCCATCCTTTTTCCACTGGATTATATTTAAATGCATACAAACACTCAGAGACAAGCTTAACGTAGGCTACACTTACTTTGTAAGACAACAAAAGATGCATGCAGACATTTGCTGTATTCATAGAAAGTCAATTTGTTCTGTTTTACTGGATCTGTCATGACACGTGACAAGAAAAGGCGACGATGGTAGTTGATACTGGAAAAGTCACCTGAAGCCCAAAACTCATGCTGATAGTGCTTCCAGTAGATAATAGATGCAAATCAGTTCATAGCGCCCTCAGCCTGCAACTGCTTTTAAATTGTAACTAATGAACTGTTCATTTGATCATTTCATGCAGCTATCCTCACACAGAAAACACCCTAATAAATAGGTAAATGGCAAGTCACTGAGACAACCCGTATTGATACAGTGAATACATCACAACACCCTTGTGTATTTTATTTTTGCTTTTTGTTTATATATAGATACATATATACGATATGTATATACATATATGATTAAAATTTTTATCGTAATTAATCACATGAATTCAATAGTTAACTCACGATTAATCACAAATTTGAGCTGTTCTAAATGTTCAATAAAATATTTTTTTTCTAAGTTTGATACCCTTGTTAACAAAACGTGGGAATAAATATTGAATATAAATATGGCTAAATCTCTTAGTCATTGATACAGTAATGTTATAATTCATAAAATTGAGTTACAATTTTAAAAGATGTACTGTAAAAAATGATCATGGTATTGATTTGTGTTTAGGTCATTTTTCTGCCACTAGATGGCATAATTGGATTGGTAAGACATTGGTGACAGTTTAGTGCATTTTTCTTTACAAATTAAGTGCTTCTTTCAACATGAAGTAACTTGTGAAATTCTGCACATTTTTAAAATGGTAAAATACAACTTAACCCAAGTCTCCACAAATGTATGCATTATTAATACATTTAGGTAGTCATAAATCGCTCGTTAAAAAAAATAAATAAAAAAAATAGTGGCATTAAGGAACTTTAAGTTAACTCAAAATTAGGTACTTGTTTTTGTTTTATTTTGAGATATTGTTGTGGTTTCTTCACATGGTTGGTTTTAGGATCACAGTAAAGAGTTATGAAATATAGTAGTATATTTATACTGCAAATAATACATATTTATACACATAAATAATACATATTTATACACATATTTATATAATATAAAGAAAGGCTGTGATTCACAAGGGTGCCATGAGAGGCCATCAGGGGGTTCAGCAATAAATTGCCATTTATAGTGAGAGGCCGAACAATTAAATTCTTTTCCATTAGATAGCAGACTAGGTTACAAGAACCTGTTTCAAGTAGATCTGAATATTAAGACTCAGTGACAATGCAGACTAAGACGGTGTAAAATGACGGAGGGCCAAATCTACTAAAGGTTTGGGTGGGTTTTGTGTGGCGCTAACTTTTACAAATGGAGCAAACATATAATGTCCCGTTCGCAAAGCACATGCGGTCTCGTTGAGCCGGTGGAATTTTATCATTATAATTTTTAATAGAATTTTATTTTTAGAATTTTATATTAGTATTTATGAGGTAAATGAGATAATATGCATATTTACCCTCTATGCAAATGATCCTCATTGATAAACAGAGTTTAATTCACTAACATCAGCGCTAATTGAACACCCGCCATTTCTGATATTCCTCAACGCAACGCAATGCAAATGCTTCCTTTATACGATACTGTAAACAAACTATGTATTGGATTGCTTTTGCCTGTGATGAGCATATAAGGCAGGCAGATAGTAGTCTAACGACATTTCATCACATTTTGAAATCAAAACAATCCTCACAAATTAAGTCCAGTACTCTACAATGAGCGGAGCATATAATTTCACTGAGTAAGGCCTCCATTTTGACTTGTGACGGTATTGTCTACTGCCAGACGCAGTTTGAGTGACGCAAATCACATCTATGAAAGCTGGTGTAAACTCGATGTTCCCCTGTGGAAGCCTCTTCTATATGAGTGTGTATTGCATCTCCCTCCACTCTGTTACAATTAGGTCCGAGCCGTATTCAGATTCCACTTTAAACTGGTTATTTTGCCGCAACCTGTGGAAGCACTTTTTCAGTGGAAAAAAAGGAATGAAACACACCCAGCTACTAAATTGGTTCATGCACCATTGCCCTCCATTTTATTATTGTGATGATTAGAATAGCTTTTCTCCCTCAGGGTTGCCGGCATAAAATTGAAGCTCTTTGGTTACCTGAATGCACAATGGGCGACAAAAAGATATCTCAACAGAGTGGAATATTTTGTCAAAAAGGAAGAAGATGTGTTTGTTTCACTTGGAAAGCACCAAAATTGAAGAAAAATAGGATGAAAGAGGATTCGCTGATAAGAATCTGCATTGACACAGAATGGCAGGCATACAAATTGGTAGTGACAGGAAGGGGAGGGCTATAAGGCTTCTGTCTATATAAAGTGGTGATGGTGAGATGAAGACAATGTTACGCTAACAGGTGAGCGATCTCGTGAAATAATTTAAGACAGGGTCTGCCAAGCACCACCAAATTAAGAGTCTCTTGATCGTCTCTTCCTTTCATTCCTCGCTGGTGTCGCACTGGTTTCGTTCCTTGCCAACATGAGAAGGGGCTGACACGAGCAGACATCCGCTCGTGCATGCTGGAATCAGTTGAATGTGAGTCTGTTGCCTGCAGCCTCAATCCCCCTGAGGAGGGAGGGCCATGTTTGGGGTCAACATGATGAAGAACCAGCGTTTAGTCGCTTGAGTCACACATGCTTGTGCTGCTGCTAACTATAATGGTGGATGTTATTGAAGATGATTTCATAGAGTTCTTTTATAAAACAATTTGAGTGTCATGTCAACACAGTTTTGGACTGAGACGCTCTGCAAAAACTTTACCATTTACATATGACGTGTCTTTAGGTAGGTACTCTGTTAGGACTTTAAACAAATTTGTGATAATGATATAACGAGGGCAGAACTTGACCAGGCAGTTAAACGATTATCTCTTAACAAATCCCCTGGTCCAGATGGATTTACAGGAAATTTCTACCGTCATTTTTGGGAAGATATAAAGGAATTGTTGTAAGAGGTTGTTGCAGATATTTTTGAAACATGCAAGCTTCCTCCTACAATGTGTCAAGGAGTTATTATTTCCATTCCGAAAGCAGATAAAGACAAAAGGATGATTGAAAACAGAAGATCAATTACTCTTAGAAATACAGATTCTAAACTTCTCACTTATATTTTTAAAATACGTCTTCAATCTGGGATCGCAAATGTGGCAGAAACTCAATCTGGTTTCTTAAAGGGGAGATCAATCCATAACAATGTTAGTGTCATGGTTTGGCTCTCAGGCCTCTGTTTGTTTCTTTCCAGCACCCAAGTGATTGGTGGGCGTTTCCCACCTTAATGACCGCACCTGTTCCTCGTGGACAATCAATGGACTTTAAAAGCCACTGCGCCACTACTGCTGACTGCCAGATTATTCATCTTGCTCACTGCTGTGCTGCCAAGTGTTTATTCGAGCGTTTTCATAGTCTTTCATAGTCTTTCATAGTTTTTCACGTGTCATGTATTACTACGTCGCCCTTTGTTGTACTTTGTAAAATGTTTGGATTTTAGTTTCCGTTCTCTCACCTAGACTTGTAGTGTTACCTTTTACGTGTGCGCTGTTGGCCACGTTTTCTTAAGTTGAACTTTCTATTTCGTGTTGTATGATGTTTGTTGTGAATCCTTGCTTTTTGTAAGCAAGTGTTTTTCGTTAATCACTATTTTTCTCCTTGCCTTTTGCAAGTGTTTTCGGTTGAGTTGTTTTTGTACTGGTTGTCTGACCAGCTTTTTCGGTTGTTTGTTTCCGCGCATCTCAGCGGAATAAATTCCTTATCATCCTTCCTCTGGTCTGCGTATTCTGGGATCCACTCTCGCCGGCTACCCCGGCCCCCCTTAACAGTTAGATTGTTAATGGATATTATTGAATAAAGAGAGCTGATACAGGATGATGGTTTTATATATATTTTTTTAGATTTTTATTAAGCCTTTGATTCTGTGGAACACCAGTTTATTTTCTTAACGTTGGAGTACCTTGGATTTGGAGTTAAATTTACCAATTTGATTCGAGGTCTTTATCTTTATTGTCAAATGGAACCACTCCAAGATATGATGTCTGTTGGTATTCCCCAAGGCTGCCCAATTTCACCTTGTCTTTTCATATTAATTAGTGAGATGTTAGCAATTTACCTAAAAAATTGTCAAGACCTGAGGAAATTCAATGTTTTGGGCACAGAAATAATCGTAACTCAGTTAGCGGACGATACTACGCTTTTTTTTTTTTTTAAAGATGACAGTCAAATTCCAATAGCTATTGATAAAATCAAACTGTTTTCTGATGTGTCTGGGTTGACCTTAAATTTAAAGAAATGTGAACTTCTTGCAATCCACAACACTCATTTAAAAGAAATTTGCAATATTCCTATTAAGTCTGAAATTAAATATTTGGGTACGTACATATCTAAAAATCAACATTCCAATGTTACTATAAACTTTGAAAACAAACTTAAAGAGTGCAAATCCAAATTAAATATTTGGCTTCAGAGGGATATCTCCATTTTAGGGCGCATTTACTTAACAAAAATGGAAAGTCTATCAAGACTAATATATCCAAGTTGTACCACAGCTGTTTCAAACAAAGTAATTAAAACAATTAATACCATGCATTTTAATTTGATTTAGAGGAACAGACCTCACTATCTCAGAAAAGGTCAAATGGTTAAAATAATACAAGCTGGGGGCCTGAAGGTTATAGACTTTGATTGTCTTAATGGAACGCTCAAAATTAATTGGCTAAAATCCTGGCTTAACAACCCTAACGCTATTTGCTACTGTGTCACAAACTTTATATTTAACAAAATAGGTGGGCTAAAAATTTTACTTCTGTGTGATTTTACAATAAATAAATTACCACTTAAATTATCGGAGTTCCATGAACAGGTATTGTTGTATTGGAAACTCTTGTATGTACACAATTACTCACTACACTCAAGTATCATATGGAACAACAGGTATATACTATGTAGGAACAAGTCACTGTTTTATGAAGATTGGATGAATAAGAATATATGGTCTATTGTACATTTGATGAACACTGATGGTACTATGCTGAGCTATGAGCGATTTTGTGGTAGATATAGTTTCTATCCTCCTAGAATTGAATTTGAACGTGTGGTGAAAGCGCTGCCTAAGGAAATTGTTTTTCTGACAAAAAATATACTTGAGCATCAATGTGTCAACCCACAATCGGGTACCATTAATATTCAAGGGATTTCTCTCACTGACAGAAAATGCACAAACAAGTTCATTAGACAGTGTCTTACTAGTACTCTTTTTTTTCCCTGGTAAAAGCAACAATAATAACATTGGAAAGAAATATGATAAATCAGACATTACAAAGCTAAGATCACTTTATTTGAAACTCCCTATTCCACCAAAAGTGAAAGAGACACACTTTAAAATTTTGCTGTTTGTCCTGCTAAAGATTTACTCAAAAAACGATTTAAAACAGATGATCATGCATGTGCTTTCTATGAGAATGGTGTAGACTATAGACCACATATTTTTGGAATGTGCTAAAACGCAAGTATTTTGGGACCGTGTGCAAGACTGGACTCGAGACAAAAACAAAGAACTGTGCTATAATTTAATTTTATGTTTTGCCAAATTCTTTATTCACAAACGAAGACTTCTTAAATCGCCTCCCATCTTTGCTATTTTTCTGATAGAATTTGAGATATATTTGCAATCCCTTGATGATTGTATCAAGTCTGAGCGATATGAAAACATTTATGTATTATTGTCGACTCTTGTAGAACCCCTGGAAAGTGAATTTGTTTTTTTGTTGAGCTTTTTATTCATTGTTTTGTATTTGAAAGTGTGAAATAAAAAATAGTGAGTAGGAAAAAAAAAAGGTAGGTAATCTGTCTTTTTGCATCTTAGTCTGCATTGCATAGAGTCTCAATATTGTAATTTACATTACATTACATCATGGAAGGAGGATTTCCACATATGTGGTCTCTTCTCAAGGTTTCTTATTTTTCCCCTTCCCCTGATGTTTTTTTTTTTTTTTTTTTAACTTTTTCCTTGCCCTCTTGTCGTTCAATCAGGGGATGTCTTTAATATTTGTCAAATGTGAGCATGTGAAGCCCTTTGAAACTCATTTGTGATTAAGGGCTATATAAATACACTTGATTTGACTTAACTTAACTTGAGGAATGTTGTCTGGTAATGTTGTGGAAGTGTTGCACGCATGTGCAGGATGAATGCTTTTTAATCGGCAGATGCAAATTCTCTGGAGGCACTCCATTGAAAAATGTCTCTGCATGAGCTTAAAAGCTGTTTGCTTGTTTGTTTTTAATGAATATTCTATTACATTGAAATGTGCTTTTCTGTGACTTTTGGTAAAGATGGGTACACATGATCAGGAGAAGGCCGGTTAAGTCAGAAAACAGCGAAAATAACTATTCTGAGTTTTCCACGATGATGGATGAATTATGAAATTATGTTCATAAGCAAAATCATATATTATGTGACTGGAAAATGCTCTATACCAGGGTGAAGTTTTCAGAATCTGCATAAAGAAGGCTTGTCTCATGTGCCTGACTTCAGGATGGGCCATATATGTTTTGGGGGGGTTTTCTTCCTCCATTTACTGTATGTGAGGTGGCGGCACAGTGGATAACTGGTTAGCACGTCCGCCTCCCAGTACTGAGGACTCCGGTTCGAGTCCAGGCTTCGGCCTTCCTGGGTGGAGTTTGCATGTTCTCCCCGTGCCCGCGTGGGTCTTCTCCGGGTACTCCGGTCTTTTTCCACATTCCACAGACATGCATGGCAGGTTAATTGGGCGCTCCGAATTGTCCTTGGTGTGTTTGTGTGTGTGGAGGGTTGTTTCTCTCTGTGTGCCCTGCGATTGGCTGGCAACCAGCCCAGGGTGTCCCCCGCCTGCTGCATATAGTGAGGAGCAAGCGGTTCAGAAAATGGATGGATGTGAGGTTGAGATGTAAGTATGAAGAATTCTGAAAGTTGAGTCATTTTTCTCCCCCAGAAATGACCATTCAAGTTATTCTATTTCGACCAATTAAGTTGGCATGTGCTTTACTTTCCTGCAGGCCTGGACTGGCCAAGTGGCATAAATGGCAGATGCCCAGTGGGCCAGTGTGTTTTGGTGCTGATGCAGTGCTATTTAATTATTATTCTCCTCCATTTTACCCCAAGAGGCCTACTGACAATTTAGAGGGAGCATCTCATTAATGCATTTACAATATTGACAGCAAACTGAACCAATCAACATCAGTGATAGAGCTACGCGGTAGCCAGTAGCCACGCAGGCCGGCAGGCATAAGTCAACATGCCACATTTTTTTTCCCTTGTGCCGGTCCAACCCTGCTTTCCTGTATGGGATTTCAGTTTCATGTGGGAAGAGTTTGTCATCCTTGGCATGGATAAAACTCCTCTTATTGAATGGTGGGAGTGTGTACTGTTTGTAAGTGTGGGTTTAACACAAGTCACCACTGTAGATACGATGATGGGTCAACTTGGACACTGTGATACTCAACATGTACTGTGCATACGGTATGTAGGGTGAAAAGTATTCATATAACGAGAATTGAAATAGTCACTTGTCAGGTAAATTACTGTACCTGAAAATAAATCAACACCCTTATTGAAACATGATCAACTAAAGCAAAAATCTTAAACGACATTGGCCATGTTTTCGATTAGATTAAATCAGTGTAGACATGGCAGCTTTCGAAGTGTATATCTTTCCAGCATGCAATAGTTGTTGTGTGCCTTGGGAACGAGTTGTCTCGCCTCCATCAAGCTGGATTCTGTGACTCATTTAGTCCCAGAGTGAAGAAAATAATGAGAAATACTTCACATCTTCATCTCTGTATTCAAGTGAACACTGTTGTATGCTGCCATTGAGTCACAAGGGTGTTTATTTTCCTTTTTGCCAATCCAGCCATACTTTTTTCACAACTTTCTCTGCCAAACACAAGATATGTTAGAGAATAATGATTTCTTACAATGCTAAACATATGCATGAAGGAAAATCATGATCATCTGTGTATTGTTTGATATTTTTATTTTTATTTTTTATTTTTATCTTGCTTCTGTTTCTTGAAGTGGCTATGAGCGGTTAGTGGTCACCTGAATGTTTTAAATGTTATAATTGGTTTTAATTTGTATATTATGTTGTACCACTGCTTGTTTCATCCTTAACCCTGGCCCCGTTAATACGTGGTTCGAGAGGATTAGCATCATGGTGATCTTGCTCAACTGTGTGACGCTCGGAATGTACCAACCCTGCGAGAACATCGACTGCACTTCGGA
This sequence comes from Festucalex cinctus, assembly GCF_051991245.1. NCBI lineage: Eukaryota > Metazoa > Chordata > Actinopteri > Syngnathiformes > Syngnathidae > Festucalex > Festucalex cinctus. Next base: position 52,077,812 of record NC_135411.1, read on the forward strand.
CCGCTGCCAGATCCTTCAGGTAAGGTGGCCATCTCATTCACTGGCAATTCGCAGTGGTGGGGAGCAACAAACTAATGAAACTGGACAGAGGGATGGACTTCATGGAGAATTGTTTTGGTTGGCAGATTGTGATGTCATGGTCATGAGTCTGATGTTGTGTGAGTAGAAGCTTTTTTTTTTTTTTTTTTTTTAATTTTGCTCAGATGAGCGCCAGCAGGGGAAGCTTTGTGATCCTCGTGGAAATGACCGAACTGGTCAACCATTTCACAGCACCTGAGCTGAATCTCTGCTGAATAAATGCTGCAGTTGTTTTGTCAGTGAATATTAACATAATGAGAAGGGCCTTAGTCAAAATTACTTAGCTCCTATACTTATGGACCAAATTGTTGTTTCTTTCTCTTTTTTTCTTTTCTTTTTTTTTTCTGGGACTCTAATTTGTTTTCACAAAATAACATACTGGCTACTAGGCTCCCTTACAAGTACAAACATGATTGCAATTGCCCCTTGACTTTGAATGTTTCCACATTGTATCATACAGCATATGAATTTGCCATCATTCACAGATCCATTTCTGCTAAGGTAATATATCTTCCAGCTTTAATCCGCTGTGTATTCCAGCATCCTACACAATGGCTCCTTTCCTTTCCTCTGGCTTTTGTTTCTCTAACAAGCCTATTGTTTCCTGAAGTAGTCAGGCTGCCTCTTTTTGTGGTTAATAGCAACGGCAGAGATTTTGCTGACAATGCTTGCGTAGCTGAGAATGAGTGTGGCCCTCGCATGCTCTCAACTGTCTCTACTTTGGTTTTAGTAAAGATGTCATGGGTGATACTTTTTTCGTCAACATGCTGAATGAAAGAAATGACTATTTGGGAATACTTATTTTTTCACAACAGTGTAGATTTATCATGTGTGTAACAAACATTCTTGTAAATTCGTAAAGATGCATATGTTTATTATTTAGATCTAAAACTACCGTATTTTCACGACTATAAGGCGCTAAAAGCCTTCAATTTTTTGAAATTCAAAAGCTGACCATGCGCCTTATAATCCAGTGCACCTTATATATGGATCAATATTGAGCCGCAACAGGTCTCGCTGTCAAGACACGATCGGTGACGTGCATGCGCAGAAGATCCCGCCATCTTGGATCACTAGCTAATACTAATACTTTACCTCAGAGAAAATAATAAAACAGCTGTCTATTCATTTTGGGAATGAATGGAGTTGTCAGAAAGCTGGTTTGTAATCTATTAATAAAGTTTGACTGACCTATCTGACTGTTTTGTTGACATTCCCTTTAGCGCAGCACCATCTAATGGATGCATAACGTAACCCCAGCCTCTACTGTAGCGCCTGAAATATGGGAAAAGTTTGAAAATATGTCATTCATTGAAGGTGCGCCTTACAATGCGGTGCGCCTTATAGTCGTGAAAATACGGTAAGCAAAAAAAAGGTGAATTTCTCTAAATGTTTATGCAAATTTGCTTTAAAGAGAGAGCAAGCGAAAAAGGTAATTTAATTCAGGGACTCGTAAAACTGCTCCTGCGATACATTCATGTGACATCCATGAAACTGACAATACTGTTTAAAAAAAGTCTTACTTATACATACATATACTACAAAGTATATGACACTTTTCAGAAAGTTATCAAATAATGGTTGCTGTATTCTCAGAGTTGCATACTATTTTTCCATCCAAGTTCACCATTTTATTTTAGATGACTAGTTTCTTGAGTTGAAGAGGAAGGTTTTATTTACAGTAAGTATTTCTCTTAAGAAGAAGAAGGTCCTCTTTTGTTTCTCTGTCCTGTTTACACAAACACATATTGTCACTTCATACACAGAACTCACACTTAGATTCTAAAATGACTTGAAATGCCCGATATTTTTTTGTACAATAAGTCAATCCTTTTCTGATCCTATTTGTATTTGAGTGTGAAATTACTATTTTGATTCATCTCAACTGTCACTCATTTGCTCTTGCCACTATGAGAAACATATGCAATATATCTTAGTGTTTCAACATTGAAATCCAAGTGACCTACTTATCGCATCCTCTCCTTCCTTTCCCAAATAGCAGCATATGAGCTAGCTTCCATAGCAGCTCCCGTTTCACATCATGAAAGGGCCCTTGACACGCAACACCCTCGCTCTCTTTACAAATCATGTTGATGATTAAACCTGATAGGCTGACTGAAAAAGAAGCTGGCGGTGGTGACAAATAGCTACAATGAATTCATTCCCTCCTTTCACTCGGAGCCGAGCGCAACACGGGGTGCAGCCAATGTCGAATTACACGTGAGGCTGGCAGGCTGCATTATTTATCAAAACATCATTTCAACAGCTTATGAGACTCATCTTCTTTTCTAGCTGTGAGAAATCTGGAAGCTCTGATGATGTCTGACTTGTTGGCATCATATTGCATGAATTGTATCCCATTATTGTGCGCACTTGAGTTGGACACCTGTTGAAAATAGCCACTCATGAAACAGTTGAACAATTCGATAAGGTCCAACAATAGCTGTATTAAAATTTATTGTATTTTGTCCTTTTCATGTAGGTATTGTAAATAAGGTGAACAAAATATCAAATCAACATGTTTGACCATGTCAGTTAAGACAGCGCCCTTATCTTAGTAACAAACTATTCTACACAATAACCTTCTAATTGCATTGGATTTATAGGTAATTTGATTACATTGAATTTGACGTCCTCAAACATTGTGAAAGCCAACCTGCGTCTTTTGTGCCTCTTATGATTGTCAGTTCTAAAAGCGTAAAACTTTTACAGGTGTCATATGCTGACGAGGAAGGACACCTTGTTGAGAATTTGTCTGTCGTCCAGTATAAACTTCGTCAGCCTCCAAATTTGTTTCGAAGCTTTATGACCATCTGTCCGTTTTTCTACTGTCACCAGACCAGACACCAACAACAGCAACTGTGTGATGAAACTTGAAATCGTATTTGATTCAAAAGTAAGTCGAATTGGAATTGGATCTGAAGCAAGTTGAATTTGTGCAGTTTATTCACGATTTTAGAAAGCTTAAGATCAATACTAATACTAATGAAAGTAGCACTTAGAGGATACATAATGTGTTGTTCCAACTCGAGACTTGAGCAAAGATGGGCACCTTCGGCACATGTGAGGAGATATTCAATAAGGGAAGCCCAAGATCAAATAATGAATAACAAGAAGATGAAGAATGGAAAATCTCGGACTCAGACTTGGACAAAAGAGCAAACTGTGCTGCAGCAACAAAAATAAATACAGAACATACAATTCCTCATCCATTTACCATCTCTCGTGTGTTCAGGCTGCAAACAGCCATCTTGAAATTGTTTGTGAGTACTGAGAGAGGAAAATTCTCTTCACGTGAAGCAAATAACTGTTGGATGCGTCCACCTTCCGCTCATCTGTGTTCTGCGTCCCGCTGTGGGCTACTGTTGACGCTTTTGTTTGTCATTTATCTTCCGCCTGAAACCTTCCAAGGGTAATAATCGTAAAGTATTTGTGGAAAATAGTTTTCCCTTTGCAGCATGTGTATTGGTCTGGGCCATTTGCTGAGCCCTCAAACTCAATTTTGGGGGCATCCGTGCAGCTTAAAGCTACGTTCACACAGTCTGCCCCACAGATTCCCTCTTTTTGTGGGCTAAATGATGATAGAAGCTGCCCGCTATTGAGAAAGAACGCCATAACTGGCAACAGCTGAGTGCTAATGTCACCGGGGATGTGCTTACTCAAGCAAACTTTACTGCTGGCATAGGAATTTAACCTTGTGAGGCAGTAACATTCACCAGAATACTGTTCTGTAATCCCAGCCATTCATTTTACTAAGCGACAAGATGATACGTTGGTGACCTGTTGAAATCGATTTGCCCAATCGGTGTCCTTTTGAAGAGAAAACAACGTTGAGTTCACTTGTCTTCTCAGTGTACCAAAAAGCTCGAAGTTTTAACAGAACTGAACAATATTCATAATACTGGCGACCTTTTGACAGGGAGGATGTTGTCACTCCATATCAACTAGTTTGCGCAAGAGAGACCGGCTTCTTTATTGAGTTTGTATGATTTTGTTTACCTTTGAGTAATGAGTTTTGTCGACACTTCTGTTTCGTTTGGAAGTACTGCTTAATGTTCATACTTTTGTAAAGCCATGGTCTTGTAACAGAGGATTTGAGCTAGCTTCTGAAAGAATAAGACGAATATAAAAGTACAGGTTAATCCGAACAAACCACGCCATTGTTATTCCAGCAAATCTCTTGCGGTAAACAGTTTGATTGGCTTATTATGGTCATGTGATCACAACAAGACCTACCGTCCTGAATAAAGGTACGTACACAATCTGTGACAGCGGCATGTGTGTGGGAAAAACAAAACAAAACAGCTGTTTGATAATGGGCATACATTTAACAGCAATTGAGTGTGTCAACATGAGAATTCGACTTAGTCTGGACCCACAACACGATCCGCCATTTGAAGATGTCTACTGTAGACAGTATGTTGTCAATTACAAATCAGTTCCTCCATCACATCACAATTACTAACCCAAAAGGTTTTTTTAGGTGAGGGAGAAGATTGTATTTTTAGATTGTATTATTGTATTTTGGTCAAGGTCTAAAATTCATAAAAGAACATTTTCAGGGATATACTGCTACAAATCAAAACCAGATAACAAAATATTTATCAAAGACTGGGTTTGTGTGTGGATGCCACCCCACAGGCTGGGAACTGAATAAAGAAACTCCTGTCAACATCAAAAAGCCAAATACTTGGCATATCCTGCAGCCTGCTGGCTATGACTGCTTCCACTACTCAAATCGAGATTCCCTTGAATGACTTACAGTATTAGTAAAGGCTGCAAACAGTCATACAGCCTAAAGCCCCGGAATGTTTTTCCCCTCCAAAAATACAATGGGAAGGCTTAGTTTGTGATGTACAGTACAACAATGACAACTGGAAATTAAATCTCACACAATATTCTTTACTGCCTCCTGACTTTTTACGAAATTTTGACTTGGATATTTTTCCTTTTATGTATTCTGCATTCTGTATTTATGCATCAAACGCTAGTGTGACATAGTATGCAAGATTAACCTTTTAAGCTGTGTTTTTTGCTCAACAGCCGCAAGTACTTTCCAAACATATTGTAAATGTATTTTGAACACATTTAAATCACATATTGTCATTGTGTGCTCTTACATTGAGAAGATCAATGCAATACGCAGTGTTTAAAAGACAGCAGAATGGAAATAACTGAACAAAATCTATCCTGGGATGAAGTTCCACAGCATGAACTGGTCTTAAAATGTCATAAAATTGCCTTTTCAAGGTGAAAAATTGGTCATGGATGGTTTTGAGACCTTTGAATTGAAAAAAAGGTCAGAAGTGAATCCAAGCACATTTTCCCCCTGACCTAGAAAATGTGTTGAAAGGCCTGCTGGGTAAATTACCTGTCTTGCAGAACAAAGGCAAACTTGCGCATCTCTTGTAAAACAACTGTTGATTCTAGAAAAGGTCTTCACCTTTTTCAAATTGTATTCTATGTATTTGCTTCTAACAAAGAGAATGCTGTTCTGTTCTGAATCACTTATTGCATCAAATACTGTATCTTCAAATCACTTTACGGAAACTATTGTCATCGATATTCCCTACAGGCCTTCGATGCCTTCATCTACATCTTTTTTGCACTGGAGATGGTGGTGAAGATGGTGGCTCTTGGAATCTTTGGTCGTCACTGTTACCTGGGAGATACTTGGAACAGGCTGGACTTCTTCATTGTCATGGCAGGGTAAGCTATAACATTTGTGGTTCCCCTCAGACTTAGTATGACTAGTCAGGGCCCTCTTAGTATGGTTCATAGTGAATGCAAAACACACTTTTCACTTTCACTTTTCATAGACGACATGGCAGCCGTTTGGAAATAGCTTGTTAATGTGGAGTTATGCCCTTTCCAGTGAAAAACAAATATGCTTGTGTGTATGATGTATCTGCTTTGAAAACAGCTGTAAATGTGTCAAAGTTGCATCACTTAGCACATGTTATAGTGTGATGAATTAGTCACAGTCAAAAAGCAGACACGGTGGAGTGCGGAAAGGTGAGGGGACATTTGTCTTCATTTGAATTGAAACAATTTATTCCCAATTGCCCATGGTGTTTTTGTGAGTGTGTATGGGTACACAAAATTACTCAGCAAATGACTAAATTGCTCAATTTCTCTGTCAGGTTATACCTGGCTTTGTTTAATCTGCATGTGTGTGAGGGTTTGTGCTTTTGTACAACTGCCTCTGCCTTAATTTCACTGCACACACATCCTCTAGATTAGCGCCCGGGCTAATTACTGAGGGCAGTACCAACGGTGCAAGGCCAAATCTCGGTCGGCAGTCTGCTATTAGCTCTTTTTCTCGAGGTAACCACCTCACACTGCTGCCATCAAATTTTCTTTTCTGCCGTTTAAATACATAAAATGTGTTTTAGTCCCCAAGATACAGTATATCCAAGGCTAGCGCTGTTCATACACTGAAAAAAAAAAAAAAAAAAAAAAAAAAGATATTTCCATTTTAATTCATATATTCTCTGATAGGTCTCAGACTCTCTTATTCCCAATGTGTATTTCTGGGCAGGTCTACTAAATTACTGAGCCAATTGGGATTTAACTGAAGGTATAGTCTCGAAATGATATATTGGTCAAATATCATTCTTTTTTTTTTTAACCTCATTTGGATGGTTTTATTTTACATGCTGCACGATGTAGCCTGTCAGTATGAAGGAAAAGTGAACTGAAGCAAGTCTATATGAGCATCCACCAGGCTTGCTCATCCAACTGTACTGTATAACCACATAAGTAAGCATTCTGCCACTGTTGTTGCTGCATCTGAAAATATTTAGTGTATTTACTGTCAAATGTGAGCATGATGCAGGAAAAGTGCTTTGTTCACAGGGAAAGATCAACTTTAATGGCAACTTTGAAGCAAGCACATTTCTAATTTGACAGTTATGTCCCTGCGGCTTTGACATTTTGCGTCTTCTCCTTGGGTTTTCCCCACCATCGGTTTCTCCAAGGGATTTTTCATACTGTTATGAACGTACACATACAATATTAAATGAAAGCATTCATACATACGCAGAAGGCTTTAGGCTAGCCACTAATTACTTTCTCAAACACTGGCCTGATGTGTACAGTACGAAACATGCCTCTCATGTATGTACACACTTTACACACACATGTGGACAGTAGACTGCTGCACTCTGAGGCACAGTTGCAATACTTCATTAATACAAATGAACCCCAGATGGAATGGGATCACCAATCAATCCATGCAACTGTGAATAGTTTTGTTGGTGTCTCATATTGTGTTACTAGCTCAATCCATCTGTGTGGCATAAAACACCCAGTCTTATTTGCCATCAAGTATGTTGCTTTTCGTTTAACAACTCCCTTTTGACGTTGTTCGGGATCTCAGCTATCCACATTCAATTAGTTGAGCACAGATATGATTGTATTTGAGATGGGTGGAAAAGGTTGGCCCCAAAACAACACTTTAGCTCTTCTTTAGTCTGTGACGGCTCCATCAAGCTGCAGGTCACACGCAGTGTAACATTTTTTAGCACAACACTGGGACGTGAATGTCAACACACTCTCACACAGGGAGTACTTCAAATGCTAATAATGAACTTTTTAGCAGAGTAATTATAATAATAACAGTAATAATAATAATAATAATAATAATAATAATAATAATATGGTATACACTTATGGTTCACATGTATTTTTGTCCTCTGTGGAATTTGAACCCTAATTCTCCATTTCCAATTCTCAAGTACTTACCAACTTAGATACTGCCCCCCAAATCGCAATCCCTTCCAAAATATTCCCTGAAGGTTTGAGGAAAATCAGTTGAAAACTGCGCCCAGTGGAGCGACACCATCCCAAATGCTACGTGGTCCCTTCGCTAGCTGGGGGATACAATTAGCAGCTTGAGCTGTTGCCTGTCAGCTGTGGGCTACAATAGTTCAAGCCTTGTTGCAACCGCGCCGACACGAGTGTGAGCTGCTGTCAAGTTGATGAGTCAATGCTGAAGTGAAAATCTTCCCCACCCTACTGAGAGACAGGTTGCTGTGTGTTGTTAAGCCGCTCGATGATATTAGCCTGAGTGTCGGAGTGGTGATGCTGCTGGTGTCATGCTGCCTCAACACTCTTGTAGCCCCAGGCACAGCAACGGTGCACAAACACGCTTCAGGCCCGCCCCACGCCGACTTATATGGCTGAATCCAAGTGGACTGTCGGCGGCAAGTTCTCATGGGTGGCCCACCCTCATTCAGTGGACTTGCTGCAATTCAAATTTTTCGATCGCCAGTGAACAGCGTTGCAATGTCGCAGATGAAACAACCAATCAAAATTGTGCGAGCTTTCGCGAAAATGACACATAAAAGACATTTCCACCTTGTTTGTTGTCAGAAAACAGGAGAGCCTTGATCGCTTATCCCTGAGCAACTGTGATACAATTTTCTGTCGACAGCAAGTGACAAAATGGCCGCCCCCTGAGATGGATAAAAACGGGCGGATTTTGCTGCTTTAATTATATTCCTCTCATGCAATATTAATCAGAATGCTGTGTTTAGACTAGTGGGGGTGCATACAACATATCATTGTAAATGAAGATGACTTGGTTGATTCCCTCTTTAAACTCCGATAATAGGTTGCAGTTTATCCATTTCAGAGTGTCGGTAGATGTTTTTGTCAACGTCAGTAGATTGATTCGTGTGTGGCGGGTCTAACTTACAACCATTCACAAGCACATCCACACTGGTTGAAATGAAGATATTTCTTGTGGGGATAATAAATTGAAATCCGAACTAATAAAAGGTACAACATCATCCTGAAATTTCTTATTTGGTTCCAAGAGTCCCTTATTTCTGTGTGGTAAAAACAAAATCAGAAAAAAGAAACCTGTGTCCATTAAATCAGACGTGTTTCAAACACACATTAAACACCCATCAAGCATTCTCCTGTGAAAGTGGTTTGGCTTTGGGGGGCGCAAACAGCTTAGCCACGCTGCGGAAATTTGCTAACAGATGCCAGCTTTTAAGTGAGCCACAGCATCCTGCAGGCAACACTTGGAATATGAAGCCTTCTTTTTTTTTCCCCCTGCTCTCATTCTCCTCCTCACCTCTCTTTCATGTAATTCCCTTCCCCTGCCTCTGGACTGCTGCTCATATCTAACACTGCTGGGACAGGTGAGATTAGATCAAAACAATGACCACTGATTCTAAAACCCAACAAGGGATATTTGGTCCACCCGGAGCTATGCTTGTCTGTTTGGCATATTCTGACAACAGGAAGATTAAAGTGTTCTTCATTCTCTCTCCCATTTATTTATCTCCAGCATGGTAGAATACTCACTGGACCTGCAGAACATCAACCTGTCAGCCATTAGGACGGTGCGAGTCCTTCGTCCCCTGAAAGCCATCAACAGAGTGCCAAGTGAGGGCAACTTTTAATCTACTTGTGCCATGGAACCCAGTGTGTGTCTTGGCGCTGTACCCTGTTCTGCATCTTCATGAAAATCCATTCATATGTATTATGTCTGTGCTGCTGCATGACACCTGTTCTCCATGGGGATCATTAAACATTCAGGCTAAACTTAATCACTATAATCGTAGCTCTAGACAAATCTCAGCTCAGGCAATTCTCGAGTGAGAAGTATGATTGCAACTTGTGAGCACCACTAGGTAGTATTTTGCTATTAATGCTTCATAACTTGGTCAAAATTGGGTTGAAATTTAGCCACCCATTTTCTATACCAGCTGTCCTCATTAAGTTTATAATCCAGAACCTTTTAAGTGGAGACTGGAGAGCAGACGTGCTAAAAACTAGTCCACTGTGCTAGCTTTAGTTTAATTAAACTCCCTGTAAAGTGAAAAAAAAAATATTCTAAATCTAACAAACCAGTGAAGTGTTGTTAGAGAACCAGCTCAAGTGTCAATCAAATACAGTACAACTATCTTGTCCTTCTCATGCCTAGCTACATCCTGTTGAGAGGCGCTATAGCCACCAGCTAGCTCGCAAGCTAGCAAGCTTCTAGATGCCGTGAATGGGCGGCGAGCCTGTCCGCTCCTCACCTCCTCACTTAGTTGTCACTTTGTCTACATAACAGACATCTTAGTGGAAGTAAACTGTTTATTAAACATGGCAGCACACATCATTCAGCTCTGTAAATTGTGGAATCCAAGGCTAGCTAACTAGCTAGCCAACTGCATGCCGTATTGGTAGAAATGTGCCACATAACAATAAGAACTCCTAATTGTGTCATGTAACCACTGATGTGAACAAAGGCGCTCAGTTCTTATACAATAAAACATCATAGCTACAAAACACCTGACAGCATGTATATGTGTATCATACTGTAGCAATGCATAGATCATAATATTTCATTGTATAGTATGTGCTTGCTGTTTGTTCCAAGTGACTCCTTGTGTAATTACTTTGCGGTAACCTGATTCTGTCCTCTAGTCGTGACCCCATTAGGGGTGAGGAAGGGGGAGGGCTTCAGACTATTTGTTCCTCGTTTTGTTGGATCGCTGCTTTGTCCACACTTCACAGACAACCGGAGTGCATGTGCAACCTCACCCCTCGCACACCTCAATTTGTAACCCCCTGGCAAATTGTCGGATAATAGTCCCTTGCAGTGCACTCGCTACTGCATGAATGAGAGAGATGGAGTGTGTTAGAGTTCTTTTATTGAAGAAATTGGTGTGAGACGGAAGTAGTGCCAAATAAAATACAACATGAGTTTTTAGGAATAGGAAGTAGGAACATATGGTTCAAGGGAGGCCGCCTGTAACCACAACCTGGTATTGTCACTGAGGAGAGAAATTACGATGTGAAAAAAAAAAAGTCGAAAATGCCTGTGATGTTTCTTTACACTCCTGTTAATGTGTTCCTTCAAAATGTTTGGTTACAATTTCCTTTCCTGATTTCTTTCTTTTTCTTTTGTCACTTCTTGGTGCTCCTTCAGGCCGTGCCTCATTCTCGTTCACCGTATCTCAATCGCACCCTCTCCTCACCCAATTAGAACTAATGGAACTCCGGTCTAATGGCAAGGCCCCTTGGGAACAAACACATTTTCACTTGCCTCGAGCTGCCACCAGACACACACACTAGCGCATGCCGACTCATACACAAGCAACACTTGTGCTCTGCATTTGATGAGAAAATTAGTGAAGACAGTGTGTGACACTTTCAAAGTCACACATTATTGACATGCCTTATGTCATTTACAGCATGTCTGATAAAATCAGCGACCAATGTCTTCATGTCCTCTTCGTGTCTGTCCTAATAATCTCAAATGTGTCATCATCTGGGATGGTTAATATGTTAGCAACCACATGACAAAATGGTTGTGATCACATGTGCAAATCATTTAAAAAATGTGCTTGTATTAGGTGAGTAAACTACAGGTGTCTGCACTAAATGTTGTCAGCTTGTGAGTCATTGCCAGCATTGTCTCATTTCTCAGCTTCTCACCTGTCACTCATGGCTTCAGCAGAATAAATGCACTGTTGTGTTGCTGCCACATTAGCCTACTGTTGAGCTGTTACTCACTAATCACAACGCGGCCCTGATAAACACAAACACACATTCATCAAAGACAACAGTCACGCCCATGCTGATGATTGCAAACATGCCGAGTTTGCCTTCAGTTACTAATCATACAAAAGTTTGGGATATTCAGCTTTTGGGTGACATTTATTTTTTATTTTATTATGTATTTATTTCTATTATCATTTATTTTTAATCTTTGTTTATTTTTTATTTTTTGAGTACTGTAGTGCAATGTTTTTCAACCCTGGTCCTCGGGGCCCACTATCCAGCCTGTTTTCCATGTCTCCCGATTCTACCGCAGGTGAGCATCGTTATCAGGCTTCTCCAGAGCTTGCTGATTAGCTGTCATTAGAATCAGCTGCATTGGGAATAGGGAGACATAGAAAACAGGATTGAGAAACACTGCTGTAGTGTATATGGACATATTTACTTACAACCAAAAATGTGACCAACCCTAATCCTTAACGTAACCTTAAGACAAACTGTCACCATTTTGTGCCGTCACTGATGACTGGTCTTGACAGTGTTGGTAAAACGTTCTACAAGTAGCACCCACACACATGCATGCCAATTTCCTGTATGAGGTGGCTTTGATCTCATCAGTGGATTTTCACCTCTCTCGCCCGTCAGTCCAACTCGCTGTCATCAGATGCCACTAATCACATCTCAACATGTCACTACTGCGGGATGACTCGTACACAGGAGATGAGGTCATCATTTTGGCAGGGATTGTAGCTAATTAAGCTGCTTCTAGTCACGAGCAAGACGTGCATCATTCGAGTTGGGCTGTTGCATGTATTTCTGATCTCCTCACTTTGCCAGCCAGATTGGTTCGTTCAAATTTTCTTTTCTCAGCATTGCTTGGCAAGTGGCAAGTGTTTGTCTGATATATCCCGCCTCCTCTGGAGAAACTGTTACCTCCCACTATGGGGAATATGCCACAGAAGAGGCGGGACGTGATTTTGCACATCAGTTTATTTCCGGTCCGGGTTGCGAACGCACAACCCAGGGGCACAAAGTGGAAGCACAAGTATTTTTGACGCAGCCCACACCGAACCAGAAACAAACTGTTGTGCAAAAAACAGTCCCGCCTCTTCCGTGGCATATACCCCATTGAACTACGATTCTGTGCAGAGGCTGTAATATTTCTAGTTGCTTTTAGAGACCTCCACCAAGAGGTTATGTTGGCACTCACATTTGTTTTACCCTCATCAATGACATACTTTATGATTTTTATTAGGGATAGAACGGGCCGATTATCGGTGCCGATATTTGACATTTTGACTAATATCGACATCGGCCTTTTTATGAATCTGACAGCCAATAAAGCTGGTATCTCACTGAGCGGTGAATTCTTGTGAATGTAGCAAATTCAGGGATTTCATCAGGATTTAGAAGATGTTCACAGACAGTTTTTACTTGCCGCAAACACATTTCTAACATATTCAGACAATTTTTCACTGTCTGCGAAAATCTTTTGAAACCTTTTACGAACCCTGATGAAAATCTGATGAAAATTACATTCTCATTCTTTTGTCACTCAGTGAGATAATGGGAACCTTAATTTATGAATGTATTTAAATGTCCACTTTAGAAAAATGATGCTACACTGGGAGCTCCCTACACTTTTTATTTTTTTAAATAAATTTAAATAAAATAATTGAGAAATTATGTTGAAATTTTGGAAAACTTTTTGCAGTGGAAAACATTAGGGATTTACTTATTTCGTTTTTAATTTAGCTTAACACATGCTGATGACCCTGGAAGCTCCCTTTTAAACAAAGCTGCCAATTCTTTATATGTTTAAAATTAAAAGAAAAAATACTTTTTAAAAATGTTGACGCTAATATTTTGTCTTTTACTGCAAATGAATATCGGCTGGAAATATTGGTTATCGGTCTCCTTGACTACCAATAATTCATCACTAATTTCTATCCCTATTCCCCTGCAGGTATGCGAATCCTGGTCAACCTGTTGCTGGACACTCTACCCATGCTGGGCAACGTTCTCCTGCTCTGCTTCTTTGTCTTCTTCATCTTTGGAATCATTGGTGTGCAGCTGTGGGCGGGGCTGCTTCGCAACCGCTGTTACCTGGAGGAGAACTTCACCTTGTAAGATCATTCTTTTTATGTAAAGCCACATTTCAAATTGACAGGAGGATATGAAATGCCCGGCACAACTAGAAAAATATGCTAAAGTAATAATACACCATTTAAAATGATGGAAATTGACAATGAATTGTCACTCACTTCCAACCGTGCTATTAAAATTTGCATTCATGCTGAGCACCCGACATAAGGAAAGACTTTAATACTTAGCAGAAGTTAACAACTGTGGTTTAGTTACGTCATCTTCCCAAACTCCTTTTTCACACTTCTAAGAGCCATGAGTGATGCAATAAAGAAAACGATGAGCTGACCAGACAGCATAATAGGCAGAAATTAATCTGCATGCAAACGTACCCGTTGTGGCTTCCTTCTGCGGCAAAGCATTTCAGTTATCGATTTTTTAGCAAAGCAGGTCTTCTAAAATGCGTCTAACCTAGCTAGTATATTTTTTCTTTAAAAAAAAAAAAAAGAACTTTCCATCCTGAAAGCATGTAATATCATGAGACTCTCACGGAGTCAAGAAATGGTGGCATTATATGAAACTTGTCAGACATAAAATGTCCAAGATTCAAGACTCAAGCACTTTCCAACACTTTAGAATTTAGAATGAATAAATAAATAAATAAATAAATAAATAAATGATTTGTGATAAAATATATTTACATAAGATATAACCTTGATAATAGTGATGTCATTTTTACCAATGTGGGACAGTAACAAGAAAAGTATTAACTCATTCAAACCCAAAAACGGGAAAATGTTTTTTAATACTTTGTCCTGCACTCCCAAAAACGTATTTATACTATTTTTATTTTTTTTATTTTTTTATGAAAGAGCATACAGAAGGCTTTGATGCACCTTCTAACATGAAGAAGTGGCTTAGAGCAATGGTAGTTATTATTAGCAGAATTTAAGAGATCAGCCAGGGCCATGTTGCAACAAGCTCTTTTCCCAGTGTTTTGAACAGATTTGTGCATAATGATGAAACTTAGCAATATTCTAATGCTAATTGCTGCAAAATGGAAACAGATAGAAACATACTTTTTTTTCCTGACTCTAATCTGTCTTTTGGTAGGTTCCATGTTGCTATAGCAATAGGACAAAATATTCTGTGGGCCTTGCAAAATCAGTCAAAATCCAGTAAAACAGTCAGGAGCGAAGGGTTGCTTCAGTGAAAATGGCTGAAAGTGAATGAGTTAATTACCAAAACCTCCAATAATTTATAAGTATTCTCTACCCAAGTATTTGTTTGTATTCTCTCCACTTCAAAGTGTTGCCTTCTCCTTGTCCTTGCCGCCCAAGAATAGGATTAGTTTGCAGCTGCATGCCTACATATTCACGACACGCCGACACGCCTGCCGCCTGTCTGTGTCACGCTGACATTCACCTTGTGTGTCTGAGGGTTTCATCTCATGGCATTCATTCTCTTGCTTCTTTTTCACGTGGCTAGAACGCCAACAACCAATACAGAAAGGCATTCACTATACCGCATGATCTTTTATGTTAGTGTTGTAATGTGTCTATAAGAAATCAATGCTGCTTTGTTTGGTAATGCTGATGCATTGAGCGGTAATGACACTTGTAATAGTGAGATGGAAAGCGGATTTGTATCGCCAGTGAACAAAGACCTGTCTGCATCGTCCTCTTAAAGTTAAGTGCGGAAATTTACTGAAGTGAAACCTCTTCAGTAATTTAATGACGAAACTTGAACCAGTGCATTTTTGTTTTGCTTCATTTGGTTCAAGAGGCTTAAAAGGCGATTTTGTCATTTGTGTTTTGTTAGTTGTACAGCTTTTCTTTTTTTTTTTCTCTTGACACGACTGGTTCGTACGCATTTGCTGACCAATGTGGACTTTTCAATTTTGTTAGATGCATTATTAGGATAGAAGAAGTGTAATTTAGCATGTAATTGAAACCTGCAGGAGAGAGTGTGCTTGAGTGCTTAATTAGTAAGGTGCTAGTGAGTTAGCACTTGAGCGCTATTATGCTAAGTAAAGAGCTAATGCTGCCTCCCTGAGAGGCAACAATGGAGTGTCACAGTCAAGTGCAGCAATCACTTTGCCATCTGACACCTTCTTTTTTTTTTTTTTTTTTTTTTTTTTTTTTTTTTTTTTTTTTCTGAAGAGCTCAGAATTGTTCATTCGGTAGTCTTACCGATTCAACGTCTTGTCATCATTGCTCTTTTCCTTTTTTTTTTTTTTTTTTTTTTTTTTTTTTTTTTTTTTGTGTGTGTGTATGTGTGCGTGCGTTTGCGTGCGTGCGTTTGCGTGCGTGCGTGCGTTTGCGTGTGTGCGTTTGCGTGCGTTTGCGTGCGTGCGTGCAAATACGTATAAATTTATACTCATTCATTCACCTAAAACCTTATAAATATCCCATTACCCTTCGCCTTAACCAGGTACTTCAGAATCTTGCCAGAGTCGTGAGATTTAAATGGTCAGGAGACCAGAGAAAAGGTCAGAAAAAAAAGAAATAAAGAGAAAAGAAAGGTAAATCAAAGTGACATCCAGCACCGACCAAACACTTCCTGCCTTCCCCATGATTACAAAATCAAAGTCTTACGCCAACCCCGGAAGCCTCTAAATTCCAGCAAATTTAGCGAGATCTCAAGAGCCCAGAGGAAAAACTAAAGAGAGGAAGGAGGGAAGGATCGATAAGGCAGAGTGAGATCAATAGAAGCCAGTACATCCAATCCATCAAAGTGAAGTCCAGCACCAACAAGACCCCTCCTGCGTGGTTACAAAACCGGAGTCTTATGCCAACCCCAGAAACCTCATACTTCTAATAAATTAAGATCTCAAGTGACCAGAGGAAAAACTAAAGAGAGGAAGGAGGGAAGGATAGATAAAGAAAAGTGAGAACCACAGACACCAGCACCAACTGATTCAAGGGGCTGTGGGAGGGAGAGGGTACTTCTGTTGAGTTTCAGTAGATGCTGGTGCGACGGATCTGGCATGCATAAGGACCACCACCAAAGAGAGAAGCCGTCAACCGCGGTCCAGCAAAGCGAGCACCCCCCCCCCCCCCCACCCCCCCCGGAATCCCCAGGCCGCGGCAGCACCAAGGCCACCCCCAAGCCACCCGAGCGGACACCGGTCAGCGAGCCGACCCAGATACCCGGAACACCCCCGCCCCAGCCCCGGCCCACACCCCCGAGCCCAAGGCCGCAGAACGAGGCCCAGCGGGCCCCCACAGCGCCCCACCGGTCCCCAGCCCCCATCCCCCCACGACCCCCCCGCACCCCACCCAAACCCGCCATCCACCACGACCCAGGCCCCACCACCCCCGACCCCCAAACCCCCGAACACACCCCGACCCCCAGCACCCAACCCCCCACCCACCCATACCTCCACCCCCCCCCCAAACAAGCCGCCCCCCCCCCGACGGCCGCCACCCCCCCCCCCGCGAACCCGGCCCCCCGCGAGAACCCCCCACCCCCCCCCCGGAAACCGGCACCGGGCAGCAGCGCAGAGAGGGAAGATGTGCCCACCCCACCTCCAGCCGCGCGAGATTTGCACCGCGGCGGGAGGGGGGAAGCAGAGGAGGAAGCACCAGGGGAGAAGGCGGGACACCAGAACACCGAGCCCGGTGGGGAGAGGCCCCGGTCGTCACGCCAGAGTACAAGTGACACCTAACCCTGTTACTGAGTCCGCCAGCTCGCCGACTGGCGAGCTCTACCCTTACACCGTGAATGTGGCCCCACCCAGTGTATATACAAGTGTGTGCGTGTGGTGCATTAAAATTGGGAGCAGGTGAGTCGGAGCAGAGGGAAAAAATTTCCCCTACTCCGACACACCCGTATCCCCCCCCAAAAAATGAATATGTATATGTGTGGTGCATTAAAAAAGGGAATGGAGGGACAAAGTGGTGGGGCAGGGACACAAATGGGGGGGACCACAGCGCTGCCAGGCACTGCAGTCCATCCCCTCTGATGGCTCCCCGCCCCAACTCACCCCTCCCCTTGGACGTGAGGTGCATTAAAATTGGAGGGGAGTTGAAGGGTGAAGACGGTGTTTCCACCCTTCCCCACCCCACCAAGAAATGTGTTGTGTGCCCTATGTGTATATTTACAAAGTGTATAGTGCAAGCTAGTGAAGTGAGTAAGAGGAGCGACCAGCGGGGCCTCACCCAACCCGGCGGGTGTAGGTGGCACGCCCGCCCCCCAGCACCCCCACCCCCCGCCGCCCCCCACCTCATCCACCCGGCACCACAATGGGCGGACAGCCAGCGCAGCAGGGCTACCGGACAGCCCACCAGCCACCGGGGCCCGCCCGGGGCACCAGGAGTTATACCGGAGCGGGGCAGGCCCCAAACCCTCGCCCGGCCCCCGGAGCCCGACGCCCGGGCCGGGGAGGGAGCCCCAGGCCCAGGGAGAGGGAGGGGGAGGGGCCGCAGGGCAGACAGGGAAGGGGGGGGGGGGGCGGGGGAAGCGGGGAGAAGACGACAAGAAGGCGAAAGGGCGGCTGCAGGGCAGGAGGCGGGGGGGGAGAGGAGGAGGGAGGGCGACAAGGGAAAAGGGACCGGGAGGCAGAGGAGGATGGGCGGGAGGAGGCGAGGAGGGAGAGGCGACGGGGGGGAGGAAGGGGGAGGGGAGAGGGAACCACGGGGCACACCGGAGGCCCACCCACCCCGAACCGCGCCGCCGGGCACGGAGCAGCGGACCGCGCCGGGACGGCACCGCCCCGGGCACCAGGGGAAGCACCCCAACACCGCACCCCACAGGGGGCCCAGGGAGCGGCCAAGACGCAACCGCCACCGAGCAGACAACGGGGGGGGGGGGGGGGGGGGGGGCAGAACCACCCCCGCCCGACCACAGGGGACGGCGTCAAGAAAATTGACTAATTAGCATGCAGTAACACCAAGTGTTGATGCTTAGTGCCCACTAGAAATAGATCTTAAGGAGTTATTGAGTATAGTGTCGTATAGTGTGGTATGCTCGAGCCCACTAGCAGCAACTAGGTTCCTGACTATATAAAAATAAAAACAATCAGATACAAAATACCAAATACAGGAGCAGCGAAAACAGAAGTTGTAACGATGTGGTGGCTCTCGTTAACAGGCAGAATCTTGGCAGGATTAAGTTGCCAAATTGAGATTAAAATATTCTATGTACATAGACCATATTTGTTTAAATCTTGATACTTGATTTTTATTTAAGGCAGAGATTTTTTCCATTGAGATATAATTTATTAGTAAGTTTAACCAGTGGTCGATATTTAGAGATTGTTTATTTTTCCAATTGACAAGGATTATTTTTTTAGCAATAGTAAGGGCT
The DNA here is from genome assembly GCF_051991245.1 of Festucalex cinctus. NCBI lineage: Eukaryota > Metazoa > Chordata > Actinopteri > Syngnathiformes > Syngnathidae > Festucalex > Festucalex cinctus. The sequence continues at coordinate 52,096,793 of NC_135411.1, forward strand.
ATAAATATAGATTGAGATTGTTTACATGGTCGCTCAGTTATTGTTAAGTCACCTAGTAAACACAGTCTTGGAGATAAAGGAAGCCTACAGTTTAATATATCAGCGAGCTTTTCCAAGATTTTAGTCCAGAAATGCAGCACTGGAGTACATGACCATAAAGCATGAAGATAAGTATCGGCAGTGTTTTGTGAGCACTGGAGACAAATGTCGGAGTCAGAGAGTCCCATTTTTTTCATCATATATTGTGTAATATATGTTCTATGAAGTATCTTATATTGGATAAGTTGCAAATTTGTCTGTTTGGTCATTTTAAATACATTTTCACAGATTTGGGTCCAAAAGTCTGGTTCCGGAACTATAGACAAGTCTTTTTCCCATTTTAAAGTCGGTAAATACGTTTTATTTGTGTATAAAAATAACTTATATATTTTTGATATTTTCTTTATTGTTGTTGGAGAAAGCTTTATAATATCTTTAGCTAAGACAGGCAGTTGGAGCGTATCTTGAAGTGTTGGGATTTGTTTCTTAACCATATTTTTAACTTGCAGATAATGTAAGAAATTTCCCTTTTTTATTTCATATTTCTGGACCAAGTTTGTATATGATATAAACTTATTATCTGAGAAAAGATGATGAAGGTGTGTAATTCCTTTCTGCTCCCATAGGCTTAAATGGAACGACTGATTATTAAGTTGAAAGTCGGGGTTATGCCAAATGGGAGAGAGCCCACAGGGCGCCAATTGGGAGTTTGTAATTTCTAATGCCTTCCACCAGGCAGTCAGGGTGGCGGCTATCATTGGGTTTTTAAAACAATTATGTCGTCTTATTGATTTTGTAATAAAGAGTAAATCTGACAGTCTAAGATTATTACAATCCTTCTGCTCCAATTCCAACCAACAGTTAGTATCTCTGTTGGGTTGTGTCCATAGCACAAGATATTGTAGTTGATTAGCTAGATAATAGTACATAAAGTTTGGTGCCTCTAAACCTCCTTTAGATTTACTTTCCTGAAGAGTAGATAGACTAATTTTGGCTTTTTTTTTATTCCAATAGAATTTTATGATAGCAGAGTCCAGCGATTGGAACCAGTTAGACGTAGGTTTAAATGGAATCATTGAAAATAAATAATTAATCTTTGGTAAAACTTTCATTTTTATAGTAGCTATCCGTCCTATTAAAGAGATCGGAAGATTATTCCAGCGTTCCAGGTCACTACGGATACTATCCAATAATGGTGAAAAATTTAAAGAAGTTAATTCAGTTAACTTAGGTGAAATTTTAACACCTAAGTATTTTAAATTACCTGTAGGAAAGGAGTAGTGTGGATCCTGACTTGTAGGATTCCATGAATTTTCTGTAATAGGTAATAATGTTGATTTTGTCCAGTTAATAGAGTAATCTGATAAGTGAGAGAATTTAGTTATTAATTTAAATGCTTCCCCTAGCGAAATAGCAGGTTCTTCTAAATAGAGTAATATATCATCGGCATATAGATTAATTTTATGTTCTATTGTCCCGGAGTGGATTCCTTGGATCCGTCTATCCTGACGTATAGCTAATGCAAGCGGCTCAATAAATATAGCAAATAATAAAGGAGAAATTGGGCACCCTTGTCTTGTTCCCCTTTGTAAAGTAAAACTCTGTGATGTAATCCCATTAGTAGTAACTGTAGCTTTAGGAGAATCATATAATATTGAGACCCATTGAATGAATGACTCCCCGAAGCCGAATTTATTTAAGACAGCAAAGAGGAAGGACCAGTTAACTTTATCGAATGCTTTTTCTGCATCCAGCGAAATAACAACTGCCTTTTTATCATGCCGCTGTGACATACTAATCAAGTTAAAGAGTCTCCTAATATTATTAGTAGAATGACGACCTTTAATAAAACCTGTTTGATCACTATGAATAATTGTCGAGATTACCGTCTCTAATCGAGATGCCAAGGCCTTAGCGATAATTTTAATATCGGTATTAATTAGTGATATCGGTCGGTAACTTGACGGGAGGGTAGGGTCTTTTTCTGGCTTTAATAAAAGTTTAATTGCTGCTATATTCATATCTTGACGTATATCACCTTTACTTTTAATTTCAGTTACTACTCTTAGAAATAATGGAGCAAACATTAACCAGAAATGTTTAAAAAATATAGCCGGAAAGCCGTCTGGACCAGGTGCTCTGCCATTAGGCATACTGTCTAAAGCACGATACAACTCATCTATAGTAAGCGGGGTATCGAGAATATCTTTATGTTCAATAGATAACTGAGGTATATTTAAGCTGTTTAGGAATTCCTCAATATATTCAGGGTTAGGTCTATTAATTTCTGTGTATAGATTTCGATAATAGTTATAAAAAATATGGTTAATTTCTTCTGGTGATTGTGTGCATTCACCATTTATATCTTTAATAGCCGTTATAAGAGATTTTTCCCGATTCCGTTGAAGTTGATTTGCCAGGAATTTACCTGATTTATTATTATGTTCAAAATTATTATATCTCAACTGTTGTATTATAAACTCTGTCTTTTTAGATAACATGTTATCTAACTGTATTTTTATATTCTGTAGTTCTATCATCACCATCTGACACCTTCTGTCGCTTCATGTTCTAGTCTCACGCCTCCCAGCCGGTGCTGCCTCCGTCTTCTCTCTAAATAGATGTTCTGTTTAAGTCACCACTCTGTGAATATATTATACTGTATTCCATATTTTTTTTTTTAAGTTTAAAAGGGGGGGGGGGGGGGTTGAAAGTGCAACGGTAATCACATAGCATAGCTGTGCAATGTAATGACTATGTAATAACAATGTAATAACAATTTGTGGTAATGTGTAATTTTTATTTGATATGGACATTTAAAACTTGAAATGTAAAGAGCTATATGAACATGTTTATGTTTAATACATTAATTGTGTATGGGCTTTTTATAGTCTTCTTAAACCTGAATGGTATGTAATTGGCCTTCACATAAGTCTCAGTGACATTATATATTAAATGTTTAATTAATTCACTGAAAGTAGTTCATTATTTCGACTTTATTGTGGCGTAAGTAAAATGATTCATATCTCAAGAAAATATGTGGATGAAGCGACATAACGGTAATTTGTTTTGAGTGAATTAAGATCAATAGATATGGATGGAACCGTTACGGGAAATGCATGGTGGTAGATTAGCATCCACCAGTCATTTAGTTTATTTACATAACCATTTTGAGTCGATAATAATATTTGGCTAGAACTGAATTTTGCCTCTGTTGGTTTAAATGAGGCTAATCTCTGAATTACTCCACTGGTCCTGGTTTGCAATGATTTTCCTAATATAATGATATACCGCTCCTGTTGTTGAGATTGTGACAGTGGGTACGTCTGCAGACGATGGATGGATGGCGTGCTGACGTCAGGCTCAAGGTAAATCCAATCGGTCCGTTTTATACAGCAGTCGTGTTGGCAGATATCCGATGACCGATGCCTGATTCCAATCGGAAGTCATAAGATTTGATGAGGGTTTTTTTCTTTATGTATTAAAATTGTGTCACTTGATAGCAAAAATAACAATTGTCACTTGAACCGTGCCTAAGCTTCCAATTTTATAACTAGAGTGCTTCCGATGGAATAAACGTACATTCGTTAAGCTATTAGATATTATCCATACCTACCTTAACTAAGCACTCAAAACTTTTAACAGCTTTCTTGTTTGATCCCATTCGATAGTGCAGGTGAACCAAGTGCAGTCTCGGGTGAGTGCACTGTATGTCCTCAAATCAACTTTGGATGATGATCCTTCCTTCGAATTTGACTAAATTTGACAGCTGCTTCTCCTCGATCCCTCTCTGCATCTTGCTCTCCACCAGCAGGTGTGTTCTCAGTGTGATGCCAGACTTTTGTCACGGCCACGCTGCACAATGCAGCCCCACTGGTGGTGGGGCAACAGCCTTCATTCATGCTCTTGTACTTTTCTGTTTACTCATCTGTTTTTCGTTTGTTCTTCGAGTCCCAGTCTCATTAGCGCAATCACGATGCGGCACTATAGAGGGTAGAGAAGTCGTACGCATGGTGTGCGCCCTTCTTTGCGGCAAGCACATCGCATTGTTTTCACGAGAGCATCATTGATTGGTAAGAAGTGCAAGGCCACAGGCTGTTGTTAACAAATGGTTCCGCTACAGTTGTGATGCAAGCGGCACGCTTGAAATTGGCGCATCCCCCAGCTGCCAATGCAGCAAATGCATTGCCGCTCATGTAGGCGTGCACACCCATGGGCACCTATTCATAGCGCGCAGAATTGCTGGTGTGTGCGTGCACGCTGTTTTGCCTTCAGCCAGCCTCCCTTCAAACACGCACAAAAAAATGAGAGAGGGGAGACGAGAGGCAGGAGAGAAACAAGTGAAAGCTGACCATGGAAATGTGATGCAGGCCCTTGTCGTGTCTTTCTCCAGAACTATCAGACCTCAATTTCCCCAGTTGCTTCACAGACATGTCTGAAATACACAAGCAACCGGGGATCACCATCAAGGCTTTTTTTGTCACCTGCATTTTATCAGGCATCCAAGATTTTAGATTTGTTTCATCCAAGACAACAAAAATGTAATATGCTACTTAACTAATTTGTGCTTCAATTATTGAAGTGGAGTTCTCCTTTCAATTTAAAGGAGACATATTATGGAGGGGGACACATGTCAATCTATGAATATGTCGAGCAGGGTCGTTTTAAACACGGTGTGGCCGTTTTATGATCTGGAACCAGGGTTATTATAGTTTTGGAATTTTTCATTTTAGTATCGTTAGTATAGTATAGTTCGTATAGTTAGTTTTCATTTCATTTTGAGTTTTGTTTTTTAAATTTAGTTAGTTTAATTAGTTTTCAGGGTGGTTCTGTTAGTTTTTATTACTTTTAGTTATTTAATAAATGCTTAGTTTTACTTAGTTTCAGTATTAGTTTTAGTTTTTTCGTGTATTACTTGTGCGCAATTTAAAAAAAAACACACAAAAAACACCATGGCAACAACGTCATCTGAAGGTGCTTCTGTATTGGCTTCTGTGAGATGATGTCACTTCTGTGTGACACACTTTCAAACGTCCTCATTCCAATTAATATTAAAATAAATCTACTTAAAATCACATTTAAAATCAACAAAGGACATTTTTTCTATAATTATAGTTTTGTTTTGTTTTTTTCTGGGGAGCTTTCTATTTATGTGTGCTAGAGGTGCTCGGGGTGCTGGAGCCTATCTCACCTGGCTTTGGGCAGTAGGCGGGGTACACCCTGAAATGGTTTACCAGCCAATCATAGTTAATGAAATTGTTTTTTGAATTTTAATTTCAGTCTTTTCATTAGTTTAGTTAGCTAAAATAACCTTGTCTGGAACTAGAAATTAGAAGAATAGGAAATTGCGTTCATTGCATGCAATTTTAAGGAAAAATCTTATATTGATTAGATCTTTCTTTAAATAAATCTTTTTATGTATTAAAAGTACTACTAATATCGGTGCTTGGTATCAGTATCAGTGACTAATCAATAGTTGGGCTGGTATTGAGCTGGAAAAAAAGTGGTATTGGACATCCCTAAAAATGCTTTTTTTTTTTAAATAATATTTTCAAAAATAATGGGTGGGGGATGTGTGATAGGTGCTAAACTGCAAGTATGCGGTATTCCACTGTAATTGCTTCAATATGGTGTCTTTTTTTTAACATATTATATTCCAACATGTGTAATGTATTAGAAACAAATCTCTCTATTCTCATTACAAGGGCTTTGCAGTTTAGTTTGCTCCACTGAATAATATAATAGTTATATAATTTGTAATTGCGAAAACAGCTTCTGATATGGTGGGCTTTTGCTCAATACGGTCTGTGTACATTATAGCTTTCTTTTCTTTTTAAATTCAGCAGGGCATAGCATAAAATCTTTATATTAGTCCTGATATTTTTTTTATTTGCGTATATTTGAAAACAAACCCGATATTGTAGCATACATCAACTCCATAATTAGGCGAGGCCAATTCATATTGTGACTTAACAAACATCTGATTTTTGCCCAATATGAGGACTTTGCTCAGCATCAAAGCTGCCCAAAATTGGTTGAACTGAAATGCATGGGTTATGAGTATGGCCATAAATCTTTCGTGCATCTTTTGTCCTCTGGAACTTCATCAGGAAGAGGTTGCGGGACCTTGAGGTGTCGTGATGGCCGCATTACGACTCTTGGAAATGACCTCCTTCCTTGAAGTGAGCGTGTTATTGGGCATAAACCTGAGGTGGACACCATGTGAGCGATAGATATTTTAATATGTGCCCATTTAAAGTGACACTTATGGGAGACTGCTTAAGGTGCTGGCAATCAGTCCAATGCATATTTTTGAGTTATAATGCAAGAGCAGCTAAAGACACTCACTGCCTGGCTGTTTAAGAGGTTGTCAATGGATGAGAGTATAATCTACTTTTCCGCTGATTTCATGCTCGGGCACACACGCTTACATAGTATCATATTCACTTTCCACATGACTTAGTTTACATGATTAAACAATCTGTTGTCGGCTGCTTAAAAAAACAACTACAATTTTGTGCTTGTCATTTGGTTTATTAGCTTAGCAATGATTTGTTTTTTCTTGTGTTGCATGGCTATTTCGGTACCAGAACATCTCTCAATAAATGTGACAAAGTATGTGTGCTATGGAAGAAGAGTGCAAGAAAATGTGAAGATTGCAGAGCATTCAGTTTCCATTACACATTCCCAAGCTTCTTTAGGCAGTAATCTCTTGTCGCTTATTAGAATCCCACACTTGATCTCAAAGGGTGATGTAGGATTATCTCACTGTTACAACCTCGGTCAAATGAGGTCTTCTGGTGCAGTGGAACCACACCAGCATCAGAAGAGTTTCTGACAGAAATGAAATTATTATTGTATTTTTTACATATTTACTTAAAGGCATACTTTAGTCATTGAGCCATTTTCAGCAGTAAAAAGTTAACATTTTAATAACTTCATTATTTTTCATGTACAATTAATACGTTGTTGACTGAAGATGACATCACCTATGCTGAGGAACGACAAACCACGGCTCACCTGTTTTCTGGGTTTGGTCAGTAAACTGAGCCAAGATTGGTCGTTTCTCGTTTCCTCAGCACAGGTGATGTCATCTTCATTCCACAGCAAGTGGAAAATGGTTTTTAAGGTATTGATTGTTTAATGGAAAAATAATGAAGTTATAACATTAATTATAGACAAAATATATACTTCTTATTGTTGATAATATCAAGCATCCCTTTATAAAGGATCCCATTCAGTGAAACACATCAAGTCTGATGCGTTCATACAACTGCGTAAGCTAACATGACCAGAGTGCATGACCTCGCATAAAAACTGGTGGGTTTTTTCCGACACTGGTCATCCAAAACTAAGTCACATTTTCGACCACAAAATGTTTTACTTAGCATGCTTATTTGTTGTTGTTTTTTAAAGATGCAAATGTGTGATTCCCAAACATGCACTTAAGCACCTGCACTTGTGTCGTTTTGATTAAAAAAAAAAAAAAAAGTATTAGCAATACTAAGCTAGCATTAGCACTGCAAACAAGCTGACGTTAATTGCAGCAGTTGTGTTGAGTGACTTATAATACAATATGTTCTTTTTTTTAAATGTGTGATGAGTGTAATGTGTGAGTTTTGTTTCAATTATTTTTTGTTCTTTATTTCTTTGTTCCTTTTTTGTTCTTCTTTCTATTGTTTTGTTCTTTGTTCACCTCTTTTGTTCTTTAAGTATGCTATATAGCATAGCATGTTATGCTGCTGAATGATTCACTGACAATTATCGCATTGCAAGGCCAATTACAATTGCATTTTACATGAAATCACTTTGCCTATAGTAATTTTAGAGAAGGCTCCGCAAGAGCTGGTCCAAATGTTCAAAAATAACTTGCAGGTCTTCAAGTACTCTCGACCTGACTGTGGGCTGATTCCTCTCCAGGCGACTCCTTTTGTCATGTACTGACCCAACACATGATCCCCCACCTGTACTCCACACTTGTCAGCATGTCTTTGCTTTGCTTCATTAGCTTCAGACCTAGTTTGGAAGTTCACTGCTGGGTCAGGCTGTTTCCTAGCGCTTCTCTCTCTTTCTGACTCTCACACAAATCTACAATTTATTTAATGGTGCTTTATTTAGAGAGGATTTCCAACATATAAAACAAAACAAGTGAATGACTGATTAAATACCTCCAATTAAATATGCTGAAGTTCTTCCCTTATTTCCTATCTCAGCTCTTCAGGAATGACCCCGCCGCCTCCGTACTACCGACCCGAGGAGGACGATGAGCGCCCCTTCATCTGCTCGCTGGCATCTGACAACGGCATCATGTCATGTTCCGATGTCCCCGCGAGGCGACAAGGAGGCCAGACGTGCTGCCTGGACAAGGAGGATGCGCTACACAGAAAAGCTCTGGGCCTCATTCCTGAGCCAATGGTGAATGGGAGCGGCGCCGGTGACGCCATGGGCCTGTGCATCAACTGGCACCAGTATTACACCCGTTGCCACACAGGGAGCACAAACCCGCATAAAGGTGCAATCAACTTTGACAACATCGTCTATGCTTGGATTGTCATTTTTCAGGTATTTTTTGCACCGACTGTACTTGAAACACTGTTTAATTACACTGATCATGTTTACCCAATTCTAATGTTTCTTCATAGGTGATCACTCTGGAAGGCTGGGTAGAGATAATGTATTATGTAATGGATGCCCACTCCTTCTACAACTTCATCTATTTCATCTTACTCATCATTGTAAGTAAATGTTTATTTTTCCATGTGTTTTCAACCAGCTGATGCCACCATTTTGATGTACAGTATGTAACTACCATGCATTTCATGTCAGAGACATTTATTCTGTATGCCTACAGATTTTGCTTTAACTTAAAACTGTTCAAATCCTCTGATTTCAGCCCCTCAACATTCAGTATTTTCCGATCGTTGTAGTCCTTCGCGAAAGCAGACTGATTATATTTCCTGTTTGATCCAAATAATACATTTTCAAATATTTGATTTTACTCTGGAAAACAATTAGCCATGTTTTTGCTCATTTTCTAACATTTTCTCACATTTGCGGACCAAAACAGTAACTCAATCCTAATCAATTTAAGGAAGAAAGCAATCGCTAGGTTAATCTGCTATGAAAATAAATTGCTATTTGCAGCCATAGTATGAAAAAAACAGTAATTTGCATGTAGTTGATCCTGAAGAAACCTCAAAAGTGTATCACAAAATACCAGTAATAGCCCTTCATATTGATCAATACCCCAGAAGTGGATGGATTGTTGCAACCGAGTTAAGCTCTCGGGTTCAAAAATGTTTTTGAGCATAACATTGCTCTCACTCGTTTGATATCGCATCATTGTTGTTTAGTTGATTTTGTTTGATCAGATAAACAATACCAATTAAATAACAGTAAATGGTAAATACACATTAAATGTTTTTTTTTTAAATGTATATTAAGTTATTTGATTAGTCAATGGAATAATGAATTCTACAAATATTCGTGAGTAAAAGCTCTAAATCCGATCAGTCTGTGCTTTTCCACCTGTGGTCTTAAAGGGTCAAACACCGATTTCTTCATTATAGAAGTACATGTTCTGTGTTCAGTTTTTTAAGTAGGTGGTTATGTTGGTACTCCCCTTGTTTGACTGTTACCAGGTAAATTAGCACATGATGCAAAGGAATAGCACCCGAAAAATATCTGAGAGAGAATTTTTTCACGCTTACCGATGAAATGTGCATTTAGAGATTTTCTTATAATAGCACACACTGTGGCATTTTCACCGTACAAACATAAAATACTGTGGAATTTTCATGGAAAAATCAGTGCGTTCAACTTAGGTGATCTAAGCAAGTAACAATGCAAGATGGCCACCAGCGACTTCAGCTCCCGCTCCGGCCAGAACATGGCATTATCAGTCCAGGTTATTAATCAGTACCAAACATACATCTGTGCTGTGCCAAGTCATGGTAGCATTTTCATTATTTCTTAACTCGAGCTACAGTCGCCCAATGCTTTATTGTGTGCTAGCATCGGGTTAGCATCACATTTAAAGCGGGCGGCTTGAACGACTCATATGCACTTCTGCCTTTAAACACAGAGCTGTATGGGTCATGGCTGACGTATAACAGGCATGTGCTCGATACGATGAGCGGCGCAGAAGCAGCTTTTTGAAGGTTCGAAAACATATGCATCGCCAACCATACAGGAAGACTGACAGTACATTCTTTGCATGTTGAGAAGTACCTTAACAATCAAGGGATAATTTTGAAGTGCCGAGTTAAAACACTGGCTGTGTGCGTTTTGCGTCTTAAGTTGTGTAATATTGTATCTTGGGAGGACTGTAGACCAACATGCAAATATTAGTCAAAAATACTACAAAATACAATCTGTGTGGCATGACCGGATTTCTAGCATGGCGGAGTGGCGTGTATGCCTCATAGTCTTTGTAATTTAAATATACTAATATTTCACTTTGATGGATTGGATGTACTGGCTTCTATGGATCTCACTCTGCCTTATCGATCCTTCCCTCCTTCCTCTCTTTAGTTTTTCCTCTGGTCTCTTGAGATCTCGCTAAATTTGCTGGAATTTAGAGGCTTCCGGGGTTGGCGTAAGACTTTGATTTTGTAATCATGGGGAAGGCAGGAAGTGTTTGGTCGGTGCTGGATTTCACTTTGATTTATCTTTCTTTTCTCTTAATTTTTTTCTGACCTTTTCTCTGGTCTCCTGACCATTTAAACTTCACGACTCTGGCAAGATTCTGAAGTACCTGGTTAAGGCGAAGGGTAATGGGATATTTATAAGGCTTTAGGTGAATTAATGAGTATACATTTATACGTATTTGCACGCACACGCACGCACGCACGCACGCACGCACACACACAAAAAAAAAAAAAAAGAGCAATGATGATAAGACGTTGAATCGGTAAGACTACCGAATGAACAATTCTGAGCTCTAAAAAAAAATAAAAAATTAAATAAATAAAATAAATATACTAATATGAGTAGTTCTACAACAAACTTGTGCTGAAAAAGGATGAATATTAGTTGAATTCTATTCACAAACATCGTTTCAGTTCAACCCTGGGGAACAGGCTTTCAGTATTTGTTTCCTGTTCAATATAGCACACACAATGACTTTCGCAGCATGTCAAAGCAAGATAAACACACAGCTCCCTTTCAGCTAAATGATCCGTTGATACAAATGCGTTTGCCTCTTGGGCTTCCTTGCAAGGATTCCCAGATCGAAGAAAATGTACCTCCCGGGTACCAAATGGATCATCATTCCTGTCTGTCTGACACTTCATCTCCTAAGTCATGTGTGCAGCCAAGTGTCAGTCTTTCCATCAGTTTAAAGAGTAAATGGCTCTAAGTCATTCAGACCTGCTGACAAGGTGGCGATTATTATAAAGTGTGTGTATGTGTGTGGCGAGGTTAAGACATAAACGCATGTGACAGCAGCTGCACGAAAGCGCAAAAACAATCAGCTGCAAACAAAGCCTGCCATCTTAATTTGTCTGTGTGTGTGTTTTTTGTGTTTGTGTGTGGGTTCTAGCATGCATAATGCAGTGATCCTCTGAATGCTGATACTGGATTGCCCTCACTAATTATGCGGAAAGCTGTCTATGATCTGATCAAATGCACATCACACGCACACATGGCTGGAGGGGAATCAAAGCCCCACACACCTGCAGAACTGTTTGACCCACAGGCCACAGATGTGTTCTGCCTCCCGCACACACACACACATAAATAGAAAGCTCCCTTCAGGTGTTTTTCCTTCGTAGTCGTCCCGCTATTTCTCTTTTACCTTCTTCTACATTTTTTTTTAAATTACAGGTGGAAAGTTACAAGTTGTTTAATGGTTTGTTGTTTAATAATTTTTTTTAATTTGAATATGATATTGTGTAATCCGACCCATGGTTTTTATAAGGGCTGTTCGATACCACTTTTTTTCAGACCGAGACCGATACTCAGACCCTCAGTACTCACCGATACCGATACCAACTGCCGATACCAGTAGTACATTTTGACAAATAAAAAAAAAAATCACCAAAATATATTTTTAAACAAATATATTTCCTTTAATTTTGACCAAAAAAAAAAAAAAACAGCACAGTCACTCTTCAATAGTCTTAACACTCAAAATAAAACACAAACATGCTCTTTTAGTTTAAGATTCACAATTTTGAAGTATTTCCAAACCGGTGAAGTTTTGGTGAAAAACTGCTGCAAGCTAGCGCCAGTTACAGGCAAGGAGGACTCACGTAACGTCTTCCCCCTCTGCCATCGGTCGCTTGTACTCGTCTGCGTCACGAGTACTCGAGTACTTGAAAAAAGGCTGGTATCGGCCCGATACCGATACCTGGTATCGGTACTTGCCCATCCCTAGTTTTTATTGCTATAAAGGGCATACATTTGATACATTGATTGATACATTTGGTGTCACATTTGAAGCAGCCTGTGTGCCACTCATCCAGGGGCCACACTTTGAGAATAAGAATCAGATTTATTGACCAAGTATGTAAAAACCTTCACAGTCACAACACTTCTGAGAAATAAAACAAAATAATAATAATGACCAACAGAGGGAGACAGAACGGGAAGCCTGGTGGTTCGCTAATTAGCGCCCCGGGTATTTTTTTTTAGATGAAAAACAAGAAAACTTGAGGAAGGAGGGAGATGAAAAAACAAGACCCAATTTGTGCTCATGAAAGGGGAGCACTGTATGGACCATGAAGAAAAAAAAAAAAACCCTCCATGTACAGTCACATAATGACATATATTACAACAGAACTCTAAGATATTGCACATGTGTGTGACTGCACTCAGTATGTAGAAGAAAGATGGGAAAGTTAAATGCTGAAGAATGTCACAATATTTCATCAATGCTCCTGAATATTTTTCATGAGTACGGTGTGTTATTCCTATTAATTATGTTTTTTGTTTTTTTAAACATTACTGTATGAATACTGTTGAACTGCTCACTAACCAATAGTAAACAAGTGGCAATGTTTTTCTCTGTCCCAACTACGAAAATATCAAAGTTCTTTGTCAAGAATGTGAGTGCTGTTTTGGATCCATGGTAAATTTGACTGAACTGTGACGCATTTGTTAGGAAAGAATAAAGGAACAAATATGCTAAGAAAGAGTACAATGTTAAGCGAGTTAAAGGTGAAATGAAAGACCGACCAACTCAGAGCTGTGTGCTTTGGGCATGTTGGCTCGGTCTGTCTGCTTCAATAAGCCTCGCTTTGGTAGGAAGTCGGCCCTCTAAGACCTTTAGCATGTGTGCTAACATTTCTACAGGCGGATTGACGCACGTCATAAGAATCAGTGAGTGTGTGAAAACAAGTCAGTCTTTATTTCCGCACCAAGCACTTTGTTTGGCCAGAGTAACTGTCAGACTCCCCAAATGTTGCATTGGGAATGTGCCACTGTTGAAAGTCGGTAACTTTTTCATTTCTTGCGGTTGTCCATGCAGATTGGTTCCTTCTTCATGATCAACCTTTGCCTAGTGGTCATCGCCACTCAATTTTCAGAGACCAAGCAGCGGGAGCACCAGCTGATGCAGGAGCAGAGGGCACAGTGCCTTTCTTCGTCCACCCTAGCCAGCATGGTGGAGCCGGGCGATTGCTACGAGGAAATCTTCCAGCTGGTCTGCCACGTCCTCCGCAAGGCCAAGAGGAGATCGGCGGCTCTCTACTACACGCTGAGGGGCAAGCCCCCGCCTGCTGGTGGAGGCAGGGGCAACAGGCGGGGTGGAGTCAATCAGAATGGAGAAAGGCATCACTCGAGGCATCCCAAACGTGAGTAAGATTTCATCGGCTCAGTGAACTCCAATTGACATATAGTTGTGTTACTCTTAACTCACTGAATGCCGGCCATTTTCATTGGAGCACCAACCCGTCAATTCCAGCCGTTTTACTGGATTTTGAAACATAGAACATACCAAAAGAAATTAGACTGGTTTCATCAGAAAAATATAATGTATTTCTATCTTTTCCGTTCTTTAATAATTAGCGTTAGCTGCGCCAAACCCTCCTGCACACTCTTGCATGAAAAAACGCTTATGACGTATAGATACGTCATATGTGTGCGGCGACTATGATGCTGATGACGCATCGATACGTCATATGTAATGAAAGAGTTAAAAGGCCCTCCAAAAGCCTTCAGGGAATGTCTTGGTAGCTGGGTGTGCACATTATTAACTAATTTGCTCCCAAAAACGTATAAACACATTCTATTTTAAATTTTGCCAAAAAAAAAACATGTTTTTTTTATGCTAGAGGCTCTGACCTAAATTGGTCGCTGAAAAAGCAATGGAAGTTATTCCCAAAATGGCCAGCAGCAGACAGCAGAGTATAAGAGATCAACCAGGATAATGTAGCAACAAGCTCTTTTCCCCAGTGTTTTCAACAGGTTTGTGTATAATGATGAAACTTGAGTATATTCTAATGCTGATTGCTGCAAAACGAAAACAGATTCAAATGTACTTTTTTTTCCTGATGAAAGAAGAGACTAATCTTTCTTTTGGTAGGTTCCATGTTTTTATAGCAATAGAACACAATATTCTGTGGGCCTTGCAAAATCAGTCAAAATCCAGTAAAACAGCCGGGGTTTGCTTCAGTGAAATGGCTGGGAGTGAATGAGTTAATGTCTTGAGAGACCTTATATCTGACAGTATAAATGTTACATTTGAAATGACCACAACAACACACCACAATAAGGGCGCTATTTTCATAGTGCATCTGCTACAGGGCACTAATGTCGGCAGATCCTGATTTCCATAGAAGCGCAAGGCTCGCTCGGCCAATGTGGCTGAAAGTCGATCCAAACTTAAGTGTTAAGTGTCAGCGCTATTTGAATGAGTATGACCCAGTTGTTTAAACATCCACAATCACGAAATGTCTGGGGAGACTCATCCTGTCTCACATCAAGGACGCCCTTCGCGACGACCTGGATCTCCATCAGTTTGTGTATGGGACAAACAGGACAACAGAAGACGCAATCAACACAGCACTCCACACAGCCCTTACTGACCTTGACAATGTTACCACCAGTATGTGAGGAAGCTGTTTGTGGATTTCTGCTCTGCATTTAACACAATTCTACCCTATGAACTGGTTGGGCCACCTGGATATCACCATTTCACTGTTTACTTGGATACTGGACTTCCTCAGCAACAGACCCCAGAATGTCAAAATGTGAAACAACACCTCATCCACTCTCATCCTGAACACTGGACACCTCAGTATAATGTGTCCTTGTCCTCTTTTCTGCTTCCTCTTAATGCATGACTGCCTTCACATTCACCCGATCAACACCATTATCAGATTTACTCACAGCACTTGTAGGATCGATCAGAGACAGCAAATTAGTCAACAGGGAGGAGGTCCATAATCTCAAGACGAAGATGATGATGATCATGGACTTCAGGTAATCTAAGAACTAACCATTTTGGTCTTTATATTGATGGAGAGAAGGAGGAGAGGGTGGAAATATTGAACTTCCTCTGAGACCACATCTCAGCAGGTCCACCAAAATCTCGCATCATGTGAGGACAGCACGTCAAAAACTTACTTGCTCAGGAAACTATGAAAACTCACAACACCTCCTGATGAACTTCTATACATCCGCAAGGTGGTTCAGCAGCTGTACTGTGAAGGACTGGAGGGATCTGCAACGGGTATTGAAAAAAGCAGAACTACATTACCCAAGCTGCACAGGACGCTGGCAGACTACTGTGGAAAGCCAGCAGAATCCTTAAGAATGCATCCCAGCCTGGGGACTCCATTTTTTTCACCACTTTCCTCTGGAAAAAAAAGCGACAGGACAGTAAAGTCTAGAATCACACGGGTCAAAAACAGCTACTACCACCAAGTTGTAAAATGCATCATCCCGACTCTATGTACAAACAAAAAACCCCAACCAATCACCCTACCCCCAACCACCCCCTGCCACACCACCACCACCACCACCAATATGATAAACAAGATTTGTGGACTATTGTCTGATCAAAAACTAATAAATAATACAATAATCTGAGCAATATCTGAATGTACTGATCACCCAACAACATAATATGGGAATTGTCACAAATGTGAATACCGGTAACTGTATGTTGTATGGGTTTTTGATATGCCTTTTTTTTTTTTTCTGTTTTTACTTCAACGCTGCAAATTGTGAGATGCCTAACTGACTTTCATTTCCTGTGACGGCGACAATATTCCACTATTCTATTCCATCCATCCATTCATTTTCTTGACCGCTTATTCCTCACAAGGGTCGCGGGGGGCGCTGGAGCCTATCTCAGCTGGCTCTGGGCAGTAGGTGGGGGACACCCTATACTGGTTGCCAGCCAATCACAGGGACTATTCTATTCCACTTCTTAAAAAAACCCCAACTGGTTTCATCCCTGTGTTTTCAACCTTAAAAGTCTCCAAGAGCTTATTCATTTCCTCAAAATTCCAACCTCTATCCATTTGTCTACATGTCTTTCCATTTGTTTACATTAGGTTGTAATCAGTGGAGGTTGAAAAAAGTGAGGACTAGTAAGTACAGATGTCTGTTTTCAGTAAAACAAAAAAAAAGTAACGTTCATCCAAATAAATATGCAAGTAAAGTACATCTACAAGTACAGTAATGAAGTATGCATCTTAAAGTATTCAAAAAACACTATAAAACACAATAAATTGTAAAATTTCTGCCTAACATTATTTTGTTTTGTTATATAGTATTATGTATTGGTACGGTGTGGTATGTTATACAGTTAAACCTCGGTTTTCGAACATAATCCGTTCCAGAAGGCTGTTCTAAAAGCGATTTTTCGAAATCCGAAACGATTTTTCCCATTATAATTAATGTAAATCATTTTAATCCGTTCCAAGTCTAAAAAAACTTTTTCCAAGTTTTTTATTTATTTACTATTTTACACCATAAACTGCACTGTTTACCATAAATAGAAAAGGGTAGAAATAGACACTGTTTAATTAGTTATCCTATCTAAAATGATGAAATAAAACAACAAAAAACAAAACAAAATGCAAATATTTCTTTTTTTTAAATTCAATAGTTCTGCGCACTACTTTCCTATTTTCTTCACCAGCTTTACCACTTGCACTTGCTTTCTTCGGACCCATGATTAGGGGCTAATACACGATGCAAAACTAAAAAAAAAAGATTTGCGTAAATAACAATGAACAGGTCTGCTCCAAACGAACTTTGAACACGAACGTGCTACGGAGGAAGCATCCTGGGCATTCGAGTTAGCTCGGCTCCCGAGTGAGTCGCGTTCAGGTACGCTCGACTTTTTTCAGTTTGGTTGAGAGCTGAATTTTTGGACGAGTTCTGAGACATAAAATTCTCAAATTTTCCCGTTGAAAACCGATTTGGTTGAGAACAGAAGCGTTCAAAAACCGAGGTTTGAATGTACTATAATATAATTATACTGTTTGTTTTTTTTATATATGTAGGGGTACATTTTATGGACTGTAGGTCTGTGTATGTAGGGATTATATGTATCATTAGGATATAGTAAGAGTGAATGTATGGAGGCGTAAAGATGAATATACGTATTTGGACATATACTGTACTATTTTGTATGCACTATAATCTTGCATATTTCTTATACATAAGTGTATATGTCTGTACTCAACTAGGGATCTTTAAAAAAAGGAACAAGACTAAAAAATAAGCTAAAATTCTTCTTCCTGCCCCTTCTCATACGTACACCTGTTTAATTACAAGTATATTTGGGTATCAAATGATTGATATTGTTTTTTTGGGGGGGGATTTTTTTTTGTTTATTTTTAATCTAATTTTCAATTTTACTGGTGAATGTATTTTGTCTGCATAGTGATGAATAAAAACAAGCAAGTTTTTTCTACTATGTAACTTCTCATCACCGAGATCTTGGGATATGAGTTACTGCAAATTACTCATATACCAGCCGTATATCCTCTAGCCATGAGCTATTTTGCACTCAGGTTGCTTACTTTATTTTGTCCATATCTCTACAGTATCCCACTGTCCACACCAAAGCAAGCAAGACCATGAGTTCCAGCCTCTCGAAAACTCCATCAGCCTGGCCGTGCCTCAGAATCCACAGAACTGTCCTTTGTGTGCCTTAGCACTGGAAGAGGGCCCGAGGACAGCGGGTGACCCCGCCAGTGGGGACGACGACGAGGGGAACGCCGTGAATGAGACGGACAAGGAAGAGAACCACTTAGACGAGAAGGGAGATGCTAATGAAGGGAAGAAGAAAAAGAAAAAGAAAAGGAGCTGTTTTGGACTGTGTAAGGACGTGTGGGATGAAATCAGGAGAAAACTGTGGGGCATTGTGGAGAGCAAGTACTTCAGCAGGGGAATTATGATCGCCATTCTCATCAACACCATCAGCATGGGCATCGAACATCACAATCAGGTAAGGTGATTTCTTTTTAATTAACGCATTTGCTCCCAAAAAACAAAAATATGTTCTATTTTAAAATTTATTACGATGCTCCCAAAGACATATTTATATGTTTATTTATTTATTTATTTATTCATTTATTTATTTTTATGTTTTTTTATGCTAGAGCATACGGAAGGCTTTGAATGATAATGGCAATGGTAGTTATTACAAAAACGGTCAGCAGGTGGCAGCAGAGTATAAGAGATCAACCAGGACTATGTTGCAACAAAACTGTTTTCCCCACAGTTTTATAGAGATTTGTGAATCATGTTAAAACTTAGCAATATTCTAATGCTAATTGCTGCAAAATTGAAACATGGAAATACACTTTTTTTTCTGATATAAGAAGAGACCTAATCTTTCTTTTGGTAGGTTCCATTTTTTTTTATAGCAATAGAACATAATATTCTGTGGGCCTAGCAAAATCAGTCAAAATCAAGTAAAACAGCCGGGAGCGAAATGGCTGGGGGTGAATGAGTTAAGCATGGATACTACAGCGCTTTTATGACAAAGAGGAAGACTACCAGTAATGAGCAAGGAGTGACACATATCAATAGGACCTAACTCTATTTCCTCTCTGGTCCTTTCACATTAAAAGCATCCATGTTGTTTGTGGAACATTGAGAAAGCAATGGAATTACTTCAGCCTTTACAATTCAGTGAATTTCTGTTTATATAGGACAAATTAACTTTATTAACATTAATGAGTCCCAGCAGATTTCAATATGTGAAAGCCAGTCTTTGGTTATGTTTTTGTTTTCCAAACATTTGGTGACTCTCTGGGGATTACGTTCCAATTGAGTTTCATCTGTTTAGCTGGAAAAAGATGAAAATTTGGCAAGGAATGTGTTTTGGAAAGAACTTCAATCTAAATGAGTCTTCCTAACTCCCACAAATCACCTCAGTTTCAGCAGAGGTGCTCGTGTCTTTGCTGATGAAGCTCAGCCAATAGACCATCCACTTGACCGTGTGTGCGTCTGATCTGCGTGCGTGTGTGTGCCAGTGTGGGAGGGAAGTGTCGCTGCCAGGACGCTTCCTGACAGAGGTGTAAACATTTAGCCCGGCGACAGATACGCTGGCTTTTAACATCAACTGCAGACAAGTCAGGTGCGTGTGGGCACGTGAGGGAGAAAGCTGCCAAGAAAGCACATGCAGACACGGGAGGCACGTGACGCACTGTTTGCACCCGTGTAGAAAAACATTCACTTGAAATTTGTGTGTGGGTAAACAGATTTTGCCCTCTTTTTTTGTATTTCTCGCCTCCTCCCTCTGCTACCTTTTATAATTATTTTCTCCAAGAATCCCTTCGCATGCTGCTTTGCCCGCTTTGCTTCCTGCCTTCCTAGCAATTTTCCTTCCTCCCGTCCTTCCTTCCTGCTTTACCCCAAGTGTCTTGGCTTCTCTCTGACTCTCTCCGTCTCCCCGCTTCTGCCTCTCTTTCCCGTCCACCCCCGCACTCTTTGACAGTGTACGGAATAGTTCCTTTCTCCTGTCTCTGAAGACTCTAAAAATAAACGGAGGGGAGAGGAGGTGGTGGGAAAAACGAGACAGACGCCGGTTACGCAGCATTTTTCGTCTCGATTTCCCGCGAGTTTGTGCGTGCGCATTTCAAAGCAGGCATATGTGCAAGCACATGCATTTGCATGCACGCTCACGCAGATGCTTCTGTCTCCTTTGAGCCTCCCTAACAACAAACACTGATACCATTGTTTGGATGTTTTGTAGCAGCAAGGTCCAACCTGATTTCAAACTGGAGCACAGATGTGCTCGTTTCCACCAAAAAGCTGCTCAAGATGAACATTGATATCAGGAGTGTACCACTTTTAAGTGAAGTACCGCATTCTCCGCATTATAAGGCGCACCGTCAATGAATGACATATTTTCAAACTTTTTCCATATATAAGGCGCTACAGTAGAGGCTGGAGTTACGTTATGCATCCATTAGATGGTGCTGCGCTAAAGGGAATGTCAACAAAACAGTCCGATAGGTCAGTCAAACTTTATTAATAGATTACAACCCATCTTTCTGACAACTCCATTCACTCCCAAAATGAATAAACAGCTGTTTTATTATTTTCTCTGAGGTAAAGTATTCGTATTAGCTAGCGATCCAAGATGGCGGGATCTTCTGCATCACCGATCGTGCAGGGTCACCGATAGCGTCTTGACAGCGAGACCTGTTGCGGCTCAATATTGATCCATATATAAGGTGCACTGGATTATAAGGCGCATGGTCAGCTTTTGAAAAAATTGAAGGTTTTTAGATGCGCCTTATAGTCGTGAAAATACGGTACTTGATTGGGCCCTCTCACAAGACAAGTTAGGAAGTGTCTGTTGTAATGTAGATTTTAGAGGTGTCGGTCGTTTAAAATTTTTAATCGTAAATAAACACATGACTTCAATAATTAATTCACGATTAATTGCAAATTAATTTTCCATCTCAATTTATATACAAATTTACAATTAAATGTGCAAATTGTTTTTCCAATATTTCTCTTGTTAACATAAAAGTGGGAAGAAATGTTAACCTAATCGAAACATGGTTGCATTTTTTAGTCAATGATACAGTAATTTCATAACAATTCATAAAATTGTTTTTAAATAGAAACACAATTAAAGGTGTGTGGTCCAAATTTATTTTGGTCTGTCGGGGATGTTTCAGGGCAGATACTCAACATTTTCCTTCCAGCCAAGCCACGGAAGCAAGTGACTATCAGTGGTATATCCAAAGTTCGCTGTGTAAATGCACGCTCCTGATTGGTGGGCTGGTTTCATGCTCGTTCCTGGTTGGCTGCTTCCAGGAGGCACGGGGCGAGCGATTATGAGTGGTTTATGCAAATTTTGCTGTGCGAACGTCCGCTCCTGATTGGCGGGCTGTTTCCGCGGACGGGTTAGGAGTCCTATGCATTGTCTTGTCTGCATATGCAAAGTCGGTTGTGCGACCTCACATTCTTCATCGTTAGGTTGCTTTCATGCTCCATCCTGGTTGGCTGCTTCCTTGAGCGTCAGTTTTGAATGTTGTGTTTACAAACAGAAATGGAAAAACTTCGAACCATGCCTTTAAGTTGGTCTAAATATGTTTAAAAGCAGTATTAGTTTGTAAAGAGTTGTTACTAATTAGCATGTACATCTGTCAATGCATAAAATTAAATTAGTTAATAACGTAATGTTCCTTTAAAGTTTAACGTCAGGCATAAAAAAAACTAAAAAAAAAAAAACGAAAAAAAAAAAACTAACCATCTCCCAACAAATGCTGAAAATGTCTTTTTGTAAAGTTCTCCGAAAGTTTTCAAGGTTTTAATTGCTTGTGTTCGTGTGGAAATGGCCAAAAACAAGACTGCTTGCGTTATTAATGTTTGGTTTTGATTGTCACCGTGTCAGATATTTCTAACTGTGCTTTCTGGTGACCTGTATTTTGCTATGTGTCGCGCAAAGTACTGTGTATGCAGTTGATGTAATTCCGTTTTACACACTAGTACTACAACTGCAGTAAAAAAACAGTAATAAATGTTTTGTGAATTGAATGCCTCAAGACAGTATCTATCAAATTTTAGGATAATTATCTTTATATTTTTATACCGTATTGAATCTGCCGAATCTTATTAGATACGTGTTTACTACAGTACAATAATCCATAAAGGCATTTCTGTCGAAGACAGTCTGGCACATTAGACTTGGAAGTTCCTACCCTGCTTAATCATTGATATTCAAGCACCATTCAGTGAGAAGACTGAAGAGGAAATAAATGATGACTTCTAATGGACTGGATGTAAGGATATACGATGAAGACGATTGATAGATAATGAGTCGGAAAAGCTGAACAGAAGAAATTATGTGTGAGCTGTTAAACTGTGCGGTAGAAGGTTTGTCAATAAATCTCATTTTCACAGGCCTTCGCAGCACAGGCCACTTTGAGGTACTGGCACGTTGCAATACTGGCACATTGGATTTATTTATTTTTTAAAGCATTTTAAAACATTTTGTGAGTTTACAAGTATGTTTATGCCCTTAACTGTAGTCTCTTATTAAGGTTTATTTTACCCCAAAATGAAATTTTGACTTTTTCCTTGCCCATTTGGTGGTTTGAATCATGGGATGTCTCCAATCATACAAGTAGAGATGGGCAAGTCCCAAAAAAACAAGTATTGGTACCGATACCAGCCTTATTTTAATGCAGAGCTGTTGTGAAGCCCACCTTTATTGTGTCCAAGTCAAGTCACAGTCCACGAGGCGTGAGGCCAAGTGCAAGTTCAGATGAGATCAAGCGTAAACCTTAATGAAGAAATACCATTTTCATGACCACAAAATTAGAGAAATGTCATTAACACTCTTCTTGGATGCCATGTAACCTTTTGCTTTATTAACCGTGTGTGCACAACTGCAGATGAACAACGAAAGCAATGTCCGAAAGTCCGGACTTGAGTACGACAGCCCTGTTTTAAGGTATCGGTACACGTGACACTGGCCGATACTGCTATCTTGTGGCCCATATTACCATCAGGAATTAGAAATTAGAAGACGAGATTAGATTCGTTAGATTAGATTAATTTTATGCAATTTTGAGGAAAATGCTACATATAGCATGGGATATATAGGTCTTTCTTTAAAATTATGTCACTGTTTTTTTGTTTGTTTTGTTTTTATGTATCAAGCATACTAGTGGTATCGGTACTTGATATCAGTAACTGCTCAAGAGTTGAGTATACATATGCTGGTGACAGTTTGAAAAAAAATGTCATATCGAACCAATAAGTACAAACAGTACTTGGAATTGCAACTTGTGCAACATGTCACAGTAAAACTTTGCGCATTGTTTCAATGTGGAAGCAATCATATACCATACTATACTATATGTTGCATTCACATTGTAGGTGTTGTTGTTATGATCCCAAATCGTGTCGCACCTGACTGGCTCTGAGGAGGTCACAGACATCCACCAAGGCTGAACATTGTTACTTTGGATCAGCACCAAATTTTTCAGAGACACTTTCTGCATTCATTATGCTTGGTCATTAGAATTGAGGCTTTGTTCACTTTGAAATTGAAAACACTTGTGAGAAGAAAAATCACACTATTAAAGTGAACAAAGCAAAAATCAATGTGGATAATGGCAAACGTGAGCTTGTGTTTTATTACAATGGAGCATTTTTCTGGCTTTTCTTTCTGGATGCAAAAGCCAATATGCCATTAGCCAAAACACAGCAGTCACAAACCAGCGGGGGACACCACTTTGGCAATGTGTCGTATTTGGCTAGAGTGCATGTTTATGGAGCTTGGAACGTTCCAGATGTGTTATCAAACAGTTTTCAGATAAATGGATCAGCTTTTGTGGCGCTCAGTAGTCTCGCTAGACTTGTTGTTATCTTAGCAACATCATTGCCACCATTGAGCTTGTTGCTTTTCAACTGATTTGTTTCAACGAGTTTTCTCTTTCCTCTCCTCTCGCCTTGACCACTTCTACCACCCTTCTCCCCCTCTGTGATCGACAGGAGGATATTGATTTAGAAGAGATGGGTCTCCTTGATAATGGGACTTTGAAAAAAAGGAAGAAAAAGGGGAGTTACAGAGCTGGAGGGGATGAAGATAGATTGGGAGGAAAAGCGGATTAAAGGGGTGGATGGAGGTGTGTGAGTGTACTTTTCCTCTGCCATGGTCCGTCAACTTTGTCACAGCTTGCCAGCTGTTTTGACTGCTGACTTGGAAACTGAAAGTCTGTGGTATAAGAGGATGTTTGTGATCCATGTCATGCACAACACACATTCACACTTGCGTAAGTGTGTACACATCCCACAACAAACCGAATTGAAAATGGTCATGGATGTGGCGTAGTGATGTGTCGGTCACGAATGAATCGAATCTTTTGAACGGCTCTTCAACGTGAACTATGGGAACCGAGTCTTTATCGAGAGCCGATATGGGCAATATCGTGACATCGCGATATTAAAACTGCCACAATATCGTCGTCGTCATGTTCACAATATTTAAAAGGAACGCATTTGTGAAAAAAGTCAGGTTGATTTCCATTTGTGCAGTTCTAGCACCCTCTAGTGGCTAGTTTATTTTAATTTGAAGTAAATTTTCATTAGGGATGTTTTGGCCTTCTATGTTTAAAATCTATGCTAATTGTCAGATGAAGGGGAATCTAATTTGCTTGTGAAGCGATCAATGTGTGCTTGCATTACCAAGTAAGTGCCTCAATATTGTTATTAGAGATTAAAGGTGGTTTATATGCATTGCTGTTATGTACAAAAGCACAATATTGTGCTTTTTTTTTAAAGTATGTGCTCTCTTTTTTACAATATTGTGATCTTTTTTTAAATATCGCCAACGCCCCCACAATATTGTGCTAATTATCGTATCGTGACCTTCATATCGTGATAATATCGTATCGTGATGTTTGGATATCGTTACATCCCTACACCGCTCACTGCGCATGCCTGCTTTAGCGGCATGGCAGACGTTAGAACGTCACGGAGAGACGGAATGAAGAGGAGAGGAGGCGTACAACACCAGTGCGGGAGAAAAACTGGGCAGGGGGGTGGCAGGGGAGGAGGAGCTGCCGAAGGACTCACGACCTAGTAGAAGTGAGGGGCTAAAAGGTAGATTTGATAGATGTGACAGCTAGATAGACACTCTACTGTCTATCTGTCACTAGACAGTCAAAATATTGCTGGTGCATTGTACACATGCACGTGCTGGTCAATGTATGTAAAGTGTTGTACACTACACATTTATATTTTTTATATGTTCCAAGAGAATAAAACTTCAATGAATGTTATTTTTTTAGACAATTCCATATGTCATTTTTTTTTTAAATGGCATTGCTATTTTCAAAAATGCTAAAAAAAACAAAACAACAACAACAAAAAACATGAGAGCCAGTCTTCTGAACGGTTCTTCCTGTTTCTGTTTAGTGATTTGTTGTGTTTCCTTTCCCCAGCCAGAGGAGCTTACCAACGTGCTGGAGATCTGCAACATTGTTTTCACCAGCATGTTCACCCTGGAGATGATCCTCAAGCTGACAGCCTTTGGCTTCTTTGATTACCTGAGGAACCCCTATAACATCTTTGATGGCATCATCGTCATCATCAGGTCTGAAGGAGATTTATTTTTTTCTGTTTATGGATTATATTTAGAATCACTTTTGTTCACTATAATGGCATCTGTTCACTGCAGTGTGTGTGAGATTATCGGTCAGGCGGACGGCGGCCTGTCAGTGCTGAGGACCTTCAGACTGCTGCGGGTCATTAAGTTGGTCAGGTTCATGCCCGCCCTGAGGCGTCAATTGGTGGTTCTGATGAAGACAATGGACAACGTGGCAACCTTCTGTATGCTGCTCATGCTCTTCATTTTCATCTTCAGGTATCAAGAGGCCGTACCCAATATTTGTTTGTGCTTTAGGGTTTAATACGGTACATAGATCTTCAGATTGTAATATGGGCCTTGTTCAAGAGGCTTTCATACCAGCAATGAACTGCATTGTACGATAAAACATCATCTGAGGGAATAGAAGATTAAAGTCCTGTGTAGTCGTAGAGCAGTCCAAGCAGACATACAGCCAAAGGCCTAAAAGCAATTTGTGCAAAAGAGTAGAATTATTTTAATTATTAAAGTGCCAAATCATAATTTCCCAAAGTCCTGTATGTCTCAGCAATTCCCTCTTTGGCTGCTTTTACTTTCCTTTGACCATAAAAGTTATGATTATGTTCTTGCTAATTTGCAGACTGTAAAGAACTAAACTGCTGTAAAATTTGAAAGACATTTTGGCACTTAAACTAAAAGACAACAGCGAGTCAAAAGATGCCGCATAGAGAAATCACAACTATGTGCACGCAGCAGTCTATATTGCTGACTACTTGACCATGAAACTATTCGATCATCCAAATCTATACAGTACCATAACTTGCAAATCTATGACAGCACATTTCCCAAAACGTCAGTGTTGTCGAGCCTTTATGATTAGCCTTGCCTCAGATATCAGCGTTCCATACAGATTTTAATCGGAATGGCGCCCATGGGGAACATAACATAAACTAAACAATATGGGCTTTTAATGAGCAATAAGGCACAGTACTTAAAGCCTCTGTAAAGTTAAAATAAATATGTCTTGTAAATTTGATACTCCACGGAGAAGAGCGCTAACAGCGCTGTCAAATTTGAATGATGAAAAAAAAATTACCAAGTATATCAAATGAGTCTTCAAAATCAAAGAATTAAGGTCTTCTCTCTGCTTGGCGCCTGGAATATAATTCCATAGGGTTGTCACGGGCTTTCCATGGCATGAGAATAGGCGCTAGTTAGCAGCTAGCTTGCGATCTAACTGCCTGACAAATCCAATAGAGACACTTCAGGAAAAATTAAATGTTTACTTTACAGGGACATTTGCCAACGAGCTATAAACACATAAATTGTGAAGACAGCAAACAGATGGATGATAGACCAGCAAGAGTGTTTTGACATTAGCTTTCTAAAATGTTTCTTGTGTTGCAGTATACTGGGGATGCATATCTTCGGCTGCAAGTTCAGTTTGAAGACAGATGCAGGAGACACTGTGCCTGACAGGAAGAACTTTGATTCCCTCCTCTGGGCCATCGTCACTGTCTTTCAGGCACAGATGTTTAACAACTATTCAAATATCCTTGCTGAAAACATGTAGTATTGACAGTGTGTGTACTGGCTTGCAGATTCTGACTCAGGAGGACTGGAACATGGTGCTGTACAACGGCATGGCTTCCACCTCACCGTGCGCTGCTCTCTACTTTGTCGCACTGATGACGTTTGGAAACTATGTGCTCTTCAATTTATTGGTGGCCATCTTGGTGGAAGGTTTTCAAGCTGAAGTAAGACTGCACTAGCGTCCAAACCAGTGATTCCTACTGTATATGTTATTAATGCAGGCTTGAAATAACTTAAAGCTATAGCATTTCACAAATGGTTTGTATAATGGCCTCTCTGATTGCTGCATTTACTGATATCTCAGACACTCAGAGGGATATTTTCATTCATTAAGACAAAGATTTTCCCCAAGTAACCGCCCTATTTTTTCTTTCCTAATTAAACAATGTTGCGGTGAAGCAATTCTATGACATTCATAACTCCTTCCAGTCAATTGGAAGTTGGATCATTTGCAAAACTGGCCCAGCAAATTAAATAAGCAACGGACAAGTACAGCAATAATAACACTTGTTTGCTTGTGATTACAACATTGAACATATCAATCTCACTCTGCTGCCGTCCTTATACAGGGAGATGCAAACCGCTCTTACTCGGACGATGACAGGTCTTCCTGTAATTTTGAGGACAATGAGAAGCCGAAGGATTCTCTTCATCTTTCAGGTAGTAAATGTCACCAGAGGTTGTTGTTATTGACATTACAGTATTTCAAACCATGGCACGGTTATTAATAATCATTACAATAACCAATTGTCGTAATTTTTGCAGATGCCGTATGTATGTATTGCTCCAACCCTTTATAAAAATACAACTGACAAATGTGCCAACACACAAGGCTCTTTATGTTTTGTTCTGACTAAATTTTCTCACCGTAACGAGCATCTTTTTCTTGTCTACAGAGCACAATTGACATTTCTATTCACAACTCTTCTCTTTGCTCCCACTTGGAAAACTCCAAAGCATCACACTCAATAAATTAGCATGTAGCGTCACATTAAAGCGTTTACTATTTAAAGATTGGACAACCTGCTGGCAGGGTATCACCATTACGAGCTCGTCTCTGGCTCTTTCGAGGTGATTCAACTTGGATTAAACCTTCGTGTGTCTCTTAACTGGCCATTATGTCACTTGAGGAAATGTATTCTTGAAAGTAATGGAGTTTAAATTCGGCTCACCTACCTGCAGTAATGTTGAGGTAAAAAGGAGAAGAAAATTGTCTAATCTGTTTTCACGTGGTCTTGGGCTCTTTCATTCATTCATACATAATAGCCTTTCGACTTGGCCTTTTCACACAGACCCAAAGATCTGCACGCTGACCCCGAATGGACACTTGGACCTGGGCCCAGTGCCTGCCAGCCTATTTTCTGGAGAGAGGCTGAGCTTTGCTCTCGGGTCGAGGAAGAACAGCGTCATTTCTCTTGGGAGGGCCAACCTGGAGCAGAGGGCTGCGGTAAGTGAACGAGACCCACAGAGGCATTCATCTTTTGCGACAGCGGATTGATTTCAGCTTTAATGTGACGTACATCATATTTATTTGATATTGCGGTATATCTTTGCTGACTATATATTTCTGAGCGTTTGTGACTCCATGAAAGACTTTCTTCAGTAGCAAATCATCGTTTTTATTGTGGGTTTTTAATTTGCAAAAGAAACTATTTGATCAAGTAAAAACGGCATTTAGTTGATTAAAAATGCACCATATGGATCAAAGTACTGAGGCACTGTTAATTACTGAATCCAGTGGGGGTGGGGGGTAAAACATTTTAGTGAATCCTTCTATTTTCAAGAACATTTCGAGCATTTACATACATAGATGAATGAAAAATGGTAATTGTGAACCAGGTCCTCTTTTCAATCGCCAGTGGTCGCAAGCATTTCTCCAAACAAGCTCCAAAATCTTGTAGAAAGCTTTACTGGTGGAGCAGATTTCCTTTAAAATTGGCGCTTGTGCCAATACCAGTTTGTATACAAATATGCGAAGGGGTCATACACTTGTTGGCAAACAATTAGATATTTTAACTCATTCACTCCCAGCCTTTTTCACTGAAGCAACCCCATTCGCTACCGGCTGTTTTACTGGATTTTGACTGATTCTGCAAGGCCCACATATTATTGTGTTCTATTTAGGGCTGTCAAAGTTAAAGCATTAATAAATTAATTAATCACAGAAAATTGTCGCATTAATCACGTAATAACGCAATTTAATCGAACTATTTTTTTTGGGACCGCACTTGAGCCTTGAACGTTACCGCGGATGGTTACATTGAAGGCTGCGCAGGTCAGTGATGAGGTCAATGCACGGCATTTCCTACGCCTGTTGTTCCAAAATGAGCGGGGTGACTCCAGTTGGTGTGCTCGGTGGTAAATTTCGCTTTCAAAAACACCTCGACGGGACTTTAGATGAAACAAAAGTCATTTGTGTTTAATTAATTAATAATTGCTGAATGGCACCCAATTGATGAACTCCTCCTGGGTGCCTTTCCTTACAGGGTACTTCTGTGCCCCGCCATGTTGTGGTTTTCATGTGTTTGTTGGCTTTTGGGTGTGTCTGTGTGTACGATCATTGGGAGGGGGGGTTCTTTTTCTCTTTTTTTTATTTTTTTTATTTTATTGTATTATAGATGTCCAGCACTTTGAGTTGCATTTTAAATGTATGAAAGGTGCTATATAAATAAAGTTGATTGATTGATTGATTGATTGATATGATGCTGTTATGTTTTGAGCAATACACGCATGCATGCAATTGCGTACATGCATTTAATCAATGTTTGCAAATGACATTCAGATAATAAAATGAGTTGATGTCAAAATATTACAGTATTTTATATTACGTGAGTAATTTAGCTGATTAATCGTGATTAATCAAAATTAAAAAGTGTGATTAATCAGATTAAAAATTTTAATCGTTTGACAGCACTACTTCTATTTCTATAAAACATGGAACATACCAAAAAAAGATTAGAATCTCTTCTTTCACCAGGTAAAAAATATACATATTTATATTGGTTTCTGTTTTGTAGCAATTAGCATTAGAATATAGCTCAATTTCATCATTATTCCCATCCAGCTGAAAACAGTGGGAAAAAGAGCTTGTTGCAACATGGCCCTGACCCGATATCTTATACTCTGCTGCCACCTGCTAGCTGTGTATTATAATAACTACCTTTGCTTTAAGTGATCTCTTCAGGTCAGAAGCTGCATCAAAGCCTTCTGTATGCTCGAGCATAAAAAACATGATAAATGTAAAAATCTGTTTGTGGTAGTGAAAGAGAGAGTATTAAATATAAATTTTTAAGTTTTCCGGGTTTAAATGAGTTAATGGAGAGACATTGGAGTACCCATTGGATCTGTTTGTATTCTTTTTTGAGTAATCCAAAGTCTCAGGAACGTTTCTTTGTTTCTCAGTATCCAGGTCGCAGTTACCACAACTGGGGTCGCCCGCTGCCCCGCCAGCATCAGGCTCCATGGGCTCGTCGCTCCAGTTGGAACAGCCTGATCGGAGGCCGCCCCTGCTCCTCTTCTTCTCCTTCGGCGAGTCCAGCCTTCACCTCCAACTCGGCCAGGCCTTTCTATGGATATGGATTAGGGGGTTTAGGGGGGGTCGTTGGAGGAAGCCTTCGGATCCGAGGTCCCCGTGCCTCCTCATCCCCACTCCGCCACCTCCACAGCGTACACCCAGATGAGGAGGAAAGTCTTCTCTCGCCTCCCGCTGTTGCCTCTCACACACTTCATCTTCGCCATCCTATTCTCCAAGAACATTTTGTACCCAGGAGGGACCGTCGGGCTCTCTCTCTAGAACTTCCCCAATTGCTACAGGTCCCAGGAACACCACATCCTCCTCCGTTGGCACATCGTCCTGTGTCCCCCGCAGCACTCCACGCTCACCAAAGGAAGAGCTTCCCTGGAGGGACGGTCATCGGTGGCGGCGTTGGCTTTGAGAGTCTGAGCCTCATCGGAGGAGTGTACCAAGACTGTAATGGCAAAACCCCTCTGGCACAGCTTCTTCATCCAACTCCTAAACACCAGACTGAGCAGGCTAGTCGGACAAACCACCAAAGGCTGATTTCAGACGTATTTCCTCAGGTGAACACACGGAGTAAGGGCCAGGAGGACATGGATGATGAGCTTGACTATGTAAGTTACTGTTTTGTTTTGTATTCTGTCAAATTACTATACATGTAGATATCAGATTATATGTTTAGTCAAGGGTGACCAGATTTTTACAATTAAAAGCGGGACACTGCAATTTCGCGGAAAACTACATGTACAATAAATTTACACTAGGAACTATTTATAACAAATTTCATCGCTAGTCAATCTGGTGACCAGTGGTTGTCTTACTACTTTAATTGATGTTAAATGCTAACTTGGTTGACAGTACAACAGCGCTAAACAAGTCAACGTACTCACCATTATTCAAGCTGTTTTTGCTGGCTGTGCCGTTTACCTCGCGCCACTCTCGCTTTCTAGCATTTGAAATATATCGCCAAAGCTCAGCTTGTGTTATGATAGTAAGACTCCATTTCCCATGATCTTAGAAGTAGGAAGTAGTTCTAGTTCCGGTGACAAAAACATCCTGTTAGCAATTAGCTGTGATGTAGATTAGTTGTATGAATCACAATGACAACTGTGTGATTGACATACCATGGCCCAAACAATTGGCATGATGACTGGAGCAAAATAAAAAAAAAAGTTCAAAAAGAAAAAGCAGGTCAATAAAATGGGGCTGGCAAAATCAGCCAGGACAGGGCTTTAAATGGGACTGCTGAAGCGGGATGTCTGGTCACACTAGTTTAGTCCATCTTATCAAGTTAAGCAGATAAACTTGCGTTTCCATTTAATCATGTATCCTATAACCAGGATAAATCAAGGCTCATGTGAGTACAAAAGCCCTCAGTGCAGTTCTTTCTGATCTGGAGCGCTTTTTGCAGGTCTCCTTCACATCAAGAAGTTGACGTACATCGCTTTTAATCTTTGTTATGCTTCCTTTGACGACTGCTGCTTGTTTTCTATCTCAGCCATAGTGCACACGAGATACTCTCAACAATGGTGCGCTTTATTATTAGTAGGCGACTCGGTACTGTAGATTCAATGTTACATCTGGTCTGCAGCTGATAATGATTTCATGCAAAATGGTGCCCCCTTACGTTTATTACTATTTATTATGTCAAATTCTTATTCCATAAACTCGATTAATTCTAGATCAGGTTTCAGCAATTCCAGTCTTCAAGCTCCGTAGTCCCGCAGGTGTTAATGTTTCTGCCCACTAGCACACCTGCTTCATATAATCACCTCATCAGCATGCACGATAACGATCCTGATCTTTAGTATCAGGTGTGTTGGTAGGCGGAAACATCTACAACCTTCAAGACTTCGGACATCGAGGACTGGAATTGGTGAACACTGTTGTAGATCATGCAATGTAGTTTTGCTTTAATAATTGGGGGAGTTAGTTCCCCTTTGACAAACTTGATGTCTACGTACAGTATCTCCTCAAAGGACACATACTGGTACAGTATTCGCAACAAAATGGAACATGAATGTTCCTGGTGAACCATTGTCAGCTCACATTTGTTAGTTTTGAATAGGATCAACAGTATAGAAAAGATGTGTACTGTATATTCCTGACATGAAAAGCAGTCTAATTCCACAGATGGAATCTAAAGTGAACAAATACAGTGCCTGTCATTAAGCCATCAACTCTTGTCTTTTAGTACACGCATTTACACATGCAAAATCTTTTGCTCTCATGTGTGGGATTTTCAAGCACTTTGTAAACTCGGCACTTCTTATCTCTCAGGCCCCTTGAGTGTCTTATTGTTTCCATTGTAAATAAGGTTGTGTACAAGAGAAACACGGTTAATTAGAAGGGACTATTCAGACAGCGGGGAAGAGTGCGATACAGATGGTAAAGCTGGTCGACGCTTCAAGCTGTTTCTATATGTGTTTCAATACTGTAAATAACTGAAACACTGGGGGTGTGTAGAGCCAGCTCAGTGTATTTTTATGTTTACGACCTAAAACGTGTGACGGATTTTTCTGTTGCAGAGCTTGTGCTTCCGCATCCAAAAGATGTTGGAGGCACACAAGCCAGACTGGTGTGAGTCCAGAGAGGACTGGTCAGTCTTTCTCTTCTCTCCACAGAACAAGTGAGTCCCCATCATCCACCTCAATTCCATGATGGCATTACTGTGAGTTGCTTCAAATTAGCCCCAGGAAATTTCACAGCAACAAAAATAAATTGTGCCCCCCCCACCCCACCCCTCCCCCTATCCTATCAAAAAGGAGGGCCAAGACTCCATTAGAGTATCGATTGCCATTTGAAGAAATAGTCACGGGAGGGTTTCTTTAATATCCTGCATCATCTTTTGTGGTTTCAGTAGATGCAGCTCTTTAATAAAACACATTGAAATGGTGCCAAATGGGTTGTAAAACTGATTATTCTTTTCATTTAGTTCATTTTCTTTCCTTCCATTCCAGTACGCATTGCTGTGAGGATATTTAATTGCTTTTGGGCAGCACAAACCGTGCCACATGCCAAATGTGGAAATGTGCGTTCAGTATATTTCATCCCATTGTATCACGTTTGATGTGCTCTCTGTTCTGCATTGCAACAGCAGGCTGGGGCTTACTCGCGTGTCGTAATTTGTTGAAGAGAAGGATTTTAATTGTATTGGAACAGGTGGAATTATAGTAAAACAACAATTGCGTTTCCTGTTTTTCCTCATTCTTGTCCCTCTGTTACTATTTTTTTTTTTTTTTTTAACACTTCCCTGCTTTAGGTTTCGACAGATCTGCCAGTCCATCATCGCTCATAAGCTGTTTGATTACGTGGTGCTGGCCTTCATCTTTTCCAATTGCATCACAGTGGCTCTCGAGAGGCCCAGGATCCTTCAGGGCAGCTTGGTAAATCAATCAAATGCATGGATGCACATGTATGACACATATGATCACGTTTTCACCGCCTTCGTTAGATTCCACATTGCTTCCCTATGACGTCAGCTGCTAGTCCAGCCGGGTTCCATTGCACATCTCCCCACACCACACTCCATCCTCCTACATGTACAAGTCTTGAGATTTGTTGTAATGTCTGCATGTGCGAGTTTTTTTTTTCCCCTAGGCTTATCCTATTCTCCCATCAGGCCTTGTCTTTTTTGTTCCCCCTCCCGTCGCATCTTCCCTTCTCCTTCTGTTGGTCTTTATTTTACATGTTTCTTGGATGGGTTGACCCTTCACTCCCGGCTGTTTTATTGGATTTTGACTAATTTTGCAAGGCCCACAACTATAAAATTCTAAAAACATGGAACCTACCAAATTAAAGATTAAAGTCTCTTCTTTCATCAGGAAAAAAAAAAAAAAAAGTATATTTCTATGTGTTTTCGTTCTGCAGCAATTGACATTAGAATATAGCTAAGTTTCATCATTATACACAAATCTATTTAGAATTGTGAGTAATTAAGCTTTTTTCCAACATGGCCCTGATTGATTTCCTTTACTCTACTGCTACCTGCTGCCCGTTTGTGTAATAACTACCATTTCTTCAACCATTCTTTGCAGTTGAGCGGCTGCATCAAAGCCTTCTCTGTATGCTCTAGCATAAAAAAAAATTAAAAAAATTAAAAAAACAAAAAAAACACACAAAAAAAACGTCTGTCACTTAAAACATTTCAAATAGAACGTATTTATACGTTTTTGGGAGCAAATGAGTTAAGTGAAATGTTGTTTGTACTTGAACAATAAAGATTTCATTCCATTCCATTGCATATATGACTCAAGACTATTAAAAAAAAAAAAAAGTAATCTAAAAATTCTATTTGAAAATATTAACAGTATTTATTTATTTCATCGCATTGAAAGCTGAGCGTGGTGTATCTATTTGTTTATGTGGTTTTTTTTGTGTTTTTTCGTAAAACTACATTTCTAAAAGTGGATGTGTGGGGAGTTGAATGGGATGGGGGTTTTTTTTTTCTTAATATTATTAAGCTTCTCGAGTGACATGTCTCATTAGTTAATGGTTTGAACATTACCTTATATGGACTCATATCCAACTTTTATGGTCTGGAAAATGGTTAGGAATGCTGCAGTTGTCTCTGTTCATGCATTTCTAGGTATTATGGTGGAATTGTCTACTTTACTGTCAGCATAATTAACAATACACCAGTGATATGCATGCACAGAACCCTTTCAAAGCTCGACATGATAATGCAGTGTTTTAATGTCATTCATCCATTAAAAAAGAAATCCACCAAAATTCCAGCATCTTGTTTATTTGTAGAAAATCCTACAAAAAAACCCACAAAAAAAACGTAACAAGAACGAGCTGATGAGTGTGTCTTTGAAGTTATTGCTTCTGACTACAGTTTTCTGCTATAATTCAGGGCAAATTAACTTTTATGGTATAAAAGGTGTCATAAGGAAGACTTTACTACACCATATTGTCGCATTGTATCGTATTTTTCATTTTACTGTCATCCTCTCTTGTTGTCTGCTTGTCTCTTTCAATTCAGGAAAGGGTGTTTCTCACCATATCCAACTACATCTTTACGGCCATCTTTGTTGGCGAGATGACACTCAAGGTAACATTTTACTATGTTTCTATATTATACATTTTACTATGTCTCTATATTATAGCCACACACACAACTACATGTACACAACTACACTTTTGCGCACAGTTAATCCTTCCTCATAAGTCCCTTTTCTTAAACCCCCAACCCACCCTTGTTTCCTCCTTGTATCCTCTCGACTTCCACCACCCACTGATAGTCTCTGTTTTCCCTGCGATCCTTTGGCACAAGTGCGCCATCCATTATGCACTCCCACAATCAATTATTAACCAATCACGCGCCGCCAAGCAGCCGCAGACTTGTCAGCCCCCCGGCCGAGCCGTACATGTATCCCTCTGTGCCTCTGTCTGTCTGAGCCTTGTGCGTCTATAACACGTGTTGTGGGGGTGTGTATGTGTGTGTGTAGCATTCATCTCTCCGCAGGATGCCACTGCTGAGCTTTGTGTTAGTGCACAAGATGCAGCCAAGTAAAAGGGACAACACAGCAGGCTTGATGAAGTGGTCAGCATGCTACTCGATATTTCAGTGTTTTTTCTTCTTTCGTTCGAGTGGAAGGCTTCGGGTGCATTTCACAACTAATTGATTGCCGTCTGCAGATTTTCTGTAAATCAGAAACAGATTTCGCGTTTTATCACTATGTGGAATGGAAATCGGTTGCAGGATGTTTGCGCGGATGTTTGAGCTCCTGCAAACTCTCTGAGGTAAACACCATCAAATGTCAGTTGTAGGTTGTTCCCTCCTTTGGCAGCCAAGATGGTGCTGTGTCCATACTGGACTGCATAAGTTACATATGTGTGTGTCATATTCACCAAGGTATTGGGGCTATGTGACATAACAAAAGTAACAATAAAGTAAAACATGAAATGGCTCTGTCAAGGCTATGAGGGGTGGTGGAGGACCCAAGTGCAGGAGGCGGACGAGTCAGGGAGGCAGAGGTGCTCAAAAGGAGTAAATTTAATCAAACAAAACTAAAGTGGCAAACAGGGTTTGGTGACTAAGAATAACAAAATACAGAAGGAAAAAAAAACTATACAAGACAAGACTTAACAATGGCAGCATGGACGTGTGGAAACTAGTGATGTGCTTCTTGGGTCGAATCCCTGAAGCGTGTGCCGAGTAATGTAGATGAGTGGTTCATGAACGGCGTGTCAGTGTGTGTGTTGATGACGTACGTGGTGACGTTTGAAGCCCCACGAAGCAGGTGTACCACGTGACTGATTCAGGAAATGATTCGCTAGGTTTGAGTGTAGTTCGAAATGAAAGCGGCAAAGAAACGCTATGGATTCCCCTTCACTTTTTCTGTTTTCCGGTCCCTTATTGCGCTACTTTTTTTGCTTTTGGCATTCGATTTGACGAGCTTATTTTTGCGATGGAACCAGCAAGAAAGAGATTGTCCTTGTTTGGGACTGTAGCACTTTGAGCAGATCTCACCTTAGAAGGTAATGCACTGTAATTAC
This sequence comes from Festucalex cinctus, assembly GCF_051991245.1. Classification (NCBI taxonomy): domain Eukaryota; kingdom Metazoa; phylum Chordata; class Actinopteri; order Syngnathiformes; family Syngnathidae; genus Festucalex; species Festucalex cinctus. Next base: position 52,133,971 of record NC_135411.1, read on the forward strand.
GGTACTATTTTAACAGATTCCAATAATAAAATACAATAAAATGTGACAACACATAAAATTCACATTTTTCTGTTCACAGTTGAAAGTCCCCTTCAGTACTGGGAATCACAGAAATATACGCGTCCAATTCTATACAAACTTGCTATCTCATATCGATGCACCCCTGCTTCATTAGTAACATGTGAAAGAGTTTTTTTTTCCAAAGCAGGTGAAATTCTCTGCAAAAACAAACAAACCGCCTGAGTCCAAAAACTTCGGAAAAAATATTGTTTTTAAATAAAAATGAATAAGCACTTTATTTACCTCCTTATTTCACATTTTCACTTGTTGCATAAGCACAAACATAGACAAAGTAACAGAACAATTCATGTTAAAACACTCTTCAAATATATATTCTTTTGTATTTAGAGCATGATTTACACCCCACCATTTTATTGCATGCACCAAGCATGTTATACATTTTTCTGTCAACATGATGGCGTAGTCGAGGAAATGAATCATCTTGAAGCCCCTACGTGTGTGTGAAGCATTTCACTGCAGGGCTTCATTGCTTTACGGGGCTTCATTTTGCCATCACTAGTGGAAACAAGAACAATGAACCGACAAGAACTGAAGCGAAAACCGATAACTAAGTACACACACTAATTGAGCATGATTAGACACAGCTGGGCAAGACACAAGTGGAAGGGGGTGCTGATTGGTTGACACATGAGGAAGGGCAGGCAAACACAGGTGGACATGGCAAGGCTTAACAAGACTAGGGAAGACAAGGAAAGCAGAACATAAACATGACCAAACTCAAAACTAGAAACCCAACAAAAACAAAGCAAAACCTACCCCAAACAGAAACAAAACATGACAGGCTCCCTTTCATATAGTTGGAGGTCAGTTCTCTAAAGTTCTTCCGTGCCACATTTTTCCCAGCATCATGCCCACTGTTCGCATGAAATTTGAATCTTACAATCAGCATTGGTTGGTCAGGGCCAACAAGCAAGACCTTCTCTTTTGGTGTTTGGCACGATCAAATGCACCAACCTTTCATTTACAACCTAAATTCTAATATTTGTTCCATGAATTTGTAGAAATGTATTCCCAATAGTTCGCTCTCATCATTTTGTAGCATTTCTCATGGCTACTTCTAATTTAGATTATTATTATTTTTTTTGTCCAATTAAATTCCAGCCTCTTTCTACCGCGATATCAAACTAATCTGCCGAGAATCTGCCATCAAAATGAGTAGTGTTGGCCGTAACATAAGCTATGTTAGCAATGGGACTCTTTCTCGAGCAAATCAAATTTCCAGTTCACCTTATCGGGACAGCTAGCTGACCAACAATAAAATACCGATAGTCAGATGATCAGAACAACTTGTTAAAGTGTGACATCTGTAGCGAAACGCACACACATTTCATAATCAGCATTTTTTATGTGAATGCTGCATTTAATTTCATTTTCCCCTCATTATTGAGAAAAATATGGCACATCCGCCTCACATTTCTGAGTTTGGGGGTTCACCTGCCCGCTCCAGCCGTCAGCCTGGTTTTTACAGGCTCCCCATTGCTTGTGTGTGTTGTTTTGAATAATATGTTTAATTAAAGAAAATGTTTGAGAGACCCCGCTACCCTTCTGAGGAATAAGCAGTTCAGAAGATGGATGGATGGATGGATGGATGGATGTTTGATAGGTTAATTGAACACGCTAAATAGTATTTAAACTCCCAGCCATTTTCACAGAAACAATCCCGTTCGCTCCCGGCTGTTTTACTGGATTTTGACTGATTTTGCAAGGACCACAGAATATTGTGTTCAATTGCTAAAAAAGCATGGAACCTATCAAAAGAAAGATTAAAGTCTCTTCTTTCATCAGGAAAAAAAAAGTATGTTTCTATCTCTTTCCGTTTGCAGCAATTAGCATTAGAAGAGAGCTAAGTTTAATCAGTTTTCACAAATCTATTCAAAATTCTAAGTAATTTAGCTTTTTTTTCTAGAAGGCCCTGGTTGATCTCCTTTGTTCTGCTGCCCGTTTGTGTAATAACTACCATTTCTGCAACCGTTCTTTGCAGCTGAGAGGCTGCATCAAAGCCTTCTGTATGCTCTAGCATAAAAAACAACAACAAAAAAACGTATAAATACGTCTTTGGGTCACTTACAACATTAAAAAAAAACGTATTTACACGTTATTGGGAGCAAATGAGTTGTTAGTGTGAATGCTTGTATGTCTATATAGTCCCTATGATTGGCTTGCGACCAATTCAGGATGTACTCTACCTCTCACCCAATAGTCAGCTGGGATTGGTCAGATAGGTCATAGGTAAGATGTGGATAAGGTCGGGCAAATCCCCTGCTTACAGATGACCAAAATATCTCGATAAGAAGAAAAATTAAGACATGGTCCAACCCCTGGTTCACCAATGATCTGAATTGTTTTGCCATCCTAATACCTTTTCCATGTCATGCTTCACTTATTTGTGGAAGGTGTAATAGCGTATACCAAAACACAATGATATAATACAAAGTAGGCTGTCATCGAACGTACAATAATGAGGTTTATGTCTGCTCTCATATACTGGATGTGTGAGTGTGTCAGAACTCAACGATTTGACACTGCTGTCTGCCTTCTGTTGTTTGATTGGAGTTTTGGTGATGTCTTCCCTCTGATGTTCTCCTTTTTTGCTATTCTGCTGTATCATTCATATTTGACAGGTGTAAACTAAAGAGCTGTTTTCCTACAGACAGTACAACTTGTTTGCAACTTGAGCATAGTCTGTGTTCTGTAAGAGTGTGTTTCACCTTCCTTATACCTTCTATCTCGTCTCGTCTCGTTTCCAGGTGGTTTCCATGGGCCTGTACATGGGGGAGCAGGCGTATTTGCGGAGCAGCTGGAACGTTCTGGATGGCTTCCTGGTTTTTGTGTCTTTAATTGACATTGTGGTGTCAATGGCGGGCGGGGCGAAGATCCTGGGTGTGCTCAGAGTCCTCCGTCTGCTCAGGACATTACGTCCTCTCAGGTGCTCTAAAAAGCAACAAATTGCACATTTTTCAAGTTCATAAATATATTAATGACATTATTTGTCGCACAAAATGATTCGGTGCAGTGTCACCGCTTCTGAGGTGATTGGTAATATGACAATGTTCTACATGACATTCAAACAACATTGCGAAATATTCCCAAATGTCTGTCATGATTTTGCATCGGATTCCATTCGATAGCACCGCACCTAATGTTGTATATTCCTTTGTGACCTGACTTTGCGTCCCCGCCTCTCCACAGGGTGATTAGCAGAGCTCCAGGTCTGAAGCTGGTGGTGGAGACTCTCATTACCTCTCTCAAACCTATCGGCAACATTGTTCTCATCTGCTGTGCTTTCTTCATCATCTTTGGTATTCTTGGTGTCCAGGTAGGCCAAGTTTATACACGATACATTTCATAATGTGTCTTAATCTTGCAGCTTTTAACCCTGCTAATCAGTGGTCATTTAGCAGGGACTGTACCTGGTTATCTTGTTTTTGTGTTCACTTCTAAAAGAATTCACTTAGTCACTTAATGAAACAGCAAAACGTCCTTAGCTGGAGATCAGCTCATTATTTCACTCCGTGTTCTCTTATCCAAGGCTCATTTGTTTGTGGTCTCTTTTTCCAACAGCTGTTTAAAGGCAAGTTCTTCTACTGCTTGGGGCCTGATGTTAAAAACATCACCAACAAATCAGATTGTCTACAAGCCAGCTACAAGTGGGTTCACCATAAGTACAATTTCGACAACTTGGGGCAGGTTAGTGCTGTTTTTGTTTATTGTATAAAAAATATTGTGTGTACTGCACCTTAGGTTGTCATTCTTCTCCCCCTCAATTATTGTTCAGGCCCTGATGTCCTTGTTTGTACTGGCCTCTAAGGACGGTTGGGTCAACATCATGTATCACGGTCTGGATGCTGTCGGTGTGGACCAACAGGTAAACACTTGGAAGAACCAAACACCTCACTATTTTACAACAATCTAATATTACATTTCCATTTTTTTCTGTCAAGTCGTCCAAAATCAAATGTCAATGAATCACTGACATATCTAATTAATCCCACTCTCCCTTCTCTCCTTTTCCACCCTAACAAACGTAATCGTACTCTTCAACAATAGCCGGTGACCAACAACAACCCTTGGATGCTGCTCTATTTCATCTCCTTCCTCCTCATCGTCAGCTTCTTCGTCCTCAACATGTTTGTGGGTGTGGTGGTGGAGAACTTTCACAAGTGCCGCCAGCACCAGGAGGTAGAGGAGGCTAAAAGGCGTGAGGAGAAACGTCAGCGGCGTATGGAAAAAAAGAGGAGAAGTAAGATGAAGCGGGCGACAACAATGGCAGGACGGATGTTATTTAATGTCAAATCTGACCTGTTTATAAATCATCTATATTTTGATGAGGATAGCATGTTTTTGGTGCCCTTCGTCAGCATGATTAAGCAAAGACAGAAAATAATTTAAATCGATCTTCAGTGGGAGGACAAGTGCCAACAAAGCCTTTTTAGCAGACACTAAATTAGGTGGCGGACACTTAACATTTTTAACCCTGTCAACAGGGTATAAATTCCAAGTGCAGCTAAAAATCGATATCCATCATCATCTTTTTTTTTTTTTTTTTTTTTAATTACATCAATGACTCAGCTATCTTGTATATCATTTGATATATGTTATATACTATGTCCGGACAGTCTTTCACTTGAAACTAAAAGGTGAAAGAAGAAATTTAACAATACCTGGCATTATTGACATATTTGATAGAGATTTTTTTTTTTAACTTTATGAATGCTCTTTGTAGGAAGGTAGAACTTTATTGATTTTCAGTTGATACGGTAGGTACCTCATTGATCAACACAGTATTTTGGATAGTGAAGTAATTATTTAATACGCTAAGTTGCTTATGAATTTCTGGTAACTTTAAAGGTACAGTGTTTAATATTCAGTGCAATCTAGTGGAGAACTAATAGAATTCAATTATTTTTAAGCACGCGCACCACTGTGCCTCAGACAGAGCACACCAATTACTACCGATAAGTGACGATTGCTGTAAGACTGCAAGGGAAGCGCAGCTTCCCCAAAATGCACCTCTCCCTGAAAAAAAATAAAGTGAAAAAATGTGCACTGCTGTGTGGACAATTTATGCGCTATAAAAACTTAATCTTTTGTTCAGAATCAGCTACTTATCACAAACTGACACGACTTCCTTCTAATTCATCCCTGCAGTTCCACAGTATTTTTATTTATTTATACAGTCGGACGCTGATTCGTAGAGTGGGTTGTTCCACTGCATAAAACTGGACGGTTATTGGATGAATGCTGGACTTTTCCCCGCCTCTCGGACACTCCGCGTCTCTGGTGGTTTATGGAACAGTGGGCCAGCACGGACATTTGGCTGCTGAGTGATGATTAGATGATCTGTCTGAGGTGTTAAAAAAAAAAAAAAGAGCTTTCCCTCATTTGATTGACCACCAGCCACTGTTACCGATTTATTATTTGGCGTGAGCGAGCAACCTATCGAGCCAAAGCTAGCGTGAGCGGCAAACAAGAGTAGTTAGCAAGGACTCACTAAAATGTCCACCAAGAGCGGCTAGCAAGAACTAGCTGGAGTGAATAACGAGCAGCTAACGGGAGAAGCTAGCAAATGCTAGTGAGAACAAGTTGCAGGAGCTCAAATCACAGTACCACCTGCAGGTCCCAGCTGTTGCAGCTACCACCGACTACCACTGCTTTTGCAAAGTTCTTCTCTTTTGAGTGTCTGTAGCAGAAAGATGGTGGCGAATCAAGTCAGGTTCCAGTGCGGTGCAGACTATGTAATATAAGTAGTGATTACTAAACCCTGTATTAAAAAAAAATGTTCATTGATGTGATAGAACATATTTTGTTTGCATATTATTGAAATTAATAGGTTTTTAAAATGAATGAATCATTAGTTTTCCATTAGATGGCAACAAATAATACACATTGTCCCTTTAAAAGAAAAACTCTGATAAGGTGCAACTATTACCTGTTTTACAGCTTATTTCAATTGCATCTTTCCACCCACAGAAGCCCAAAAGCTTCCCTACTATGCCAGCTACAGCAACGTGCGTCAGATGATCCACACACTGTGCACAAACCACTACCTGGACCTCATCATCACGTTCATCATCTGCATCAATGTCATCACTATGTCCCTCGAGCACTACAATCAACCTCACGTAAGACATGATTTATGTATGAGACTGTGGTCTTGCTCTGATGTCCTCATTTACTACAGATTTCACTTCCCTTTGTTGTTTTTTTGTTGTTTTTAACACATTCTAATGCATCTCACTGCAGTCTTGTCCACAAATCTGCATTGAGGCATATGTTGGCAGTGGCTGAAGCCGATACAATGATCTGTGACTGCACTGCTTAGTTGATGTGAGGAGCTAGACAATACCTGTTAAATCATTGGTAATGAGGCATTTTGGGGAGAAGAAGCATTAAAGAGTGAGGTGAAGAGTGAGGATCTTTCATATGAAATACCCAATCGACCTTTATCATAGAGCAAAATGAGCCAGAATCATATACTGTAACGTTTTTAGTGGATCCAGAAAACACAGACAAATAAGTGAATTCACAAACAGATTTATTTACAACAGAAAACTAAGCACACAGGCAAAAGTACAACAAAAAGAGCTTGCAATGGCAAGAGAAAATGTAATAACAAAAAACGCACGCAATAATTACATGGAACCGTGAACACACTTGAGCCAGTCCAAAATGGCAGCACTGCAAAGTACAACAAAAATCTTCAAAACTTACAAAAAATAAGACAGGAAGGCAAGAACAAAGTCTAGGTTACAAACGAGGTCTAGGAGTGGAGGCTATCAAGTGAATAGTCCGACAGGAGCAGAAGCAGCCTCTTAAATATACAAGACATAATTGCTGATGAGCAGCAGCTGTGCAGTCTTATTGGCGCCACCGCAGGTCAGACTCAAACTGGAATTACAACAAGACAACTGACACACAATTCACACTGACTGCGGAACGGCCGCCGTACGGACACCACAATAGAACGCATTCAAGTCTACGTGTCAATTCCAACCAGCTGCATCTGCGGTGCGGTGCGGAACGGATGCGGCGATGCGGAAGGTTTCCACAAGCATTCTATTTTTTCCGGATTTTCATGAAGCTGGAGAAATTACACGAGCTGGGCAGGAAGTCAAGGTGTCTTGCATCAAAGTAAATGCAGGATATGTCAAAATAAAACCGTTTGCACACTCGATTTTTGGGGGAGGGACGCTAGCTAACTACATAGCATGATGACATGAGTTGGACATTTAAGACAAAATATTAACTCAAAATAAATTTAACATGACAAAATAACACTATTTAAACACAAAACGCACTTACCCATGGTAGAAGAGACATGGTAGAAGTCCTAGAAATAATGTCCAAAAAGCATATCGATGTGACAACATAAAAAGCTAAATGTACAAAAGCTAAAGGTCGGTTAATGTTTAAAAAGAAAAATAATAATTCTTTGAACAGTCTACCCATGTCAACTCCAATCTCTGAAAATATCAAAACAATTGCCACAGTATTTTTCATTTCATGGGCATTAAGACTTTTTCTCACTTATGCAGTTGCAGTGTATGTAAACTTTCAAGCACAGCTGTATGTACCGTATATTTATTTGATTTTAATGTATTTAAATGGCCTTTTTTTTAAAAAAAAATATACATATTGAACCCTTCCGTGGTTTGTTGTTGTTTTTCTTAAAAAAAAACATAGTCATTATGAAATTAAACAAAATAGCCTGGAATCATTGTTTTGAGATGGAAATTGAATATCTAAGTCAGGCTGCATAACTAAGCATAAGTGCAACTCTGGTTCCTTTTTCGATAAGTGGTTAAATGTGCATATTTGCACTTTTATGAATAGATGATGCTGTGTTCATGCCTCTGGCCTGCCTGCCTTTTCCTCTCCAAACAATGGGGACGATTCCAGAACAGTTTCCCACTTTCCTCCTGCTTGGTGCAGCTGATACTCCTCCATCTTAGCTGCACACAGACACACACTCACACTCGCGCCTCTTGACTGTCTTTTCCCAGTCTCTAGATCTCGCCCTGAAGTACTGCAATTATTTCTTCACCTCCACTTTCGTGCTGGAATCCATACTCAAGCTCATCGCTTTCGGCTTCCGCCGCTTCTTCAAAGACAGGTGCAGTGTGAATTTGTTCATTTATTGTGTGCACGTGCTAAGATGTATAAAAGTGAATAATTCCTTTGCATAATCAGCATGAACCTTCAGCCTTGCCGTGAAGAAAACCTTGCAAACCATTTCAGTGTGTAGCCTGTTGGATTGTATTCTGAAAACTGAACATTTGGGTCTAATGAGTTAAATCATTGGTACTGAACAAGGGGGGAAATGAAATGCCATAGTATGCACTGGCAATGATCTGCCTAATGCACATACAGTAAATGTCACAATAATTGACCATCATCTTCTTGGGTTTGTCGTACATCATTAACAAATGCATGGAACATTACAAATATTTTGTTTCATCTGACTGTTGGCACGGTTAAATTAAATCCATCAGTATGTTTCATACAGGGCATTTAAATGAAACGCCACATTGATCTGGATTCATATATTGATTGTACTGATTTGATGCATTTCTGTATTTGGGAATAAGTTGAATTGATCATAATCAATTATTTATATTCGCCATTGAAGTTCCTGGCAGCCTTTTTTTTTTTAACCAATCTAAGGTTTATAATGTACAAAGTAAAACATACAATATGCATGTGTACTAGTAACTTCAAAGTAACTCCATCTAATGGTGTAAGACTGTGAATGTCGTTACAACTTGCTTTGGCGTTTTAATAACTGATATCTTGTTCTCAGGTTTATCTCTACTCAGTGTATGCCTGATTTAAGTGAGTTATAATTTGGAAGTGATTAAATTAACACAGATGACAATTTAATACCATTAAAATAGGAAGAAATAGATCAGGTCACAGAATAAATGGAAGGAAGTTGTCTGACAAATGTGTAGGATGTTCGTCTGGACTGATCCAAGAAAGAACGAGGACTAATGAGTGAAAATATGAGCGCAAGATGGGGGCGGATGCGCGTTAACGCGTCAAATGTATTTCAAAGTGTCACCAACAGATACAAGTGGTCACTGTGCATCATGTCATTTTTTTCTGGCCCTAGTGGCTGTCAGGCCACATTAATAACAGCCGGGGACCCACAAACACAAGATCAGCGATTGTGAGATTCTAGATTATTATGTATGTTGTGAGACTGACTGTCGATGCAGACTCATTTATTTCGTTTTCCTTATTGCGTCAGAGTCAGACATTGTTCTGTTCTTGCATCTGAGCAAATCACCTTGTAAATAAGACAAAAAAACAGCTGCTACTCTCAATCCAAAGGCCCTGAAGCAGTAAAAATCATTTACCACGATAACAAGTGCCATAAAGGCAAGTGAGCAAGGTCCATTTTATATGATAATATCAGGCAAGTACTATTTTTCAACACAAAAGGAAATGATGGAAGTAAGCACATTTAGATTAAGAATTTACAGTGGAGATTTTTTTGAAGCAGCATTGTTGTTTGTAGTGCAATTTTGTAAATTGGCCAGACCTCAGCCATCTATAAAGTAACACAGGCCAAAAGGAACTTGAATGTATCACAAATAGAGCGGCTATTGATTGCTGGCAAACACTACAAAGTAACAAACTGACTGCACCACAATGACTACCGTCAAAATTCACATTGTGCAGGCCAAGAAGTGAGTTTGTAATTCAATTACCACAGGCTAGAATGAAGCACTTAAACGCCCCAAATAATCATTTCTCCTAACCAATAACTAGCACAGATTAAAAAAAAAATAGCATTTGAACACATTGGAGAGACCAAAACTAATACCTTAAGTAGCTTAACACTCATCATAAAGTAACTTGAACACCCCATAAAATCCACAATAAATCATCCAGTAGCACCAGGGCAAAAATTTGCCTTTAAACTCATTGCAAATCATGCAGTTAGGACACTGACTACCTCCACTCAACTCAACTCTGTATTTGTAGAGCACTTTAAAACCGCCTCCTCTGTTTTCTGACGATGACGCCCAGGGATAGCAGATAAAATCAAAACAGCTGAAGCCCTAGAATTGAACCCTGTGGAACACCATACGTTTCTTCATACATGTGAATTCATATTGCGCATATACGTCCGACCACTTTCCACAGTATATGTGTGCTTGTGTCAGGTGGAACCAACTGGACCTTGCCATTGTGCTTCTGTCCGTGATGGGCATCACACTGGAGGAGATCGAGATCAGCGCTGCGCTGCCCATCAACCCCACGATCATCAGGATCATGAGAGTGCTAAGGATAGCGCGAGGTACGTGTCGCACAAGATTTAATTCAAATTGAAAAGAGCTGACTTTAGCTTGGTTTTGAGACGTCTGTTATGTTAGTATTAGAAGGGACAGTTTGTACCTGAATGCCCTCATTGAATTGATGTACCACCCACATATTTGCACAGTCCTGAAGCTGCTGAAGATGGCGACCGGAATGAGAGCCCTGTTGGATACGGTGGTCCAAGCCCTGCCTCAGGTACACACTCACATGCGTGCTCACGCAAACACACATCAGTGTGAATGGCCCGCTGTCAAAGAATTCCCAGTTGTCGCTTTTCCCTCTGTCAGCCAGCAACTTTTAATAGATGACTCACTCATGCCTCACGCTCATACTGTGTCACAACAGCGTGTGTACTCAAATCACTAGGGGCTCCCTAAACCAAGTCTGGGGCGCCAAAATCGGTGGCGTCCTTGACCCAAGTTCCCTGACCATTCCCAGGAAACCTTTCTACTCGCCAAGTAGGTTAAGCAATGTATTATCCTAAGCAAAGTAGCAGACAGCAGAGTAAATATTCTGCCAGAATTATCATATTTTACACAAATAATTTCATGTAAATATATTCTAAATGGACAATAGTAATTGGACGCCTGGTCTACAGGGAGTGAGAATAGCATCAGAGGACTTTTGCAGAATTCCTGGTGTCTATCTTGAGAAGGTTTGGACTTGAGAGAGTCTGACTCACAGTCTCTGTTGTAGTTTACTAAGTTGTAGTTTTTAAGTTCTTTCAAGGGATTGTAATGATGGGCTAGACAGGCTCTTGTACACCTAAAGCCTGGTTCACACGGCAGGAGAATTGGCCCGATTTTAGCCCCGAATTTCCCCTCCCGACAATCATAAGGACGCGCCGAGACGCAAGCGATAATCTTCACAGATAATCCTGCCACCACACACAGCGCCTCCCGATATTGGCGCTCGGAAGGACCCCCGACTTGAAATCGGGTATGTTGGATTTTTTGGCCCGATTTCGCTCCGCGCAGCAGATTGACAGTGACGTGCAGCCAATCAGAAAGCGAGCCAGCGAGGAAGCCGGTGGGAATCCAAAATCAAATCAGCACCGAGCCGAGGGCAAGCGATGTCTCGGCAGTGCCCATTTACACTCCTTTATTAAACAAGACCTTTTCTTTTTATGCCGCTTTTCCGGTTGAAAACCAGGATCCACTCATGTTGACGACTCGGAAGCCACGTTTAATCTCGAGAGGTGTGTGGAGTGTGTTGATTGTGCAGTGTGACCGCACACCACGCACGGTACGTTCAAAACTGGAACTCCCGTGATTTTTTCTCTTCACGTGTGGGGTCTGTCAAAGATTGGAAATCGGCCGACAATTTTAAAATCTTGCCGTGTGAACCAGGCTTAACTCAGTGTTTCCCAACCCTGGTCCTCGGGGCACACTATCCAGCCTGTTTTCCATGTCTCCCGATTCCAACGCAGGTGAGGATCGTTATCAGGCTTCTCCAGAGCTTGCTAATGAGATGTCATTGGAATCATCTGCGTTGCAAATAGAGAGACATAGAAAACAGGCTGGATAGTGTGCCCTGAGGACCAGGGTTGAAAAACACTGACCTAACTCATCCAAATCAAACTATTTAGACCTTGTGTATTATATACTTCCCATATTTTTTCTACTTTGTCTCAACTATTTTAGTAAAAATCAAATTAAAATTGATTAAAGGCATAGTCTTCCATTTTCACTCAGGAAAATGCACTATATAAATACAGGATGTATACACATGAACTTCTCAGTCTACACCTCTGGGCTTCTGTTAATGTGTGGTGGTGATTTTTTCCTAAACGCCCAACTCACTCACTAAAAAATAACAAAAAAACAATAATAATCCGTGCGTGCTGTCAAGTTGCCGCGGGAGTGACGTCATGCAGCCGACAAATTCGCCAAGCCCTGTCAGCGACACGCCCCCCCGCCAACCCCCGCTCTGCGATTGGCTGGAGGGGTAAACAACTGTCTGTTCACAGAAACGTCCCGCTGTTGACAAAACAAACACAAAATGACAAAATACAGGCTGGGGGGGCTGGGCGTTTAGGAAAGAATCACCACCACACATTAACAGAAGCCCAGAGATGTAGACTGAGAAGGAGTTCATGTGTATACATCCTGTATTTATATAGTGTATTTTCCTGAGTGAAAACGGAAGACCGTGCCTTTAAGAAGTGTTGTCCAATACTTTTGTTTATAAAGGGTCAGGCCTTATGTCAGTTACCAAGTAAATGAAATACACTCCTCTGGTGCACATGTTCTTTTGAGGACAAGCAAACGTGCTGACCCTCCGAAAGTAAGACAAAGCTAACACAAGAAATGAGGAGGTTAGCGACAATCTGAAGAGAGGTTCCAACTTCCTCGTTTGTTTTTTTATTGATCTGCTCTCATTAACACTGAGGCCTTTGCTCTGTCCCAAGGGTGCCCAGGGAGGTAATTAAAACTCAGGCTAATTAAACAGTTCCAGGGAGTATCTCTCACTTTCTCTCTGTTTTGTAGAAGTGTGTGCTTGTTTGAGGTCAGGAAAGCTACAGGTGATAGATGATAGGACCTGCAGTCATGTCTTTTTGATTTTTCCAGGTTCATGCTGTGCCCCCCTTTAAAGGGGCTGAGCTTGTGCCTTATTTTTCCCTCTTCTTTCCTTATGTTATTATTTTTTTTGGTCCATTGAAGAAACTCGTGGTGCTTATGCAAGACGCCAGGCTTCCCATTTTGCCTTTCTCTGCTGGGAATAGCCCTTTCAGGGATCAATTAATTCATCGGAATTTGAATGAATCTTAATCTGAGGAGTTCTATCAAACTTTGTAATGTTTGTGTGTTTCAGGTGGGTAACCTGGGTCTGCTCTTCATGCTACTGTTTTTCATCTACGCCGCCTTAGGAGTAGAGCTTTTCGGAGAACTTGGTGAGTAACCTTTTCACCAAACGCATGCAAACGTCTCTAGGTTAGAACATGTGTCACGGTAGCGCTCTTTCATGACGTGTTTTGTCCTAACTACTTTGAGGTGGGTACATGATATTGCGCTGCAATTACCGTAATTTCCGGACGACAAAGTGCACCTGATTAAAAGCCTCAACAGCTAAATTTAGCCATAAAAAGAAATTTGTACATATTAATCATGTTGTATAATTAGTTGTAGCTCTCCATATTATATCAGGCTATAACATGGGAAACTTTTATTTACCTTAAACAAGGGTAGTTCCCCCCAAAAAACAATGCCGAACACAGCTAACTGACACAGTATTGCCTAGAACCTCTGTCTCTCTTGTCACTTGAGTCCCCCAGGACAGCACCTGTCATCCATTGCCAGCGATGGTGGGAGTCGGGTAGCGAAACAAACAGAGAGTGGGGAGTTCCCATCCAGAGATGGCTGTATTCATGGCACTTGTTCCCTATGCTCATTACTGTAAACTCAACTCAAAATTCTTCTTTTTTGCTGTCGATTGCTCACAGCCACACATCACAGTAAATACACAAACTTCCGCATTCCTCTCTCTGGGAGCCCGCCTCTCCCTTAACCACCAATGGCTGATGAATATTCAGTCTTTCATTGGTCCACTGTGACATGTTCGGCAATATCATTGGTTAGATGTGATGAGACTTGAAGCTTGTCAGTAAAAATTCATGAATAAACCTTGACATATTAAAAGCTGCAGGGTTCAAAGCATGGGAAAAAAGTCCGGCTTATAGTTCATAAATTATGGTACTAGAAAAGTGACATGTTTTAATTTAAGGTTGTGTTGAAATTTTTCACAGGACTTTACATCTTGTCATAGGTCAAAAAGACTGTATCTTGATTCAGTTTTGATTTATTGATGAATCCAAACCTGCTAGTTGTTTTTGACATTTTTATTTTTTTTTTAAACCTTTTTGTGACAAAACACTGTCAGTTTCAAGTTTTTGCTGGTCTTCACTAATAGTGAACAATTCTTTGCATTCCCACATATAAATGGAAGATGTCTCTCCTTTATCTAATTGCTCCAGATAAAATGTGGCGGCTCTAGTGTTTTTCATGCAGGCGTTAAAGCGAATCCAGCTGGTGCGCCCAAAATCTCATTGACTCACATTAAAAGCAACATATTTTCTCTCCATCCTTAACGTCTTTTCATTAGTTCTCTCACAGTTAGCCAACAGGGAATCAACCCACTCTCCAGTGCTCTGAAAGTACTGTCCTTAAATGCCACGTTGCTACAAGAACATACACTCATCATCTTGTTAAATTTCTGCCATGCTTGAGAAATGTCTCTCTTTCTTGAGGTCATGTTTAATACTATTTTGGGATTCAAGCTCAAGGACAAATAGGGCAACAGGTTTCCTTGCTATTAATCAAAAAAACGACTTCAAGGCATCTTAGCAGCTGTGATGTTGCAGTTTTAAAAGAGAGCAATGTCTTATGTAGAACGGCGTGCCGAATTTCTCGAAATTATCTCTTGTGACATCAAACTGTATTTTCCCCTCTCTTTACATCATCCCTTCTGCTTTCTGCGTGACTTCCTCCCTCTTCCCCTGCATCCCCACTTCTCATCCGTAGTTTGCAATCAAGACTACCCGTGCGAGGGCATGAGTCGTCACGCTACCTTTGAAAACTTTGGCATGGCCTTCCTGACTTTGTTTCAAGTCTCGACGGGCGACAACTGGAATGGCATCATGAAGGTGCGTTCAATTTTCTGCATGCTCACTTCTTCAATAGCAGATGGGCCGTACCGCTTGCAAATTACTCACTGTCTGAAAAGATTTAACTCAAATCATTCAACCAAGTACCGACAAGATGCCCTGAGAGAGACAAAAGACAAACTATCCTTTGTCTTAATCGTGACTTCCGATGGAGGAGAAATGTGCTGGCTCAGCGAAGGGCTACACAAATTTCCGCTCTGATGGGTAGGGAAGTGACTGTGGCTCATTGCGCACGCATACCAAACACTAATTACCCTTGAACGCACACCTCCTACAGCTATCCACCTTCCCAATACACTCCTAAGCTACACGGATGATGAGAAATTACATTATGGAGCTGCAGCAAATGTGGACAATACAGGAAGTGGCTGGGGACTCTGGCATGTGAAAATGTGAGGTAAAATAGAGAAATAAGATGAACATTTACCCTGACCAGGATTTATCAATGGTGATTGATGAATGTAAAAGGAAGGGTTTAGAACTCTTGTTTCAGAGCAGTGTTTTGTAAGGTGCTGCTTTGTTGTTTTAAAGATAATTAATTGGTTCCGTGTAATAAAACTCCAATTGCCCACAATATTAGACATGTCTATAAGAACTAACACAGTACAAGGGTGTATCAACAATTTAGCCTTTACCAGGAAGAATAATGATCCGTTTTGACACTGTCAATGACAAGTCATTCAACTATACACTACTCACAATAAATTAAGGATGTTTGACTTTTAACATTTAAAGATGAACCTAAATGCGCTAAACATTACATGTGAAATAAATTGCCTTTCTCTCAACTTTTGAACGTCGAACTGTGAATCAGCCAATACATTTTCTGGTTCAATTAGAATTGCTATTTACTTACTTCATTGGACCAAGACGACCCCGAACATTTGATAACAGACCCTCAAACAGGATGTTGCCAAAGTAACATCAAGTAAGAGAAAGACTTGAAGAGCCACCAAAACGTGGATATTGTTAAATATTTTAATGGGTCAAACATCTATTTTGAATGTTGCTGTTGAGCTCCATGTGAGAGAACTTCCCTCCCAAAAAACTTGCAATTTTTAAAAAAAATGTATTTTTTATTTTTTTTTTAAGACTCCTGACATCCGTTTGTGAATATGAAAAGTTGTTTTGAGAAACAGTGTAAACTTTACATTTGTCTTTAATTTAAATCCCACTTGAAACATGGAGCATAAATTTGACATTTGTGGCGAAAGTAGAGCCCCACAAACGGTTCATCACACGCAACAATGACGTCACATCATATTCAGTAGATGTTTCAATGAAATTAAGAGATAGAGGAGTGTTGCCTCGTTACACCAAAATATTTCTGCATCCTCCGACCTCACTCCGGTGATATATGATGAAAAATGAGCCCTGTACACGGAGGATCACATTTACTTCTGTAAACACTGCCACGTGACATTGTTTTAGTTTTTTCGTGCACGTCACTCTACGTCATGCTCTTTGCGCATGTGTCACACCTACCTTTATTAGGGCCCGAGCAGCGACCGCTGCGAGGTCCCTATTGTTTTTCAAGGAATTCTTATTATTAGGGCCCGAGCAGCGGCGGCGGCGGTGCCGCTGCGAGGCCCTATTGTTTTTGTAGGAATTCTTCTTATTATTAGGGCCCGAGCAGCGACCGCTGCGAGGTCCCTATTGTTTTTCAAGGAATTCTTATTAGGGCCCGAGCAGCGGCGGCGGCGGTGCCGCTGCGAGGCCCTATTGTTTTTGTAGGAATTCTTCTTATTATTATTCTTATTAGGGCCCGAGCAGCGGCGGCGGCGGTGCCGCTGCGAGGCCCTATTGTTTTTGTAGGAATTCTTCTTATTATTATTAGGGCCCGAGCAGCGGCGGCGGCGGTGCCGCTGCGAGGCCCTATTGTTTTTGTAGGAATTCTTCTTATTATTAGGGCCCGAGCAGCGGCGGCGGCGGTGCCGCTGCGAGGCCCTATTGTTTTTGTAGGAATTCTTCTTATTATTAGGGCCCGAGCAGCGGCGGCGGCGGTGCCGCTGCGAGGCCCTATTGTTTTTGTAGGAATTCTTCTTATTATTATTATTCTTATTATTATTCTTCTCCGCAAACAATCGCATTTTTGAGACGCTAAACGTGAACGAAAACTCACCAAACTTTACACGCACATCAGGCCTGGCGAAAAATTTGATATTTTAAAGTCGCCATACATGATAACAGAAAAATGGCTCCATAGCGCCACCTACATAGGTTAAACGGATCCCTGTCCCGCTACGATTGTCCTATGGCGACGAAAATTGTGTGGCACCCGTAGCACATCCAGATGAACAAAAACCTCTTTGATGTGTGTACCCTAAAATAGACAGAAAGTGAGGTATGATCATCTGACTGTCCAATTTTGGCCCAGTTTTGCACATTTACAGGGGTCATACTTTTGCCCGCTTCTCCTACACGGTTAACCCGATTAACTTCAAACTTGGGATGGACCATCTCAACACCTGGGACAACATCATTGTAAAAAATCTAAAGTTTTTGATATACTATATGACGTCGGCGACGCATCAAATTTAGAGTTTAAAAATTCTTACTTCATGAAGCATTGCCGGTTGTACGTTTAATCTAGAGCTACGAAAATTTGTACACATATGTAACAGGCTATGACCTACAAAAAACTCTTTTTGAACCATATGCTAAACCTCACAGGAAGTCCGCCATTTTGATTTATTTTGGAACGTGTTGCCATTTTTTTGGCCATTTCATTGGGGTCTTATTTTAACGAACTCCTCCTACAGTGTTTATCCGATCATCTTCAAACTTGGTGTGATTCATCTTAAGATGTTGAAGATGAAAAGTTATTGAAAGCTTTGTATTTCGTCGCACGCTGTTGTCATGGCATGCACTGTTTGCAAAGGAAAAAAAATATCCTTAAAGAAGCATTGCCAGTTGTACGAAGCAGCTAGAGCTACGAAAATTTGTAGACATATGTAACAGCCCAAGATGTACAAAAAAGTCTCTTGGTGCCCTGTGCTAAACCCAACAGGAAGTCCCCCAGGGGCCGGGCATCACATTTTAAGATAAAAAAATCCTCTTTAACAAAGCATACCCGGCTGTACGTTTCACCTAGAGTTACCAAAATTTGTAGAGGTATATAACAGCCCTCGAGGTACAAAAAACTCTTTTTGAACCATATGCTAAACCTAACAGGATGTCCGCCATTTTTATTTACTTTGGAATGTGTTGCCATTTTTTGGGCCATTTCATAGGGGTCATATTTTAACGAACTCCTCCTACAGAGTTTATCCGATCATCTTCAAACTTGGTGTGACTCATCTTAAGATGTTGAGGATGAAAAGTTATTGAAAGCTCTTTATTTCGTCGCACGCTGTTGTCGTGGCATGCACTTTTTGCAAAGGAAAAAAATCCCTCTTAATGAAGCATTCCCAGTTGTACGAAGTAGCTAGAGCTACAAAAAATTGTAGACATATGTAACAGCCCACAGTGTACAAAAAAGTCTCTTGGTGCCATGTGCTAAACCCAACAGGAAGTCCCCCAGGGGCCGGGCATCACATTTTGAGCTAGAAAACTCCTCTTTAACGAAGCATTCCCGGTTGTACGTTTCACCTAGCGCGATGATAATTTGCAGGCATACATAAGAGCCCACGATGTACAAAAAAGTCTCTTGGAACCATGTGATAAACCAAACAGGAAGTCTGCCATTTTGATTTACGATGGGATTTGTTGCCATTTTTTGTGGCCTTTTTCAGTTGTCATATTTTAACGAACTCCTCGTACAAAGTTCATCCGACCGTCTTCAAACTTGGTGTGTTTCATCTTAAGATGTTTAAGATGCAAAGTTATCAAAAGTTTTTTATTTTGTCGCACGCTGCTGCTATAGCGATGCAGTTTGCCAAGTGAAGTGCTGCTTTGTTTTTTTATCTATACATGTGTGAAAACTTATGAAACTTTGCAAACACATCAGACTTGTCATGAACATGAATTTTTAGAGATTTATTGTGCAATTTGCAATAAATAGCGCCCTCTAGACATTTTTATGAAGTATTTCCGATTGTATGATTCTGCTAGATTTGTGAAAATTAGGACAGACCCCTATCAGCCTAATACCTACAAAAAAGTATTATGTAGCCATTTGCCAAACCAAAGAGGAAGTCCGCTATTTTGATTTTATTTTGGGAATTATACATCATTTTTGGCCTCTTTCATTAAACTTTGCACAGACAAGGCATGGAAAAAACTAACATTTTAAATGGTCCTTGTTCCATGTAACAGTACCCCAACGTGCCAGTACCCTGACGTGCAAGTAACCCAACGTTGTGCTCAATAGCGCCCTCTATGCATTTTTATGGAGCATTTCCAATTGTATGATTCAAGCGATACACAACTAAAGATGACTTGACCTAGATTTGTGAAAACTGGGAGGCATACCTATTAGCTTAAGACCTACAAAAAGTATTCTGTAGCCGTATGCTAAACCTAAAAGGAAGTCCGCCATTTTGAATTTATTTTGGGAATTGCACACCATATTTTGCGTTTTGATTAAACTTTGCACATACAAGGCTTGTCAAAAACATTTTAGATGGTCCTTGTCCTATTTGACAGTACCCCAACGTGCCAGTACCCCGACGTGCAAGTACCCCAACGTGGCCCGGGTTGCGAGGGCCCTTTATAGCTGCTCGCAGCTCTAGTTATTATTCTTCTTCTTCTTTTTCTTTGTTATTATTCTTTTCCGCAAACAACCACATTTTTGAGGCACTAAACATGAACGAAAACTCACCAAACTTTACACGGAGATCGGGCCTGGCGAAAAATTTGATATTTTAAAGTCGCCATACGTGATAACAGAAAAATGGCTCTGTAGCGCCACCTACATAGGTTTAACGGATCCCTGTCCCGCTACGATTGTCCTATGGCTACGAAAATTGTGTGGCACCTGTAGCACATCCAGATGAACAAAAACCTCTTTGATATGTGTACCCTAAAATAGACAGGAAGTGAGGTATGAGTATTTGAATGTCCAATTTTGGCCCATTTTTGCACATTTACAGGGGTCATACTTTTGCCCGCTTCTCCTACACGGTTAACCCGATTGACTTCAAACTTGGGCTGTACCATCTCAAGACCTGGGACAACATCATGGTAAAAAATCTAAAGTTTTTGACATACTATATGACGGTGGCTGGGCATCAAATTTACAGTTTCAAAATTCTTACTTAACAAAGCATTGCCGTGGTACGTTTAATTGAGAGCCACGAAAATTGGTACACATATGTAACAGACTATGATCTACAAAAAACTCTTTTTGAACCATATGCTAAACCTAACAGGAAGTCCGCCAGAGGCGAGGCATCAAATTTTGTGTTTCAAAATTCTTATTTAATGAAGCATTCCCGGCTGTACATTTCACCTAGAGTTACCAACATTTGAAGACATATGTAACAGCCCTCCAGGTACAAAAAACTCTTTTTGAACCATATGCTAAACCGAACAGGAAGTCCGCCATTTTGATTTACTTTGGAACGTGTTGCCATTTTTTGGGCCATTTCATAGGGGTCTTATTTTAACGAACTCCTCCTACAGAGTTTATCCGATCATCTCCAAACTTGGTGTGATTCATCTTAAAATGTTGAAGATGAAAAGTTATTGAAAGCTTTTTATTTCGTCGCACGCTGTTGCCGTGGCATGCACAGTTTGCAAAGGAAAAAATTCCCTCTTAATGAAGCATTCACAGTTGTACGAAGCAGCGAGAGCTACGAAAATTTGGAGACAAATTTAACAGCCCACAATGTACAAAAAAGTCTCTTGGTGCCATGTGCTAAACCCAACAGGAAGTCCCGTAAGGGCCGGTCATCACATTTTGAGGTAAAAAACTCCTCTTTAACGAAGCATTCCCGGTTGTACGTTTCACCTAGCGCTATGATAATTTAGAGGCATACATAAGAGCCCACGATGTACAAAATAGTCTCTTGGAACCATCTTCCAAAACAAACAGGAAGTCCGCCATTTTGATTTACGTTGGGATTTGTAGCCATTTTTTGTGGCCTTTTTTAGGGGTCATATTTTAACGAACTCCTCCTACAAAATTTATCCGACTGTCTTCAAACTTGGTGTGCTTCATCTTAAGATGTTTAAGATACAAAGTTATCGAAAGTTATTTATTTTGTCCCACGCCGTTTCATGGCGATGCATTGTTTGCCAAGTAAAATGCTGCTTTTTTTGGGGGGGGTCTAAACATGTGCAAAAACTCATGAAACTTTACACACACATCAGGCTTGTCATAAGCATGAATATTTCAGAGATTTCTTATTAAATTTGCAATAAATGCTTCAATAGCGCCCTCTAGACATTTTTATGAAGTCTTTCCGATTATATGATTCAGCTAGATGTGTGAATATTGGCAGGCATGCCTAATATATTCAAAAAGTATTCTATATAGCCATGTGCCAATCCATTTTGATTTTATTTTGTTAACTGTGCATCATTTTTGGCCTTTCCATGAAACTTTACAAACACAAAGCATGGCAAAAACGTTTAAAATTTAGATGGTTTCCTATTTGACAGTACCCCAACATGCCAGTACCCCGACGTGCAAATACCCCAACGTGGCCCGGGTTGCGAGGGCCCTTTATAGCTGCTCGCAGCTCTAGTTCTTATTATTATTCTTCTCCGCAAACAATCGCATTTTTGAGACACTAAACGTGACCGAAAACTCACCAAACTTTACACGCACATCAGGCCTGGCGAAAAATTTGATATTTTAAAGTCGCCATACATGATAACAGAAAAATGGCTCCTTAGCGCCCCCTACATAGGTTAAACGGATCCCTGTCCCGCTACGATTGTCCGACGGCTATGAAAATTGTGTGGCACCTGTAGCACATCCCAATGAACAAAAACCTCTTTGAAGTGTGTACCCTAAAATAGACAGAAAGTGAGGTATGAGTATTTAAATGTCCAATTTTTGCCAATTTTTGCACATTTACAGGGGTCATACTTTTGCCCGCTTCTCCTACACGGTTAACCCGATTGACTTCAAACTTGGGATGTACCATCTCAACACCTGGGACAACATCATTGTGAAAAATGAAAAGTTTTTGATATACTATATGACGGCGGCGGCGCATCAAATTTAGAGTTTAAAAATTCTTACTTCACGAGGCATTGCCGGTTGTACGTTTAATCTAGAGCTACGAAAATTGGTACACATATGTAACAGGCTATGACCTACAAAAAACTCTTTTTGAACCATATGCTAAACCTAACAGGAAGTCCACCATTTTGATTTATTTTGGAACGTGTTGCCATTTTTTTGGCCATTTCATTGGAGTCTTATTTTAACGAACTCCTCCTACAGTGTTTATCCGATCATCTTCAAACTTGGTGTGATTCATCTTAAGATGTTGAAGATGAAAAGTTATTGAAAGCTTTGTATTTCGTCGCACGCTGTTGTCATGGCATGCACTGTTTGCAAAGGAAAAAAAATATCCTTAAAGAAGCATTGCCAGTTGTACGAAGCAGCTAGAGCTACGAAAATTTGTAGACATATGTAACAGCCCAAGATGTACAAAAAAGTCTCCTGGTGCCCTGTGCTAAACCCAACAGGAAGTCCCCCAGGGGCCGGGCATCACATTTTGAGCTAAAAAAAAAACTCCTCTTTAACAAAGCATACCCGGCTGTACGTTTCACCTAGAGTTACCAAAATTTGTAGAGGTATATAACAGCCCTCGATTTACAAAAAACTCTTTTTGAACCATATGCTAAACCTAACAGGACGTCCGCCATTTTGATTTACTTTGGAATGTGTTGCCATTTTTTTTGGCCATTTCATAGGGGTCATATTTTAACAAACTCCTCCTACAGAGTTTATCCGATCATCTTCAAACTTGGTGTGATTCATCTTAAGATGTTGAAAATGAAAAGTTATTGAAAGTTTTTTATTTCGTCACATGCTGTTATCGTGGCATGCACTTTTTGCAAAGGAAAAAAATCCTTCTTAATGAAGCATTCCCAGTTGTACGAAGCAGCTAGAGTGACGAAAAATTGTAGACATATGTAACAGCCCAGGATCTACAAAAATGTCTCTTGGTGCCATGTGCTAAACGCAACAGGAAGTCCCCCAGGGGCCGGGCATCACATTTTGAGCTAAAAAACTCCTCTTTAACAAAGCATACCCGGCTGTACGTTTCACCTAGAGTTACCAAAATTTGTAGAGGTATATAACAGCCCTCGATTTACAAAAAACTCTTTTTGAACCATATGCTAAACCTAACAGGACGTCCGCCATTTTGATTTACTTTGGAATGTGTTGCCATTTTTTTTGGCCATTTCATAGGGGTCATATTTTAACAAACTCCTCCTACAGAGTTTATCCGATCATCTTCAAACTTGGTGTGATTCATCTTAAGATGTTGAAAATGAAAAGTTATTGAAAGTTTTTTATTTCGTCACATGCTGTTATCGTGGCATGCACTTTTTGCAAAGGAAAAAAATCCTTCTTAATGAAGCATTCCCAGTTGTACGAAGCAGCTAGAGTGACGAAAAATTGTAGACATATGTAACAGCCCAGGATCTACAAAAATGTCTCTTGGTGCCATGTGCTAAACGCAACAGGAAGTCCCCCAGGGGCCGGGCATCACATTTTGAGCTAAAAAACTCCTCTTTAACTAAGCATTCCCGGTTGTACGTTTCACCTAGCGCTATGATAATTTGCAGGCATACATAAGAGCCCACGATATACAAAAAAGTCTCTTGGAACCATGGGCTAAACCAAACAGGAAGTCCGCCATTTTGATTTATGATGGGATTTGTTGCCATTTTTTGTGGCCTTTTTCAGGGGTCATATTTTAACGAACCCCTCCTACAAAATTTATCCGACTGTCTTCAAACTTGGTATGTTTCATCTTAAGATGTTTAAGATGCAAAGTAATCGAAGGTTTTTTATTTTGTCACACGCTGTTGCCATAGCAATGCATGGGAATTGCACACCATATTTTGCGTTTTGATTAAACACCTAAAGCTATGATAATTTGCAGGCAAACATAAGAGCTCAGGATGTACAAAAAAAGTCTCTTGGAGCAATATGCTAAACCAATCAGGAAGTCCACCATTTTGATTTACGTTGGGATTTGTAGCCATTTTTTGTGGCCTTTTTTAGGGGTCATATTTTAACGAACTCCTCCTACAAAATTTATCCGACTGTCTTTAAACTTGGTGTGCTTCATCTTAAGATGTTTAAGATGCAAAGTTATCGAAAGTTATTTATTTTGTCGCACGCCGTTGTCATGGCGATGCATTGTTTGCCAAGTAAAATGTTACTTTTTTTTTTGGTCTAAACATGTGCAAAAACTCATGAAACTTTACACACACATCAGGCTTGTCATCAGCATGAATATTTTAGAGATTTCTTATTCAATTTGCAATAAATGGTTCAATAGCGCCCTCTAGACATTTTTATGAAGCTTTTGCAAATGTTTTGTGTTTTATGATTCAGCTAGATTTGTAAAAATTGGGATACCTATCAGCCTAAGACTTACAAAAAGGTTTCTAAAGCCATATGCTGAATCAAAAAGGAAGTCTGCCATTTTGATTTACTTTGGTATTTGTAGCCATTTTTTGGGGCCTTTTATAGGGGTCATATTTTCAACAGAACTTATCAGATCGTCTTCATTCTTTGGCGTGTTTCATCTTAAGATATTTAAGATGAAAAGTTATTGAATTTTTTTATTTTGTCACACGCCTTTGCTGTAGCCATGCATTGTTTGTGAAGAAAAATGCTTTTTTGAGAGTCTAAATATGGGTGAAAACTCACAAAACTTTGCACACGCACCAGACCTGTCTAGAACATGAATATTTTATTTAGAGATTTGTTGTGCTATTTGTAATAAATGGCTCAATAGCGCCCTCTAGACATTTTTATGAAGTCTTTCCGATTATATGATTCAGCTAGATGTGTGAATATTGGCAGGCATGCCGAATATATTCAAAAAGTATTCTATATAGCCATGTGCCAATCCATTTTGATTTTATTTTGTTAATTGTGCATCGTTTTTGGCCTTTCCATGAAACTTTAAAAACACAAAGCATGGCAAAAACGTTTACAATTTAGATGGTTTCCTATTTGACAGTACCCCAACATGCCAGTACCCCGACGTGCAAATACCCCAACGTGGCCCGGGTTGCGAGGGCCCTTTATAGCTGCTCGCAGCTCTAGTTATTATTCTTATTCTTATTATTCTTCTCCGCAAACAATCGCATTTTTGAGACACTAAACGTGACCGAAAACTCACCAAACTTTACACGCACATCAGGCCTGGCGAAAAATTTTGTATTTTAAAGTCGCCATACATGATAACAGAAAAATGGCTCCTTAGCGCCCCCTACATAGGTTAAACGGATCCCTGTCCCGCTACGATTGTCCGACGGCTATGAAAATTGTGTGGCACCTGTAGCACATCCCAATGAACAAAAACCTCTTTGAAGTGTGTACCCTAAAATAGACAGAAAGTGAGGTATGAGTATTTAAATGTCCAATTTTTGCCAATTTTTGCACATTTACAGGGGTCATACTTTTGCCCGCTTCTCCTACACGGTTAACCCGATTGACTTCAAACTTGGGATGTACCATCTCAACACCTGGGACAACATCATTGTGAAAAATGAAAAGTTTTTGATATACTATATGACGGCGGCGGCGCATCAAATTTAGAGTTTAAAAATTCTTACTTCACGAAGCATTGCCGGTTGTACGTTTAATCTAGAGCTACGAAAATTGGTACACATATGTAACAGGCTATGACCTACAAAAAACTCTTTTTGAACCATATGCTAAACCTAACAGGAAGTCCACCATTTTGATTTATTTTGGAACGTGTTGCCATTTTTTTGCCCATTTCATTGGGGTCTTATTTTAACGAACTCCTCCTACAGTGTTTATCCGATCATCTTCAAACTTGGTGTGATTCATCTTAAGATGTTGAAGATGAAAAGTTATTGAAAGCTTTGTATTTCGTCGCACGCTGTTGTCATGGCATGCACTGTTTTTAAAGGAAAAAAAATATCCTTAAAGAAGCATTCCCATTTGTACGAAGCAGCTAGAGCTACGAAAATTTGTAGACATATGTAACAGCCCAAGATGTACAAAAAAGTCTCTTGGTGCCCTGTGCTAAACCCAACAGGAAGTCCCCCAGGGGCCGGGCATCACATTTTGAGCTAAAAAACTCCTCTTTAACAAAGCATACCCGGCTGTACGTTTCACCTAGAGTTACCAAAATTTGTAGAGGTATATAACAGCCCTCGAGGTACAAAAAACTCTTTTTGAACCATGTGCTAAACCTAACAGGACGTCCCCCATTTTGATTTACTTTGGAATGTGTTGCCATTTTTTGGGCCATTTCATAGCGGTCATATTTTAACGAACTCCTCCTACAGAGTTTATCCGATCATCTTCAAACTTGGTGTGACTCATCTTAAGATGTTGAGGATGAAAAGTTATTGAAAGCTCTTTATTTCGTCGCACGCTGTTGTCGTGGCATGCACTTTTTGCAAAGGAAAAAAATCCTTCTTAATGAAGCATTCCCAGTTGTACGAAGTAGCTAGAGCTACAAAAATTTGTAGACATATGTAACAGCCCACAATGTACAAAAAAGTCTCTTGGTGCCATGTGCTAAACCCAACAGGAAGTCCCCCAGGGGCCGGGCATCACATTTTGAGCTAGAAAACTCCTCTTTAACGAAGCATTCCCGGTTGTACGTTTCACCTAGCGCGATGATAATTTGCAGGCATACATAAGAGCCCACGATGTACAAAAAAGTCTCTTGGAACCATGTGCTAAACAAAACAGGAAGTCTGCCATTTTGATTTACGATGGGATTTGTTGCCATTTTTTGTGGCCTTTTTCAGGGGTCATATTTTAACGAACTCCTCGTACAAAGTTCATCCGACCGTCTTCAAACTTGGTGTGTTTCATCTTAAGATGTTTAAGATGCAAAGTTATCGAAAGTTTTTTATTTTGTCGCACGCTGCTGCTATAGCGATGCATTGTTTGCCAAGTAAAGTGCTGCTTTGTTTTTTTATCTATACATGTGTGAAAACTCATGAAACTTTGCAAACACATCAGACTTGTCATGAACATGAATTTTTAGAGATTTATTGTGCAATTTGCAATAAATAGCGCCCTCTAGACATTTTTATGAAGTATTTCCGATTGTATGATTCTGCTAGATTTGTGAAAATT
This sequence comes from Festucalex cinctus, assembly GCF_051991245.1. Taxonomy (NCBI): domain Eukaryota; kingdom Metazoa; phylum Chordata; class Actinopteri; order Syngnathiformes; family Syngnathidae; genus Festucalex; species Festucalex cinctus. The sequence continues at coordinate 52,161,258 of NC_135411.1, forward strand.
AGGACAGACCCCTATCAGCCTAATACCTACAAAAAAGTATTATGTAGCCATTTGCCAAACCAAAGAGGAAGTCCGCTATTTTGATTTTATTTTGGGAATTATACATCATTTTTGGCCTCTTTCATTAAACTTTGCACAGACAAGGCATGGAAAAAAATAACATTTTAAATGGTCCTTGTTCCATGTAACAGTACCCCAACGTGCCAGTACCCTGACGTGCAAGTAACCCAACGTTGTGCTCAATAGCGCCCTTTATGCATTTTTATGGAGCATTTCCAATTGTATGATTCAAGCGATACACAACTAAAGATGACTTGACCTAGATTTGTGAAAACTGGGAGGCATACCTATTAGCTTAAGACCTACAAAAAGTATTCTGTAGCCGTATGCTAAACCTAAAAGGAAGTCCGCCATTTAGAATTTATTTTGGGAATTGCACACCATCTTTGGCCTTTTGCACTCACAAAGCTTGTCAAAAACATTTTAGATGGTCCTTGTCCGATTTGACAGTACCCCAACGTGCCAGTACCCCGACGTGCAAGTACCCCAACGTGGCCCGGGTTGCGAGGGCCCTTTATAGCTGCTCGCAGCTCTAGTTATTCTTATTATTATTCTTCTCCGCAAACAATCGCATTTTTGAGACGCTAAACGTGAACGAAAACTCACCAAACTTTACACGCACATCAGGCCTGGCGAAAAATTTGATATTTTAAAGTCGCCATACATGATAACAGAAAAATGGCTCCATAGCGCCACCTACATAGGTTAAACGGATCCCTCTCCCGCTACGATTGTCCTATGGCGACGAAAATTGTGTGGCACCCGTAGCACATCCAGATGAACAAAAACCTCTTTGATGTGTGTACCCTAAAATAGACAGAAAGTGAGGTATGATCATCTGACTGTCCAATTTTGGCCCAGTTTTGCACATTTACAGGGGTCATACTTTTGCCCGCTTCTCCTACACGGTTAACCCGATTAACTTCAAACTTGGGATGGACCATCTCAACACCTGGGACAACATCATTGTAAAAAATCTAAAGTTTTTGATATACTATATGACGTCGGCGACGCATCAAATTTAGAGTTTAAAAATTCTTACTTCATGAAGCATTGCCGGTTGTACGTTTAATCTAGAGCTACGAAAATTTGTACACATATGTAACAGGCTATGACCTACAAAAAACTCTTTTTGAACCATATGCTAAACCTCACAGGAAGTCCGCCATTTTGATTTATTTTGGAACGTGTTGCCATTTTTTTGGCCATTTCATTGGGGTCTTATTTTAACGAACTCCTCCTACAGTGTTTATCCGATCATCTTCAAACTTGGTGTGATTCATCTTAAGATGTTGAAGATGAAAAGTTATTGAAAGCTTTGTATTTCGTCGCACGCTGTTGTCATGGCATGCACTGTTTGCAAAGGAAAAAAAATATCCTTAAAGAAGCATTGCCAGTTGTACGAAGCAGCTAGAGCTACGAAAATTTGTAGACATATGTAACAGCCCAAGATGTACAAAAAAGTCTCTTGGTGCCCTGTGCTAAACCCAACAGGAAGTCCCCCAGGGGCCGGGCATCACATTTTAAGCTAAAAAACTCCTCTTTAACAAAGCATACCCGGCTGTACGTGTCACCTAGAGTTACCAAAATTTGTAGAGGTATATAACACCCCTCGAGGTACAAAAAACTCTTTTTGAACCATATGCTAAACCTAACAGGATGTCCGCCATTTTTATTTACTTTGGAATGTGTTGCCATGTTTTGGGCCATTTCATAGGGGTCATATTTTAACGAACTCCTCCTACAGAGTTTATCCGATCATCTTCAAACTTGGTGTGACTCATCTTAAGATGTTGAGGATGAAAAGTTATTGAAAGCTCTTTATTTCGTCGCACGCTGTTGTCGTGGCATGCACTTTTTGCAAAGGAAAAAAATCCCTCTTAATGAAGCATTCCCAGTTGTACGAAGTAGCTAGAGCTACAAAAAATTGTAGACATATGTAACAGCCCACAGTGTACAAAAAAGTCTCTTGGTGCCATGTGCTAAGCCCAACAGGAAGTCCCCCAGGGGCCGGGCATCACATTTTGAGCTAGAAAACTCCTCTTTAACGAAGCATTCCCGGTTGTACGTTTCACCTAGCGCGATGATAATTTGCAGGCATACATAAGAGCCCACGATGTACAAAAAAGTCTCTTGGAACCATGTGATAAACCAAACAGGAAGTCTGCCATTTTGATTTACGATGGGATTTGTTGCCATTTTTTGTGGCCTTTTTCAGTTGTCATATTTTAACGAACTCCTCGTACAAAGTTCATCCGACCGTCTTCAAACTTGGTGTGTTTCATCTTAAGATGTTTAAGATGCAAAGTTATCAAAAGTTTTTTATTTTGTCGCACGCTGCTGCTATAGCGATGCAGTTTGCCAAGTGAAGTGCTGCTTTGTTTTTTTATCTATACATGTGTGAAAACTTATGAAACTTTGCAAACACATCAGACTTGTCATGAACATGAATTTTTAGAGATTTATTGTGCAATTTGCAATAAATAGCGCCCTCTAGACATTTTTATGAAGTATTTCCGATTGTATGATTCTGCTAGATTTGTGAAAATTAGGACAGACCCCTATCAGCCTAATACCTACAAAAAAGTATTATGTAGCCATTTGCCAAACCAAAGAGGAAGTCCGCTATTTTGATTTTATTTTGGGAATTATACATCATTTTTGGCCTCTTTCATTAAACTTTGCACAGACAAGGCATGGAAAAAAATAACATTTTAAATGGTCCTTGTTCCATGTAACAGTACCCCAACGTGCCAGTACCCTGACGTGCAAGTAACCCAACGTTGTGCTCAATAGCGCCCTCTATGCATTTTTATGGAGCATTTCCAATTGTATGATTCAAGCGATACACAACTAAAGATGACTTGACCTAGATTTGTGAAAACTGGGAGGCATACCTATTAGCTTAAGACCTACAAAAAGTATTCTGTAGCCGTATGCTAAACCTAAAAGGAAGTCCGCCATTTTGAATTTATTTTGGGAATTGCACACCATATTTTGCGTTTTGATTAAACTTTGCACATACAAGGCTTGTCAAAAACATTTTAGATGGTCCTTGTCCTATTTGACAGTACCCCAACGTGCCAGTACCCCGACGTGCAAGTACCCCAACGTGGTCCGGGTTGCGAGGGCCCTTTATAGCTGCTCGCAGCTCTAGTTATTATTCTTCTCCGCAAACAATCGCATTTTTGAGACACTAAACGTGACCGAAAACTCACCAAACTTTACACGCACATCAGGCCTGGCGAAAAATTTGATATTTTAAAGTCGCCATACATGATAACAGAAAAATGGCTCCTTAGCGCCCCCTACATAGGTTAAACGGATCCCTGTCCCGCTACGATTGTCCGACGGCTATGAAAATTGTGTGGCACCTGTAGCACATCCCAATGAACAAAAACCTCTTTGAAGTGTGTACCCTAAAATAGACAGAAAGTGAGGTATGAGTATTTAAATGTCCAATTTTTGCCAATTTTTGCACATTTACAGGGGTCATACTTTTGCCCGCTTCTCCTACACGGTTAACCCGATTGACTTCAAACTTGGGATGTACCATCTCAACACCTGGGACAACATCATTGTGAAAAATGAAAAGTTTTTGATATACTATATGACGGCGGCGGCGCATCAAATTTAGAGTTTAAAAATTCTTACTTCACGAGGCATTGCCGGTTGTACGTTTAATCTAGAGCTACGAAAATTGGTACACATATGTAACAGGCTATGACCTACAAAAAACTCTTTTTGAACCATATGCTAAACCTAACAGGAAGTCCACCATTTTGATTTATTTTGGAACGTGTTGCCATTTTTTTGGCCATTTCATTGGAGTCTTATTTTAACGAACTCCTCCTACAGTGTTTATCCGATCATCTTCAAACTTGGTGTGATTCATCTTAAGATGTTGAAGATGAAAATTTATTGAAAGCTTTGTATTTCGTCGCACGCTGTTGTCATGGCATGCACTGTTTGCAAAGGAAAAAAAATATCCTTAAAGAAGCATTGCCAGTTGTACGAAGCAGCTAGAGCTACGAAAATTTGTAGACATATGTAACAGCCCAAGATGTACAAAAAAGTCTCCTGGTGCCCTGTGCTAAACCCAACAGGAAGTCCCCCAGGGGCCGGGCATCACATTTTGAGCTAAAAAAAAAACTCCTCTTTAACAAAGCATACCCGGCTGTACGTTTCACCTAGAGTTACCAAAATTTGTAGAGGTATATAACAGCCCTCGATTTACAAAAAACTCTTTTTGAACCATATGCTAAACCTAACAGGACGTCCGCCATTTTGATTTACTTTGGAATGTGTTGCCATTTTTTTTGGCCATTTCATAGGGGTCATATTTTAACAAACTCCTCCTACAGAGTTTATCCGATCATCTTCAAACTTGGTGTGATTCATCTTAAGATGTTGAAAATGAAAAGTTATTGAAAGTTTTTTATTTCGTCACATGCTGTTATCGTGGCATGCACTTTTTGCAAAGGAAAAAAATCCTTCTTAATGAAGCATTCCCAGTTGTACGAAGCAGCTAGAGTGACGAAAAATTGTAGACATATGTAACAGCCCAGGATCTACAAAAATGTCTCTTGGTGCCATGTGCTAAACGCAACAGGAAGTCCCCCAGGGGCCGGGCATCACATTTTGAGCTAAAAAACTCCTCTTTAACAAAGCATACCCGGCTGTACGTTTCACCTAGAGTTACCAAAATTTGTAGAGGTATATAACAGCCCTCGATTTACAAAAAACTCTTTTTGAACCATATGCTAAACCTAACAGGACGTCCGCCATTTTGATTTACTTTGGAATGTGTTGCCATTTTTTTTGGCCATTTCATAGGGGTCATATTTTAACAAACTCCTCCTACAGAGTTTATCCGATCATCTTCAAACTTGGTGTGATTCATCTTAAGATGTTGAAAATGAAAAGTTATTGAAAGTTTTTTATTTCGTCACATGCTGTTATCGTGGCATGCACTTTTTGCAAAGGAAAAAAATCCTTCTTAATGAAGCATTCCCAGTTGTACGAAGCAGCTAGAGTGACGAAAAATTGTAGACATATGTAACAGCCCAGGATCTACAAAAATGTCTCTTGGTGCCATGTGCTAAACGCAACAGGAAGTCCCCCAGGGGCCGGGCATCACATTTTGAGCTAAAAAACTCCTCTTTAACTAAGCATTCCCGGTTGTACGTTTCACCTAGCGCTATGATAATTTGCAGGCATACATAAGAGCCCACGATATACAAAAAAGTCTCTTGGAACCATGGGCTAAACCAAACAGGAAGTCCGCCATTTTGATTTATGATGGGATTTGTTGCCATTTTTTGTGGCCTTTTTCAGGGGTCATATTTTAACGAACCCCTCCTACAAAATTTATCCGACTGTCTTCAAACTTGGTATGTTTCATCTTAAGATGTTTAAGATGCAAAGTAATCGAAGGTTTTTTATTTTGTCACACGCTGTTGCCATAGCAATGCATGGGAATTGCACACCATATTTTGCGTTTTGATTAAACACCTAAAGCTATGATAATTTGCAGGCAAACATAAGAGCTCAGGATGTACAAAAAAAGTCTCTTGGAGCAATATGCTAAACCAATCAGGAAGTCCACCATTTTGATTTACGTTGGGATTTGTAGCCATTTTTTGTGGCCTTTTTTAGGGGTCATATTTTAACGAACTCCTCCTACAAAATTTATCCGACTGTCTTTAAACTTGGTGTGCTTCATCTTAAGATGTTTAAGATGCAAAGTTATCGAAAGTTATTTATTTTGTCGCACGCCGTTGTCATGGCGATGCATTGTTTGCCAAGTAAAATGTTACTTTTTTTTTTGGTCTAAACATGTGCAAAAACTCATGAAACTTTACACACACATCAGGCTTGTCATCAGCATGAATATTTTAGAGATTTCTTATTCAATTTGCAATAAATGGTTCAATAGCGCCCTCTAGACATTTTTATGAAGCTTTTGCAAATGTTTTGTGTTTTATGATTCAGCTAGATTTGTAAAAATTGGGATACCTATCAGCCTAAGACTTACAAAAAGGTTTCTAAAGCCATATGCTGAATCAAAAAGGAAGTCTGCCATTTTGATTTACTTTGGTATTTGTAGCCATTTTTTGGGGCCTTTTATAGGGGTCATATTTTCAACAGAACTTATCAGATCGTCTTCATTCTTTGGCGTGTTTCATCTTAAGATATTTAAGATGAAAAGTTATTGAATTTTTTTATTTTGTCACACGCCTTTGCTGTAGCCATGCATTGTTTGTGAAGAAAAATGCTTTTTTGAGAGTCTAAATATGGGTGAAAACTCACAAAACTTTGCACACGCACCAGACCTGTCTAGAACATGAATATTTTATTTAGAGATTTGTTGTGCTATTTGTAATAAATGGCTCAATAGCGCCCTCTAGACATTTTTATGAAGTCTTTCCGATTATATGATTCAGCTAGATGTGTGAATATTGGCAGGCATGCCGAATATATTCAAAAAGTATTCTATATAGCCATGTGCCAATCCATTTTGATTTTATTTTGTTAATTGTGCATCGTTTTTGGCCTTTCCATGAAACTTTAAAAACACAAAGCATGGCAAAAACGTTTACAATTTAGATGGTTTCCTATTTGACAGTACCCCAACATGCCAGTACCCCGACGTGCAAATACCCCAACGTGGCCCGGGTTGCGAGGGCCCTTTATAGCTGCTCGCAGCTCTAGTTATTCTTCTTTTTATTTGTTATTATTCTTTTCCGCAAACAATCACATTTTTGAGACACTAAACGTGAACGAAAACTCACCAAACTTTACACACACGTCAGGCCTGGCGAAAAATTTGATATTTTAAAGTCGCCATAGGTGATAACAGAAAAATGGCTCCATAGCGCCACCTACATAGGTTAAACAGATCCCTGGCCCGCTACGATTGTCCGACGGCTATGAAAATTGTGTGGCACCTGTAGCACATCCAGATGAACAAAAACCTCTTTGATGTGTGTACCCTAAAATAGACAGGAAGTGAGATATGAGTATTTAAATGTCCAATTTTGGCCAATTTTTGCACATTTACAGGGGTCATACTTTTGCCTGCTTCTCCTACACGGTTAATCCAATTGACTTCAAACTTGGGATGTACCATCTCAAGACCTGGGACAACACCATGGTAAAAAATCTAAAGTTTTCGACATACTATATGACGGCGGTGGGGCATCAAATTTAGAGTTTCAAAACTCTTACTAAACGTAGTATTGCCGGTTGTATGTTTAACCTAGAGCTACGAAAATTGGTACACATATGTAACAGACTATGACCTACAAAAAAGTCTGTTGGTGCCATATGCTAAACCCAACAGGAAGTCCGCCAGAGGCGGGGCATCAAATTTTGAGTTTCAAAATTCTTACTTAATGAAGCATTCCCGGCTGTACGTTTCACCTAGAGTTACCAAAATTTAAAGACATATGTAACAGCCCTCAAGGTACAAAAAACTCTTTTTGAACCATATGCTAAACCTAACAGAAAGTCCACCATTTTGATTTACTTTGGAACGTGTTCCCATTTTTTTGGCCATTTCATAGGGGTCCTATTTTAACGAACTCCTCTTACAGAGTTTATCCGATCATCTTCAAACTTGGTGTGATTCATCTTAAGATGTTGAAGATGAAAAGTTATTGAAAGCTTTTTATTTCGCTGCACGCTGTTGTCGTGGCATGCACTTGTTTGCAAAGGAAAAAAATTCTTCTTAATGAAGAATTCTCAGTTGTACGAAGCAGCTAGAGCTACGAAAATTTGTAGACATATGTAACAGCCCACGATGTACAAAAAGGTCTCTTGCTGCTTTGTGCTAAACCCAACAGGAAGTCCCGCAAGGGCCGGGCATCACTTTTTGAGCTAAAAAACTCCTCTTTAACGAAGCATTCCCGGTTGTACCTTTCACCTAGCGCTATGATAATTTGGAGGCATACATAAGAGCCCACGATGTACAAAAAAGTCTTTTAGAACCATATGCTAAGCCAAACAGGAAGTCCGGCATTTTGATTTACTTTGCTATTTGTAGCCATTTTTTGGGGGCCTTTTATAGGCCTCATATTTTCTACAAAACTTATCAGATTGTCTTCATTCTTTGGCATGTTTCATCTGAAGTATTGCCGGTTATACGTTTAATCTAGAGCTACGAAAATTGGTACACATATGTAACAGACTATGATCTACAAAAAAGCCTGTTGGTGCCATATGCTAAACCTAACAGGAAGTCCGCCAGAGGCAGGGCATCAAATTTTGCATTTCAAAATTTTTACTTAATGAAGCATTTCCGGCTGTACGTTTCACCTAGAGTGACCAAAATTTGAAGACATATGTAACAGCCCTCAAGGTACAAAAAACTCTTTTTGAACCATATGCTAAACCTAACAGGAAGTCTGCCATTTTGATTTACTTTGGAACATGTTGCCATTTTTTTGGCCATTTCATAGGGGTCTTATTTTAACGAACTCCTCCTACAGAGTTTATCCGATCATCTTCAAACTTGGTGTGATTCATCTTAAGATGTTGACGATGAAAAGTTATTGAAAGCTTTTTATTTCGTCGCACGCTGTTGTCGTGGCATGCACTGTTGGCAAAGGAAAAAAAAAATCCTTCTTAATGCAGCGTTCCCAGTTGGACGAAGCAGCTCGAGCTACAAAAATTTGTAGACATATGTACACATTTGTCCACATATATATATTTACATATGCATGTAAAAAAATTATGTCAGGCTAAACTAAATGGTTGATTAGGCCCCACACATTTTCACCTTACCATACCCGGCCCTCTTTGCAAAAGGTTTGAACACTCCTGGCCTAAACCTAGGTGTATACTCAAACTATGCACGCACATAAAGCCTGGAACAAAATGTGTAATTTAGAGGGTTCTTGTTTTGTTTTTTGTATTCCTTATATTTCATGTCATTATACTTGACACACTATTTTTACTACTCACTGAATCAGTTATAAGAACATTTAATTGATACAATCCAATCACATCCTAGAGAATTGAAAACACATTCAATCATGAGGTTGTTAAGACACATTTACTTCTGTAGCACTTAACCACAAACAAGTTGCGACATCCCCTGATCTAACCCTCCAACCGGGCAAGGAAAAACTTTCAGGGGTCATATTTTAACGAACCCCTCCTACAAAATTTATCCGACTGTCTTCAAACTTGGTGTGTTTCATCTTAAGATGTTTAAGATGCAAAGTAATCGAAAGTTTTTTATTTTGTAACACGCTGTTGCCATAGCAATGCATTGTTTGTCAAGTGCTGCTTTTTTTTTTTTTATACACATGAAAACTCATGGAACTTTGCAAACACATCAGACTTGTCATGAACATGAATTTTCAGAGATTTATTGTGCAATTTGCAATAAATAGCGCCCTCTAGACCTTTTTATGAAGCATTTCCGATTGTATGATTATGCTAGACATACAAAAAAGTATTATGTAGCCATTTGCCAAACCAAAGAGGAAGTCCGCTATTTTGATTTTATTTTGGGAATTATACATCATTTTTGGCCTTTTTCATTTAACTTTGCACAGACAAGGCATGGAAAAAACTAACATTTTAAATGGTCCTTGTTCCATGTAACAGTTGTCAAGTGCTGCTTTTTTTTTTTTTTTATACACATGAAAACTCATGAAACTTTGCAAACACATCAGACTTGTCATGAACATGAATTTTCAGAGATTTATTGTGCAATTTGCAATAAATAGCGCCCTCTAGACATTTTTATGAAGCATTTCCGATTGTATGATTATGCTAGACCTACAAAAAAGTATTATGTAGCCATTTGCCAAACCAAAGAGGAAGTCCGCTATTTTGATTTTATTTTGGGAATTATACATAATTTTTGGCCTTCTTCATTAAACTTTGCACAGACAAGGCATGGAAAAAACTAACATTTTAAATGGTCCTTGTTCCATGTAACAGTACCCCAACGTGCCAGTACCCTGACGTGCAAGTAACCCAACGTTGTGCTCAATAGCGCCCTCTATGCATTTTTATGGAGCATTTCCAATTGTATGATTCAAGCGATACACAACTAAAGATGACTTGACCTAGATTTGTGAAAACTGGGAGGCATACCTATTAGCTTAAGACCTACAAAAAGTATTCTGTAGCCGTATGCTAAACCTAAAAGGAAGTCCGCCATTTTTAATTTATTTTGGGAATTGCGCACCATATTTTGCGTTTTGATTAAACTTTGCACACACAAGGCTTGTCAAAAACATTTTAGATGGTCCTTGTCCTATTTGACAGTACCCCAACGTGCCATTACCCCGACGTGCAAGTACCCCAACGTGGCACGCCTTTGCTGTAGCGATGCATTGTTTGCAAAGAATTTTTTTTTTTATATGATTCAGCTAGATGTGTGAATATTGGGAGGCATACCTATCAGCCGAATACCTCGACAAAGCATTCCATAGCAATGTGAACAAACACAAAAAGCATGGCAAAACATTTACAATTTAGACGGTTTCTTATGAAACAGTACCCTAACGTGCCAGTACCCCGACGTGCAAATACCCCAACGTGGCACGGGTTGCGAGGGCCCTTTATAGCTGCTCGCAGCTCTAGTTAGGGCCCGAGCAGCGACCGCTGCGAGGTCCCTATTGTTCCTGAAGGAATTCTTATTAGGGCCCGAGCAGCGACCGCTGCGAGGTCCCTATTGTTCCTGAAGGAATTCTTATTATTATTCTTCTTCTTCTTCTTCTTCTTTTTCTTTGTTATTATTCTTTTCCGCAAACAACCACATTTTTGAGGCACTAAACATGAACGAAAACTCACCAAACTTTACACACAGATCGGGTCTGGCGAAAAATTTGATATTTTAAAGTCGCCATACATGATAACAGAAAAATGGCTCTGTAGCGCCACCTACATAGGTTTAACGGATCCCTGTCCCGCTACGATTGTCCTATGGCTACGAAAATTGTGTGGCACCTGTAGCACATCCAGATGAACAAAAACCTCTTTGATATGTGTACCCTAAAATAGACAGGAAGTGAGGTATGAGTATTTGAATGTCCAATTTTGGCCCATTTTTGCACATTTACAGGGGTCATACTTTTGCCCGCTTCTCCTACACGGTTAACCCGATTGACTTCAAACTTGGGCTGTACCATCTCAACACCTGGGACAACATCATGGTAAAAAATCTAAAGTTTTTGACATACTATATGACGGTGGCGGGGCATCAAATTTACAGTTTCAAAATTCTTACTTAACGAAGCATTGCCGGTGGTACGTTTAATCTAGAGCTACGAAAATTGGTACACATATGTAACAGACTATGATCTACAAAAAAGCCTGTTGGTGCCATATGCTAAACCTAACAGGAAGTCCGCCAGAGGCGAGGCATCAAATTTTGTGTTTCAAAATTCTAACTTAATGAAGCATTCCCGGCTGTACATTTCACCTAGAGTTACCAATATTTGAAGACATATGTAACAGCCCTCAAGGTACAAAAAACTCTTTTTGAACCATATGCTAAACCGAACAGGAAGTCCGCCATTTTGATTTACTTTGGAACGTGTTGCCATTTTTTGGGCCATTTCATAGGGGTCTTATTTTAACGAACTCCTCCTACAGAGTTTATCCGATCATCTCCAAACTTGGTGTGATTCATCTTAAGATGTTGAAGATGAAAAGTTATTGAAAGCTTTTTATTTTGTCGCACGCTGTTGCCGTGGCATGCACAGTTTGCAAAGGAAAAAATTCCTTCTTAATGAAGCATTCCCAGTTGTACGAAGCAGCTAGAGCTACGAAAATTTGGAGACAAATGTAACAGCCCACGATGTACAAAAAAGTCTCTTGGTGCCATGTGCTAAACCCAACAGGAAGTCCCGTAGGGGCCGGGCATCACATTTTGAGCTAAAAAACTCCTCTTTAACGAAGCATTCCTGGTTGTACGTTTCACCTAGCGCTATGATAATTTAGAGGCATACATAAGAGCCCACGATGTACAAAAAAGTCTCTTGGAACCATGTGCTAAACCAAACAGGAAGTCCGCCATTTTGATTTATGATGGGATTTGTAGCCTTTTTTTGTGGCCTTTTTTAGGGGTCATATTTTAACTCCTCCTACAAAATTCATCCGACCGTGTTCAAACTTGGTGTGTTTCATCTTAAGATGTTTAAGATGCAAATTTATCGAAAGTTTTTTATTTTGTCGCACGCTGCTGCTATAGCGATGCATTGGTTGCCAAGTAAAGTGCTGCTTTGTTTTTTTTTTATCTATACATGTGTGAAAACTCGTGAAACTTTGCACACACATCAGACTTGTCATTAACATGAATTTTTAGAGATTTCTTGTGCAATTTGCAATAAATCGCACCCTCTATACATTTTTTATGGAGCATTTCCGATTGGATGATTCAAGCGCGAAATAACTAAAGATGACTTGACTTGACCTAGATTTGTGAAAACTCAGAGGCATACCTATTAGATTATTATTATTTTTTGTACCTTACAAGATTATCTCTTGTGCCACATTAAACCCCTTTGCAGGCCTGAGCCAAACCACGGTCCATACATTTGATACCACTGCTTTATTTCAATGGTCAAGTACTTCATAACCACACCTACTTATGCTTGTCCTTGCATATATAGTAGACAACAAAGAGCTCTTTCAACAAAAGACATTTCCATCTACAAAGTCATACAAGGTAAGCACTCTATAAATTCTGCAATCACTACACTTCTATTCCTAAATTATCACTTCAAATACCAACAATGGTTAATACAGCTACAAATTTCTTGTATGTTTATGAAGTATGATACTGTATTTATTTCTACTCCTTTGCTTTTCTACAGAACATGAACAAATCACCAAGCAAATTCTCTTTTGATAAAGACCCTCTAATCATCTCCATACGCAAAGATTGCCAACTTTTTTCCGTAAGTATACAATACATAAACTAAACAGGACAACTTTCTCAATCATATACAGTATGCCATACATATATGTATTAAGTTCTCATTTATTAACAGGTTTGTTAAAGGCACCTTTAGTGTGTTTTTCTGTTTGTAATGTTTCTCCACGAGCACGTCTAGCCATTGATATCATGTAGAACACATATGCTAACCTTTTAGAGACAATTGAAGCTTACTTGCACAGTAGCCACTATCTTAACCACTTAATTCACATGTCTACTTGACAACTTATTACATGTAGTGAAATGGTACTTTGTGCGTCTTATGCTTTTTTCTGAACACTGCTTTTCAACTCTTTCCTTAAAACCAATACATGCGGTACTGTTATACTGTATAAATATATATGTCCGTGTGTATATATTTGTATATTCTTTCAAATAAACTCGTTTTGACACACACAGCCATTGAGTAACATGCAACACGACCACAACGTTTTGCACCAACACGTTACCTCTGCTATTTAGAATCATGGAATCTAACATGACTGATTTTCATTGAATGCTTTGTCATTACAGTATGCATGCATTGATCATGCTTCCAGTCGCAACGACTTATACCAGCGCAGCCTTGATCTTCATTCCCAAATGAACCAACTAGTCCATGTGACTCGAGTCAATCGAGCACTTGAAAAACAGATAGACTTCAAAACCAAGCTTGTGAAAGAACTCCAGACTGCATTGGATATAAAGGATGCATGTGATGCAGTTGTCCGTGATGGTAAGCTATATGACATGGAAGACACACAAACACTAACACAGCAAGCATCCCCATCCTTCACATTGTGTATAATGAATGACATGTTTGACAATGGACATTTTTACATTTTTTTGTTAATGCACGTTCCTTTTTTTCTGTTAGGAATATCTTGAAGGTAACATTGGACTGTTAACTAAAACACTGACTGATTATTGAGCCGCAAGTTCTCAATGTATATAATGTGAATACATACTACACTTGATTACTTTCAAATGTGACTGATATCATGTAGCTATGCTGTGATCTTGCCCTCTTTCATCCACTGATAGACACTTCAAAGTTCTTTTTTTTCTGTATCTTCTCAAAATAACTGACATATTCATGGAAAAGATTGTATTTAAATTCTATCATTATTAATTACTATTATTATGTTTATGTCTTTGCCCCTGATTATGATGTTTCTATACCATAGATTTTTTTTTTAAATTTTTTTGGACATACTGTGACTTGACCATTACAATACTAATTTTTACTAAGAAAAAATCAATCACACACCATAATATTTTATACTTATCCTGCATGTATCTGGACACACCATGCCAAATTTTACACTTACATAACCATTTATGTACCTGTCGTATCCTTACTTTTATTCATCATTTCATCACACAATCCTAAAACATTGCTTTTTGACCCAGAGGATTCAACTATACCATTTTTGCGTGTCTTATTACTTACTAGCTATATTATTTATTAACGGGCAAAAACTATGAATATAAGATCACCGTCAAATATTACGTCTGTAATATCCATATACAGTGCATTACATAATATGCATTTGTATTAAGACACTACCATGCTAAAAATATGCACACGACTGTTCTGTAAACTACACCTAAGACAACCAAACTTCACAGATCTAACATGATTCTTCATTCTTTTTTGTTCTACAGATGTATCAAATGCTGCCACACAGACAGAAGAAGCCACTGAGGACATGCACGAAGACGATGATCACAATATAACAGGACAGGTTAACCCCCCTGAAGTTTTAGCCCGCAGGTCAAAGCGTCCTAGGACTAATTCATCCATGGAGGTTACATTATCCTAAGACAGACTATGTGCTAACCCAAACTCTTTGACCCCAAGGGATTCATCTGTCCCAGAAAACTTTTACACTAAAGAGTTTATCTGTCCTAGGGCGCTGTTAACCCCAGGTTAAAGTGTTATTTAATCTGTCCTGTTACAACAGCTATACATAAACAGCTGCATTCCTCTCCTGTTCCATCTCTCGCACTTCTTTCATCTCTTTTTCTCCTCTACTTATACCTATGCTTGCTCATGTGCTTTTTTCCCCTTTAGATGATGTCATTGGTTAGCCTGCTTCAAAGCTACATTTTTTCTTGAATAACTGTCACACATTTACTGTTTGCTGGACCCTACAAAACTGTCACAATACTTCACTATGTCATGAATACATATGTGTTGCACAGCGACACCACATTAAGAGTCATCAAAAAGCTTTTTATTTGATCACACACCATCTCTGTGCCATGCAATGTTTTCAAATGAACAGATGCTGGTTTTGAATATCAAACGAGCGACTTTTCATGAAACTTTGCACACACATCAGAAAGTCCACACTTTTGAATTTATTTTGGGAATTGTGCATCATTTTTGGCCTTTTACTGCACCTTTTTACACACAAGGCACGGCAAATGCATTTCTATTTTCCATGGTCCTTGTCTATTTAACAGTACCCCAACGTGCAAGTCCCCCGACTTGCATATACCCCAACGTGGCCCGGGTTGCGAGGGCCCTTTATAGCTGCTCGCAGCTCTAGTTATTATTCTTCTTCTTCTTCTTTTTCTTTGTTATTATTCTTTTCCGCAAACAACCACATTTTTGAGGCACTAAACATGAACGAAAACTCACCAAACTTTACACGCAGATCGGGTCTGGCGAAAAATTTGATATTTTAAAGTCGCCATACATGATAACAGAAAAATGGCTCTGTAGCGCCACCTACATAGGTTTAACGGATCCCTGTCCCGCTACGATTGTCCTATGGCTACGAAAATTGTGTGGCACCTGTAGCACATCCAGATGAACAAAAACCTCTTTGATATGTGTACCCTAAAATAGACAGGAAGTGAGGTATGAGTATTTGAATGTCCAATTTTGGCCCATTTTTGCACATTTACAGGGGTCATACTTTTGCCCGCTTCTCCTACACGGTTAACCCGATTGACTTCAAACTTGGGCTGTACCATCTCAACACCTGGGACAACATCATGGTAAAAAATCTAAAGTTTTTGACATACTATATGACGGTGGCGGGGCATCAAATTTACAGTTTCAAAATTCTTACTTAACGAAGCATTGCCGGTGGTACGTTTAATCTAGAGCTACGAAAATTGGTACACATATGTAACAGACTATGATCTACAAAAAAGCCTGTTGGTGCCATATGCTAAACCTAACAGGAAGTCCGCCAGAGGCGAGGCATCAAATTTTGTGTTTCAAAATTCTAACTTAATGAAGCATTCCCGGCTGTACATTTCACCTAGAGTTACCAATATTTGAAGACATATGTAACAGCCCTCAAGGTACAAAAAACTCTTTTTGAACCATATGCTAAACCGAACAGGAAGTCCGCCATTTTGATTTACTTTGGAACGTGTTGCCATTTTTTGGGCCATTTCATAGGGGTCTTATTTTAACGAACTCCTCCTACAGAGTTTATCCGATCATCTCCAAACTTGGTGTGATTCATCTTAAGATGTTGAAGATGAAAAGTTATTGAAAGCTTTTTATTTTGTCGCACGCTGTTGCCGTGGCATGCACAGTTTGCAAAGGAAAAAATTACTTCTTAATGAAGCATTCCCAGTTGTACGAAGCAGCTAGAGCTACGAAAATTTGGAGACAAATGTAACAGCCCACGATGTACAAAAAAGTCTCTTGGTGCCATGTGCTAAACCCAACAGGAAGATGCAAATTTATCAAAAGTTTTTTATTTTGTCGCACGCTGCTGCTATAGCGATGCATTGGTTGCCAAGTAAAGTGCTGCTTTGTTTTTTTTTTATCTATACATGTGTGAAAACTCGTGAAACTTTGCACACACATCAGACTTGTCATTAACATGAATTTTTAGAGATTTCTTGTGCAATTTGCAATAAATCGCACCCTCTATACATTTTTTATGGAGCATTTCCGATTGGATGATTCAAGCGCGAAATAACTAAAGATGACTTGACTTGACTTGACCTAGATTTGTGAAAACTCAGAGGCATACCTATTATATTATTATTATTTTTTTTACCTTACAAGATTATCTCTTGTGCCACATTAAACCCCTTTGCAGGCCTGAGCCAAACCACGGTCCATACATTTGATACCACTGCTTTATTTCAATGGTCAAGTACTTCATAACCACACCTACTTATGCTTGTCCTTGCATATATAGTAGACAACAAAGAGCTCTTTCAACAAAAGACATTTCCATCTACAAAGTCATACAAGGTAAGCACTCTATAAATTCTGCAATCACTACACTTCTATTCCTAAATTATCACTTCAAATACCAACAATGGTTAATACAGCTACAAATGTCTTGTATGTTTATGAAGTATGATACTGTATTTATTTCTACTCCTTTGCTTTTCTACAGAACATGAACAAATCACCAAGCAAATTCTCTTTTGATAAAGACCCTCTAATCATCTCCATACGCAAAGATTGCCAACTTTTTTCCGTAAGTATACAATACATAAACTAAACAGGACAACTTTCTCAATCATATACAGTATGCCATACATATATGTATTAAGTTCTCATTTATTAACAGGTTTGTTAAAGGCACCTTTAGTGTGTTTTTCTGTTTGTAATGTTTCTCCACGAGCACGTCTAGCCATTGATATCATGTAGAACACATATGCTAACCTTTTAGAGACAATTGAAGCTTACTTGCACAGTAGCCACTATCTTAACCACTTAATTCACATGTCTACTTGACAACTTATTACATGTAGTGAAATGGTACTTTGTGCGTCTTATGCTTTTTTCTGAACACTGCTTTTCAACTCTTTCCTTAAAACCAATACATGCGGTACTGTTATACTGTATAAATATATATGTCCGTGTGTATATATTTGTATATTCTTTCAAATAAACTCGTTTTGACACACACAGCCATTGAGTAACATGCAACACGACCACAACGTTTTGCACCAACACGTTAGATCTGCTATTTAGAATCATGGAATCTAACATGACTGATTTTCATTGAATGCTTTGTCATTACAGTATGCATGCATTGATCATGCTTTCAGTCGCAACGACTTATACCAGCGCAGCCTTGATCTCCATTCCCAAATGAACCAACTAGTCCATGTGACTCGAGTCAATCGAGCACTTGAAAAACAGATAGACTTCAAAACCAAGCTTGTGAAAGAACTCCAGACTGCATTGGATATAAAGGATGCATGTGATGCATTTGTCCGTGATGGTAAGCTATATGACATGGAAGACACACAAACACTAACACAGCAAGCATCCCCATCCTACACATTGTGTATAATGAATGACATGTTTGACAATGGACATTTTTACATTTTTTTGTTAATGCACGTTCCTTTTTTTCTGTTAGGAATATCTTGAAGGTAACATTGGACTGTTAACTAAAACACTGACTGATTATTGAGCCGCAATTTCTCAATGTATATAATGTGAATACATACTACACTTGATTACTTTCAAATGTGACTGATATCATGTAGCTATGCTGTGATCTTGCCCTCTTTCATCCACTGATAGACACTTCAAAGTTCTTTTTTTTCTGTATCTTCTCAAAATAACTGACATATTCATGGAAAAGATTGTATTTAAATTCTATCATTATTAATTACTATTATTATGTTTATGTCTTTGCCCCTGATTATGATGTTTCTATACCATAGATTTTTTTAAAAAATATTTTTGGACATACTGTGACGTGACCTTTACAATACTAATTTTTACTAAGAAAAAATCAATCACACACCATAATATTTTATACTTATCCTGCATGTATCTGGACACACCATGCCAAATTTTACACTTACATAACCATTTATGTACCTGTCGTATCCTTACTTTTATTCATCATTTCATCACACAATCCTAAAACATTGCTTTTTGACCCAGAGGATTCAACTATACCATTTTTGCGTGTCTTATTACTTACTAGCTATATTATTTATTAACGGGCAAAAACTATGAATATAAGATCACCGTCAAATATTACGTCTGTAATATCCATATACAGTGCATTACATAATATGCATTTGTATTAAGACACTACCATGCTAAAAATATGCACACGACTGTTCTGTAAACTACACCTAAGACAACCAAACTTCACAGATCTAACATGATTCTTCATTCTTTTTTGTTCTACAGATGTATCAAATGCTGCCACACAGACAGAAGAAGCCACTGAGGACATGCACGAAGACGATGATCACAATATAACAGGACAGGTTAACCCCCCTGAAGTTTTAGCCCGCAGGTCAAAGCGTCCTAGGACTAATTCATCCATGGAGGTTACATTATCCTAAGACAGACTATGTGCTAACCCAAACTCTTTGACCCCAAGGGATTCATCTGTCCCAGAAAACTTTTACACTAAAGAGTTTATCTGTCCTAGGGCGCTGTTAACCCCAGGTTAAAGTGTTATTTAATCTGTCCTGTTACAACAGCTATACATAAACAGCTGCATTCCTCTCCTGTTCCATCTCTCGCACTTCTTTCATCTCTTTTTCTCCTCTACTTATACCTATGCTTGCTCATGTGCTTTTTTCCCCTTTAGATGATGTCATTGGTTAGCCTGCTTCAAAGCTACATTTTTTCTTGAATAACTGTCACACATTTACTGTTTGCTGGACCCTACAAAACTGTCACAATACTTCACTATGTCATGAATACATATGTGTTGCACAGCGACACCACATTAAGAGTCATCAAAAAGCTTTTTATTTGATCACACACCATCTCTGTGCCATGTAATGTTTTCAAATAAACAGATGCTGGTTTTGAATATCAAACGAGCGACTTTTCATGAAACTTTGCACACACATCAGAAAGTCCACACTTTTGAATTTATTTTGGGAATTGTGCATCATTTTTGGCCTTTTACTGCACCTTTTTACACACAAGGCACGGCAAATGCATTTCTATTTTCCATGGTCCTTGTCTATTTAACAGTACCCCAACGTGCAAGTCCCCCGACTTGCATATACCCCAACGTGGCCCGGGTTGCGAGGGCCCTTTATAGCTGCTCGCAGCTCTAGTTATTATTCTTCTTCTTCTTCTTTTTCTTTGTTATTATTCTTTTCCGCAAACAACCACATTTTTGAGGCACTAAACATGAACGAAAACTCACCAAACTTTACACGCAGATCGGGCCTGGCGAAAAATTTGATATTTTAAAGTCGCCATACATGATAACAGAAAAATGGCTCTGTAGCGCCACCTACATAGGTTTAACGGATCCCTGTCCCGCTACGATTGTCCTATGGCTACGAAAATTGTGTGGCACCTGTAGCACATCCAGATGAACAAAAACCTCTTTGATATGTGTACCCTAAAATAGACAGGAAGTGAGGTATGAGTATTTGAATGTCCAATTTTGGCCCATTTTTGCACATTTACAGGGGTCATACTTTTGCCCGCTTCTCCTACACGGTTAACCCGATTGACTTCAAACTTGGGCTGTACCATCTCAACACCTGGGACAACATCATGGTAAAAAATCTAAAGTTTTTGACATACTATATGACGGTGGCGGGGCATCAAATTTACAGTTTCAAAATTCTTACTTAACAAAGCATTGCCGGTGGTACGTTTAATTGAGAGCCACGAAAATTGGTACACATATGTAACAGACTATGATCTACAAAAAAGCCTGTTGGTGCCATATGCTAAACCTAACAGGAAGTCCGCCAGAGGCGAGGCATCAAATTTTGTGTTTCAAAATTCTTATTTAATGAAGCATTCCCGGCTGTACATTTCACCTAGAGTTACCAACATTTGAAGACATATGTAACAGCCCTCAAGGTACAAAAAACTCTTTTTGAACCATATGCTAAACCGAACAGGAAGTCCGCCATTTTGATTTACTTTGGAACGTGTTGCCATTTTTTGGGCCATTTCATAGGGGTCTTATTTTAACGAACTCCTCCTACAGAGTTTATCCGATCATCTCCAAACTTGGTGTGATTCATCTTAAGATGTTGAAGATGAAAAGTTATTGAAAGCTTTTTATTTCGTCGCACGCTGTTGCCGTGGCATGCACAGTTTGCAAAGGAAAAAATTCCCTCTTAATGAAGCATTCCCAGTTGTACGAAGCAGCGAGAGCTACGAAAATTTAGAGACAAATTTAACAGCCCACGATGTACAAAAAAGTCTCTTGGTGCCATAGGCTAAACCCAACAGGAAGACCCGTAGGGGCCGGTCATCACATTTTGAGGTAAAAAACTCCTCTTTAACGAAGCATTCCCGGTTGTACGTTTCACCTAGCGCTATGATAATTTAGAGGCATACATAAGAGCCCACGATGTACAAAAAAGTCTCTTGGAACCATCTGCTAAACCAAACAGGAAGTCCGCCATTTTGATTTACGTTGGGATTTGTAGCCATTTTTTTGTGGCCTTTTTTAGGGGTCATATTTTAACGAACTCCTCCTACAAAATTTATCCGACTGTCTTCAAACTTGGTGTGCTTCATCTTAAGATGTTTAAGATACAAAGTTATCGAAAGTGTTTTATTTTGTCGCACGCCGTTGCCATAGCGGTGCATTGTTTGCCAAGTAAAATGCTGCTTTTTTTTTTTTATCTAAACATGTGCAAAAACTCATGAAACTTTACACACACATCAGGCTTGTCATAAGCATGAATATTTTAGAGAGTTTTTCTGCAATTTTCAATAAATGGCTCAATAGCGCCATCTCGACATTTTTATGAAGCTTTTGGAAATGTATGATTCAGCTAGATGTGAAAAAATTTGGATACCTATCAGCCTAAGACTTACAAAAAAGTTTCTAAAGCCATATGCTAAACCAAACAGGAAGTCTGCCATTTTGATTAACTTTGGTATTTGATACCATTTTTGGGGCCTTTTATAGGCGTCATATATTCTTTGGTACGTTTCATCTTAAGATATTTAAGATGAAAAGTTATTGAAATTTTTTATTTAGTCGCACGCCTTTGCTGTAGCGATGCATTGTTTGAAAAGAAAAATGTTTTTTATATGATTCAGCTAGATGTGTGAATATTGGGAGATCAGCCTAAGACTTACAAAAAAGTTTCTAAAGCCATATGCTAAACCAAACAGGAAGTCTGCCATTTTGATTAACTTTGGTATTTGTTGCCATTTTTGGGGCCTTTTATAGGCGTCATATATTCTTTGGCGCGTTTCATCTTAAGATATTTAAGATGAAAAGTTATTGAAATTTTTTATTTTGTTGCACGCCTTTGCTGTAGCGATGCATCGTTTGCAAAGAAAAATGTTTTTTATATGATTCAGCTAGATGTGTGAATATTGGGAGGCATACCTATCAGCCTAATACCTCCAAAAAGTATTCTATAGCCATGTGCCAATCCATTTTGATTTTAAATTGTGCATCATTTTTGGCCTTCCATGAAACTTTGCAAACACAAAGCATGTCTAAAACATTTACAATTTAGACGGTTTCCTATGAAACAGTACCCCAATATGCCAGTACCCCGACATGCAAATACCCCAACGTGGCCCGGGTTGCGAGGGCCCTTTATAGCTGCTCGCAGCTCTAGTTATTCTTATTATTATTCTTCTCCGCAAACAATCGCATTTTTGAGACACTAAACGTGACCGAAAACTCACCAAACTTTACACGCACATCAGGCCTGGCGAAAAATTTGATATTTTAAAGTCGCCATACATGATAACAGAAAAATGGCTCCTTAGCGCCCCCTACATAGGTTAAACGGATCCCTGTCCCGCTACGATTGTCCGACGGCTATGAAAATTGTGTGGCACCTGTAGCACATCCCAATGAACAAAAACCTCTTTGAAGTGTGTACCCTAAAATAGACAGAAAGTGAGGTATGAGTATTTAAATGTCCAATTTTTGCCAATTTTTGCACATTTACAGGGGTCATACTTTTGCCCGCTTCTCCTACACGGTTAACCCGATTGACTTCAAACTTGGGATGTACCATCTCAACACCTGGGACAACATCATTGTGAAAAATGAAAAGTTTTTGATATACTATATGACGGCGGCGGCGCATCAAATTTAGAGTTTAAAAATTCTTACTTCACGAGGCATTGCCGGTTGTACGTTTAATCTAGAGCTACGAAAATTGGTACACATATGTAACGGGCTATGACCTACAAAAAACTCTTTTTGAACCATATGCTAAACCTAACAGGAAGTCCACCATTTTGATTTATTTTGGAACGTGTTGCCATTTTTTTGGCCATTTCATTGGAGTCTTATTTTAACGAACTCCTCCTACAGTGTTTATCCGATCATCTTCAAACTTGGTGTGATTCATCTTAAGATGTTGAAGATGAAAAGTTATTGAAAGCTTTGTATTTCGTCGCACGCTGTTGTCATGGCATGCACTGTTTGCAAAGGAAAAAAAATATCCTTAAAGAAGCATTGCCAGTTGTACGAAGCAGCTAGAGCTACGAAAATTTGTAGACATATGTAACAGCCCAAGATGTACAAAAAAGTCTCCTGGTGCCCTGTGCTAAACCCAACAGGAAGTCCCCCAGGGGCCGGGCATCACATTTTGAGCTAAAAAAAACTCCTCTTTAACAAAGCATACCCGGCTGTACGTTTCACCTAGAGTTACCAAAATTTGTAGAGGTATATAACAGCCCTCGATTTACAAAAAACTCTTTTTGAACCATATGCTAAACCTAACAGGACGTCCGCCATTTTGATTTACTTTGGAATGTGTTGCCATTTTTTTTGGCCATTTCATAGGGGTCATATTTTAACAAACTCCTCCTACAGAGTTTATCCGATCATCTTCAAACTTGGTGTGATTCATCTTAAGATGTTGAAAATGAAAAGTTATTGAAAGTTTTTTATTTCGTCACATGCTGTTATCGTGGCATGCACTTTTTGCAAAGGAAAAAAATCCTTCTTAATGAAGCATTCCCAGTTGTACGAAGCAGCTAGAGCTATGAAAAATTGTAGACATATGTAACACCCCAGGATCTACAAAAATGTCTCTTGGTGCCATGTGCTAAACGCAACAGGAAGTCCCCCAGGGGCCGGGCATCACATTTTGAGCTAAAAAACTCCTCTTTAACTAAGCATTCCCGGTTGTACGTTTCACCTAGCGCTATGATAATTTGCAGGCATACATAAGAGCCCACGATGTACAAAAAAGTCTCTTGGAACCATGGGCTAAACCAAACAGGAAGTCCGCCATTTTGATTTATGATGGGATTTGTTGCCATTTTTTGTGGCCTTTTTCAGGGGTCATATTTTAACGAACCCCTCCTACAAAATTTATCCGACTGTCTTCAAACTTGGTATGTTTCATCTTAAGATGTTTAAGATGCAAAGTAATCGAAAGTTTTTTATTTTGTCACACGCTGTTGCCATAGCAATGCATGGGAATTGCACACCATATTTTGCGTTTTGATTAAACACCTAAAGCTATGATAATTTAGAGGCATACATAAGAGCCCACGATGTACAAAAAAAGTCTCTTGGAACCATGTGCTAAACCAAACAGGAAGTCCGCCATTTTGATTTACGTTGGGATTTGTAGCCATTTTTTTGTGGCCTTTTTTAGGGGTCATACTTTAACGAACTCCTCCAACAAAATTTATCCGACTGTCTTCAAACTTGGTGTGCTTCATCTTAAGATGTTTAAGATGCAAAGTTATCGAAAGTGTTTTATTTTGTCGCACGCCGTTGCCATAGCGGTGCATTGTTTGCCAAGTAAAATGCTGCTTTTTTTTTTTTTTTTTTTTCTAAACATGCGAAAACTCATGAAACTTTGCACACACATCAAACTTGCCATAAAAAATGAACATTTTAGAGAGTTTTTCTGCAATTTTCAATAAATGGCTCAATAGCGCCATCTCGACATTTTTATGAAGCTTTTGGAAATGAATGATTCAGCGAGATGTGAAAAAATTTGGATACCTATCAGCCTAAGACTTACAAAAAAGTTTCTAAAGCCATATGCTAAACCAAACAGGAAGTCTGCCATTTTGATGAACTTTGGTATTTGATGCCATTTTTGGGGCCTTTTATAGGCGTCATATATTCTTTGGTACGTTTCATCTTAAGATATTTAAGATGAAAAGTTATTGAAATTTTTTATTTTGTCGCACGCCTTTGCTGTAGCGATGCATTGTTTGAAAAGAAAAATGTTTTTTATATGATTCAGCTAGATGTGTGAATATTGGGAGATCAGCCTAAGACTTACAAAAAAGTCTCTAAAGCCATATGCTAAACCAAACAGGAAGTCTGCCATTTTGATTAACTTTGGTATTTGTTGCCATTTTTGGGGCCTTTTATAGGCGTCATATATTCTTTGGCGCGTTTCATCTTAAGATATTTAAGATGAAAAGTTATTGAAATTTTTTATTTTGTTGCACGCCTTTGCTGTAGCGATGCATTGTTTGCAAAGAAAAATGTTTTTTATATGATTCAGCTAGATGTGTGAATATTGGGAGGCATACCTATCAGCCAAATACCTCCAAAAAGTATTCTACGAAAATTTGTAGACATATGTAGCAGCCCACGATGTTTAAAAAAAGTCTCTTGGTATCAAGTGCTAAACCCAACTTCTTTTCTTGATAATTTGGAGGCATACATAAGAGCCCACGATGTACAAAAAAGGTCTCTTGTAACCATATGTTAAACCAAACAGGAAGTCTGACATTTTGATTTACTTTGGTATTTGTAGCCACTTTTTGGGGCCTTTTATAGGGGTCATATTTTCTGCAAAACTTATCACATCGTCTTCATTCTTTGGCATGTTTCATCTTAAGATATTTAAGATGAAAAGTTATTGAAATTTTTTATTTTGTCACATGCCTTTGCTTTAGGGATGCATTGTTTGCAAAGATTTTTTTTTTGAGAGTCTAAACACGGGGAAAAACTGACAAAACTGCACACAGATCAGATCTCTCATGAACATGAATATTTTATAATTTGTTGTGCAATTTGTAATAAATGGCTCAATAGCGTCGTCTAGATAGTTTTATGAAGTATATCCGATTATATGGTTCAGCTAGATGTGTGAGTATTGGGAGGCATACCTATCAGCCTAATACCTCCAAAAAGTATTCTATAGCCATGTGCCAATCCATTTTGATTTTAAATTGTGCATCATTTTTGGCCTTCCATGAAACTTTGCAAACACAAAGCATGTCTAAAACATTTACAATTTAGACGGTTTCCTATGAAACAGTACCCCAATATGCCAGTACCCCGACATGCAAATACCCCAACGTGGCCCGGGTTGCGAGGGCCCTTTATAGCTGCTCGCAGCTCTAGTTCTTCTTTTTATTTGTTATTATTCTTTTCCGCAAACAATCACATTTTTGAGACACTAAACGTGAACGAAAACTCACCAAACTTTACACACACGTCAGGCCTGGCGAAAAATTTGATATTTTAAAGTCGCCATAGGTGATAACAGAAAAATGGCTCCATAGCGCCACCTACATAGGTTAAACAGATCCCTGGCCCGCTACGATTGTCCGACGGCTATGAAAATTGTGTGGCACCTGTAGCACATCCAGATGAACAAAAACCTCTTTGATGTGTGTACCCTAAAATAGAAAGGAAGTGAGATATGAGTATTTAAATGTCCAATTTTGGCCAATTTTTGCACATTTACAGGGGTCATACTTTTGCCTGCTTCTCCTACACGGTTAATCCAATTGACTTCAAACTTGGGATGTACCATCTCAAGACCTGGGACAACACCATGGTAAAAAATCTAAAGTTTTCGACATACTATATGACGGCGGTGGGGCATCAAATTTAGAGTTTCAAAACTCTTACTAAACGTAGTATTGCCGGTTGTATGTTTAACCTAGAGCTACGAAAATTGGTACACATATGTAACAGACTATGACCTACAAAAAAGTCTGTTGGTGCCATATGCTAAACCCAACAGGAAGTCCGCCAGAGGCGGGGCATCAAATTTTGAGTTTCAAAATTCTTACTTAATGAAGCATTCCCGGCTGTACGTTTCACCTAGAGTTACCAAAATTTAAAGACATATGTAACAGCCCTCAAGGTACAAAAAACTCTTTTTGAACCATATGCTAAACCTAACAGAAAGTCCACCATTTTGATTTACTTTGGAACGTGTTCCCATTTTTTTGGCCATTTCATAGGGGTCCTATTTTAACGAACTCCTCTTACAGAGTTTATCCGATCATCTTCAAACTTGGTGTGATTCATCTTAAGATGTTGACGATGAAAAGTTATTGAAAGCTTTTTATTTCGTCGCACGCTGTTGTCGTGGCATGCACTGTTGGCAAAGGAAAAAAAAATCCTTCTTAATGCAGCGTTCCCAGTTGGACGAAGCAGCTCGAGCTACAAAAATTTGTAGACATATGTACACATTTGTCCACATATATATATTTACATATGCATGTAAAAAAATTATGTCAGGCTAAACTAAATGGTTGATTAGGCCCCACACATTTTCACCTTACCATACCCGGCCCTCTTTGCAAAAGGTTTGAACACTCCTGGCCTAAACCTAGGTGTATACTCAAACTATGCACGCACATAAAGCCTGGAACAAAATGTGTAATTTAGAGGGTTCTTGTTTTGTTTTTTGTATTCCTTATATTTCATGTCATTATACTTGACACACTATTTTTACTACTCACTGAATCAGTTATAAGAACATTTAATTGATACAATCCAATCACATCCTAGAGAATTGAAAACACATTCAATCATGAGGTTGTTAAGACACATTTACTTCTGTAGCACTTAACCACAAACAAGTTGCGACATCCCCTGATCTAACCCTCCCACCGGGCAAGGAAAAACTTTCAGGGGTCATATTTTAACGAACCCTTCCTACAAAATTTATCCGACTGTCTTCAAACTTGGTGTGTTTCATCTTAAGATGTTTAAGATGCAAAGTAATCGAAAGTTTTTTATTTTGTAACACGCTGTTGCCATAGCAATGCATTGTTTGTCAAGTGCTGCTTTTTTTTTTTTTATACACATGAAAACTCATGGAACTTTGCAAACACATCAGACTTGTCATGAACATGAATTTTCAGAGATTTATTGTGCAATTTGCAATAAATAGCGCCCTCTACACCTTTTTATGAAGCATTTCCGATTGTATGATTATGCTAGACCTACAAAAAAGTATTATGTAGCCATTTGCCAAACCAAAGAGGAAGTCCGCTATTTTGATTTTATTTTGGGAATTCTACATCATTTTTGGCCTTTTTCATTCAACTTTGCACAGACAAGGCATGGAAAAAACTAACATTTTAAATGGTCCTTGTTCCATGTAACAGTTGTCAAGTGCTGCTTTTTTTTTTTTTTATACACATGAAAACTCATGAAACTTTGCAAACATATCAGACTTGTCATGAACATGAATTTTCAGAGATTTATTGTGCAATTTGCAATAAATAGCGCCCTCTAGACATTTTTATGAAGCATTTCCGATTGTATGATTATGCTAGACCTACAAAAAAGTATTATGTAGCCATTTGCCAAACCAAAGAGGAAGTCCGCTATTTTGATTTTATTTTGGGAATTATACATAATTTTTGGCCTTCTTCATTAAACTTTGCACAGACAAGGCATGGAAAAAACTAACATTTTAAATGGTCCTTGTTCCATGTAACAGTACCCCAACGTGCCAGTACCCTGACGTGCAAGTAACCCAACGTTGTGCTCAATAGCGCCCTCTATGCATTTTTATGGAGCATTTCCAATTGTATGATTCAAGCGATACACAACTAAAGATGACTTGACCTAGATTTGTGAAAACTGGGAGGCATACCTATTAGCTTAAGACCTACAAAAAGTATTCTGTAGCCGTATGCTAAACCTAAAAGGAAGTCCGCCATTTTGAATTTATTTTGGGAATTGCGCACCATATTTTGCGTTTTGATTAAACTTTGCACACACAAGGCTTGTCAAAAACATTTTAGATGGTCCTTGTCCTATTTGACAGTACCCCAACGTGCCAGTACCCCGACGTGCAAGTACCCCAACGTGGCACGCCTTTGCTGTAGCGATGCATTGTTTGCAAAGAATTTTTTTTTTTATATGATTCAGCTAGATGTGTGAATATTGGGAGGCATACCTATCAGCCGAATACCTCGACAAAGCATTCCATAGCAATGTGAACAAACACAAAAAGAATGGCAAAACATTTACAATTTAGACGGTTTCTTATGAAACAGTACCCTAACGTGCCAGTACCCCGACGTGCAAATACCCCAACGTGGCACGGGTTGCGAGGGCCCTTTATAGCTGCTCGCAGCTCTAGTTATTCTTCTTCTTCTTCTTCTTTTTCTTTGTTATTATTCTTTTCCGCAAACAACCACATTTTTGAGGCACTAAACATGAACGAAAACTCACCAAACTTTACACGCAGATCGGGCCTGGCGAAAAATTTGATATTTTAAAGTCGCCATACATGATAACAGAAAAATGGCTCTGTAGCGCCACCTACATAGGTTTAACGGATCCCTGTCCCGCTACGATTGTCCTATAGCTACGAAAATTGTGTGGCACCTGTAGCACATCCAGATGAACAAAAACCTCTTTGATATGTGTACCCTAAAATAGACAGGAAGTGAGGTATGAGTATTTGAATGTCCAATTTTGGCCCATTTTTGCACATTTATAGGGGTCATACTTTTGCCCGCTTCTCCTACACGGTTAACCCGATTGACTTCAAACTTGGGCTGTACCATCTCAACACCTGGGACAACATCATGGTAAAAACTCTAAAGTTTTTGACATACTATATGACGGTGGCGGGGCATCAAATTTACAGTTTCAAAATTCTTACTTAACAAAGCATTGCCGGTGGTACGTTTAATTGAGAGCCACGAAAATTGGTACACATATGTAACAGACTATGATCTACAAAAAAGCCTGTTGGTGCCATATGCTAAACCTAACAGGAAGTCTGCCAGAGGCGAGGCATCAAATTTTGTGTTTCAAAATTCTTATTTAATGAAGCATTCCCGGCTGTACATTTCACCTAGAGTTACCAACATTTGAAGACATATGTAACAGCCCTCAAGGTACAAAAAAGTATTTTTGAACCATATGCTAAACCGAACAGGAAGTCCGCCATTTTGATTTACTTTGGAACGTGTTGCCATTTTTTGGGCCATTTCATAGGGGTCTTATTTTAACGAACTCCTCCTACAGAGTTTATCCGATCATCTCCAAACTTGGTGTGATTCATCTTAAAATGTTGAAAATGAAAAGTTATTGAAAGCTTTTTATTTCGTAGCACGCTGTTGCCGTGGCATGCACAGTTTGCAAAGGGAAAAATTCCCTCTTAATGAAGCATTCCCAGTTGTACGAAGCAGCTAGAGCTACGAAAATTTGGAGACAAATTTAACAGCCCACGATGTACAAAAAAGTCTCCTGGTGCCATGTGCTAAACCCAACAGGAAGTCCCGTAGGGGCCGGTCATCACATTTTGAGCTAAAAAACTCCTCTTTAACAAAGCATTCCCGGTTGTACGTTTCACCTAGCGCTATGATAATTTAGAGGCATACATAAGAGCCCACGATGTACAAAAAAAGTCTCTTGGAACCATCTGCTAAACCAAACAGGAAGTCCGCCATTTTGATTTACGTTGGGATTTGTGGCCATTTTTTGTAGCCATTTTTTGTAGCCATTTTTTGTGGCCTTTTTTAGGGGTCATATTTTAACGAACTCCTCCTACAAAATTTATCCGACTGTCTTCAAACTTGGTGTGCTTCATCTTAAGATGTTTAAGATACAAAGTTATCGAAAGTTATTTATTTTGTCGCACGCCGTTTCATGGCGATGCATTGTTTGCCAAGTAAAATGCTGCTTTTTTTTTTTTGGTCTAAACATGTGCAAAAACTCATGAAACTTTACACACACATCAGGCTTGTCATAAGCATGAATATTTTAGAGATTTCTTATTAAATTTGCAATAAATGCTTCAATAGCGCCCTCTAGACATTTTTATGAAGTCTTTCCGATTATATGATTCAGCTAGATGTGTGAATATTGGCAGGCATGCCTAATATATTCAAAAAGTATTCTATATAGCCATGTGCCAATCCATTTTGATTTTATTTTGTTAATTGTGCATCATTTTTGGCCTTTCCATGAAACTTTACAAACACAAAGCATGGCAAAAACGTTTAAAATTTAGATGGTTTCCTATTTGACAGTACCCCAACATGCCAGTACCATCCATCCATCCATTTTCTTGACCGCTTATTCCTCACAAGGGTCGCGGGGGCTGCTGGCGCCTATCTCAGCTGGCTCTGGGCAGTAGGCAGGGGACACCCTGGACTGGTTGCCAACCAATACATGCCAGTACCCCGACGTGCAAATACCCCAACGTGGCCCGGGTTGCGAGGGCCCTTTATAGCTGCTCGCAGCTCTAGTTATTATTGTTTTTTATTCCACCAGTTTTTGTCCTTCAGTTACTTCGACCTTTTTTGACAGATTCAAACCATTCCAACTTGGAACATGTTCCAAAAATTCTCGTTTCGTGGACTATTACTTTTCTAATTTCCAACTTTCACCGTTTGCTCACAATTCAACACTTTTCACCTCAAAAATACCCATTCATTTCAAATGAGACATTCAAAACTTTCACTCCCATTCACAAATCAAACTCATTCAATTCACCTTTGGATCAATTTTCAGCACTCCCCCATTTCTCACATAGCAAAAAGTCCACATTTTTCCTCAAAATATTGTATATTTTTCACCAACAACATTTCTTAGGGTAGGTGCTTGTGTTATGGTTCGGACTTAGGGTCGTTCACCTCATTGAATTCACCTTGTCATTCAATCTGATATA
Organism: Festucalex cinctus; assembly: GCF_051991245.1. Lineage (NCBI taxonomy): Eukaryota > Metazoa > Chordata > Actinopteri > Syngnathiformes > Syngnathidae > Festucalex > Festucalex cinctus. The sequence goes on from NC_135411.1 coordinate 52,193,065, forward strand.
TTTCACTGTGCAAAAACTTTCCCCATTCCATATAACTCTACATTTTTGACCCACAAATTCCACATTCATTTCCAATGACACATTCAACAATTTGTTCATTCTGTATTATTCAATGCATGCATTGTCACTAGTGTTGTTCCGATACCGTTTTTTTGCCCCCGATACCGATTCCGATACCCAGCTTTGCAGTATCGGCCGATACCGATAAGGTTTTTTTTCCTCAACATGAAAAAAAAAAAAAAAAAGCTGCCCTGCCATTGGTTCAGAGCATTCAAGGGCCAATAGGATATCATAGATCGGCATGCAGTGAGCATGTCACATATCAGTAAATGTCGTGCACGAGCAAGACACAAGATGCTGCATCCAAATTCCTATATTAGCTTTGGAATTCATGGTATCGGCATGTTACTTGTGAGTAGTCACCGATACCGATACCACTGTTTTAATGCAATATACCAGTATCGGTATCGGAACAACACTAATTTTCACCACTTCCCTTCAAGAACATTATACATTCTTCAATATAATTTCATTTCATTCCAAATCATTCAATACCATTTGACTTAAGTACATATTTTTCAATACCATTCAACCTTATTCAATATGGCTCCACAGGTTTCTATTGTTTCATTCACCATTTGAGCATTCACACGCAATTTTGCAAAAACTGCTTCATCTAGTTTCATATATATATATTTTAATTAAGCAGCCGATTGATCGGTTATTTTACTTTAATTCTGTCATATATCCGAATTAAAAAAAAATTAAAAAAAATCCATCTAGGTCAAACCCTAGTGTATAGTGTGTATATACAGATTGGTTGCTGAAATATTTTCCACAGAAAAAAAAAAAAAGTGGTCCACTGATCTTCATTCTCCTGTCCATCGTCTGTGTCCAGGACACATTGCGGGAGTGCCCACCAGACCACGCCACTGATGTGGATTACGCCTGCAATCCCAGCCTTCAGTTTATTTCGCCCATGTACTTTGTCTCCTTCGTGCTCACCGCCCAGTTCGTGCTCATCAATGTGGTGGTGGCCGTGCTGATGAAGCACCTGGACGACTCCAACAAGGAGGCCCAAGAGGAGGCGGAGATGGATGCAGAAATTGAGCTGGAGCTGGCCCAGGGCACCCTCTGTTGCATGGGCGCCCCCGGTTGTGGCGGCGGAGGAGTGGAGAAAGGCGCGGTCGCCGCCGGATCGGCCGCCGGTGCCGAGGGCTATCGGAAGGAGGGAGGAGGGCGAGGAGAGAGGGCTGCGGGAGGAAAGACGCCGTACAACGCCGCTGACTCCAACCGGCCGTTGTACTCACCAGCACATGAAGTGAGTCTCTCCCTGTGTGGGTGTGTGTGTCTGTGTGTGTGTCAATATCAAAACAGACACTTTTTTTATTGGCTAAAAAACATAGATATTTGAGTTGCTTCATTTATTGAAAGATGGTTAGGATCCTTTGAAATGTTAGGGTTAGCCAATTTGCACCTGATTGAATACAATCCACAAAGAGGCATCATTATTTTATGTACCTGTACAATGACCTTTGAAATTATTTTAAGATGGGAAGTCCTGATGTGGAAGACAAAAAGAGCAATAAGATTTATAACCAAAATAAAATGAAGATTTCCCTGCTTGTGTATTCTCCGTATATCTGCTCTAACGTAAACAAAACAAAATTGTGTATTGTGATTTGATTGATGTTGACAAGAACTTCCTTGTCTTTTTTTTTTTTCATCATATTGACAGCCATGTTTGATGGTTGTGCTCTTTTTTTTTTTTTTTTTTTTTTTTTTTTACAATATACTCCCCCCCCCCCTCTCTTGTATCTTAAAATTACATTTTATTCAAGCTTTCTGGGCTTGTCGTACATCTAGGATATGCTTCGGCGACCTTGATTCATAGACAATAGACATATTCCTATATTTACAGCATACATAGACTCATATATCCTGCACACAAATATAAGTTTCACCACTATCACCTTGCTGTTTATCAGCATCAAGTTGGCTAAGGTTCATTGAAGACTGGGTTGTCGGAGGTCACACATGCATTGCATGGATCAGTGCCCTAATTAGTCGCTTGCTTCTCAGAATGGAAGAGAAGCAACCTCTCAACATTACAGTAGCAGCTTCAGTTAGTTGACAATCGCTTGGCTGCACACAGGTGCATGCCTTGATGGACCCTCCCCCTCATTTTTACTCCAGTCTGATGCATTTCATTCATTTGGTGAGTTGCAAATGATTTCAACACACGTTCAGATGACTCATCGGCCGTCTTTCACCTTCACTTCAGACACGTGGAGCCATTTTTAGCTCAGCGTTGGCTGATAGAGGAGCATATTGCCGACCAGGGAAAACACACATCTCGCTAGCGGTCTCGAGTGATTTGCATTAAGGGATCTGTAATGTATTCAGTCGCAGGGTTTAGCGTGTGTTTGCGTGTGAGTGTGTGTGTTTAGTGAAGCAAGACTCAAATGAGCAAGTGGGCAGGTCTAACAGCGCCGCAAAATTGACATCGTGTAGAGTCATACTGAAGAACAAATGCATTGTGGCTGACTGTAGAGAAGAAAGAAACTGATTCCATCAATTTTGCATCCATAAGGAGATAGGAGATAAGATTAGGGAGTAGGGAAGTACGCCAAGCGGAGCCTCAAGAATGCTGATGCACTTTGAAACTATTTGGCTTGGAATACGAGGCTGCTTACTTAACGTAACTGCGGTCATGTGAGGTGCAGTAAGGGAGAAAATTGATCAATATCACTGTAACGTGCCTTTGGTGTCCTCATCAGAACCATCCAGTCATGAAAATGAAGCAGAATGTAACGGACTTCAATTGGTCAAACATTTGCACACATACCAGTGCAGGAAGTCTTTTGAAATTGTGTGTACGTGATGTTGGCATGTCTCGTACACAACTCTAACTACAGTGTGCGTGTAATACGTAAGTAAATGATACTGAATAAAAATATAAAATTAGCATTTTTTTTTTTGTCCACAGAAATTTATTTGATGAACCCCCCACTAATTGCATCAAACATTTTGCATATGTCCCAGAAATTGCTGTGTACCCTGTCACAAGAAGGTAACTGCTTTGTCAAGTGGAGATCTTCTTGCAGTTCCCTCTAAATGTACTTTGCAGGCACTTTGCAGAGTCTGTTGAATAAGGGAAGCCGCTTTGATTGACTGGGAATCCGGTTCCGCTGTGTTCACTCCCACAACAGCGCAAATTGCATTTCGAGTTGCGCTCGTCTATGAAAAAAACAAAAGAAAGAAAACTCCACCCATGCGCACGGTAAGACTGCACTTAGTGTGAAACTTGCACTGGGTACTAAAATAGGGCCCCTAATGTTTCCAGTGACATTACAACCTGGATTTTGTTTTTCTTCCGGGGAGGCTGAAAATATTGACATTTTTATTTCAGAATTTCCATCATATTATGTGTGTAGTCAGATGTCTCCAAGATTAACATGTCCACTCCGTCATATAGTGAACTCTCAATTGGTATTTCTTTGTATAATCTTTTCGAAATGTGGAAAATATTTGTTAAAAAGTACACAGTCAGCTTGACAATTGAATCATGTTACTAAGTGAAGGTCCACCATGTACCATGTGCTCATTAATTGCTATAATTGACCTTACCGTGGCACGCCCCTCCCCGCCCACATTGTGTGCCAAGTACCTATCTCCGATATTGTTCAGGCAAGAATAGTGAAACTGAACGGCGCTCTAATGCAAAAGTTGTCAGATCTTCCAAGTTCCTTGTGATTTCTCGGTCAGGTATTTTCAGGACGCCAATATTTCTCTTCGAAGCAAGCAAAGGGGGTTTTAAATGTTTTAGTGAAGGGTATCTTCACTCCCTCACCATGCAATTTTGCCCAAAAACAAAAGGAAATACGCATCGCTGTCTGCTGGTGCAGTTGTAAGGAAAAGTCCGACTCGCCTCACTCACTTCGACCGATTGTCGGCAAAACCGAAGTTTTTCGACATTCCCGTCAAGCAAAGTAAGATTGAATTGATATGACCTCATAGTTTCAATGTTTTGTTGACATTTATCGTAAATAGTAAGTCAACAAACGTGTGGACGGTTAGCTATCCGGAGCTATCGTTAGCCTTTGGCTAAAAACAACAAGTGAGAAAAATACCTTCGTGCAGCTGCAGACGTATTAGTTTCTGGTCATTTTGGAGGGAATCGACTGGTCGTGCGTGTGGTCCTCGACAAAGTTAGGTCCAGCACAGACATTTTTTGTAGTTGTTTGAGGGTTTAGTTAGGGAAGGTAATAATCCAGGACAGTGTCTTTCTTGTGTCTCCCTTACACAAGCCGTGACTACAGCAGGACGGCAAGACGCCCGTTAGTCGATCGCGATAACGGCTATCACTCTTACACAAACCGTGACTACAGCATTTAAATATTTTATAGATTTTTTTATTGGTTTTGAGCCAACAAGCAATGTGCTACTGGGGTCAGGATTGTTTTTGTTTGTCCCCAGCAAAACGCATGTATCGTCGCAGACATGACGTCTTGCGTCTTTATTGGTTTACTAGGTCATGCAGGCGCGGTTTACGGTAATTACGGTAATTACCCCCAAAAGATCCACCCTGCCAGCAAGCTCACGTACATTATTTGGCTGTGTGCATCTACATTGTCTGCCTGCAGTAAAGGTTTGTGGGCTTGACTAATATGGAATTCAAACAGCATAACATATTCCTAATACAATGAATAGCTAATTTTGAAAAAAATTCTCAAAGGCACCTTAAAGTGATATTGACTCGGGGGACCCCAAATCCCTTGCAATGACACTAGACTCAACTGTTTATAGGGTCAATGAAAATATGCTTCAGTTCTGATAAAACTGCATACATGTCAGCATTCATCGAATCTCTTTGCAGGCAGGAATTCTTTACAAACGCACGTCTCTTGTTGTTTTTATTACATCCAAACCGCAGCTTAACATGTCGACTTTATTTCCTCTGAGCAATCAGATTGATACGTTCCTCCACAGTCTAATCAGTTTCAAGTTTAGCAAGATGCATTTGTGAGACGACGTATGTGTAATCCTGTCAATTTAGCTACTTTACGAGATTAGGTTGATTGATTTGATCGGATTCGGCAATCTTCTCCCTTGCGCCATGTTAGTTATACAGCAAAGATTTGGCTGCAATGGAACACCTGATAGATATCAGGTAAAAAGAAAACAGTCAGAGTTCCACACACGTGCACACTGTTCGAAAGGGTTAAGGGAATAGGAGAGGAGAGATAATAGTTCAGGCAGTGACAGTCAGATAGAGGTTGTAATTAATTTCAGCTCTCTCTCTCTTTCTCTCTCCGTCTCTCAACTTCAACTCCCAGCAGACTATTGTTGTCCGGTAATACAGTTATTAATAGAGGCCAACACATAGGCCACCACAGTCAATCAAACATTATCTTTCTATCTAGCCACCTACACAGAATAGACTCTTGCAAATGTCTGGGTGATGTGTGCGGTGATGTGCGAGAGAACGCAGGGCAAAAGGAGACATTGTAGTATCATTGAATTTATTAATGTGGCTAGGGTTATATATTTAATAGTAAGGCCACAATGAAACGAACAAGGCAGTAGGATAATTACATAATGATAATTGCTAGGGGCAGAATGTTATGACAATAAATTCCAAATATTACTGGGACATTTTTTTTTTTTTTTTTTGCAACTGTGTCATGTTTTGTTTTGTCTTTTTTTTCATGAAATATATGGTATTTCCATGCCAAATCACCCTTCAAAAAAATCTGAAAATTATAACCAAGCATATTGAAATTTTAACGAAACTTGGTGTACTAGTTAATAGTGATAACACAACAGAACATCTCAAATTTTAGGTCAATTGAAGTAGGGGATTGGGAACAATAGCCCGCCACATTTTGACATATTCAGCAAAAAGGGACATGGCCGCCTTCGTTTGAAGCCTTGTATCTCTGGCTCTGCTGGGTCGATCTTCACAAAACAGATGTTGTTAGAAAACTGTTCGAAAAATAACTCCTCATCTGCAATCATGTTTGTAACCCTATGACCTTTTTTTTTTTCTCAGTTGACCTTGAAATTGGCCTTGGAATTGTTACTTTGGCAATTTTTTTCATGAACTGTAATATATTACATTCTATACAGCATGTAAAAGTTTCGTGAGAAGTAATTAATTTTGTTTTTGTTTAGCAGAAATAGGGATTCAAAGTATCCATACCCTCAGACTTTCAATGAACATAAAATGAATATTCAATGAATATTCAACGTTTAAAGCAACACAAGACATCACTTATTTTCCAGTATTGGATTAGGCATTGTATAAAGAACAAAAGTGCAAATATGTCTGGCATCTTATTCCCTGAATTTTCTTTTAAACTGATTAAATATCAAAATAAGAACATGCCATAGTGAAGGCCATTCTACTGGTCACATGATCGTGTTGACGTGTCCTGTGCATAAACGGAAGCCGCCTTCGATCATTTCAATGGGTGTTTTCTGACGTAATGGTCAAGGAAAAGACCCTCTTCAATCCCAAATACTGCGACCATTTTTGTCAGAGTAAAATCCTCAGCACATCCTGTTTCATGTCATTCTGTGTGGGCGTGGGGCCTTGTTGGGTGGCCGATCCTAATGTGGGCTAAAGCGTGTTTAGCACATGACATGTAGCTTAGCCTAGCAGAGTACAAGTCACCTGGATGTTTACCGTCCACTTCGACTCACCGGCGGCTGGATCTGCCAGTTTCATCCGGCTTTCGGCTGGGAACAAATCTTTGGTGAGTCCTTCGTGTCTGTAGTGCTTTTGAAGAAGTGCTCCTTTGCCATAAGGCGTAATTCTACCTTTGATATCCACCGACGCAATAATTCCTCGTGAATTCTTTGTTGTCACTGGCAGCCATGTCATTCCAACGTGTATTTTATGCACGCGATACGTCACGATGATCACGTGACTGTCCAAAATGCCTGACACAGTACTTAACGCTCAACATAAATTGACAATTTGTTCAGTGAAGAGTTTAAATTAACCATTTCACGGTTTTTCAGAAGTCTTGTGTTCTTTTAATGAATATTCAACTATCAATGAATGCCCTTTTTGCGAAAAATGCCAACATTTGGCGGGCTGTAGTTTCAAAACCCTGGTCCAATTGACCTCAAATTTGAGATTTAGTGTTGTGCCATCACTATCAACAAGTACACCAAGTGCAATTCACATCCAAATCTACTTGGTTAAACCCACCCACCGGGTGCTTTGGCATGGAATGACTCTATAAAGCTTTTTCTGTCCAGCATTATTCATTTTAGTGTGGTCAGAACACTCATTTGTACTTTAGTATTATGTGAACAATGGTTGATTTTAATATATTGTTGTGAGTCCGAAATATGACTTTTGCACAGCATGTTTAGAAATTCACATATGCACGTACATAAATTGGTGAACAAAAGCAACAATGGCCCTGTTCACTTGGACATCAATATTCTCAATAGGAAACACAGTAAATCACACAACATGTTTTGCGAAGTTAAATACTTTTTTGTTTCTCTTATGTAACAACTATATATGAATACAACCTAAGTGGTGAAGGGAACTTACGACATTCTGTTTAGCAACATTTTGAGAATGTATTTTGAAGTCACTTCTTTTTCTATTCCCTGGTTGAGCTCGTCTAGTTCCTGGCAGGCAAACCCAGACTGACTCAGTCTTAAGCGCTTTCAACCTAATCATGCCCAGGGCACAAACATTTGCTTGAATCTCAAACTGTTACATCAAGGTAGCACCCAAAGTAAATGAGGTGATATATCAGATGTAATTGCAGCGTTCTCCGCGCTCCCGGCTTTGAGAAGAAAAAGATGTTACCTAGCTAATGAGGGTTTTAAAGTGCTCCCGTTGCGGAATTGGTTTTATTCAGAGAAAAACGAGCGGAATCCGTATGGAAGTTTTGTTGTGGATGATGTGTGTGCTGAAAAGGTTCTCTTAAAGGAAGCCTCAAGTGAGTTTGTATCTTTACATGCACATTTTTTCGGACCCTGACGCCTGTCTTTGCATTTTCCTGCGTGTTCTTTGTCCTCGCATGTTGGCATGTGCACACCTTTGTGCCTGCGTGCAAATTTGGTTTGCTGGCCCGCGTCCCGTGCGTGCGTGTCCCCGTGTGTGTACGCATGCGTGTGTGCGTATATGTGGGTGTGTGTGTGTGTTCCAGGAGAGCCAGTGGTTGGACAGCGTGTCTCTCCTGATCAAGGATTCATTAGAAGGGGAGATGCTGATGATCGACAATCTCTCTGGTTCTGTCTTCCACCATTACTCCTCCCCTCTACCCATCTGTAAAGACTGCAGGGGCCACCCGCAAGAGGTACCACCCTCATGTCACGTTAACACGTGCACAAATGCAGCACATGCACAGGAGCTGAACCACTGGCCTCCATTTTGGGTTCAAAATGTGTAATAGCGGTGAGATAGTGTTTTCGAGTTGTCAGAGACAAAAGACAGTTGTTGTTTTTTAAAACTGATATCGGACATAATATATCAAACATTGTTCTCATCCATCTACTGAATGTAGGTGCAACAAAAAGCTGGAGAATCGGCAAAACACACATTTGGGGCTCTATTTTCGTGACTGGCATAGGTCCTGCGCATATCTGCGCTGAGGTGGGTTAGACCCGATATTTGTAAATTCACAGACGAGTGCAGGCCAGCGGATCGACATGGCAGAAGCACATCTGTGACCCCCATCTCAATGCAGCCCAGTGGGATGATTTAAAAAGCATAATACAATGATTCAGAGGGTTTGATGACCGCTGTTCACATATTTATGACCAGTTATCTTGCTGGCCCCCCCAGCTCGGCTGTGACCGGTCTGCCAAATTAGCAAACGTGCAGCAAGCATTTTGCTGATATGAAATGCAGGATCCGCAGACCACAGCACATTGTATGAAAATAGTACCCCCTAAAGTTAATCCTTCAATGCTCGTTGAACTGAGGGTGGGTTCCATAGAATATGCAGATGTGTCATTCATTACATACATTCATTCGACAATAGAAAATTAGAGTGTAAGTCAAAAGTGTCTGAAAATATATTTGAAAAATGAAGAGAAACAGGTGAGGCTCAGCTGTTGGCTGAGGAAGTGCCGAAATTCAGCAATTTTCACGATATTATCATTGATATTGTGGGGGGGAAAAACGAAAACGAATAGGAAGTACAGGACAGAGAACTATGATTCAAAATAGTTTCAATTAAAATAAATAATAAGATCATTCTTCGTATGCAGGTGACTGACTGCATGTCCCTGATGCACACCATACAAAACAATGATATTTGAGATTTTATTGGTAAAATGATCTCACTTACACACACGAAAGGAACATCATTTGAGCATAGTGTTACACAATTCGGGCTTCATTGATCTCATGAAGCGTAGTGAATGGAAAGTGTTTGCAGGCTTAAGACAGCATGACGATGCACATCGACATACGAAGAGTTAATTCAATGCATTTTGTGGTATCCACTTTCCACACAAGCTGACATGTAGATGAATGAGGCCCCCAGCATGTAAGCTCCCCTAACATGCATGCGTGCAACTCTCTCCTACTACTTGTGGGTTGTTTTTGTTGACAGCAGGTTGCACATACGAGATAAACTCGCCAACGTGTTGTCCTGTGCGTGTGTTGTCCATCACTGTGACAAAGTGCAGCGGGCCAGCTCAGAAGAAGCAATAACTGGCCTCAACACCTCCTCACCTGTCAGTGCTGTTTTCTACCTGTCTGCAGATGCTGTCAAACCATCAATCTGCCCCCCACTCCTCCTCTCCATATTTCTTCTTCCCTTTGGTCCATCTATCTCCGCTGTATTAACCTTTATCGGTGTGTCTGTGTGTGAGAAGGTGGGTGTTCCTCAGACAGCGTCCGTCATCGCCTAGAGTTATGTGCACCTTTTTGTTTTTGTGTTTGCGGGGGACACAGCAGAGGTGCTTTGGGACACAATATCCATCAGGGTACTACCTAATGAGGACGTGGGATCATCCCCAGGGTGAGGCTGACTACATTTCAGTCTGCGGGGGGGCTGTTGGTGCAGTGAAGGTGTTTGCTTTCATTCATTCCCTAAGAGTCTCTTCACACCACACGTTTGTGCACGTGCCACAACATGGCTTCCGGTGTTATTTGTGGAAGACGCGCTTTTAAGAGAGGCGTCGTTAGTTTTAAAATCTGCTTTTAAGTGTTAACAAAAATGTTTGGAGATGGTCAAAGTAAGAAGGGAGGGTATCGAAAAACAGGTGCCATTAAAGGTTATTTTAGTTAACTCAAACTAATGAAAAAACTAAAACTAAAATTCAAAAAACAATATTGTTACCGAAGTAAAAACGAAAATGCTTTTTAAAAAACGAAAACTAATTGAAACTACATTTTATGTTTGCAAAACTAATTAAAACTAATTATAATTATAGCAAACATGTCCTTCGTTTTAGTCTTTGGTAATTAATTTAGTGCACAAGCCTTTGGGGATGATTTTACATGTGATTTTTAGTCGATTTATTTTGATATAAACCGGAATAATGACGTTTGAAAGTATGTCACACAGAAGTGACGTCATCTAGCAGCAGCCAATAGAAAAGCACCTTTAGATGACGTTGCGCCCATGGTGTTTTTTAAATACTGCGCACAAGTAATACACATTTTTTAAACTAATACTAATACTGAAACTAAAACACTAAAGTAAGACTAAGCATTTTTTAGAGAACTAAACTAATAAAAAGTAACTAAAATGAAAAATTCCAAAACTATAATAACCGTACTGCCATATTACAAATAAATTGGTTTATATACTTTAGCATTTTTCTAAATATGCAAAAGCACAAATAAATTACTTGTACAATTTTTAGGACTAAACACAATTTCTCTTCATAACATTATGTGGCCCTTGCGTCCTTCTGATTTTCTGTATGTGGCCCTCAAATGAAGAAGTTTGGACACCCCTGATCGAAGTGAATGTGACATCTTTAATATAAATGCATGAATATTGTCAGGCAATTTGGTCAGAAATGCTAAATATTACATATCTTGCTTCTGTTTTATGCAGAGGACAATATGTTTTAGTTATTTTATTCAAGATTTATCCACATTATACAGCGGAACATTCAGTTGAACTATTTGTTCCAGAACTGGTTGAATTCTAAGGTGTTGTAATCTCAGAACAGAAAAGCTGTCTTTCCAAGCGCAAGCTGTTGCCTTCAAAAAACGTTTTTTTTTTTGTTTTTGTTTTTTTTTTTTTTTTGTTTTGTTTTTTTTAACTCTACAGAGCAATGTTTTAATTAACATTTTGGCATTCTAAATTGTCATGCAAGTGTGGTTAAACACATTAATAGGGAAATGGAATAGTTTTTATTTTATTTATTTTTTTATTAGTGGTGTCAAAATTAGTTCATTAATTTTTAGTTATTTTTTTAGCAACTTTTTAGTTAATTTAAGCAACCAGTCCAGGGTGTCCCCCGCCTACTGCCCAGAGCCAGCTGAGATAGGCGCCAGCACCCCCTGCGACCCTTGTGAGGAATAAGCGGTCAAGAAAATGGATGGATGGATGGATGGATGGATAGTTAATTTAATGCCACAATTTGTTTTTAATGTGCGATTAATTACTGCCGCTTACTTGGAAAGCCTGTACTGGGGGAATTCCAGTTGCAACGCAGTAGACATGTCCACGTCAAAATTTACCAATAATAAAATTAATAATAATTCATATATTTGTGGAGACTGAGGTTTAGTTGTATTTTACAATTTTAATTAAAAATGTGCAGAATTTCACAAATTACTTCATATTAAAGAGTAGATAGCTCTTGATATGAAAAGAAAAATGCACTGAGCTGTCACGTCTTACAAATGCAATTATGCAATCTAGTGGCAGAAAAATGACCAACACAAATCAATATCACACTAATTTTTTTACAGTACAGTTAGTACATCTTTTTTAATTTTAATTCAATTTTATGAATTATGAAATTACTGTATCAATGACTAAAACATGCAGCCATATTTCTATTAGTTTTAAAAAAAAATGTTGTTTGTTTGTTTATTGTTTGTTTATTTCCACAATGCATTCGATTACAGTCAAGAACCTAGTGATACAATTACTGTGGAAAATGGACACCCTCAGAAGCTCATAGCTTATACATTGGGGTCCAAAAACCCACCACCACACAATTTACAATGCAAACACATATAAGTTAATATCACATATTTCCAACTTGTAAATAAAAGATATAACCATCATATTTACAAGAAAAGAATAATACCAAAATAATCTATGGACAGATATGAAAAACTATATTTATGTTACATGGATAACCCCCGTAACCTCTGTTCCATGTACAAGAGAATTTCAAATGAGAAACTAAGCAGAAACTAGGCCACAAAATCACTACCGGTAGATGCATATCTCATAAGTAAGTTATGTTTCATTTTTCTTTTAAATATGGGAAAAGAAGAAGAATGTTTGATATCATTGTCCAGGTCATTCCACATTTGTGGACCTTTATAACCTACACTAAAACGAGTACATGTTAGTTTTCTGTATTTCCCTTTTAACAGCAATCTATTTCTGGTATTTTGAGTATGAGATGAAAAGAATAAAGGAACAAGTTCACACCAACGGCCATTTAGTTTATGAACCACCTTATACATAATACACAGATTATAGAAAAGATTGTATTCAGGAAGCTTCAGCAGACTATATCCATGGAAGAGAGCATCTGTAGGAGAATTATATTTAGACCAGGATATTGTTCTTATGGCTTTTTTTTGCAGAATAAGTAATTTGGCAGTAAATGTAGGCTAAGTATTATTCCAGATAATATTGCAATAGGTCAAATGAGGTTCAAACAACGACTGATACAAACATAGCAATGCCTCTAATGGGAGACATTGTCTTAATCTAAAAAATAAACCACCCAGTTTCGCTATTTTTTTTGCCAAATCATCTATAGGCCTATGTTTTTTTTAAATGTATGGATGTTCCCACTTTTATATTAACAAGAGCATAAAAACGTTGAAAAATATTTTTTATTATACATTTTATTGTACATTTACAACAGATATAAAATGTGTGATTAATTGTGAGTTATCTATTGAAGTCATGCGATTAATTACGATTGAAAATGTTAATCACCAGACACCTCGAAAATGTATATTTAATATATTGTGACCACTGACCAGACGTCTCGGTTTAACTTGGACAATCTCGTTTTGAGCCTTGTGTCCCGAGTCGCAACGGATTTCACCAACCCCAATGTTGTCTCACTTTAACGCACTTTATTTTTAGTCCTGTCAGCAGGCCAATTGTTTGGATCGTGTGCATGTCCGTCACACAGTTGTCATAGCGAATAATATGGTAAGCCAATCACCACCTAATCAGTAGCAGATATGTTTTTTTATTATACCGGGACTAGAACTACTTCCTGTTTTGTGTCTAAGAATCATGGGAAATGTAGTCCTACTAGCTGAACGCTGCGGTCGCCAGTCAGACCCAATGCAAGCTGAGCTTTTCTAAATGCATATTTCCAATTTTACAATGTGGAACCAATGTGAGGTAAAGGGCACAGCCATTTTCCAATAGCTGCCAGGCCGGAGCAAAAAAGTTCGGAAAATGGTGAGTGCATTGACTTGTTAAGCGCTGTTGAACTTTCAATCAAGATAGAGCTCTGCATTAGCTAATAGCACAACCACCGGTCAACAGCGATTAAATTAGTTAAAAATAGTTCATGCTGAGAGTTTATTGTATATATATATATATTTTGGAAATCTGGTGACCCTAGTTTAATGTTAAAAATACTAAATGTTCAATGTTATGGCGTCACAAAAACGCACAAAAGCAAAACACACTTGCTGAAATGAAAAGGTGCTGACAGTGATGACAATATTTGGGGTTCAACTTTGGAGGGTCTGTGTACACTTGTGCTTGGAAACCAAAGCTAATATATACTAGAATTAAATAAAAAAAAATTTGAGATCACACCACCTCGGATTCCAAACATCTCATATGTATAATATCCTGTGTTGCTATTGGAAGTAGAATGACTGAAAATTTGAGTTGGGGAAGAAAACTAATGCTCTTTAAGTAATAGTTTTATAGTAATAATTCATAATAATAAATAAATAAATGGCTTAACCTTTGGTTCCTAACTACTCAGAAATGATGTGTGACATGCGGTGTTTGTGTGAAATGTGTCCTGGCACATCCAAGCTTGTTGGTCTCGTAACTATGAGTGTCACATTGGCTTCCGTTTGCACCGATGTGATGCAAATACAGCATAGCAATGTATGTGCGGAGTAGTTGATCTGTAGCAAATGAGGTTAATGATACAATCTACTGGAGTCTCGTGAACTTTCACCTCCCTTCCTGGGACATCAATAACTGAGTTGACTTCCTTACACCAGATCCGGATGGCGGAAATCGAGCAGGCTTCGCTCAAGTCGGAGCAACTCTCGGACAAGTCTTCTTCTCCCGCCCTCCCTGATGACCTCAGCCTGGATGAGCACACGGCCTACCAGCTGCTTGTGCGAGACAGCAAGGTTGGTGGTGAGATCAGTGAGGTGAGAGCGGAATTAGAGCTCGGGAAACACTGCCATCCTTCTTTAATGAGGTATAAAATATGCAAAGCAAACATCCAGCGCTCGTCTAGTATGTTGTGTATCATTACAGAAGCCACAAATCTCTTCTTGGAATAGAAGCTGGCTTTTTAATATGTGCTTTAATCTTCAGTAAACACTTCTGTTTAATTGTGCAACACTCTTAAGATAAACTCGCCTATTTAGTGGTTTGTGTTCACAGTCGACACATATTAAAACAAAGGCCAACCTAAAAGGTCAAATCAGAAATGAATTATGTTTATCTGATGATGGAGATGGTCACTGATGGTGTCGCTCTTTCCTGACTTGGCTTGAGTTCAGTTTGCATTCAGCGATGATTTCGGACTATATTATGTGGCCAGTGATTGACTGGCATTCAAGTCCATGATGTACTTTGCCTTTTGTCTCAAGTCATCTGGGATTGGCTCCAGCTTTCTGCAACACTGAACAGGATAAGTGGTATAGATGATGAACGACAGCGGTGACGCCACTTTTGGAATCAGGCAAGAGAAATCGGTGAAAAATATTTGTATCATTTCAGTAACATGTTTATGAGTGCATTATTTAAAAGAAATCAATCAAGAAGGGAAATTACACACAACTGTGAATTCATTCAAAAATTTTGTAATGGAGCTCATCATCAGCAATTACATTGGCCTGTTGCTTAGCAACCGATTCATTAGTAAGGCAATTGCCAAAATCACCGCATTATAGAATTACATCCATTTACAACTTATCAAGACACGTGTCATGTTCATGTCATCCTTTGTGAAACATGATACACTTCTTAATCAAATCATGAATTATTCAGGCAAGACCCTCTCTGGATCTTAATTCACATTTACGACCATTTCATACTTTTGACATTGTGGGATCAGTTTAGAGCAGGGGTCTCCAAGTTGGGTCCTCGAGAGCCCCTTTTCAGCCTGTTTTCCATGTCGCCGTCCTTCAGCACAGCTGAATCTAATGATCAGCTAATCAGCAAGCTTTGCAGAAGCCTGATAACGATCCCGATCATGAATCAGGTGTGTTAGTGGAGAGAAACATGGAAAACAGATTGGATAGGACCGAACTTGGAGACCATGTGGTTTAGAGAATGACAAAGCAAGATCTATGAAAGAATGCTTGGACAAGTTAGGTGTGGAGAATCTGACTGAGACATGAGCTCAACCACATCAAACACTGTTGGGGTGGACTAGAATGGAGATTGGAGTAAAGCCAAAACTTGTATAAATACAGTACATAAAATATTACAGACACATACAACATCTTGTAGCAATAATGTGGAACTACAATGCAATCTGATATGTCTAATTCATGTTCTAATGTGGCCATGTGGCCTTCCACTCCATGCTAAACAAAGACTGAGCACTCCAACAACAACCGCATCATCATATTGGTGAAATTCCTCCAAGCATTAATTTGTATTTGGCACATCCGCCCAACTTCCCCATGAGGGTAAACACTAAGCATTACACAGGAGTCCACTAGTTGGTTTCTGTACTCATTCCAGAAAGCAATAACAAATGACCATTAGGAGTCTTTTAATGGCCATGCTCTGCTCTCTTGTGAACTATAAACCTTTGATTCTAGAGTGTATTTCTTTCTTTTTATCGGTTGTAGAACTATTTCGCTCTTAAGGGCATACTCACACTAAGCAATGTATGTTGTCTTTCCTCTTTTCCTCTTGAGCCAATCATTTCGAAGAGATGGCCCATGGCCATTCACTCATAAATGTGCACATGCAACGCAGACCTCATTTACACAACTACTGGAATGCAGTTTGCATGCGCGCTCCCACAGTCTAGAGTAGACGTCTCGTACAGATGTCACAACAATAAACAAACTCATACCACAAAATTACGTACGACTCCATGTTTTTGTAAGTGTCGAGTGGGAAAAAACTATGTGAGCTTTTGGATTTATTAACAAGAATAATCTGGATAAAGAAGTGTTGACACAAATGGGGTGAGGTCTTTGGGTGCAGGCCAGCGAGGGGGGAATCGCGGCTTGGAATGGCTTAGTGTGAGTACGCCCTGAAATCGCCATCATCTCTGTCCACCATCTTAACGCCTTCACACAAATGAATCTCCCCGTCAGGTTCTCCCGAGTTGTGATCCCCATTGGCTCTCAAGCTGCACCTTGTTCCTCGTTTGGAGTTATCTTATGTGCCACCTCCCCCCTATAGCCCCATTTATCTCTATTCCTTATCATCCATCCTTTTTCCTCCTTAATTGGGTAATATTACTTGTTTCTGAATAGCCAGATAAGCCCTGCAATCAGCAAACATTTCTCTGAAAGCACAGCTCATTAAAGAAAGTGCATGAGTGAGGGAAAAGAAGGTAAAGACATAAAGCCAGTTTGGATTCAGTGTTTTTTTATTGTGTCGGAACTGTCTTAGGTTTGGTCTGATGCAAATAGCTCCTTGCTTCAAGGGGTCAGTAGTACAAAGAGACACACAGTACAATATATGACAACAGCATTTTCAGCCTAAAAACTAGGACTGAGTTTAAAAAATTGAAAAATCGATATTGAATTGATTTTCATTTTCGAGCCTGGAAATCTGATTCACAAAACCCTGATTATTTCCCAAAAATTCACAAGATTTTTTGACCGCCAAAAATGTTTCATAACGATGAGTAAAATCACGATGGATGCCGCCATAAATGTTAAATGACGTCAACTAAATTTTTTATCAATGGGAGGTGCAACATCTAAGTGCAGCGCTGCCTGGTCAATGGGTTGTGGAATCAAAAACAGCCACTAACGATGGCCAGCAGATGGCAGCATTGTATCTCTATTCAATAGGCTGCTTGGTGAGTACATACAGTTGTCGGGACAGTTCGAAACTCCCTCTTGATCACAATGGTATTTTTATATTCATATTTATGTATTCTGGATAATTTTAGCACTATAATAATCAGAACGTGTCAAATTTGCCACAAATCGTATTTAAAGTTTAGAATCTACTTATTGTGTTGACTCCTAACTTATTCAATGCCAACCCAGTTCAAATTAATCGTTTGACGTGTAGAGCCGTCAATGGCAGTCAATGAGTTAATTATTATTATTTAAAGGCCAATAGTTTTTGTATTTTAGGATTTCCTTGTAATTTATCGTTTCCATGAATTTTGAAGAAAGAGAAGAGAAATTCATCATCCATAATATAACTGTTTTGGCTTCACGCCAAACGACAAAGATCAGGCGAAAATCATATGCAAAGTGTGCAAGGAGAGGATGAAGACAAGTTATGGCAACACTACGAACGTCCATCACCTGAAACGGCATCATCCGGACGCGCACAGTACAATGAGAGCCAAGCTAATAATTCAAAAGCAGCGACAACAGCTCACACCTGCGCCTCCTAGCTGAGCGTCACAGAAGCGTTCACCAAACTCCCGTCGCATGACATTGGATCCGTGTTACGAGCTGTCAAGTTGTAAGGTCCCCCCAACACCGCCATATCTCACATGTACGCAGATTATAGAAAAATAGTGACGCAAAAAAAAAAAAAAATGTGCAGTTTTTTAATTTATTTTTTAGCTTTTTATTTTATTTTTTATAGCAAGCAAACTAGCGTTTGTGAAATGACCAGGCCAATATCAATTTACAAAAGTTACCCGTCCATGTCAGAACACAACACATTAACGTGCATAGCTTAGCATAAAAAAAAATAAAATATATGTTACATTCAATGCCCGTTCTGTCCATAGGAAAGAAACTACATAACCCGCGACCCACTCACAAGGGTTGTTACAATATTGACCTTTATTTATAAAAGGTGCTTTTTACTTTGCTACCATCAGCAGTTTTGTTTTTTTTAACTTTGTGTTTACGTGCTCCCCTCTTCTCTCTCTCTCACTTTAAGACATTCACTATTTTCAACACACAACTTGAAAACAGAACTGTGACTTGTGTTAGTGTTTTGCTTAAGTATTTTGCTGCTTTATAATTTAGTTTTAAGGTATTACAGTGTTTGTTTTCACAAACTAATTAAGTGTAGTCTTACTAGTCTATTATTTATTCAATACTACTTTTATTTCATGTGCAAATTAATTTGGATATGTGAGCTAAAAAGAAATTGTGATAAAATTGATATAATTATTTTATCATTAAAAAAATCACTTACCGCTAACCTACTGAAAACACATTAGCCTACTGTACCTTTGAAAATAGACATTTAAATGGAAGTGACATTTACCAAGTCTGTTTCCAGTGGAGTATCATTACTTAAATCTTGAATCGCATGTGACATTGACATGGATGAAGTGCATTCAACAGTCAGGAGGACAAGCAACATTGTTCATTCATCATTGTTATTTTCCTTGTGCATAAAATGGCTGCAGTTATCATGCTGAACTCAATCAGTCTCTATCAGTAGACCAATTACACACTCTCTCAAAGTTAACACCTGACACTTATTGTGATAATACATAACATTAAAATAACAAATGCTCAGTATAATAATCAATGCTCTATTTGACAAGCGCTGATAAGAGAGGAGGAATAAAATGTAATTAAAGGTCCTTCTTCCAATCTATCGGCCTTGAGAATTCTTTTTACGGCATGCAATTCTGAACTTTAACAATCACTTTGAGAATAATGCACGTTCCTCGGGCTAATTTTCGTTGTAATAGAGACAATTTTTTTTTTACTGAATGAATGTCGGAGAAGACTATCTCCTCAGTTGCAGGTCGTGTGCTCCCTTCCAGGGAAAGTGCAGCAGTGGATCCAGCAGCTCTGAAGAGGCAGCAGGAGCAGGAAGTCACCAAATCCACCAGACTGTTGTCCAGAGCCAGGTCCAAGGGCTCGGCCATTTCTCCAGGGCCCTCTGCAAAGTAGAGATGGAACCTGGGCTGCAGGATATAGAAATGCAATCAAATTCGCCAAATATGTCCTCACCTTATTACAGCCCAAGTGAGTACATCCAGTCAATTAGGTGCATATTTTCTGGTATAAATGAGCAGGTAGTGTAAATGTACAGTAGAGTAAATGCATCATAAAGAGCCAGGGTGTCTTAAATACATGAATAAATGCCTAAAAGCATTCATCATCTCAACTGGATGAAACTATTTTCTTCTCAAGGTGACGTTTCCGGCGTTCACAGCAAAGAAAGAAACACAGAGGGAAAAGAAGAAGCCCGCAGCATCTCTCCGCTGCTCCCCCTGCCTACTGAATTCTTCCACTCGACAGGGGCAGCCATCCCAGCCCCTCCCCGCAGCCGGAGCCTGAGGTTGTCACGGGGCCTTCGGTTGACCTCCCCTGCTTCATGGGCTGCATTCCGTTCCCCTGGAGGCCATAGCAAGATACTGTGTACTCAGGTAGGGAGGGTATGAAGTACTGTCGCATCAAACGGAAGAGATAAGATACGTTGAACATTGAGCATGTAATGGAATTAGCAGAGGTGGGCGTGTCAGTAAATTTTGCCAGTCCGTCATTCGCCAGCATCAGTCCATTATTATTTCAAGCTGAACCAGACTGTAATCATCAGCCCATTACGCCGTCATTATTTTATCCGCGTTTTCGTCATTGCTAAAATCATAGTTCGTCACGGCCACTTTAGGACTGTTGCGTCAGCGACAGCCAATCGGCATTGAGAAGCTACTAGCGGTGTGAATTGCCTAGTACCTGACGATTCGATTCGTATCACGATTCACAGGTCACGATTCGATTCGATACTGATTAATCCAGATACGAATTTATAAGTCGATTGCTGCGATTTTTTTCATTCAAATTTAGAAAATACTAAGCAGTAAACTTGTACAGTCTAAGATTTGTATGAAAATGTATTATTTATTTATCTGAAACTTCAGTCTTATACAGGTTGTAACCTGTTTCATGTTTGAACAGCATTAAAATAAAATATTAAGGCTTAATGTTCCGTTCATATAACATTCTTCCATGCTTAAGGTGTGAATCCTAACCCGAAGTAAGACGTCTTGTTGAATATTTTCCATTAAAAATGGAAGTTTAAAAATCGATTCAGCCGCCTATTGAATCGATTCAAGAATTGCGCAATGTAGTATCGCGATATATTGCCAAATCGATTTTTTTTTAACACCCCTAGAAGCTACTATTATGTATTTTGGACGTCAATGGCAGTGAATGAGTTAAGTTTCCCGACATTGTCAGCGAAACGAGTGTCTGTCAGTGACAGACTGACAGAATGCCCACCTCTGGAAATTAGCACAACCAAAAGTGACTCGTTAGACTCATACTGTAATTTCTTTCCCAACTCTTGCATGCGTCTGCAGTATCCCTCCCACAGTGATTCATCACTCGCAACTGGCAGCTCTGAAGGCAGCCTCCAGACCACCCTGGAAGAAGGACTGAGCTTCAGCATCTCTCCGCCACAAAACGTGGACTTGCCAGCAGCTCCTTTACCACATGAGTGCCCACTCCGTGAAGACAACACGAGCATTTCTTCTCCAGTCCCGACCCTGAGACTGAGACCGAGCCCCTCATCGGCTCTAACCCTCCAGGCCACCGTTGGCCAACAGCGGAGCCAAAGCAGTGGGCGAGGTAGCACAAGCCCAGGATTCACACGGGACGACTCCATCGACCCTTCAGATGAGGACCTGGGCATAGTTATCGGGTCCTCCATCGGCGGTTGTGGGTCCAGTCAAGCGGGCAACAGTGAACACTTGTCAGAGACAATGAGCAGCTTGTCACTGACATCACTGCTGTCCCCAAGTTCCCTAGCGTATCCTGGAGGAGCGGTAAAAAAGTGCAATAGCACGGGAAGCCTGGACCAAGGGGGTATGCTGCTGTCATCCAGAGGAAGAGAGGCCCGCAGGGAGATTCTCGGCCTGGAGCTTATGGACCCGCAGGGTTTCTTGGCCAACCCCTGGTCAGGGGTATTAGCCGAGGCACGGAGAGGAGATGGAGATGAAATGGGAGACGGATCGCATGGATTCCGAGGGAAAAGCTCAAGCCAAACGACAGTAGGGCCTTTTCGCAAAAACAGATGAAACCTACTGCTAACTTTTTGTCTATGATCCTTGGATATGAACCCTTCGTTGTCCCTTGCACTCTCTCGTCCCACGAATGAAAGAGAGGCTTGCCTGCATTTCCAACCCTCATCTTTCCCCCATGGACCCTCCCTATACATTTGTGATCAACCCAAGACCTATTTTGTGCAATTGTGCAACCGAGGGAGCTGGTCTTGCTTATGCAGCAATGCGCCTGTGGGGTCGTAGCCTGCAAAGGTGGGGCCTAAGGGCTACGGATAGGCGTGAGTAGAGGGTTCTTTGAGAGGATTCAGGTAGCCTGTTATACCAGGGAGATGTCCAGAGCTTAAACAAGAGTTTAAACTCAAAAAGACATGATAGCCTCGGCTGATTTTCTCCCAGCCAGGTCATGTTCACTCGTGTGGAAAATGCAAAAATGGAGATATCCAAACCGAAATAGCTATCCGTGCCAAGAGATAATGTTTAGTGAGGCAGTGCAACAGGTAAGTTGGAAGGAAGTTTGCGGACAATGGAATATACAGTAACAAGACTGAAGGTAGACGATAGGGACATGAATGATCAGGTCATTTGTTTGGTGGGGAAGGCAGAAAGCGGATCTAATATCCATCTGTTCCGGCAGACGGAAACAACGGGTCCCTCTCTCTCTGGCTCCAGACCTTCTGCTGACATCACAGGAAAGTGTGAGGTGGAGGAGAGTTCACCAATGACTGAGCGAGCACTGCCTCAGGTAGCCGAGAGATTGACTTAAACCGTTCTCATCCATTCAGCAGTGTGTTTTTCTGAAAAGGGAGTTGAGTTTTATCCGATCAGATTGCTGAGGCATGACATGACCTTGGTGTGATTTGGAATTGTTTTTTTATATATATACACATCTTGAGCATCTCTCACTAGGTGGTTTGGACCTTATAGCCAGTGAGATTTAAAGCACACTCCTTTTGACAGTACTTCCTCTCACAGTTTGAGATGCAATGACGAATCCACAAAGGTTGCAAGGGACCTTGACTTGCATGATGGAAATGCATTTAACTTAATCCCGATTTTTACATATAGGCTATACAAATGTGTGTCCAAGATGTCAGTGTTGGGTGATGATGACCATGTGATTTCTATTCCACTATTTTTGTAGGAAAGAGATTAGGCACATGCAATTTGTGGCCATTACCTCGCATTACCCATTTGAAGTCCAGTCCGATGCGTCACGTCATTTTGTCCGCCAGTGGCTTCTGGTTTTATAGCATTTTTTTAAAGTGTACAAAACAATGAAGCAAAAAAATGTCAAATTGTTTGAAATTGTTCCTTACTTCATATCCCTTAACCAAACACTGAGTCCTCCTTTTTAGTTGCATATGATGAGTCATAGCAGATGGGAGCAGCCATATTCATTCAAGCATAAATGCTCATGGACATATTGTTTTGGTCTGGGTTTGCAATTCTGTGTTTATTATTGAACTGTCACCCAGATTAACGAATATCTGCTTTGCTACCCATCTGCTGTTGTAGCAATGCAGCATAACACTGAGCACAAGTGCGTCTTTTAATGCAAAATGACTTTTGGTGGTTTTGCCACATGCTGAATCACTTCAAGGCTGAAGTGAGATGCTGAACTTTAAGCCCGATTTTTAGAACTAGTCGTGTTAAGATCGCAAACTTAATTTTGAATTGATCCAAAACAATGAGGTGGTGTAAAAATAACCCAACCCCCAACTCATGCAAAATGGCTCATGTATGTGCGTGCCAGCGTGCAT
This sequence comes from Festucalex cinctus, assembly GCF_051991245.1. Classification (NCBI taxonomy): domain Eukaryota; kingdom Metazoa; phylum Chordata; class Actinopteri; order Syngnathiformes; family Syngnathidae; genus Festucalex; species Festucalex cinctus. The sequence continues at coordinate 52,216,377 of NC_135411.1, forward strand.
GTGTTTGTTACATGACTTCAGGTGAGGTGACTGCATTTCCCTGATGTTTCAGTCAGTGAACTGTGTCAGGATGATGATGATGATGATGCCTGAGAGTTAAGGTTAAACGCAGAACAACCAAGGGCTGTTTTAGCATGAAAGGTTTATCCTCCTGTCTTTTCTGAGACAAATGTCAATGAATAATGACAACAAAGGTTAAAGCCTGACTACACAGCAATAAATGTTCTATGTGTATGCCCTGATTAATGATGTCAGTGTGTTTTTTTTAATCATCTTATTACTTTTGCACGTTTGCAATAATACAAATTTTTATGCACACTTTTCATTTTCTCTTCAGTTATTGTCACCTTCTGTAATTTGAATTACATTTGTTATATATTCATATTTATTATTATTTTGATTTTATATTACATTTACATTTTAGTCTTTAAACTCTTAACACCCTTAAAACTTCTGGGTTCAAAACAGCCCAACTTTGGTCAAAGTTTGGACCAATCCGCTCCTTGGGTCGATCTGACCCAATTTTGCATTGTTTTATTTAATAAAAAAATAAAAATAAAAAATAAAAAAAGAAGAAGAAGTAGAAGAAGAAAAAGTTGGGTCAAATTGACTCAAGTCACGGGTTGGTCCTTTTTTTTTTCTTTTTTTTTTTAAACAAAATTGGGTTATTTTTGATCTGGCAGTTTTGATACATTCCAGAATCTTGTAGAAATTCTCCCTTGTAAATATTTGAGTCTATGTCACAGCTGCGATGTGGTCTTAGATGGTAAGTCAACCCCAAAAATGTCTTTACAATAATATATGCGCCCATACTAGTTTGCATTTGTGGAATATGAGTCAAGCAGCAAAATCCACCCATTTTTAATGAACCTCAAAAACAGGTTTTAAATGGCCTCTTGTCAATGGGTTTATGATTGTTAAAGGCTGTGATGACACATTATTCCACTACTCTTGTAATTCTTTTAAACATACCCTCATCATGAGCAACACATTCGCATACATACCGTATATCATTGCTGAGTATAGAAACCACATCGAGTGATCCATCAGGACAAAGTGCCTTGGGAGGTTGTCTTGAAGCATTGATGGTATCGCAGTCCCTGCTGAGAAAAAGCAGCATGTGAATTTGGCACAATAAAAGGATTAATAAAATGCCGCTGGAATGAGCTGCTTGCATAAGAGCTTGGACTGTAAGTCAACAATGTTGAATAGTGATGTTCAATACTAGCGATTTTCTTTCTGAGCAGATACTGAGGAAAAATTCAAGCTTATATTGATGAGACAGATACTTTGTGCTAATAAACTTGTATCTGGTAAAATTACAAGGCCAATTAAGTGTTGTGTGTGTATGTATGTATGTATGTATGTATGTATATATATATATATATATATATATATATATATATATATATATATATATATATATGTATGTGTGTGTGTATATATATATATATATATATATATATATATATATATATGTATGTGTATGTATATATATATATATATATATATATATATATATATATATATATATATATTGCGGGGTACACCCTGAACTGACAATTCGGAGTGCCCAATTAACCTGCCATGCATGTCTTTGGAATGTGGGAGGAGACCGGAGTACCCGGAGAAGACCCACATTGGCGCGGGGAGAACATGCTAACTCTACCCAGGAAGGCCGGAGCCTGGACTCGAACCGGAGTCCTCAGAACTGGGAGGCGGACGTGCTAACCACTTGCTCACTGTACATTTTCTTGACCGCTTATTCCTCACAAGGGTCGCGGGGGTGCTGGAGCCTATCCCAGCTGGCTTCAGGCAGCAGGCGGGGTACACGCTGAACTGGTTGCCAGCCAATCGCAGATATTGAAGGGATATTAAAGGGAATTTGCATTAATTTCGATGGTGTCAATATGGAGAGTATACACGTGTATGTAAGTATATACCGTCATGTTCTCTTGGTTACGTGTGTTTTTCTGTTTAGTTTTTCCCTACAATGTACTAGTGGCCCTTTAGGTGGTGCAGTTGAGCAGGGAGGTGCACACCTGAGGGCAATTGTAATCAAGACCTTGTTTTCCGGCTCCCCAGCACGTTTGCTGGATCGTTCCTTTTTCTGTTTGTTGTGCGTGTTCTAGTTTGGTTACAGTCTGGTCTCCTTGTTCCCAGTTTTGCTTTCCTGGTATTGACTTCCCTTTTGGTTAAACCTTATTTGTTTGTACTTTGTAATTCATCCTACTTGTGTGGAAGTTCTGTTTGATCCCGTTTTTTGCTCTTTTGTATACAGCAGTTTTGTTTGTTACTTGGTTCGCCACAATAAATATTACTCTCTAGAACATTCCTGAACACTTTGCATTGGGGTCCAGTCCGTCACAACCATAACATACTGTATTCCAAGCCTGATTTTACTGTGTAGTGGGTTTTGAATGATTTTTTTTTTTTTTTTTTTTGGTCAATAAAAAGGCCAATTAATGTCATTGATTTTTCTAAACTTGCTGGACATGAGAAAGTAAAATATTTTGTGCACCACAGGCCTTCTCACTCAATCATTGTTCTAGCTGTCCAACTCATACATTATACGACAATCACCCAATCAGATAACATAAAGGTGCTGCCAGATTATATCCCACTCTCACACCAATTCATGTAACACAACTAATGGGTTGCGAGCGTATAATGGTAATATTGTGATGTAGAAGAATTTCACTTACAATATTTCATTGCGTAGCCACATTAGATGCATATTATTCTTACTTTGTTCCATCATCAAAATGTAGCAGCAGTCACCTTTGAAAGCTCTGATGGGTGCACAACTTGCGAGTGTGCTTCATGGCCTTTTTGACAGGCATCCACACTGGGCTCCACTAATCTTCCATCTTCTCCACTGTGCACGCCACCGAGCGTTCCCTTGTAGCTCCCAGTGTGCGTCTACAAAGCTTGTCAGAGGATCAGTGCTAATGGCTGAAGCTTATCACTTCACGACTTGCTTCCAAGTGCCCCACCGTCACCGTATCCTCCTCACTTCTCCTTCTTTACCTTTTGCCGCGTGTGCCGAGGGAGGGGAGGTGTGACAAGCGGAAACCTTGAGCTTGGGAACAGTGCTGACACTGCTGCTTTCTGCGCCGCTGTGCTTTCATCATGATGGATTGCTGACAGCTTTCCTCAACACCTGGCCCGCTGGTTTGTGAGATAATGGCTCCGCACACAAAATAACGGGAACAATGTTGCAGAAACGGGTTTTGCTGTAAAAGATTTATTCGGTGAGGAACAGCGGCGGCTCACTCATTTGATGGGCTGCCTTTGCGACAAGCACATTTTAAATCCCGGTTCAAGCATTCACATCACTGGATTCAGACTTATACAATTTCCTGTAACGCGGGAAAAGAATCCACGCTTGGCAAAACGTTTGAGACATTTCTGAGAGATCGTCGTTTTACATTACCTGCAGAATATTAAGACTGACAAACCACATTGGCAAGAAAATACATGTATGACCTCTATTTGACACAATTACTATATTAAATCTAATTATACTGAGTAACACTATGTACATCACTACATCATATTAATCAGTCATGACTTCATCCACCATTTAATACCACCACTATCACATCGCAATCATTAATATCAGTACTAGACAAAAACGTAAATGACTCAACTCATTGACTACAACTGAAGCAGTTCAGAATCCTATTGATGTAACGTGACATAAAAAAACAAAATGTCATACTCACCAGACTGTTGCTTAACTAATTTGCTCCCAATGAAGTACATATACGTTTGTTTGTTTTTTAATGTTTTAAGTGTCCCAAAGACGTATTTGTAGGTCTTTGTTTTGTTTTGTTTTTTTTTAATGCTAGAGCATACAGAAGGCTTTGATGCAGCCTCTCAACTGCAAAGAACGGTTGCAGAAATGGTAGTTCTTACACAAACGGCCAGCAGGTGGCAGCAGAGCAAAGGAGGTCAACCAGGGCCATGTTGGGGGGGGGGGGGAAGTTCAATTACTCAATTTTAAATAGATTTGTGAAACTTGATGAAACTTAGCTATATTCTAATGCTAATTGCTGCAAAATGGAAACAGATAGAAATATACTTTTTTTTTTCCTGATGAAAGAAGAGACTTTAATCTTTCTTTCGCTAGGTTCCATGTTATTATAGCATAGAACACAATATTCTGTGGGCCTTGCAAAATCAGTCAAAATCCATAAAACAGTCGGGAGCGAACGGGATTGCTTCTGTGAAACTCGCTGGGAACGAATGCGTTAAATGTACTGAGTGCAGATCACTACAGACATATTGTGCTATTCAAAGTTTTGCTTTGACCAACCAATCACAGGGCAAAAAAAGGCTTAAATTTTAAATCTGACTGGTTGAAGAATCAGTTTCATTGACAATACAAGTAGCTTGTTACATCGGCCAGCACTACTGATTCTAAAGGCCCTGGGCAGATTAGATTGACATCGCAGTGCATGTAGGCTGAAATTTTGATTGGATAAGAAATATATTGAAATATATATGAAAATATTGTATATTGACTGCACATTTAAGTAAGTGCTTCTGATAGTTTTTAGGCCACAAGATAAGGCGTTGCTGGCTCTGACGGCTCACAACGATCTTACTTGTACTGAAAATAATGTGTGAGACCATATTTTACGTGTAAAAAATGATTGTTTGTCCAAAATAAAATTAATGAGCAGTCGTATGAAGCAGAAGTTCACATCAGTTTTTTTTACAGAGCACAAAAGAAGAAACACTAAATCATATCTTACAAAGGCAAAAGTAACATTTTCAAAATGCTGTGCTTGCAATAAACTTTACTACTGTGAACGAACAAGGCACAAAGTAAAGTTTACCTTCCAAATCTGAGAGCACGCAAAGCAACAAAGGCAGCGTTTCTACATGGGTGCAATTAAAGTGATGTTTGGTTGCACTTTTAATCATCTCAGTGCACTTCAAAGAGTAATTTTATTTAAATAACTATTTCTGTGTGCATAGTTTAGATTAGACGACATTCTGCAGTAAACTTCCACAATTTGCTTTGTCATGCTTTCGTTGTGTCGCAGTTAGGTGGGATGAGGTGGTGGTTGTGGACCCAAGTGCCGGGAGCCAGAGGTGACATCAACAAAAAACAAAAACAAAAAAAAATTGTTCTTTAATTAAAAAAAAAAAAAAAAAAAAAAAATGGAGGCAAACAAGGTAGTGGTCGGGAACAAAAACAAAGTCCAAAAAGGCAAGACATAGAAGGAACCGTCAGAACAAAAAAGCAGCAGCATGACAGCAGGAAACAACAATGAATCGACGCAGACAGAGAGGAGACGAAAGGCAATATACACACACTAGTGACCAGTGACGAGTGGTGACCTTTTTGAGTGGGCATGCTGGACTGACCTTACGGGCGCGAGCAGAAACATTTTGGGGCATTTTTATTGTTAATTTTAATATTAAATATTATTTAATTATTAATACCACTGTGTCGGTATAAAATTAAAGAGGAAGTATTCAGGACTGACACAGGTTGAGTGAAATGACACAATCACATGCCCACAAATTTGCCAATACGTTGCAATTTACAGTATTCGGAACTGGCTTGTGCCCACAAAGTGGGCTCAATTCGGGAAAGGAAAAAAATGACATCGCCGTAAAGTGATGCTACTGGGTTACTAAGGCAACTCCTGATTGAGTGCTTAGTGCTGTTATTGATGGGTTTTTTGTTTTTGTTTTTTTTACCGCTTGGCTGGATTGTACTGTTTCTGAGCGACAATTAAAACATTTCCTGTTAACTACAAACACTTGTGCGGACATTAGATCACTTTACAAACTCATCGGAGCCACAAGCGATTTCAACCAACAATCAACAGTGTTCTCACCTCTGGACAGCCAGCGAGCCATTTACGCTCTGGCTTGAAAAGTGGCGGACGAAATTCTTCCCTGTTTTTGTGATGACTATTTCAGGAGTAGAACGACCACTTGAATTATTCTGTAACGTTTTGTACAAACGCCACCAGCAAATGTTGTTTGGGATGTCACCCGTTCATTCCTCTCATCAAAACGGTACTTTTGGCAGTGGCCGACACCAAAGAACAGCGTACAACAGCTCTCGATGCTAGCAGGAAAAAAGGACAACAACGTTAACTGAACCGCACGCCTCCTCCCCTCCCTCCCGCGAGACATGTGTTGCGTTCACTAACAGTCAGACATAATAGTGCTTAACATAAATCCAACCCCACTTAGTTCGTTACGCTTCTTTTCCTCAAAAGTTCTCAGAGAAAACGGCACTCATTGGGATTCGGCGATGAACTTGAACTGAACAATGACTGTTTACCGCAGAACAAGCCAAGTAAGCCAATTCTGCGCATGCGCGTTGTCAGATACGCTGCGTGATTGACAGCTTTTTTGCCATTCAAAAGCCGCAAGCACAGAAACAACGTTATCGGAACTAACATTTTGATTTCTCATTGTGCATGCACGAAACAAGCTGTCGGCTTCTCCATTCCCCGCGAGGAAAACAGGGCAAAATATACAGAAATTTAAGACCAAAACAGTAGAACTACGGTATTGTATTTTAGAGGACAGGGACAGAAATATTTTCAATGATTTTATTTTGGAAGGGCTTGGGCAAGCGCCGCATTAACAGCTTATAAAGATCGCACGCCACTGCTAGTGACATAATGAGACACACCTGGGCAAGACACACGTGGCTGAGATCACTGATTGGTTGACGCACAAGGAAGGGCAGGTAAAAACAGCGGGGCAGGACTGCAGAATGCTTGACGAGACAAGGGAGACACACAAAGATAACAGAACAAAACACAGATCATGACTAACTAAAGAGACTTTAAGACCAAATCAAACTTAACCCAACCCAAGCCATGACAAGTTGAGGTTGCACAAGCAAACTGCATCAAAGTGATTGACACTTGTCAGAGGAGCCAATGGATTTTAATGCTTCATGTGCTCTGCCGTTGCATCCTTTTGAAGGGAGGAAAAAAAAAAAAAAAAGGCTTTTGAGATGTGTTAAGTTGTTGTGTTAAGAGGTTTTGGCTGCAGCCTCTCATGCACGCAATGCTCTCAAAAAGCTTTGAGAGTAAAAATAAGAGACAGATCATCTCCTTTAATTCAGAAACTCACTCCAATTCACATTATGCATGAGACAAGGTTGTGGCGAAGGGCGAAACATCAAGACACTCATGAATTTCAAAGTCTCGCATGATTGCATGACATTACAAATACTAAAGCAAGGCTACAAACTGAAATGAAAGACGACGCTCGTGTCTCCTCACACTGACGGCCGAAGCAAGAAATGTTACGCTACAGCACGTATTTCTTTTCAAATTGACTATTTTGTCAAAAAGAAATGTTTAAAGTTTCTGAGTAGTGAAAAATTTTCACAAGGCAATTTATTTGTATTGCACATTTCATACACAAGGCAACTCGATGTGCTTGACACAAGGAAAGAAGCATCAACAAACACAGTAGTTAACATTCAGAAGCAAAGAAGAGAAAACTAAAATAGGTTACAAAATGTACTAAAAGAACATACATTTAAAACATTCAACAGCAAACTTTAAAAACATTTAGCATAAGGAAGTTTTTAAAAAAAAAGTGAAAAAAAACAACATAATTTAAAAATGTTGAAAGTTTTTAACCTGGAGTTTAAAGTATTTACACTTGGGGCTGACTTCACTTCTGTTGGCAGCTTATTCCATTTGAGTGCAGCATAACAGCTAAATGCAGCTTCACCATGTTTACTTCGGACTCTGGGTTCCACTAGTTGGCCCAAGTCAGACTATGCTGCTAAATTGTGATTAAAAAAACAAAAACAAAAAAACAAACTTGTATATGACTTATATTTGGTGGTCACTATTTTCTATGAATTCTGATTTCAAACACAATTGACGATAAAAATGATATGGCGGCGTTACGTTCCTTGCAATGAAAATCAGTTTGACCCAACTGCACTTGCAGATTTTGCTAGAATTTACCAGCATAATTCACATTGGTGCAAAATAGGGTTTTTTGTTGTTGTTTTTTAATTGTCTGATGAAATGAGGGGTATGTATACATCATTTTCAAAATGTAAAAGAACATCACCTCCACATCTTCACCAATTAAAAGGGAACCCAGAAGAAGATTCTCAGCTGTTTGCCTACTTTGTTCTTCACTGTTGTCAATCTGGATGTGTTCATACTTGATATTACAAATTGACGTTGTTTTCTGCCGATGTAGTCTTGCTCTGTTCTTTTAACATTTCTTTTCAAGGTCCCAATTTGCTGAACAGTGCCAATCAGATGGAGTTTTTCCTCACCAATAGCCTCAACTGCTGATTCAACCTGTTATAAAAGAAAACAAAACTGTACATTTTGCCAGCAGGGCACAATGTACAGTTACACAAAAAACATGTGCAGCCCACTGCCTTGCCCAGCTTGGTGAAGAAAGTCCTTAAACAACACAATGTCATTTAAGGTATAGTAATGTATTGTGATGAGTTCCTTTGGAATATAACAATGTTTCATCAGCACTATTTGCATTACTGGACTATTTAAAGTCTGAAAAGATGTGAAGGTGTGAACTCCTACTGTGGTACAAAATGGTGAAGTGTTGTTCATTCTGAGCCTCGTGAACCCACTTTAGTCTTAAGTGTGTGCGCAGTGCTGCTAATGTGCTTGTAAGGTGCACCTATTAAACACTTGCCTCCATCTGCAGGTTCATGTGAGGTGCACTTTTCCTGGGAGCTTTTGTTTCCCCTCTCAAATTTATCAGTGCAATTAGGCGCTCTGCTGAGCGTGTACTGTAGGCCCACACTGGGCAAGCTGGAGAGCCCCTCTGCATTGTGTGCGCGTGTATGTGCGTGTGTTTTTTCTTTGTGGCTGCTCAAAAGGTGGTCACATGAAAACCAGTACAGTGAAATCTAACACTCCTTGTTCTTATGAGTCATTCTGACTGTTTAGCCCATTGTTTACTTGGTTGCAAAAGTTGAACTTGTCAAAATGGCAACTAATTCCACATACAATATGTGTGGGGAAATGTCACTAAGACGTCCACAGAAGGCAGCGCTTCCTTGGAGTGGAGGCGGCTGCTTGCGAGATCTGTGAATGGATGAACATATTTATTAATGGAACTTCTGTCACATGCATCGGTGGCTATTTTTTAAATTAACTGCCCGTTGCTACCATTCAATAAATAACGTAGATTCTGGAGATAGTAGGGTTAAATGGTATATCATTTTCGGATCAAAAGAGCAATCGCAGACATTTCATGATCGCCAAAGTTGCATTTTCTTTTTAAGGGCTCAAATCCCCAAAGATCACCAATCATGCTACTCTATGCTATTGTGGACAGGTCAAATGAACCAGCTCCAAGCTGGTTAACATAAAATAAAATCAAAACAAACATTGTCTCATCATCACGCTGCTTGAGAATGCTAAGCTAAGCTAGCTGGCGCCCCACCAATAATTATCAGCTCCTGGTCGACAAATAAGCTCCCCTTCTAACAAGTAGCACTTTCACTAAAGGTGGAGTATGAATTGCTAAGCATGCAACACATTGAGCAAGTAGAGAGAATGAGAAGATGGAGAAGCTAATGCTAATCAATAGTGTGAATTTTGTGAACTGCATTGTCGAGAAAGACAAAAAATAATGCTGCATTCGAGGAAGGTGGGAAGTCGGACATACCCCACTTGGAATCTCTCAGTTCCAACCTCAAAGCGTTCGAAGCGAATGTAAACCACAAAGATGGCTGATTGAGATAAATTGTTTGTTGTTCTGGTTAACACAGTCGTTTAAAATCCCACTGGGTTACGTAAAGTTACTTTTTTCAAATAACTAAATGTTATATTGTAATAAATAAATAGATACATATGTTTATAGTCATGCAAATTACTTTTTGCCATTCACGGTCTGTCTCTACAGGCTTTTCCCTTGTTGAGTGATGTGAGATTTAAACCGGACAATGAAGTTGGTGTCCATTTTTTTTTCCCCCGACTCGGATTTCTGATTCCAAAGGGGCGTTCCCGTGCATACGTCCTGGTATGAAGTCGGAAAAGTCCGACCACCTTCCTCGAATGCAGCATAAGTGCTTAGGTTTACGGCACACTTTTCACACAGGTCTGGCACTTCTGCTGTGCCTATAAAAACAAACAAACAAAGATGTTGACAAATGTGGTCCTCACAGCAACATAGTATAAAGAGTGATTTTGTCTGTTTGAGTTAGTGGAAATTAACGAATAGGCAATCATTACAATATTGAGCAACTCGTTGATTGTAACGCACTCCATTCAAAAAGCCTCTTTTGTAACGTCATAATTTGTGCTTACATACTGTGTAAACTATAAAACATTCTGAAGTCAGTTACGATACATTAAAAAAAAAAATGGGGGAAAAAAACTGCCAAAAATGAATAATGGCATTTGTAAAGCAAAGTAGCAAGAGAGATGCATATCACTCTTTTCCAAACGGTACTATAGCACAAGAAAATTGTCCTTATTTAGTGTCTGAGCATATGTTGCGTATCTACAGGGGCCCAGGAAGTGAAATTGGAGCCAACAACTTCCAAAGTGACAATGACTCGTTGCCCCCAGTCCAGTCATCACACCCTGATTGTGTATACAAGTATGTGTGGTCCCCTACAATGCAATGATTTTTTAATTTTATTTTATTTTTAATAAAGGGACATGCTCCCTCAATGACCATTAACTTCAGGGGTTGTGGCGCCCTAGTATAGTATATAAATTTCCTGAAAATGTAATAATAAAATATGCACTTTACTTGATCAAAAATGTAATAAAACCCAATAATGTAACAATTTCACCAATAATGTAATAAAAATATTTTTCAGGAAATTATATGAACATATTACAATAATGTAATAATTTCACCAATGATGTAATTTTTTAAAATCCTCTTCAGGAAATTACTACATTGGGTGCCACACGCCCTGTATAACACGAAAACACTGATGTGACAGTGAAGTTAGCAAATCTTTCATTGTTTAAAGCAGTGGTTCTCACCCGCGTTCCTCGAGTACCCCATATCCAGCCAGTTTTCCATGTCTCCCACAGCCAACATAGGTGTGTCAAACGATCAGCTAATCGGCCCTCTCTGCATGCAGCCTGATAACGATCCTCAGCTGTGTTAGCTAGTGAAGGCCATAGTCCTGCAGGTTTTGCGTGTTTCCCTTCTCCAACACTGCTGACATATGATCAGCTCGGCATAAGCCTGATAATAATCCTGTTGATTGGAATCAGCTTGGGTTGGAAGAGGGTAACCTCAAAAACCAGCAGGACTCTGGCTCTCGAGGACCACCCCTGTCCTAGGCCGAGGTAGTATAAGATTAGCGGTCATTTTGAGTGGGGCAAGTCTTGTTTCGCGGTCATCATATAAGGCTCCACAACTGTGTATGCGATCTTTCTGGCATCCACTAAATAGTTTAACTGAGAATATTCAGTCTCCTGGTTGTTATTATTAGGAGCCTTTCGCAAGCATTCAAGATAAAAGAACCGGTGAAAGTTCCCATCAAACTTTAAACATTATTGGTGACACTATTATGTTATTGGGTTTTATACATTTTCAAGAAATGATTACATTATAGGTGGGTTTCATGTGACGTCACGACAAGCGCCCAACCTCAGATGGGGGGCAGGAAGTAATTTCCCCATTGGAAAGAGCTGAGAAAATACGAAAAGTTTTGTGCTGTTTATGGCTGTACCAACCGGTCTAATTGAGAAAAAAAATAAAAGCTACTTTCGTGGCCAGAAAGTAGTAACCCATAAAGGTGATTAAAAAAATAAAAATAAATAAAAAAAATAAACGAAAAAAGACAACAGACATGGATTAAAAACCTCCGTCTGAAATCCGGAGGGGCAAAGTTGGACAACACTTTTATATGCAGTGATCACTTCGTGAAAGGTAAGGATACAGTAATCAAACTACTTACATAGCTGAATAAAACTCAACAGGCTGGTGTGATATTACCGGAAACATAGCTAACCGTGATAATACTATGTGGAGTTTGTTCTTCAGCTTGTGTGTCCATGCTAAGTGCCTGTTTCTTTGTTTTTAGCAATGCTATCTATATTAGCTAGCACAATGAGTGGTTCTTGAATAGAGGTCCTTCTTCCAGGAAGGCCACAACATACGTTAGACCTCTGAGAATGGCAACACGTAGAAAATAGCAGGTAAAGTAATAGTTAGCCAGCTAGCTTGTAGTCTGATGCCAGTGGTGCCTTTGTGTACATTTGAGTTGAAAAGAGAATGATCCTGAATCACATTTACTCACCCAAACAAAAACAAGACAGTAGTCATTTAATGCTTCTTTTGATCCGAGTTCACTGACCCAACCACACACGAAATAGTTGTAAGCCTCCAGGCTTTTATACGCCTTCATTTGGCTAGCGGTGTAGTACGATGTCGATTGACTCCACACCAGGCAAATCCGACACGAGTTCGGAAAAATCTCTTTTCTTCAGAGTGTAAGGATCATATCCGACATGTTTTACTATTTTTAGAGCTTGTCAGCTACGTCCATGCAGGCTCACCCAACACTTTTGCATAGTTGCTTTCCATCAATTTCAATGGGTGTTCCCTACTTCCTGACCCCCAGTTGAATTTCACGCGCCGCCAGAATCACGTTATGAAAACTTCTGAACAATCAACAAAATGTGGGCTCTATAATGGACTGGCAGTAATTGTATAGACCCTAAACTACATTTCCTGCATATCTTTCAAATGGGGTCTTCTGCTTCCGGTGGCAACTGGTGTGGCAAGTGTGCCGTATAGAGATAGGAAGCTGCAGAGCCAGGAGAAAAGGTCACAGCAACACAAAGAACTTAGCTCAAATCTATCTATTTAGTTATCTAACTATCTAACTACTATATATACTATCTCTTAACTATTTGTGCCAAAGAGACCAAATCTAACACAACTTATGAGTTTTGTTAAGATACGATCCGTCGTTTGGCAAAAACAATTGAGATTATGAACGCTGTATGGTGATAGTGAACGCAGATCACTTCAAAACAAGTAGCAGTCTGACCAACAGTAAACAATTCTTTAAAAGGGGGCGTCAAATTGTTTATTGCCAATCCCACTGAAGGTTACTTTCACACAAAACATAAAACAATGAAACCAAACCACATCTTAACTTTTTTTTTTTTTTAAATCCTCTATTGATTTACTGATATTAACTGACTTACTAAGCTTATAGTGACATCTCCATGTAACTGTATATGTGTATGTCTGCATTATAGTGTTCCCTTATTATTTTGTGGTTTTGTTGTTAAAGTTGTTCTTTTTAATTTAAAAGGGCTTTGCAATCCCGCTTTGCATTGTAGTCAAAGGAACAATCCTGGTGGGTTAATGCGCCTTTTGACGCAGTAAATGGTTGTTGTGGAAACCAAAGTTCCCATGATGACCCTTCTTCTTATTCTAAATGGAAAACAAAATGGCTTAATAAAGGCAGAAATCTCCACCCCCAATAAAGTCAACCTCTATTCTACTGGAAATGAATGGAATGCATCACCCGTGAAAAGTGAGGGAACAGTGTACTGCCCCCAGTTGGCCAAGGTGCACACATTGGGAGCAGCACAATAGCCATTGAATTAAAGCAAAAAAATAAATGGGAAAAAAAATAATGTTTTGGGGGTTTTTTTTACATTCAGTTTAATTATGTCATTAAAGTAAAGTAAAAGTTAAAGAGTGCTGATTTTATTGTCACGAACAAAACATTACAAAAATAGTATTTAACAGGGGAATGTGCGCGTGTTTGCGGTACAAATTAAACTAAAATCTCTATTTTGAACTCTTAATTAGTTTTTTTTCTCATCTTTTGTATTTCTCTCTGGTCAGTCCTAGATTTTACTACCTGTGTCCTATATCTCTTATTACATTTACTGATTACATTTATAATGATCTTTTTGTTTTTTTCTCATTATGTCAACATGTATTGCATTTTTACCTGGATGTTTGTTGTTCCAAACTGCACACACACAAAAAAAGATCCTTGTAATTTAAATCAATTTCAATCGCTCAGGTGTGAGAGTTGGATTTTAGTCTATTGATCACACAAGGTGCCGTGCTTGTTAGACAGCCAACCATCCATTTTCTGCAGCGCTTATCCTCATCAGTGTCGCAGGCGAGCTGGAGCCTATCCCAGCAAGGGGAGCCGAGATTGGTCGCCAGTCAGTCCCAGGACACGTACAGACAAACATCCATTACATCCACCTAATGGACAATTTAGAATCTTCAATGAACGTGCAACGTGAACGTGGTTTGGAATGTGGAAGTGGGGAAAAATCTATACAAGCACAGGGAAAACCCTGAACCTCAGAACAGAGAGGCAGTTTAGCCACCCTTTTTGTTAGATAGATACAAATAATTAATCATGTGGTTGTCAGCATGGCCTGACAAACTGATGCACGACTCTACCTTTGATTTGAGAACAACACATCATTAGTCTTAGTTTAACGTTCATTGCTAATTTATTTGTATCTCATTCCATTGGCAAACACAGGTGATAGATGTGAATAATCACCCTGCAAGTGGTCTGAGGGGACGTAGTCTGATGTTACATAAAAGGTTCTTTTGAGTGATTTTATCGTAAATGTTATAAATTGTAAAAATTGCAGCTCTGACTGCCTTGGGAAATTCTTAAATGAGAATGATGTTAGCATGCTAGTTAACAATTCAGTAAGTTAATATGAATAGGTTTCCAGATCAAAATGTCAAGATCTCATTCACCTTTTTAAACTCAAATCGTTCTGTCCTGGCAGAACTGTCTGCTTCACAGCTGAGAGGCTCTGGATTCGAGTCTTACCCGGTGTGGAGTTTACATGTTTACATTTCCCCGTGCACCAGCATGGATTCATGTTCCAAAAATATGCATGCTAGGATAACTGAAGACTCTAAATTGTCCGTACATGTGAATGTGAGTGTTTGTCGATAAGCCCTGAATTGACCAGTGACTAATCCAGAGTGTAATCCCACTTTTGCTCCAAGTCAGCTGGGATAGGCCCCAGCAAACTGAGACACAAACGTGGACATGCTTACATGCACTATAGGAAATGGATGGCTTTCAGTCTTGCCAACTGTCCATATAGCTGGTAATATGGTGGCTATTAAACATCCCATTTATGATTTAATCCAAGCACAATGGCTTGATGTTATTAGGCATTAAAAGTGCTCACTGAGGCTCAAATTTATTTGAGCTGCCATCACAGTGGAAAACCTTCCTGCCTAAAATGTCACATCAATCAACTATGCCGATGATCCAAAAGGTCGCCAAGTTCATTTTTTTACCCACTGGCTTCCTACTTCGATTCATTCTGACCAACATGGCATTGCACCTTTGGACTGTCCATGTATCCTTAAAATATCTTCATTTACTGTAGATTTTCCAAAATTCAGACCTTAATTATTATAAAAAATGAAACAATACAGCAAATCTGACTGTCAAAGACCCTTAATATGCCAAACACACGTACTGTATACAGTACCTACATGTAACGTGATGTTGCTTATGATGCCCAGTTGGGACCATCCCCGGTACAAATTGCAGAACTTCCATGGCCTTGATAGCTTGTACAATGGGCCCGATTTCAGTAGACAAGCAGATTTGTGCACAGTGTAAAAACTGGCACATCTTTTTATTACAACGGCAAATTTGACAATTTGGTGAAATTAGTTGACTAGGTGGTAGACTAAAAGAGAGATCAGCTAAAAGCAGGTCTAAGTTGTGGCACAGGTGGTGTATCACAATTTTGGTGGATTTGATTAGGCAGACAATATAAGCGGATGTAATTTATTTATAAATATGACAACAGTGTGGTACAATCCCTGGCCATGGTTAAAAATTACAACACTGCACCCAGTCGACTAGCCTATTTTCTAGAGGAGGTCTTGTCGAAAACGGTATCCTTAATAAGGTTGAAATCACTGCCTATGATCGGATAATGATGATCTATGTTTGGAAAGCAAGAGAAGCGACGCTTGTAGCTTGCCTGAGATGGCAGCAAAGCAGCCACTCGGGTCTGCAATAGCAAGTGTAGGTGCGAAGGGTGTGGTCTTGCCAACAATAATTGTCACACCTCGTCTCTTACGAAAAACTTTGTGTCATGTTTTGTTTCTGTTTGGGGTAGGTTTTGCTTTGTTTTTGTTGGGTTTCTAGTTTTGAGTTTGGTCATGTTTATGTTCTGCTTTCCTTGTCTTCCCTAGTCTTGTTCAGCCTTGCCATGTCCACCTGTGTTTGCCTGCCCTTCCTCATGTGTCAACCAATCAGCACCCCCTTCCACTTGTGTCTTGCCCAGCTGTGTCTCATCATGCTCAATTAGTGTGTGTACTTAGTTAGCGGTTTTCGCTTCAGTTCTTGTCGGTTCATTGTTCTTGTTTCCACACGTCCATGCTGCCATTGTTAAGTCTTGTCTTGTATAGTTTTTTCCTTCTGTATTTTGTTATTCTTAGTCACCAAACCCTGTTTGCCACTTTAGTTTTGTTTGTTTAAATTTACTCCTTTTGAGCACCTCTGCCTCCCTGACTCGTCCGCCTCCTGCACTTGGGTCCTCCACCACACTTCATAGCCGTGACACTTTGAATGGAATACGACACCCAACCAAGGACTTTTGAAGCGAGAAAATCCAGAGCTCTTAAAGTGAGTTTCCTGAATAAAATACATATCTCCTCTAAATTGTTTCAAGTTTGTGAGTACCTTGTCTCTCTTGGTTGTCACATTAACTTCCATAATGTTACACGATACGAATCGGCAGTTCTGACGACCTGGGGTAAGAATGAGAGAAATTACTCGCCCTTCATCGGAAGATGGAGAAGGGGGACAAAAACACACACACGCACACTAATAACATAACGTAATTGCATGTATCAATGGATTAGGTAAGTGATGGCCAACCACTCAGAGGCAAAGAGCCACAATTTTTACTGTTAGTGCAAAGGGCCACATCATACATATGGCACACATAAACTGCCCCCGTTCCGTTGCCGCCCTCCGTAGCTCCTTTTTTTGCATGTTTTGACAAAATCGCCTTCATTGTATGCTTCTCAAGCCCTTGCATCGTTCCATTCAAGTTGATGCGAGTGCCTCAGAAATTTTGGGAACTGTGTCTACTTTTCTGCTTGACCTTTCAAAGTGAGGAACCTGTGATTGTAAAGTTTAGTCCCCTTTGAAAATTCCTGGTTGATGCTTGCAGGGAGCGAACTGAAGTGTCGCTGAAGATTTGAAGCCTTGAAATGCTAAGATGACTAGTAACATATATGGCAAAATGGCTAAAATGTCTTCTGTTCAACTTTATTGTTATTATTATTATTGCTGTTGTTGTTTTTATTATTATTATTATTAGTAGTAGTAGTAGTAGTAGTAGAAGAGTAGTAGTAGTATTTTGAGGATTCCGCCTCATGCCAGCGATATGTTCAAATGTCTTCATCCTTTCACCCATTGTTGCTCCTTTTTATCCTTGACATCTCATAAAGTAGTTTTCCAAAGAGGTAGCAGGAAGTTGCTGAACCGTGTTCGGTGTCTGGCATTACCTTGCTAGAAAGCAGCGCGCGCTGAGCTGATTTGCATGATTACACAACATCCACCAGACAGACACAAATACTTAATGCCTCCCACAGATGCACACAGTGTGATTACGAGAAAATGATTACAGCAATACAGACAAATGCTACACTTGTAGTACAAAGTATTACCACATGTCACTGTTTATGGACGATTAGTGGTGGTGATGAGCATTGAACAGTGTCGCAGAAACGCCTTCAGTGACTTGTCTGTAATCTCCCTTCTTGGCACGCATAAAATATGAGGCAAGTGGACAGGTGCTTGACTGATCTCTATGCAGGGAAAAAGGGACAATCAATATAGTTATTGAATCCCGCAATCAATAAGAGATCAAAGAATGCACAAGGCACCTCCCAACAACCTCCCTTGACCTCCCTGTGTAATCATAGAGTAAAATGTGAGAGAGGGTATTGTGCAAAATCTCCATAATAACAAACCATAGCATCAAAACACACCTTCTCTCCAGTCATGACTCACACGTGTGTATTCCACTGTCTGGCGCAACTTTCCAGTCAAGTAGGCACAGCGTGGATCGATAACAAATGTTAATTTATTGCACTGGTAGCACCTAGGAGATGGTATCTGGCAGGAATAACAGATTTACTGGGGATTTACACCTTGAGGTGCCAAACATGACATTGCCGGGCATTGAGAAGGTGCAACATTCTAGCCAGATGTCTTCAGTTTAAAAATGACGCAAATCTCTTGAAAGTAAAGATGAGTAAACTTTTCTTGCTTTGGTTAGCGCTTCTGTGTCTACTGACCCGAAATCGCCGAGTTCACACAGTAACACTGCCAAATGGCGGTTGGAGTTTTATTTAACTCTAAATATTAGTTTGTTTGTTTTCTGTCGTCAAGTATGGTGATGGCCATATCTATGGTAGGACGTTGCCCCAGCACCCTCAATTGACCACCCGCTATTGCTATTAAGACTGCATTAGGGACTCGGGTCCAGTCGATGGTTGACTGCATAAGACAAAAACTGCTTTTGTGCTTATCCATTTTGGATAAAGAGTGTGTGACAGGATGTGTGATAAGATGGGTCGGCCACCATTTTTACTACACATCTGGAGGGGTAAAGGTCTTGCCGGGATGACAGGTGGAATGCAATCACCTTCTCCACAGAGTAAAGCATACTGCAGTTTCCCCTTGTCCTTGGGGGTGGTAGCAGCCAGATGCTAATAGTGGTGTAGAAGATGGTCCTGATGGCGAAGCACAGTAGCATGCACCACTGAACACCAATTACATTTGCGACAATACAGTCACAGTATGCACAAAGTAAGGCTGTGTGATCATTCAAAATCATTATGTATCGTGAGAGACACTTGATCAATATATATACAAAATGTGTTCAGTAAAAATGTTTCACAGAAAAAGAAATGAGGAAACAAACCCTGAGCTCAGTATTGTGCGTGTTGTAGGCAGAGGCTACTGTATTTGTGCCACAATTACAAGCACACAAGAGGAGATTTTGAGCACAAAACAGTGTTTTGGGCACACATGAACCGTTCTTCAGACTTGATTTAACTGGCTGTTTGCCTGCCGAGCCGGAGAAGCTCTCATTAACGAAGAAGTGAATAGGCGTATGCGCAGCGAATCAAAGTGTGCCTTAACTTCAAATAAATGACCAGTCAACTCAGTACAATTCTTGCAAAACCATATATTGTTAACCCGATTCAACACATCCAGATGGACACACGGTGTAGAAGTAAAGGAGTTCCATGTGTTTGACGTGCGAGACTTGATGTTCGCCAGCATCGCACTCAAGTCACAATCAGGTAAGTAAAACATGGATTATGGCAATAACCAGCCGGCTAAAAAGACAACGAACCAACGATGGTTGGTCAACTGTAAAATGCATACATTCCAATAGGAAATTAGTTTGTGAGGGTTTATATATATATATATATATATATATATATATATATATATCCATCCATTTTCCTAACCGCTTATTCCTCGCAAGGGTTGCAGTGGGTGCTGGAGCCTATCCCAGCTGGTTTCCGGCGGGGTACACCCTGAACTGGTTGCCAGCCAATCGCAGGGCACACAGAGACGAACAACCATCCACACTGACAAGCACACCTAGGGACAATTCGGAGCACCCAATTAACCTGCCATGCATGTCTTTGGAATGTGGGAGGAGACCGGAGTACCCGGAGAAGACCCACGCAAGCACGGGGAGAACATGCAAACTCCACCCAGGAAGACCAAAGCCTGTACTCAAACCCGAGTCCTCAGTACTGGGAGGCGGACGTGCTAACCAGTCCCCCACCGTGCTGCCTATATATGCTACACAAATTGTATAAATTTTGAATGAAGGTTAATGTAACTATTAACGGTACTGCTTTGGGGTAGAGTGTCGTCCGCAAAATAAAAATATACCGTGCACTCCTGAGGAACATAAATGTAACCATATTACATATTATTACGATGTACACAATAACAGTGTGCATAAAATTATAAACACAACACTTTTGTTTTTGCTCCCACTTTTTGTGAGCAGGACTCAAAGATCTAAAAATGTTCTACGTACGCAAAAGCCATTTCCCTCACATATATCATTCACAATTTTGTCTAAATTTGTGTTAATGAGCATTTCTCCTTTGTCAAGATGAGCCATCCTACCTCACAGACTGGCAGGCCACAATAAAAGGCCACTCTGCGGACTGACGATGACATCACCTGTGTTGAGGAATGCTGCATTCGAGGAAGGTTGGAAGTCGGACTTATCCCAGTTAGTTTTTTTCCCAGTTCCGACCTGAAAACCTTCAAGGTGAAATTAAACAACCAAAATGGTGGATAGTGATAGGTCGATTTTTATTTAGGTCCTCAAAACTGCCCTCTCACAATTTTGCGTCACTTCTTGTATTTGTTTCTTATTCCATAAGCATTCCACACAGTTCACTAGTTCACCGTATAATTTCATGCAGGGAGATAGGGGCATACTGTCGCGTGCGTTGTGACCAATTATGGCTCAATGGCAAATAACAACCAATGAGACACGATTGACAGGTGATGTCATCTTCAGTCGACAGCAAGTGGACAATTTAGTTTTTAAAGGCATTAATCATACATGAAAAATAATGACATTATCAAATTATTCTGGATAAAATATTAACTTTTTACAGCTGAAAATGGCTCTGAGTCAAGCATCCCTTTAACTTCCGAGATTGTCTGAGGTCAGCGACCCAGACTGCTGTTGCAACAATCGCTTTGCATAACTACATTGCAAGACCAACACATTTCTGCAATAACTGTCAGAAACCATCTCAGGTAGGCAAGATCACCTGCATGCTCATCGTCCTTATGGAGTCTCGACCAGACTGCAATTTTTCGTCATAACCGATTTGAGTGGCCAAATGCTCCCAATCAGTGGCGTCTGACACGTTGGAGAGGTGTTCTCTTCATAGATGACAACAACTTGATCAACTCTATGTGAAGGAGATATCACACCAGATACTGAGCAAAACTGCAACTTTCAGAGTGTGCTTTTATTGTGGTCAGCCTAAGGCACACCTGTGCAATAATCATGCTGTCTAATCAGCATCTTGATATGCCACACCTGTGAGGTGGGATGGATTATCTGACAAAGAAGAAATTCTCACTACCACTGATTTACGCCGATCAATATTTGAGGGAAATTGCCTTTATCTAAGTATTGCTTTCTATTTTTGTTAAGTGCATGTCTCAAATTAACACATTTGAGACTTTGACTAGTAACTTAAATCACACGACTATATTAAATATAGTAACACATTAGATTGCTAATTACTGGTACTCAAAATGGCATCCATAATTGATTAATGCGTAACTGGCATCACTGGTGGCAAGCAAGCCTTTGACCCGGAATGTGAATCGTTAGTTATTCAGCTAATGAGCTTTAAATCAACTGGTCAGCAGCCCTCGGCTGTGTACCAAACCTCTCTCATCTCAGGGAGAACGTCTCCTAAGCTAGTTAGCTTAGCTTTAGGATGCTGCTGCTGATCCTGCCGGTGATGAGGATTTATTTTGTAGCAATAGGGGCAATAACCAAGCTGGATTCTACCTTTGGCTACAATGAGGAGTGGGCAGCCACCGTCCTGAACACTAATGGCTGCCTGTCAGTGTCACTGTACTTTCCAGTTCAATAGATAAGTTTGCAAATAAGTGAATCTGCATCTTAAAGCTCTTGCACCGACCGCATGATAGAGATACAGTGCTGTAAGTGCACTGCAAGGATTGGAGTATGATGAGGTTTTTTTGTTCGTTTTTTTCCCTCCGGAAAAGCGCAGGATGTGAATTGATTCGAACGTCACTCTGACGTTAACACGAACGGCGAGCGGAGATTTTGGATAACTCCAAATTAATAGTTGATAGGGGCAGGTGGTGGTGAATCCCACAAGCAACTACTAACCCTTGACCTCTTGGTTTTTCTCTTGACTGCGTATCAAAAGACTTGCATGTTTGAGCAGACAAAGATGAATCCATGTACTTGAGGAGCTTGACCAGCTAATGCCCTGAGGTTCATCTGAGAGAAGAGTTGTGTTTCAGTTGCAAATCATATTAGATGGTTGTACTGTATTGATCCCTTCATATTCATGAGTGTATACAATACATAATGTCATGAATGCTTGGTTCTAGCTGTTGCCTTCAATATATGCCGGCTTATTCCGTAATAGCAACCAACTCTTCTTCTATTCACGCCCGTTCCGCTTTGAAGCCCGACACAAGGCTTTTATCTTGTTATCTTGTTATTTCATTGTATTCCCATGTGCAATGCCCGGCAACATCCCAGGGGGTGCAACAAATAACATCCCTCTCATCCATAACACAGCCGACAATAATGGCAGTGAGGGGGGAGGGACAAAAGGGGTTTCGTTTTTGTTTGAACTAGAACGGAAAGGAATTACCAATTGACCATACACTATCATGACGAGCCTAATTAACCAGATACATAATTCATAGGGTGGAAACACGTGCCATGAAAAGGGAAGGGGTAGGCGGGATGGAACACAAGACCGCAATGTCAGCACTTTCTTGGAAAGGAAAGCAGATGGACAATGCTGGAGGGTGCCGTTTGTGTGTAAAAGGAATTAATAAAATAGGAAAATAGGAAATAAATAAAAAATGACTCATATTCCATCAAACTTTAGTCAAGGCATGTAATTATATAAGCTCACACTGTATTATGATTCTCATTAAATTAAACCATACTGACCTGTAATTAAAGTCTCCCTTTGCAATAAGGTCTGTAATCAATAAGATGTGCTGGGCTTTAACATTAAATATGTTGCCTACTGATTTTTTTTTTTTTTTTTTTGAGGTATTAATTTGATGGGAATCAGCAGACACAGTACGTGTAAAAAATAACAATGAACCCAAGAGATTGAGAATCAATTGTGACAGACAAAGATTAAATATATCCATTCATTCGCTTATTCCTGACAAGGGTCGCGGGGGTGTTGGAGCCTATCCCAGCTGGCTTTGGGCAGTAGGTGGGGTACACCCCGAACTGGTTGCCAGGGGTTGCGGGGCTCTAACACAGAGCTTAAACGTCAGCCTTGTTGAGCATTAAGAGATCATTTGTTACCTCACCCATTATTTTAGGGTCCTCATGTTTAAAAAAAAAAAAAAAAAAAAAAATCAAGATATTCTATGAATCTTTTTTTTTTTTTTTTTTTTTTTTTTCCCCCAATAACATCAACAAAAGACATATAAAGGGCAGGGCAGCCCGGGCCACTTTGGGGTACTTGCACGTTGCGGTACTGGCACAATAGAATTTTGTTGAAAATGGCACAACAAACCTTTCTATAGGATTCTTTTTGTTTTTTGTTTTTTGCAAGGCCTGGTGTTTTTCAACATTTCATGATTTTTCACACGTGAGATCACCCAAATCTGCATAATTTTTCTTGGCAAACAGCGCTTAGCCACAGTGACAGTTTTCAGTGAATTAATAGTTTTGCTTTTACTTTTCATCTGGAACGTCTTCAGATGAAAAACTCCAGATTCAAATCAAGTGGATAAAATATGTGCGAGGAGTTGTTAAAAATTTCATCTCTATAACGGTTCATAAATTGGGCAAAATGTGAAATTCAAATAATCCAAAATGGCCGAATTCCTGTTGAGATTCACATATGGCTCCAAAATATGGCTTTTTTTGTAGGTCTGGGGCTGTTTCATATGCTTCCAAGTTTTTGTAGATCTAAGTCACAAGTGCCAAACTCTGGTCCTCGAGGGCCGCAGTTTGCAGGTTTTGGATGTTTCCCTTCTCCAACACAGCTGATATATGATAAACTCATCAGCAAGGTCTGCATAAACCTGATAATGATCGTTTTGATTGGAATCAGCTTGTGTTGAAAGAAGGAAACCTCCAATACCTGCAGGACTGCGGAGCCTCGAGGACCGGAATTTGACACCTATGATCTAAGTGAAACGTACAACCGGGGCTGCTTTGTTGAAAATTCATAGAGGATGTTACTGAGTCATTTTTGAAAATCTTACAATAAACTGCTAAAATATGGGTGTGCAGTTTCATGAGTTTTTATCCATGTTAAGACCCTCAAAAGCAGTGTTTTGTTTTTTCTAACAATACGTTTCCATGGCAACAGCATTTCACGAAAAATCCATGAGATGAAGGTCTAAACTCTAAACACTCTTCCGAGCAAATGTGAGGTTGATCTCCTGTCTTGGTGAATCATCAGAAAGGCACCATAATGGCCACGCCCTTTGCTGAAAATTTACAATATCCGGTCTGAGAGATGATGAACATCTTTTCCGAGAAATTTTCAACTGGAACAGTTTAAATGGCTCATTATGGCAGATTAAAAAAATGATTGTCACCATGAGGTGACACTATATTATAATTGAATACTTCAGGCCCTCACTATTAACATATGTGAAGTTTGGTATTTTTTGGAGCTTGTGCAGATGTTTTTTTTAACCATTTCCTCTTTCGTGGCAAAAGGAAATATGGCATGCAAAACTTGATGCCCCGCCTACATCATATAGTATTTAGAAAAATCAATATTTATTCTTCCAGTTTTTGTACCAGGTCTTGAGATGGTACAGCCCATGTTTGAAGTCATTCGGGTTAACTGTCTCTAGGATGAGCAGCCAAAGGAGGACCTCTGTGAATGTGCAAAAATGGGCCAACAAAGGAAGGACATAAAAGGACATAAAAAAAAAATCATAGTTCACTTCCTGTTCATTTTAGCATATAGCTCCAAGATACTTTTTTTTTGTAAATTTCTAGGTGGTGCTAGTGAGTCTTTTTTTTTTTTTTTACTCAAACAATACAATATAATATTGCTCATTTTACCAAGTCAGATGTGAGCGCCAAGTTTCATTGAATTTCAGTGCAAATTTAGGCCCTCAATATCAGCATTGTTTTTTTTTATGAACAATGCATTGCCATGGCAACAGCGTTTTGCAAAAACTCGCAAACTTCACGTTGCAACATCATGAAGGCCTTAACACTATTCTGAGCAAATATGTGGTAGATCCAGTTAATAGAGAAAAACGTCAAAGACTAAAAACATTTATTTTTGCCAATAGGTGGCACGATCACGACAATGAAATAAAAGTTCGTCGATGTCTTCAGGCCTGGACTGTCATCAAATATGGACAATTTTGAGAAGATAGTGTCAAGTTAAAGCAACTTTTACTGTCACGGCCAGAATTTGGGACACCATATAGCCACACAATTTGCCGAAAAGTTATATTTGATGTGAGGCGTGATCAACATCTTATGGCTTATCTGACAAATTTTCAACTGGATTTCCTCAATGCAGGCTTGGCGCAGTAGAAAAAAATGCAACCAAAAAAAAAAAAAAAACACTAGGTGGCGCCTTATGTAAAACTGAATATTGTCATATAGATGCCTTCAGGTCATGAATATAACATACATGTGAAGTTTGGGATTTTTTTGGAGCATATACAAGGGAATTATTAAGCAGTGTTCATATGAATATTACTGCATCTTCACATTATCTACACTACAAGTACACTACAACCCCCGTCCAAATTCCATCCTTCTGTTTATATTTAATCCTCTTATCAGCTGTCCAACTCTTCCCTCTTGAGCATTCCGAGGGGGGTCATGGGGAACTCGCATGTCCTTACTATGACCCTCAAAAGGGCTTTGATGGTCAGGTGGGAGGACTGAAAAGCCTCATGCCGCTCTACCCAGGATTCCTGGCGCCTGGGGACTAGTTTTGTGCCAGAGCGGCAAAAAATGTATGAGAATGAGGGAAGAAAAATAACTAAAAAAACATGAAACAATGCAGAAAGTCTGATAGGAAGGCAGAATTTTGTAGCCCATTCCTGTGGTGGAACCATCTGCTGAAGGCGTGAGACTGAGTGTAGTGATAGGAAGAATGTTGCTCTTGCACCATATGGTACCAGCTTGACCCAACTTGAGTCTACATATCTGGGGCAGAAGGCGCGACTCATAGTGTCATTTGGTGGCACGAGCTCTGTTACTAAGGTAGTTGATGAGGTAACATCCCTCTGATTGGTCAACATTCATATGGCATGTTACAGTGTGGACACATACATGTGAAATGAGACACATACAGAACAGTTTTACACCGTAACAGCATAACCTCCAAAGTAAGAAGACACAATCCATTCTGTCACACTGGTTAATTTGGAGAAGGAATGTCAAGTGTACTGTTAAAAAAAACGAGAAAAAAAAAAAACGAAAAAAAAAAAACTGTTACTATTTATCACGCAAGACTCGAAATGGATCAATGTTGTCAAGGTCAGGTGATGAGGTTATAAGATCGTTCATATGGGGTAGATTTCATTACACTACTGAGCATCGTTTTTGTGTGTTTAAAAAGAAATGCATTTAGCATTTATCACAA
This sequence comes from Festucalex cinctus, assembly GCF_051991245.1. Taxonomy (NCBI): domain Eukaryota; kingdom Metazoa; phylum Chordata; class Actinopteri; order Syngnathiformes; family Syngnathidae; genus Festucalex; species Festucalex cinctus. The sequence goes on from NC_135411.1 coordinate 52,242,780, forward strand.
ATGGAAGAAACAATGTCATTGTTAGAGACCATTTGCAGTCTCAGTGCCATGCCTGGAAGGCTGCACGACATCCCAGCATTTCTGTACAGTAATTAAATGTTAAGCCAATAGAATATTAGTGCTGCAGCTGTGCAGGAGTGTAATAGAAGTAGGAGCACGGCGCCTTTAGGGGAAATTTAATTCCTTCATCAAAATATGACTGACAAGATGACAAAAGTTGTGAGCGTGTACTGGGAGTCTCCATCATTAATCAGCATGGTGACAGCAGAATTGATGAATTGCCTCTGTAGCATCTGCATGATGCTTTGCCTTCTGGCCTTCAACTGAGTGAAATGGAGAGACCATTATCCATTCTATTTAGAAACGTGACGATTCTAGCCCTTTCCCTTGGGCAGCATGATATGTGACTTGTATGGATTGTATAATGTTGAATGTTCTTTTAGTGAGCCGCTATGATGTTACAGAGATAGATTGAGCGAGCGAGCGAGTGACACAGAGAGAGAGAGAGAGAGGGAGAGAGAGAGAGAGAGAGAGAGAGATGAATTTAAGCATATACTGCCCCCTGTTGCTACATTAAGACTCCTGCAATCTACAGTCTACGATCCTAAGATAAATGTTAGCACAAGAAAAAATAATTTTCTTTCATTTCCAGCCACTGAGAAACTAGAAAATTTAGATCTTATTACAGGGTCAATATACCTTTGCCAAAGTCCCAACAATATATTGTTTTCAATAACAACACCTTGGTTGGGTAGCTGGGTCATAAAAACAAACAAACAAACAAAACACATTAAAACCTTACACCATTAATTTTCGCAACACATTTTACAAACCACAAACTCTTGCATTTTTAGACTATATATCTAACACACTCCACACAAAAAGGTATGTGTAATTAGCTTTCAGATGAGATTTTACAAAGTTTCTAAAATGCACTAAAGTGTAACGTTTACAATATAATTTAACACTATGAAAACGTTTGAAAGCACACCTAGCTGATTAATGTATATTTTTGCACAACTTGTTCTCTACAAGGAGCTGAAAGAGCAAACTTCAGAACAGGTGTTTGATTCATTGACCAATTCCCTGTTTCAGTTCGAATTAGTAGGCTATATAAACAACCCTCTTTATGACATTAAGATTTTTGACCTCATTCAACCAAGAGGACACCTAACAAAGGTTCAGCACCTCCTACCTAACTCAAACAGGATTTTCACTTCAGCAAGTGCGCACTGCACTTGGTGCAAAGTGATGAAACGAACTGTTTGACATGTGCATTCAAATGTTATGAGGTCAAGTTAGGTCCAATAAAGGTTACAGTGACTTCGAAAAAATACCCCATACTACAATTAAAACCCAAATTCCAGGACGTCCCATGATGTAGCCGGCTCAAAATAAAGACTGTTCACAAAATAAAATTTGACTCTATAACCATAGTAACCATGCAATTAAGAAAATTATTTATACAGTTAAAGACAGTGCAGTGTCCTCTTCAGGGGTCCTCATTGCATACAACGGAAGTGTGCATGTGCCCCCTCAAGCATAACTATCATGCACCTTGACATCCATAGCAAACACAAACACACAACATAATGCAATTTAAAAAAAAAAAATGTATTTCATGTCATATCAATACTTAAAAGTACTTCACTAAAATACTATATAAAAAGTGTAATAAGAAAATAATTAAACATATGACTATAGTGTATGTTGGTGATTTTGGGAGTTGACATTCTTGGAAAAAAAATAAATAAATAATATATATATATATATATATATATATATATATATATATATATATATATATATATACACACACACACACACATACATATGAATCTGGTGGTGTACTGATGGTTCTGGGTCTTGTGTGATAAGGGACGTTAGCAATGTCCTGAAGTGGTGGAAGAGGACAGCCAATGACTTTTTCTGCGGTCCTTACAACTTTTTATAGTGATGTTTTGTCCTTAGCAGAGCAGCCTACATTCCATGAAGTAATGCAGTATGTGGAGGTGCTTTCAACAGCAGAACGGTAAAAGGTCACCAGCAGCAATTACAGAGGTTTCTTTTTAAAATCCTAAGAAAATGAAGACGTTGCTGGGTGTGAAGGTTCCCCCCCTATTTACTTATTCACAACACACACTCACCACAATCACTGAGCGGCAACATGTCGTTGAGATGAATTGGGCCACATCACAGGTTATATTCACCTTTGTTATGCACTGCTGGAAAAAGGCCCTGGAATAGCGAATCCATCCTGAAGGCCTTTACTGGGACGACATCACAGGCCAGGTCCATTGCCCTTAGGAGGCTCTCTCTGTTGTGTGGTTGTCTGGCCTAAACCTTCCATTTCCATGCTACATTTATTAAATGTGTTTATATACAACCGGTCATTTGGTTCAGAGGATTGGCTTTTGTGTCTTAGCATTTGAAATAAACTGTAATGTGCCTCAGCACATGTCTCTCCAGGTATTTTGTGATAATAGATGTGAGAGCAATAGGTCCGCAGTCATTCAAACAGTTCACATCATTACTAATTGTGACGTACAACTTCATTGAAAAACTGAAATAGAGGGGTACCAAAAAAAAAAGAAAAAAAAAAAAAAAGTACAATGACTTATAAACACAATCAACTAATTTGTTGCAGTTTTTTATTTTTTATTTAGGTATATCAATAGTAGTCGTCTATTGGTGGCACATCTGGATGTGGCAATATTTGCACACTTTTTTTTTTGCATAAACAAAGTGTCCGATTGTAAAGACAGCTCCTGTGCATAGGCCTCTTTTCAGATCATCCCACAGATGTTTCCCCAGATCCACATCTGGACTCGAACTGGGCCACTACAAAACCTGTATTCTCTTCCGGTGAAACAGTTTTGAGTGTTTGCTTTGGTTTGTCGTCACTTGCAACCGTTATTCTAATAATTGATTGGTCTTTTTTTATCCATTGATTAATGAATCAGATTTTAAAAACATGCTTCAATTTTCATCCTTTTATTAAAGAAAAAACACAATTATGTCGTTACTCGATTTACCGGGAAAACAGCAGAAAGCAGGAAAAAGTTGTACCAAAGTAAAAGCAGATGTTTGTAAAAGGCATGTTGATTCAACACAAACAATTCTTCTTTCATGGAGGACTACATGAATCTGAGAATATTTACTTACAACAGGCTGAAATTATGACAATTTGGACCGTTTTAGCTTTCCAATAGATTATCAAAAATTATTCATTAATGTAATAAAATAAGGCTTTTTGCTTTAAATGTAAACAGGTGTGTGCAGAATATAAAGATTGGTTAATTCTGAACATAGCCACATGATCACATCCCCAGCTAAAAGTGGGTGTACTCACTTGTGCATTCCATCTGAGATTTTGTTTTTCCAATTTAGCTATACAGATTGTCACAACAGTGGTGGAAAACATGAAATCTATTCATTTTGGGCTCTTTTTTTAATATCACAAAAAGCTGATAATTTTATAGGGATGTGTAGATATTCACAACCACTGTATAGAGCAAAATATGTGTGTGTGTGTGGGGGGGGGGGGTCCCCACCCAATAAAAAGTTACTCAAGGTCAGTGGTCCTCAACCATGGTCCTCAGGGGCCGGTATCAGTCCTGTTTTCCATGTCTCCCATAGCCAACACAAGTGGGAATTGCTATCAGGCTTCTCTAGGGCTTGCTGATTAGCTGATATGAATCACCTGTGTTGGCTGCGGGAGAGACATGGAAAACTGACTGGATACCGGTCCCCGAGGACCAGGGTTGGGAACCACTGCTCTAGGTTATTCCTCATCAAAACGTGTATCTTAAGGTAACTTGGAATTTTCCTAATTGCCATATAGACATTTTATGTATGCATCTAAAGAAAGAAGACTACAGTCAATTTTTAACCTTTTATTTTTCAAGACCACATGAACATGTACATGAACTAAGCTGACCAAACCTAAATACATCTTCAGCCTTCAATCAAAATGATCGTATCCAAAGGAAACTATTATATTTTACAGCAAGATGAGCAAATCACTACGAGTTCTATGTGTGTGTGTGTGTGTGTGTGTGTGTGTTGGGGGGGGGGGGGGTAAGAGCCACGCCCCATCATTGGACTAACATTTTACATCATTACTTAAAAATGTTAAAATATATCAGTAAGTGAAGTGGGACCTGACACATCAAAACAAACCACATGCATTATTTCTTTTAATGAGTTGTTACTAAATGCGGAGGAAAAAGGGATATTCTCAAAGTAAAAAAAAAAAAAAAAAAGAAAAAAAAAGTGATATCCGTCTACCACTTTTGATTTTTCAAGTGGTGTCTGACCGATGTCAAGACCCCTCAAAATACATATTACATTAACCACAATGACTTATCCAACTATGAGCTGAGACATGAAAAACAATGTAGTAATATTTTCCTCCCTCTTTCCACATGTATGTTGTTGATTTTATATAAGCCACTACACCTATGTGGATCACCTTGTTTATAAGCAGCGACGTGCCAGGGTCAAGAGTGTGGTTGGGGTGACATTCTCCAATGGATCTCTCAGGATTCCCCTGTTGGACAAACATGTTCAGAAAATGGAATGTTAGTAAAGGAGCCTGTTAACAACTTTTCTAGAACAAAACAAAAACAAAACAAAACAAAATCAAAGGGCTGCTACTGGATCATCAATAACAGTATCTGAGAGCATCACACAAAAGATTACAAACTTCCTCTGACATGCTTCGTCAGCATTTGGCTGAAAATGCTTACCAACTGTCTACAAAGTTTGACACCACTTTGAAATGAAATCATTTTACAAGTGTCAAAGCTATGTGATATTTCCTCTGTAGTTATAAAAGTGAACAGATGTATGTAACCAACAAATGATTCAGAGAAGACTACAATTAAACCCTATGGCAGAGGTTAATCAAGCAGGCGATCTCTCCTAAACTGGAATCTAAACAACATTCAGATTTCACAATCAAATTTTCAAGTTGATGTGGAGAGTACAGGCAACAGCATTGACATGAAATTGAAGGATGTGGGTATAGAAAGGAGTACCTGGGGTGAGTACCTGCACACTTTGACAGTCAGAGAGTATCCTTGATTTTTAATTTGCCCTTTTCACATGTGGTCTCGCTCACAACACCAACGCTGTGAGGTGCGGAAGTCAGCTGCAAATTATGCCATAAACCCTACCCTCCAGTTAGTTAGTTACGGTGTCTCTCCCGCCCCACAGCTCCTATGGCTTCCCCCAACCCACCACCAGCACCACCCCGCAAAAAGACACACACAATGCAAAGCATTATCAGGCACATTAAGGAAATGCATGGCATTTGCTAGTCAAGTATTGGTGTGTTTACATAGGAGGGTGAAATCGTCCCACTACGGATACATAAACACACGGTTGTGGGTTTAACCATTTGAAATCTATGTGGAATATATGTTCACACGTTATGAAATAAATACTGCCAAATGGGGAAAAATGGGCATGGATCAATGGATTATATTGTAATATTTTTTCCTGCTACTTTTGTCGACAAGGACCAAAACATCTTGAAGGATCAAAAGCGATACAAAACGAGGGGTACCTCTGGGCATGTTTGCTCAGGGCTACACTGGACTTTCCCTCTTGGCTTTGAGTGAATGATTTCTACCTTCTTCTCATTCATCGGGCCTAGTTCTTCATCTTCAGTGCATACTTATGATGCACTATTCAAAAACAGGATACGATACATCAGACAAACATCATCAGCATTTAAGTGAATGCAAAGAGGTGGGAGCAAGAGGGGAAGGAAGTAGTGTGGGAGGGGTGGGAGTGTGTGAGGGGTTGGGGGAACAGGGAGGTGAAGAGAAGGACACACTTACCTGAGTCTGATCTGAGGTCCTATCAGATCAGTTTTAATTGGACTGAGTGTCACCTTCAGAAAGGAGGAGCTCTTGCTGGCCGTTAAGGAGAGGGGGGGAGGCCGAGGCAGCAGCCTCTGTCTCCATCGACTCCGCTTCTGTTGAAGCCTTGACGGCAGCTGCTTCGCCGTCAGAGTTCTTGTCTTTCTTGGAGTTGGTGTTCTCCTCCGACACCTTACGTTCTAATCAAATAAAATAAACATCACGGGGTGTTTGGCGCAATCATCAATTTTACATCTTGCAAAAGAAAAACAGACATGGGTCATCACCTTTTTCTTTGGGTGAGCGCTCTTTGTCTCTATCTCTGTCCCTGTCTCTCTCCTTATCTCTCTCCCTGTCCCGGTCCCTGCTGCGGCTGCGGTGGCGGTGAGATCTGCGCTCTGAGCTTCGCGACCTCTTCCTGTCACGGCTGCGGGAGCGTCGCTTCCGGTCGGAGCGGTCGCGGTCACGATCACGGTCGCGATCACGGCTACGTCTTCTGTCCCTATCCCTCTCTCTCTCTCGCTCTCTGTCCCGGCTCCTGCAGAACAAGTAAACAGCAGCGATACAAAAGTATTAAAAAGCAAAGTAATCTCCAGCCTATGATGTAAAAATTATACAGTTAAAATTTTGACTTTTCAGTTTGATTCCAGTGCCTTGACATCAGAGAGTACCACTTTGGGTTACCTGCTGCGTCTGCGCTCACGGTCCCGGTCCCTGTCTCTGCTCCTGGACCTCCGACGATCACGGGAGCGACTTCTTTTCCGGTCTGATGCTCGGCTGGAATGGCGGCTGTTAGAATGGCTTCGCCGTGCCCGTCGGTCCCGGTCCCTTTCCCTGTCCCGTTCTCTGTCCCTGTCACGCTCCTTCTCACGTTCCCGCTCCTTCTCCTTCTCTTTCTCTCGCTCCTTCTCCTTTTCCTCCTCATCTTTACGCTTCTTCTCCCGCTCCTCCTTCTCACGTTCTTCTCGGTCTTTCTTTACGACTGGGTTTTCCCCTTGCGGATCCTCTGAGCGACGTCGGAGTTTCTCCTGTTGGAAGTCAAGCAAGCAGCAAATGTGATCCAGAAATTTGTAGCAAATGCAGGAGACAAAAATATGTCGTTACTGTCATACAACCCCCACATCTGCAAAATTGCTATTACCTTAAGCTCCTCTACAGTGGATTTGATCTTGGCGTAGCCCATATGCTGCTTTCCCATCAAGTGGTCATCCACCCGAGACTGAGCATCTCCCACGATCAGGAAGGCTCCACACACCTCACACACTTCCATCTGTTTCTCCTGGGCTGCAAAACTCTCAATTGTCTGAATGGAAAGACATCAGGATGACATCATCTCGTGCTTGACTAATATAACTCATGGAGCTTCATAAATGTGAGACAAATCCTAACTTCCCCACTGCTTTAAACATTATTTAATGGTATTTTTATGTTGAATCAATGCTACATTTATAATACATACAAAGTAGATTTGCAAAAAAAAATTGTTGTATAAATGTTGGCTATATTTTGTCTATTTAAAAGTGTAAAATAATGTAGTTAAGTACTTTACGGCTAGAATTCTAGGAGATTAACAGCCAAGTATTTTTTCATGAAATCTAATAAAATACAAATTATTTCATTTCGATTATGAAAGAAAGAATTAACCATTAAGAGGCAGCAGATGAAGGCTGATGAGGCTGAATTAGGTGACTCACTGAAGGGTTGGAGCTAAGAAGTTCCCTCTCCTCCTTGAGCTGCTCAACCAGTTTCATCATTCCTTGAGCCTCCTCCACACGGCCTTCAGAGCCCAGCTCCTCAATCTAGGCATATAAAGTACAGTGTTGTATCAGCCATCTAAGTGAAAAGGTAAAATTAAAGTTATTCTGCATTATTTTCAACAAACCTGCACAACTAAATCTTCAATCTTCTCTGTCAGAACCTGAGCCTTCTCATCATTCTTTCCTGCTGGAGCAGGAGCTTGCTGGAGGGGAGAAAAAAACACGGTACCGTTAGCAGTGAGTAAGACAAGCTCTTTTTATAATTTGCATGTTTTCAGTGTTATTATAGAAAAGTATGAAGCACGAACCCCTGCATTCTGCTGAGCTTGGGAAAGTGCAAGTCGAGCATGCCCTCGACGAATTCGCCGTTCTACTTCAGCCAGGAGTGACTGCAGATAGCGCAGAAAATCCCGCTCATATCCCTCCTTCATGTAACGTGAGCTCTTTTCGTACCTGAACAAAAAGAAAATACATTTGTCAATGGCTCACATATACATGGAATGACATTGCACACAATTTTAAACCACAGGTTAATTAACAAAGTTTAAAGCCATTATTGCAAAATACAAATATTAGCCATGTGTAAAGCAGGTGGCAGGATGCCTAAAAGTATATCAACAGGGCCACACAATACTTTTAGGTAGTGGATATTTTGTGATAATTATCGTATTGTGAGGTTCATATGGTGATAATATAACATTGTGACGTCTGGATATTGTTACATCTCCATTATTAATACTGTAATGAACCAGGTTTTGTTGTGTTCCTGTTAGTGCATGTTCCACTTGGCAGTTCTTGTTTCTGAGTGTTTGTGAACGCGTCGGGGGACTCGGAGAGGAGAGCCGAGAGAGAGAGGGAGAGTTTTCTTCTGTTCAGCTCCGGCTCACAGTAGCCGCTTGTGTGTCTCAAATAAAGGTGAGATCACCAACCAACGTCTGCTGTTTATATTCTAATACTTTGGCCTTTAAGTTTTCAGTGATGGCCCATTCATACCACCATTAATTAACTTCAAGTGGCCCGAGAGTCACGTGGTGGCCCTGGACCATCGTTAATGTCGACCATTGCGAAGATAGGCTGTTAACGGCATTACCAGCCTAACCCTAAACATAACCATCACCATAACCCTTAGCATAGGCTGTTATAAAAGCATTATCAGCCTCAAGGATGGGTTATGCTTGACGTGTGAATGCTCCGTGCGTAAAGCCTGGTACACACATAGAGAATCGGGCTGCTTTTGTCCCGATATTGCCCCTTCCCGACCTAGGACGTCAAATGCCCGTCAATCTTTTGTCTTATAAGATTATCTTTATATTGAGCCGTGTTAAGAGTGGATTTGTCCCGATAACTGGGTCCAAAACCAGTCAGGGCCGACAATCTTAAATAATGAACACGTTCAATATTTACGACAAAAATCTTAAAGGGACACTTTACTTATTGATCCATTTTTAGCAGCAAAAAGTTGCTACTTTTTCAATAATTAATTTGGTGACGTGATTATTTTTTTATGTACATTTAATAACTTTTAAACCATTGTTAAAATGAATCGAACGCCGGCATGTTTGTTACACGTGACTAAATAACCCGGATGTTTACGTCACTAGTGTGTAAACGCTACACTATGGAAGCACTATGCAACGCAGCCGTGCATCTAGCGTCAAACCCGGAAGGATTAAACCTTATCGCTTCGAGCCAACACGACAAAATAACACTACCGAAGGAAAGTCTGCCTTGGATGTGAAAGTTGTGGCGCCAGATGGTCTTTTCGGGCACAAAATAAACTTTGACGAACGAGTGAATCAGGCGGGGGGTGAGTGGTGCTCGTGCGGGAGCTGCAGGAATGGACAATCCGCTAATGAATGTGTGCTGTCTGGAAATGAAAGAACTCGAGGATCGGTTCCTTGCGGACAATCTCAACTGCATCCTGGAACATCAGACATTCAACATGGCAATACTAAATAGACATTCTCAGGATAGCTTTGGTTGCGATGAAAGATGTGAAGAAGAAAAGTCTTGGAGGAGCCAATATCCAACAGGTAAAGTGACACACAGTACGAGCAATGCAAAACGTGTGGAACTGACGAAATATTTCAGGAAAAAGAAAAAATAGTAAAATTAAATGTATCGTCGTTACAGCACCCAACCCTACCCTAGCTGTTTTTTTTTCTTTTTTGCGTAGCGTCCCACTGCGGTCAGGCCAGCCGCCACTCGAAAAGACGAAGTCAAGCCAGCCGCCCCAACGATTGTTAATACTGTGCATTACGGTAACGTGCCGACGTGCCCCTGCGTTGGCCACCTTCAAATGAATTATGAAATAAAACAGTCCGTGCAGTATAATAACCAATGCCCCCCCACCCCCGAAACATGCCTACCTTTCGCTTTAAATTTGCTTCGCTTCTCCGAGATCTTTCAGTGGCCGTAGTAAGACCTCGATTTGTGCCGGCTGTTGTGAGAGTGAAGGCTCCGTGTTGCTAGCAGTTGCGGCTCCTCCATCGGCTTGATTATTTCCCACGTCTGGTTCTTTAAAGATACTCGGTACTGCGTTGGGCTTTAGTATTAGGCGTGTGGCGTACCCCATCTCAAATTGTAACATATATTCGAAGTCCTCATGCCTGAAATGTTCGCTGCGCGCACGCCTGCTTGTCCTTCGGGAGGTTGACAGCACTTAGCAAACAAACCATTGTCTACTCAAGTAGCTTTGTTTTTTTGTTTTGTTTTTTTTTGGGGGGGGGGGGGTCTCGCGGGTTTTTCCTTGCCGACGCCTTGCAAAATTTTGCAATGCAGTAAGGCATAACTGACGTTTGTGTCTTCCTCGTTGTTATGTCTGCGTGAACTACTGTTCCCCAAGCGAGTATACACACTAGTGACGTCACCACTTGGGGGCGTTGCAACACGGAAGTACTTCTATGTTGAAAAAAGTTAAATAAATCAATATAGGAGTGTATTCTTCAGCTCTTATGCATGTTTCGTAGCTATACTAACTATTTACTGCCAATCAAGCCATACATGTAAAATTAAAGGAGCCTTCCTTTAACGTTGGCGGGGACGTCGGGGTGCGCCTGCGCCACCAACTGTGACGTCAAACGGAATGTAGCCAATCAAGAGGCCCCCTAACTGAAAATGATGGTAGTGCGCACATTCAAAAACTTCCAATTTGATTAGATCACGTATAATTACGCGAGGGGGCTCTCACGGAGGACTGGAATCTTGACCAGTGTTGAGATGATAATCTTTAGGTTTGTGAGGGAGCTGTGTGAGATTATGTGTAATGTGGATGCTGCGTGGTTGCTGAATTGATATCATTAAACCATGCACGGTTATCAGTAAGTATGACATACTTTCTGTCAAAAAAATTAAAAAAAAAAAAATATATAAGGTGGTAAAAAAAAAAAAAAGTGGGAATCGAACTCATGACCTAGCACTTTCAGGTAGCGAGCGCTCGATGGTGACTTGCCGGTCACGTCAAAATATCCACTACGAAAATATAAAGTACAACAATGCATTACTTACACGTTCCGAAGATTTTCATCGTGTATTTTCTCACAGGGGCCTTCCAAGTGAAAATTGAAAGAGTTAGTAAGCTTCTCGTCATATACAAACATACGTTATTGTGATGTGTATATCATAGTCTGGAACTTACCTAAATCAGAGCGTGTGTTTGTAAATAATTCCGCTGGACAGAAGCCACACAGATAATAGCGACACACCTAGAAACAGGTATAAGAATTTTAATTACAAGGTACAAAAATTCCCCCCTGATTTAGTGATACTAACACGTCTCTCCTGGTTACGGGTTCAAATCAGATCGCAAAGCATGCAACTCGTGCCTCATTAGCATTAGCAGGCTAACAATGGTTCAACGTGTGTGGATTTATACTTATGCCCTAGTGCATCAACCATATTTCACGGCTATGTTATTCGATAATTGCATGAACACTCGTTAAATAGTTGCGTGAATAATCGTTAAAATAGATGCAAAGACACCGACAGGGCGAATTTTCACCCCAAACACAACAGACGCTCGGTTACGTTAGCAAGCAACCCCACGAGGCTAAAATTAGCAATAATGCTATCTTACGCTCTCATCGTCCCATTTGACGTTACATCTCTTCTCGTCGGGGGCCAAATTCCTGTCTCGGCCCATTAACTCGTCGAGTAGCTGGGCTGCGGAAATCATTTTTGCTTAATTTAGAAGTACTGCTGTTAAACACAACAATATATCGCGGAGCTTCAGCTCACACCATCCCAAAGCGCTCAAACTCCAAAGTACATTGAATCAAAATGGCAGTTACGGTGACGTCACCCTAAACTGCTAAACTGAATCAGGCTTTGTTTTGACCCGGAACTGCAACTACAATGGAATGTTAAGGAAAACTGCGCGTGCGCGCGTACACGGACATTGACAAACGCGTGCGCGCGCAAGTACACTCGGGTCAGTACACAGTGCACACAGGCAACAGAATCACATTTTATTGGAATGGAAGCGTACGGCCACATCAGATCTTTTCATCATTAATGCAATAATCAAAACAAACACGGTACACAAAGTGCGTCTATAATCCGAAAGACATTCCTTTACCGGGATAGGCCTACCAAGTGTGACAAAGACAAATTCAAATATCTTGGGTACTAATTTGTACATTTTCTTTGCCTCCATATTGGATGTGGCAAAGCTGAGCTAGAGTAAGATGCTTTTATTCACATGTGCTGCAAAATTGTACTAGTTGTTTACAAGTTATTAAGTTAACAACTGTTTTACACTCGGAGTCAGCTCTCATGAGATGAAAACTGTCAAAACATCGGCCCATCATTGACACAGATGCCCTCCTTGAGTCGAGTGCTTCTGCATTTTCAGCGAGCACTTTATGACACAAAGCTTCATAAAAAAAAAATAAAAATAGAGACTGAAAAGGACCATGTATTTTTACAAGGCTACTGTAAAAGAGTCCCTAGTATGGCACTGCTTCTTCGTTTTCCTTACAGTATGTTTAGCTAAGGACTGTCATGTGTACAAGACAGCTACACTGTCCCATGACGTGTGGTAGCCACTTTGGCTAGCCAGCAACACCTGTCCTTGGCTGAAACCAGCATGTGTTACACTACGTCATACAGCACTTGCCGAAAATGCGGAAGCACTCGCCGAAAGGTGGTCATCCATCAATGACGGGTCGTAATGACAGTTTTTCACACCACTGATGAAAACTTGGTTCTTACATCGGCAAGCAATACTGATTCTGAAGGCGCTGGGCAAATTAGACTGACATCTGATGGAACAAACATAGTAACATACAGATACTAGAAGCATACATGAATACAATTTCATGGAGCAAACATTAGGTTGTAAATATTCCAGCTGTTTTATTAACTTCAATCCCAAAGTTCATAGATCTTCTTTTAAAAATTGTTTTCCTGCCCCAAACGACTGCAACAAAAATAAAACTTACCATATTCATCCGACTGTAATCTATTACAGGGTTAGTGAGGACTACTGTACGTGATTCCTGTGCCTGTTTATAGCCTATTTAGAACATTTTATTCACCATGTACTGTATCGTATTATGTAACTACCTGTATATCACAATGTACAGCTTGTTGTCTATTTATATTTACTTTTGTCTTTCTTTATTTTACTCTGCTCTCTGCTGTTAGGGGGCAATGTGGCATACATTTTGGAGAAGCACCAGAGGCCATTCTCAGATGCAGAAATAGGAGAATAGATATTTGATTTTAGCATGAATAGAATTTTAGTTTTGGAATTTCCGGGATGCTTGACTTGTGATACATTTGCTTTTTCCTTCTTTCCTGTGGTTCTTGTGTGTAGAAAAGCATTGTTAACCACCCCCTCCTGACATATTGTTTTGAATTTAAATGAGGTTAAGTGAAGTTAATTTCCGTCAAAATGGAAACATTTTAGTTTATTTATTTATTTTTATGTTTGTTGTTGCTTTGAACAACCAAATCACAGCTCAGTTAAAAAAACAAACAAAACAAAAAACAAAAAAACAAACAAACAAAAAACAAAGAAAGAAAAAACAGGTGAGCGATAAATGGTCTGTTACTTTTTTTTTTTTCTTTTTTTTTTTTTTTTTAATGTAGGCTAAACCTTTATTTAACCAGGCAAAAATGTTTGCTAACTAATTCGAACTATTTACAAACATGACCTGGACAAGAAGCCCCAACAGGAACATATACAACACAATACGCAGACACACAAATAAAACAACAAAGCACAACATAAGTATAAAACAAAGAAAAGAAAGACACATATGCTTATATTAATAAGAACAGGTATCGTGTCAACTATAATTTCCTGAATCTTGTTTTTGCGGAAAGGTACTGTCGTCAGTGAAATGAGTCTGAGTACAGTATGTTTTGTAAGATGGTCCAATCATTTGCTGCTGCGAATCGAAAGGAATTACGGCCAAATGTAGTGAGTGTTTTTGGAGTGGTAAGCTTAATGAGCTCACTGGACCTGGTGCCTGTAAGTCATCATATCGTCACCCTCTTAAAATAATTGCAGAAAACTGCCATTTGTGGGTAACATATTGGCAATGGTGAGGGAAATCAGTAATAGAGAGATAGTCATTAGATTAAGAGTGTTTTTAGTACCGCATTAGTGATTTAATAAATGAATGAGCTACATTAGCTGTATACACTCTTTGTACTAGTTTACGATTTGCCACATCAAATATGGCAGACTCTCTGACGTATTGCAGCAACGTACCAACTTGCTCAATGCGGTCTGGGTTGTAGTTGTTACACGCAAAAGTGTCCCCTCACTATGTGGCCGTGTTTTTACCAACCCTCCGAAGGAACGCAGGCACCGCAGACAAGATTGACTGGAACGCGGTTGTTGATTAACAATACAAACTGAGCCGAATGCAAACAAGAAAACAGCTTTGTAAACGCGCAAGAATCCCGTTGTAAAGTCTAGCGGAAGCAGTTTGTTATCACTATCTAAGATTAGCACCAAAGACTGCTATCACCTAGTCAAGCTAGCTGGCACAGTAGTCAATTTTTTTAGCCTGGCGACTAATGCTGTTTGGCCATTATTGTTGTGAGGTTTTAGTATAACATATGAACTCAGAACTCCCGTAATCTGTGCGAACATGTCCACCACTTCGTTGGATAAAGAACTCCAGGAGCGGCTGAGAGAGGCGTCTGCAATCGGGGACATTGACGAAGTGAGGACATTGGTAGAGAGTGGAGTAAATGTCAATTCCCAGAACGAAATCAACGGATGGTAAGCTTGAGCACTAAAGCATAACATTAAGTGAGGTCTTCCTAACGTGGAAAGCCACAGACGTGTTTGCCTTTACTTACTGTAAAGAATTGAAGGCCATTTAACAACTTTAAGAAGTTGCTTGGTTGAGTTGCATGTGTTTGGTTTGGTCTGTGTGATATCCTATTAGGCAAATCATGGCTTAATCCTTTAGAGCCGGCTGTCGGAAATCCCTTTAGTGGGTAATTTGGGCTTTCAAGCAAAAATAAATAAATAAATAAATAAATAATCAAATTATATTCCCAATCACGAACGTGGATTGTTTTCTAATTATGTATAAAAGTTATACATTACTATAATATATTAACTTCACTCAAACCTCCTTTTAGATTTACGATTTGGGTATCTCTTTTACAAGTGCGTAATTGTCTTTAATCTCACCAGGACTTGCCTGCATTGGGCATGCAAGCGGAACCATAAGCAGATCGTGTCCTACTTACTTAGTTGTGGTGCAGACAAAGACATCCTCACGTCTAAGGATGAGCTGGCCTCACAGCTCACATCCAAACCGGAGATCAAACGCCTTTTAGGAGGTAAACAATTAATTATCAGTCATTGTTTTTCCTGCCTCATTACTTTTTTTTGTAGTGTTTTTGTGAGGGAGATCAAAATACAGTGTTATCATATGACATGAACAAAAATGTGGCTGCCGTTTGCAACAAGCTTTGCCGCGCTGTATTTGTGTGAATGGAGTCAATTTAACGGTCTCTTATTTCATGGAATAACTTAATGCGGACGTTAATATCACATTTAGCATCTGTCAGTATATGACTTCTTCTACCTTGAAGCTTGTATATAATTATTTTTATTTATTTTTTTTTTTTAACTTCCACAGTTGAAGTGGAGGACGTACCTGAAGTCAAGGAGCCTGAGTTGCCAATCATCCCCAACTATTTGTCTAACCCTCCCTTTTTATATGCAAAGATGGATAACAAGATGGAGCTTCTCCTTTCGCAGCACCTTGCACAAAATGGTTCTGTGGAACACAAGGAATCCACGGAAAGCAATTCAGCTCCACTTTCTCCAAACCAGCACTTTCAGACGTCACAGAGCCTGACCCCCGATGACCCCGTTCCACCAGCAAACCCCATCGCTCACAGCCAAGTTCAGACCCGGGAAGTTGTTCCAGTGGCTGAGCAAAATGGCGCGTCACCTGGCTTGGCCGCATCTCACAACCACACAGTTGTAAACTGCACAGTGCCGGTGGATCTGTCAGTTGAGCCGCACCTCGTCAACCACGCTTTGCCGCACAATGGAACCGTGTGCTCGCCTCCCTTGGCCTCACCCAGCCCAGGTTTGGCTTGCAGCAATGGTCCAAGCAGTCAGGTCCAAGCTTCAGTGACCAACGCTAAACCAAAAGTGAGCAGGCAGCAGTCTGTCCCACCTGTCCCACAGCAGATAGGCTACAGTCAGCCAGGTGGACCTTTGCCAGCCTTCCAGCCATTTTTCTTCACGAGCACCTTCCCCGTTAATGTGCAAGGTGAGAGCAAACTAAAATATGTCGTTAGTTACATTAGATAGCTAGATAGACGATGGTGCAATGAACCACTGGTCACTATTCATATGACAGCTTTATGTTTAACTAAACCGATCCCAATTTCACAATGACTAAGTAAATTTGTGAGTAATTGAGACAAGATCCCCATTTTTGTTTGGTGGTGTGCTACACAATCATATCTTAGCTCAATAAAGGTTGGGATGTAGGGTGTGGCCAAAAGCACATTAGTCATTATTCGGTCAATAATAATAGTCACTGAAGTGTGACAAACATTTATGTTTTGATTATGTAAAGGAGCTATAGAAAGTCTACACACCCCTATTCAAATTTCAGATTTTTTGTAATTAAAAATGAGCCCAAGATTAGGGCTGTGCAAATCAAAATGTAATTACAATCTCAATAATTACACTCCACAATGACAAAATCGTATACGCGTAAAAAACAAAAACAAAAAAAACCTAACACATTAATGCTAATTTTGAGTTGTTTAAATTTATACATTTGCACCTTTTGAAATAATAATAATAACTACTTAAATACATTTAGTTTCATCCAGAAGGAACTTGCATAATTATGGTGTTTCAAAGAATTTTATTTCTCTTATTATTTTTTTATACCAAAAAATAAATGACCGTGATTTTAATTATTACGAAAATAATCATGATGATGAATATTTTCTTCACAATTTAGCAGCCCTAACCAACATACATAATTTTAAAATTTTCTCCACCGGTAAGGTGACCTATAACCTTCATAAACTCAAAAGAAAGTAAGAACAAACATAATTCCGATTCCAAAAGTGCACAACACAGCTCATCAACAAAATAACACCATCATTTCAGGGAAGCGTGGTGGTGGTTGCATCACGCTATGGGGCTGATTTTCTTTAGCTGGAACTGTCACACTGCTGGACTCCTAATCCAAAAGACTGACTGCTGTAATAAAATCCAAAGGTGCTGCCACAAATGATTATCTTGCATATTTATGTGAAGAAAACCTGGATAGCAAAGAAGATGTGTTATTTTATGCATGGTACATGGCTGCTTAAGTTGTATAGCGCATTTCTGATTGAAGTGATGAGAAGCGGAATGGACTGACATGATTGGTTCACATAACACACAGTGAAAGAGCTTGTGTGAATATTTAGATAATAATATGAATAATTACTTGGTTATGGCAATAATCTGTCAATTTAATTTGAATCCTGTTGAATGAGTGCACGGTCCCAAATTGTACCACAGTGAACCAACCTGTGACTTGACTCCCACTGCAGAATTAGTCGTGAAGGTGCGTATCCAGAACCCGAACGCCCGTGAGAACGATTTCATCGAGGTGGAGCTGGACCGCCAGGAGCTCACGTATCGCTCACTGCTGAGGGTGTGCTGCCGTGAACTGGAAATCAGTGCTGAGCATGTGGAGAAGATCCGCAAGCTGCCAAACACCATGTTGAGGAAGGTAACATGTGCTTTGCTTATCCCTGTTCATTTTTAAACGGACTCAAAAGTATTCAAAAGTCTGTGTGACAATGTTTGTGTACACTGAGGCTTTCTGTACTTCATTATTGCTGCTTCATGTGGCTGCGATACGCAACAACTGATAAAATCCGGAATGAATGTCCCCTCTTTTGCCCAGGACAAAGATGTTGCCCGGCTGCAGGACTTTCAGGAGCTGGAGGTCGTGCTGGAGAAATCGGAGGGCTTGTCCCTGTTCTCCGGGACGGGGGGGCTGACCGACAGACCGTGCTACAACATGAAGGCCTCGCGCCTCACCTACTAGAGCGCCCGCTTTTCCCCGCTTCTCACGGGCTTCCGTAGCCACCCTCGAGCCAGACGCTAAGCAGTTACCTGCCGGATCCCTTGTCGAGCTTTGTTCAGCTTTCTTAGCGGGATTCCGTCTTTCAAGTTCTCGAGCTGTTTGTCCTCCTCCGGGCCCTTTCGCTGCTTTCGTGTTCCCCGGCTAGTTTTGAGAGATTCCTGATGCATGGTGTCTTGGATTATGAGAGATAAGTATTTGGGTCCCTCTCTCCAATGCCACCCAGCGCACCTTGTGCCAAGACTCCAGGGGAACGCCAAGGGTTGGGTGGGGGACATGAGCTTGTCTTCCTGGGGTTTCTGCAATAGCCTTATATGGACGTGTCCATCGACAAGCCGTGGAACAAAGTGTCACAAGCTATTTGATTTACTGTCACTGATCCGAGCACTACAAAACAACAGCAGCTATGGTAGACGCGTTGCAGCTTGCTTACACACCTTCATACATGCTGTTGCTTCAACCTTAGTGTCTTTGCTGCAGAGGGGAGCTCTGTTCGTTGAAGTGTTGGCCTTTTCGGACTACTCATTTTAACTGCTGTCTGCACATGATGGAGATGAAGTGCACTGTGGAGAAGAAAATTTTAGTTTTTATAGTTTCACAATTCGTAAATAGTTGTTTTAAATTCCCTGATACCTCACCATCTTTGAAGTATTTATTTTAGTTTTGTTTTTTTTCTTTCAGTTGTATTAACTATCACTAATGAGGCTGGACCACACATTGTGCTTTCGACTAACAAGGCTCGTACAAGTAAAGACAAACATGTTCCTTTTACGTTCCCAGGTTGCAAAACGTACATTGTACGATACAAGGAAGTGTCTTCCTCACCAAGCTCATTTTGACCTGTTGGTAAGCAGAATATCTGATCTGCATCTCAAAGGAATGCAGCTCAGCAAGTTAGCGTCCTACAAAGTCGATAGGAATGAAAAATGCACCTGCTCGTTATTGTTCCAAAAGTGAATTTTGTAAAACAGAAACAAAACTGTTTGCCTCCTTGTCAATGCCATTTTTTTATTCGAATCACTTCCTTTTTGTTTGTTTCAAATAGTAGCTTTATAACTGAAGTCTGTTTGACCTAACCTCAAACTGCGCTGACAAGATGACTATTAACACAAAATTTTTTGTATGTTCAAAGATGGCAATGGGCAGGTGAAGAGCCTTACGTCGAATGGAAATGTTAATGCTGCTCTTCTATTGTGTTCTATTAATGCTGGCCCTCCTTTCTTGAGAGTGTTACGTTGTACATCCTACAATCAAAAGGTTTGTCCACTTTTCAAATGTATACCTGAAGCTCTTACTTTATGATATATATTTTTTTATTAATAAGCATAGTTTTGTTTTCTTTTTTGAACCAGGTAGGCCTGTTGTGTTTGTGTCAAAACGTTAATGTCGGAAGCTGAAGTTCATGCGCGGCATGGCCGTTGTTGGAAGAAAGTGCAATGTGAGGTAAAGAGTCAAGACAATGCTAAAGGCTTTATTAAGAGTCAAATGAGTGGAGAGAAAGTGTGGCTAAAGACAGGGTGAGAGCGTCATGTTTAAGTTTAGTTTATGGCTCATGTATGAGCTGTGAAAAGGAGAGGACTAACAATATTTGTGGGCTTGTTTATTGTTCTAGAGTTAAAGCAGAATAGAGTTTGACTTAACCTATGCATCCAGAGTCTAATATTTTTCTAAAAGATGTGTCCTGTGTACTTGCAGACATAATCGTAAGCACTGTTGAAGCTGTTTTTCGTTCTGGAGACCTGTATATGTTCTTTGATAAAGCATGATGAATGACTTCATCTCTTCTCTGGCTCCATTACTTGAACACGTCCTCTTATTAATGTCCGATCTGTCGTAGGTATGACATCTTCCAGTATAGTTGAAATTCCATCCATCCATGTATGAACCGCTTATTAACATTAAAAACACTAGAGGGAGGTAGAGTCAGCTGGTAAGGCCAAAGCCATTTGTTCATTTTATTTTCTCTGCTAAAAGGCACAATTTTACCAATCAGTGTAAAGTGTCGGTTTTCTTTTAACAACTAAATTGCAAGTCAATCTATACATGGTAATTATATAATTTAACAAATCATGCTGTCTTGGTTGTTTAAATTGTTAAATAAACGAGTTTCAATTTCAACCGTAAGAGTTGAGTCTTAAGTTGGATCAGTTTCTTCACTTCCATCTAGCCCACCATTAAATTATTATATCCGTTAAGAAAATCTTATCATTTGCATTTTAGTACCAATCTTGACTAGAATGATCAGGTTTTGTTTTTGTTTTTTGTTTTTTTTAACGTGGATATATGTATGATGGAAGAAATTCTACAGGACTGTCTCAGAAAATAAGAATATTGTGATAAAGTCCATTATTTTCTGTAATGCGATTAAATAAGCAAAAATACCATACATTCTGGATTCATTACAAATCAACTGAAATATTGCAAGCCTTTTATTGTTTTAATATTGCTAATTATGGCATATATTTTTTTTTAAACTTGTTCTGAGGAAATATTCTAATATTTTTGAGATAGGATATTTGAGTTTTCTTAAGCTGTAAGCCATAATCAGCAATATTACAATAATAAAAGGCTTGCAATATTTCAGTTGATTTGTGATGAATCCAGAAAGTATGTCATTCTTGCTTATTTAATTGCATTATGCAGAAAATAATGGACTTTATCACAATATTCTAATTTTGAGACAGTCCTGTTTGTGCACTATCCAAGGACTATTCCAATTACAGCACAAGATAATTCTTCAATGGAAACATGACAAATAAGAAACGTATACTATATATTAAAACAAATAAAAAAAGATAATATGAACCAGTAAAGCTAAACATGTACGATTAACGACTTACTACAGTATACTCTGAAACCAATTGCAAGTCAAAACTTTGAACCCTCACCCCCTGGGGCTTCAGCTGTATATTGTAATCTGACCCAGGTTTGCACAACAAGCCACAGTAGTACATTTTGTTATGCCCCAAATCATCAAGACCTTTTGTTATGTTCCCTTGCAGATGTAAAGAACATAAACATCCACTAAGTTGGGGTTGTACTCATACAACTTGTATATCTGTGACGCTTCTTGAATGAATGAATACAACAGTCCCATGTGGTGAGCAGATGTTCTGGCAAAGCAAACCAAGGAGGGCAAATATTGCATCATCTCAGTGGACAGTACAGGGATTAATGCTATCTAGGATGTACGCTCATCTTAAGAGTTGTATCAATTTTATAAACCTACAAATTCAGTCATTTTCAGTTTAAAGTATCTTAACATCCATCCAGTTTCCTGTTTATTATTGTTAAACGCCATGGAGAGTTCAATGTCTTCAAGTTAGGTGTGCTTAGCAAATGGCATCATAAGATGGCAAGTAACATTGTTAATCTATTCATACTTAAGTTCAGTACAGCACTTCCCGTTTTAAAACAAAGTGTGCCACAATCTGGGTGCAAGTGTATCTGCTGCACTAATCAATGAGTTAGACCAAACTAGTCGTGATTGTACATTAAAAAAAAATCTGCAAAACATGCAATGGATGGGTCTTACTGTTTTTGACGACGGTTCATAAAATCGTAATGTGCTAGCAGTCTACACATACTGTATGTAATATTGAGGTCAGCGAGAGTAGCCTATTTCATCGGGCCCAAATGCACTTGCACCTGTGCGGCTCTTGTTCAGTATTTTGTGTCTAGACTCATGTTAAGGAATCAGCTTAAGTGTGATATGTGGCTGGACACATTTGTTCTGGAGTGCAACACTCATAAATGAGCTTAACATGAACAGCCCCTCATTGTTTTAAAGCGGCTCTACCAGTTTCCCATGTCTCCGCGCCTCAGTTTACGTAAAAGCTCTTAAGAGTATTTATTTATTTCTTATTTTAAATGGAGCGAGAAGACGACATCACTCACAGGTACCAGACTTGGTTTTCTTGCTGTGCTTAGAGCTAGACCAGTGTTGTCTATGCTGGGGTCTCGAAGGTGAAGGTCAGGGTTGCAGGGCGAGTGTATAAAGGGGAAAATGTGAAAACTAATTGAAAACATCAGCACATACTGTGTATCTATCCATTTGATATTGGATAAGGAAATATACTGTAAGTTGGCATTATGGGAAATAATGTTTATCTGATTACATTTGGAGAGTGTTTCTGAAAAGTTCGTAGACCAGACTGAGACTACGGGTCCAGCCTGGAACACATTGGGCCTCTTTGGACTCAGCAGGGACCCAGCTTGGCGCAGACTCCATTTGCATATACGCACACACACAAAAACAAGGTTGACTTTTAATTTTCCCTAAAGGCAGACAAGCTTTTGAGGTCAGCAAACATGATTTAAATTGAGCTGTGTTCCTCACCAAAAGACAACCAGCAAAGTTCTTTGATGGGTACAACTACAAGCTACTAGCTAGTTCTTCACAGGATATTAAACATTTTTTTTTCTTGTTTGATGCTTAATAGTTTTATATTTCTTGGACTATAGTTCCTTGTCAAATAATACACCTTAATGAAACACAAGACAGTTCCGCTCATGTGACTGAAAATTCACATGCTGAATTTTGTCTTTGGATTTGGTACTTCAGAAATCCATCCTACTTATAATGTAAAATACGTAGCATACTTCTGGAAGTAATGTCCACAGAGAAAATGACTAACAAATAACAGTTGGTTGTGAACAAAAGTGCTCTTTGAATAAAGAGAATTACAGGACAAATATCAAACAAGGTTGTGCAAGTATAAGTGAGCAGCATATACTACAGCCTGCAAAAAATAAAAAAAATGTGTATTTGGTGTCACCTTCAGGAGTAAAGAGATGACTGAATGAGCCGAGCATTCATAGTAGCCTACTGTACGGTAATATTAGGTTAAACATTGTAAAGGAACGCACAACTATTATGCAGCTTGTGAGTTTTTAAGCACGTATCAAAGTACATATATATATATATATATATATATATATATATATATGAAACGTAATGACAGAATATCGTAGCAATTAGGTGGCATATATATGGGCTGTATTATCCAAATATGTTAATTTCTTTTGGTATTAATGTGACGTCATTTCTAATAGGATTCTTTTATTGGCCCATAATGTAAAAACATATCAGTCCATGTAGGCTACTTCTTGTTTGCATGTTAAGGGTTAAAGCGTCCAGTGAGCGCGCAGGTGTCTCGCCACTGTGAGCGCGGTGCAGCGTATGCAAACGTGCCGAATTAAGTTGATCCCAACTGTAAGTCACTCGGCTCTTGCCGCCCCAGTGGACGAGGCACAGTATTTGATGGAGTTAGACCTTTGAGTAGTTTGCACGCAGCAGCGCTAATCTCTCTGCATGCGATATTCAACGTATAGTGATGGTGGGTGACAAACTAAATGAGTTCATAGCCCCCGCTTTGTGCTATTAGGAAGTGACTGGTTTTCATATACTTTCAGGACTTTTCTTTTCTTTTTCTCCCCGTGGGATTTATTCTTCGCTTCTCCTTAAGAGTTTAATCTGCCACGCTGTTACGCACGCGATGTGGTGGATGCTGTTTCCGCGATGGATTTGGTTTCTTCTCGGACATTTGTACACTTTTCTGCTCTATCTGGACAGCGTGGGAGCGATGCCGATGTCAGTGGCGAAATTGGTGTACTCTCACGCGGGTCTGTGCCCCAACGAGCTGAACCCCAACCTGTGGGTGGATGCTATGAGCACTTGCATCCGCGAGTGTGAATCTGACCAGGTGGGTTCTCATCGATCTGTCGCATTTCATTAAGTCCACATAAGATGTGTATCACAAAGTCTGCCTTGATAATAATGTTCAGTTTTGGTGAATGTAAAATATAGCGAAAATGCATTTTAATAAAATATAATATATATAAACAAAAACATTTCTGATGCTATCTCATTTATTAGAGGGTGAAATGTAGTTATCATGATGGTGCTGTAAAAATGCAATTACCCATAGTTAATTGAGGAGCAGGCTCATAGAAAATGCAACATTTTGTTTTTTATTTGTTCATTTTTCCTTTTGGGGGAAAAAAAAAATCAAAATTTTTGTCCTGTGAGGTGCAACACCTCATTAGTATAGGCTAATTATTTACATGGCTATCAGGAAACGTGTAAACTGTATACAGCAGAAGAAAAAAAATCTAAAACATGAA
This sequence comes from Festucalex cinctus, assembly GCF_051991245.1. NCBI lineage: Eukaryota > Metazoa > Chordata > Actinopteri > Syngnathiformes > Syngnathidae > Festucalex > Festucalex cinctus. Next base: position 52,267,122 of record NC_135411.1, read on the forward strand.
CATAAACCATATTTATTTTAGTGAACACCAAGCCTGCGTGACCTTAGAGAGACGAGGCACGCCCTGAACTGGTTAATATCATCCAGCTGTCAAACTCAAGGCACACCTAGACAAACAGCCATTCACACTCACATTCACACGTTTGGTTCATTTAGTCTTAATAAACCATGTGCTTGTTTTTGGAGTGGGAGGAACCAAGAGTATACGCACGCAAAGCATGGGGAGAATATGCTAACCCACAATCTCTCGATTGTGAGGCTGACATATAACCACTTGTTCATCATGTTGCTCTGGATAATATATGTTCCGCCCAACGTCCATACATTTTCTACATGCTTATCATCATCAGGTTCAATCAATCAAACTTCTTTTTTTTAAAATGTGGGAGAAAGTCACAGAGTACCCAAAGAAATCCCATGCAAACATGGAGAGAACATGAAAATATGTGTGCCCTCTTCTCATATGTGTTTTCAAAGCTGTAATACCCAAACTGTCCTCTATAAATGTTTTAGTCTCCTCGTGATAGAATGGGACATACACCAAAAGCTGAGGATTGGCACTTACATCAGTTGATTGATTCATCCGCAGCTAGTGAAATAGCAATAGAAATGCAGCTCCGCTCTTGTTGTAGTTGTGAATGACAAGCGAATTTTATGGACCACGCCGGTAAAATTAAAGCATTAACCTCAGTCGATTCACTTTTCAGTGTCTACTTTTCGGACTTTTGACAACGCCATACTTCATCATATTTGTCGTGAGATACCCCGAAAAACGAACAAAAGTTTGTGAGCTTATCAGACACCTGTCAAAGGACCCCGGCTCAAGCAGAGCTGCCCTCGCACGCGCCTATTCAAAAATCGTCTATCGGTAAAACTGAATATATTTCACCCAGTACGTATTCTTGGAAGTCCGGATGAAAGGATCTCAGAGTCCGGATCTGGACCGTGGTCCGCCATTTGCTGACCCCTGCTCTAAATCATATATTATTTATCCTCTGCTATGAACGACTAATAATCCTGCCATACTGTCAAGAGAGGAGCTGAGCCACCAATACAGTAATTACATTTTTGTGTTATACATGCCCATAGGTGAGCAAGGTAAACAAACCAGAATGAATAGCACAGTGTTAGACAAACACTTTTATTTATTTCAAGAGGGAAAGATGATTTGAAAGCACCACTACATTCCTATCTGTATAAAGATGAATGTCCTTTGATTAAATATCATAAGATTGTGCAGTTTTGGATATTGTCCGAGGACAGTTTCTCAGCTACAGTAAATGAATACTGACAATTTACTCACACAATAAATATGGGTTGCAAAAATGTTGTCATCCTCTTTGTAGGACTGCGAGACATTTGAGAAGTGCTGCCTCAATGTCTGCGGAAACAAGAGTTGCGTGGCAGCACGCTACATTGACATCAAGGGCAACAAGGGACCCATTGGAATGCCCAAAGGAGCCACCTGTGACAAGTTCATGTGCTCCCAGCAAGGTTCCGAGTGTGACATCTGGGACGGGCAGCCTGTGTGTAAGTGCCGGGACCGCTGCGAGCGAGAGCCCCACTTCACGTGCGCGTCCGACGGCATGACTTACTATAACAAGTGTTACATGGACGCAGAGGCGTGCTCCAAGGGTATCTCTATCTCTGAGGTCACCTGCAGGTAACATGTTAAGTATTTTCAATCTTTTCCAATTGCTTTTGCATTGGTGAGGTCGTGTCTGAGAGATGTTTTTCTTTTTCTTTTTTTTAAAGAGGGATAGTAACATGCTGCATATTTATTTCACCCATTGAATTTACTTCAAAGAAATCAATCTTGGTCCTGGAGGGCCGGAGTCCTGCAGGTTTTGGAGGTTTCCCTCTTCCAACACAAGCTGATTCCAATCAACAAGATCGTTATCAGGCTTTTGCAGAGCTTACTGATGGGCTGATCATATATCAGCTGTGTTGGAGAAGGGAAACATCCAAAACCTGCAGGACTCTGGTGCTCGAGGACAGAGTTTGCCCACCCCTGAACTAGGCCATAGCCGCAATATGATTTTAGCACCATCACCTTGTATGATTGAATGAAATTCATTATTTTAGTAGTATCAATGTACACAATTATGTAGAGTAAAATGTATCCTAAACAGTCCATTTTGTCTCAATATAAACAGAGTAAAATTTACAATTGGAAGAGAACAAAATATTCAAAGTAAAGTTTACAAAAGAATTTGCCTATACCATGAAAAAAAAACTATTAAAGATTTTTCACTCAGAAATTCTAAGTAAATTTTGCTAGGAGATTTTGACTATATTTTACTAGTTTATTTAAAAACAAACAAACAAACAAACAAACAAAAAAGACGTTACACAAGTGTTAAGAAACGAACTCATTACCCTTAGCTTGGGAGACTGCCGCTCTACCACCTGAGCTATGCCACTCCTACTGATTGCTGATAACCAAAAAAACAAAATTAAGGGTCAGTTTTACACACAGAAAATGGTGTCACAATGTGGTGGATTCTAAAAATTCCATAGTAGCCGTTACTGTATTATCACTGGAAAAACGATCAAAACCAAGTTGTGTTCATTTTTGTGGTTTTTGACAATGTTGTCATCAGGGTTGGGGAATCCAGGTCCAGAAAGTAAAAACTCTGCCACAGATTGGCTTAAAGTGCTTCTGCTCAACTGGCAGGCAAACGATGGCCAAAGCCAAACTGTTTCAGGGTTTTTACTTTTTGGACCTGGATCTCGCCGCCCCTCATTTGACTGAGAACTCCCGTTTTTACTAGATCCTCAACTATCCTACAGGTACCACCTGACATGGCCAAACACCAGTCCATTACCTGCTGAAACAACTCTCCATCCCACCACGGCTCTTCAGACCACCCTTCCATCTGACATCCAGACCCCCGCCATCCACAACAACCCCACTCAGCAGGCTGTGTTTGTGGGTGAGACAGCCAGCTTCCTGTGCGAGGTGACAGGGAAGCCGCAACCGGAAGTCACCTGGGAGAAACAACTGAAGGGCAAAGACAACATCATCATGCGACCCAATCACGTCCGAGGGAACGTCGTGGTCACCAACATTGGCCAGCTTGTCATTTACAACGCGCAGCTTCAAGATGCTGGAATCTACACGTGCACGGCCAAAAATGTGGGAGGAAGTGTATCTTCTCATTTCCCTTTGGCTGTAATCAAGAGAGAGGCTAGGGGGAAGGAAGCCGAAGGAAACAATAGCAATCTGCCTTTCCCACCTGCGGAATGCTTAAAAAGTCCAGACACCGATGATTGCGGAGAGGAAACCATAAGCTGGTACTACGAATCAAGCCGCAACAACTGCTTCACGTTCACTTACAGTCAGTGCAATAAGAACTGGAACCATTTTGAAACCTACGATACCTGCATGCTGTCATGTGGCGGCGAATTGGCAGCTCCCTGTAGCCTGCCCAGCCTTCAGGGGCCATGCAAGGCTTACGAACATCGATGGGCCTACAGCAACGCCCTCAAGAAGTGCCAGTCTTTCGTCTACGGAGGCTGCGGCGGCAACGAGAACAACTTTGAGTCCAAAGAGGCCTGCGAAGGGATGTGCCCCTTTCCCAAGCACCACAATTGCAAGGCGTGCAAGCCTCGAAGTAAGATGGTGGCCAGCTTCTGCAGGAGCGACTTTGTCATCCTGGCACGGGTCACCGAGCTGACGGAAGAGCAGGAGTCGGGTCACGCTCTGATGACGGTGGAGGAGATCCTGAAGGATGAGAAGATGGGGCTCAAGTTCTTTGGCAAAGAACCCTTGGAGGTGACTCTCCTGAATATGGACTGGAACTGCCCGTGCCCAAACATCACCGTAGCTGAGAGTCAACTCATCGTCATGGGGGAGGTTCACAATGGGATGGCCGTGCTGCAGCCGGACAGCTTCGTAGGTGCCTCCAGCGCCCGTAAGGTCCGTAAGCTTCGAGAGATTTCCAACAAGAGGAGCTGCAGTTTATTTAAGGAGTTGACTGGCACTCAGTAGGGTTGAACTGACTCTTCTTGCAGAATCGAATCACAAAATTTAAGATTGAAAAGCAGAGCAAATCCTAGACGGTGTTCAAGGTAATTCAAATGATGTGCATTATATTTTACTAAAATGGCATTACAACCCTTTTTTAATATTAGCATCATATTAATTAATGTGTTCTGTATTTGTGGCGCGTCATCCCACGCCAAATCACCCAGTGTATTTAACCATGGAGGTTTTGATTTTAATTAAACTTGATGTACTTGTTGATAGTGATGGCACAAGACTAAACCTCAAATTTTAGGTCAATCAGAGCAGGGGTTTGGGAGCCACGGGCCACGGAATTTGGACATTTTTGGCAAAAAGGGGGCGTGGCTGTCTTAATTGAGCGGTTGTACCTCAGAGAAATCAACAAGGGAAACAAAGATTCCAAATCTGAAATTATATAGAAGATTTGTGCATATTTTAGTAACCTTTTGAGCTTTAGTTTTAGTTGACCTTGAAAATGACCTTGTTTCTCACGTAACCTTAACATTTTTTCCCAAAATCACCTGTTCTCTAAAACAAATAAAGGTTTGAGATTTTTTATTTTTTTTTAGTAGCACTAAGGAATCAGTGTCCATACCCTCAGTTATTTAATGAATTGAAAATTTAATATTTATTGAATAGCCATTGGAAGTCTAATATTTGCACCTTTGGAATCCTTACATTCCCTTTCCAACAATACTTGTTTTGTGACGATTTACCCAGTAGTTCCTGAGATATAAACAGAGGTGTAATACATTTTAAGTGTCCGTCATTCAGCAATCCTAACAGTAGTTGACATGGGCGCAGCCCTAATCGTCAATGTTATTTTAACCATACTAAATTACATTTTGTCACCACTAATTTCAACGTCACATTGTATGTTATGTTAGTACAGTATTGTTTTCCTCACTAATGTCGGCACATATAGTATGTGCACACGGTCATTGCCACGCATACTACCTTGCACAAACAACAGACTTATGCTGCCTTTGTGTGTTATAGGAAAGATGGATGTTACCGCTGGGAAACTCCTAATTACGACTGAGTTTTCTTCATGTGCTTTTGTTGTTTTAGCTAAAAACTGCACATAGTAGCTGATGTACTCTTTGCTGGTAAAACCGAACAATTATATAATAATGAGTTGTAAAGGACAGGACAATGAATTGTTTATGCTACGAAATTGTGTAGATTCTAAAACAACCTACTAGCGGACGCTAACACCCTTGTAAGTGTTAATATTTCTTGCCATTCACAAATCTTTCTGGACTCTCCGCCACGTTGAAACTTGAATAGCTCTCTCAACTCGGGTATCAAAATAAATTCCCAGTTGTCCAGTAGAAAATACGACATGAGGGGGCGTTCATGTGCAAGTTTCTACTCGTCATATGGTAATTACCATAATTACAATACCACATGAAGGCAGCATTAGTCCTCTCCCTTTTTAAGACCCGTTAGCTGTTCAATAACCTGCCTGATGTAAAATAAACTAACTGAGCACTAAACTAATGTTTGCATCAATTTAGCAATAACAAAGAATTTACAAGAGGAGGAAAACATGAGGTCTGTAGTCACCCGAGCTATACAACAGTGGCCTATCAGTATACAGAGCCAGAAGACTTGAAGGTTTGGAGAATGGTGTGCGAGGAAGTGAGCATACCTGTTAGGTACTTACTTTCTTACTTTCAGGAGAAAAAGACTTGCTCAGCCACAGTCCCAGGAAAGAAGTGGAATCACTCTGCGGTGTATCAGCGAAGTGGGCGTTCGTCAGTGTTTCCATCATTCATCAAAAACAGGCGTCCATCATTAACAGATTGATAAGGTCTGTTGGTACTGACCTGGTTATTGATGATTACATTGACTGACAAAACCCATTTCCGGTAATGCTTAGTTTGTCAATTTTTCAAAGTTTCCTGTAAATCGTCAATAATGACGGAATGCTCAAATCTGGATAAAAGAGTTCAAACTAAGGAGGCCATGCCCCCTTTTTGCCACAAATATTAAAATTCAGTAGGCTTTAGCTCCCAATCCCTTGCTCCGATTGACCTAAAATGTGAGATTTAGTGTTGTGGTGTCACTATCAACAAGTACACCAAGTTGAATTAAAATCATAATCTGTTTGGTTAAAAATTTCAGGTTTTTTGGGGCGATTTGGAATGGAATGACCCTGGCCTAAATGGCGCCTCAGTTTTATCTACCAGAATTGATAAGCTCTTTGGTTCCTTTAGTGTGGTATCATTTACAACACAGGATAAGTATGTGAACTACTCTATATTTATTTTTCTGTTATTTTTTTATAGAGCAGTGGATACAGTATCGCCATAGACAGAATGTATTGCTCAAGTATACAGAGAACATCTATATATTTCCTTATCTATGATGTATTATTTACCATTAATATGGAACAACGCTATATGAATAAAGATGATTTATAAGATATTACAGACATTCGTGTTTTTTTTGTTTTTTTTGTACACTTGCTTGTGAAGGCAGTTCATGTTTCATCTGAGATGAACGCACACAAGCACACAAACTGCTCCTTGTCTGGCCTTCATATCTGAATCGGGTCACATTCCAGCCCAGCTGTGGAGGCCTGTGGAGCTGTGTGTTGTGTTGTGTCTGGGTTTGGGGCCCTCACATTGCACACACCCCACTGGCCATCCTTTGCCCTTGTGCGGCCCCTTTCATGTGTAAGAGGCCGGGTTGAAGGGGAAGAGGAGGCGGAGGAGCTGGAAAAAAAAAGGGATGTTGGGTGATTCACTGTCTTTGGCCCACATCTATAATAATAGGAAGGAATGGATCATAGTAACTCAAGAAGGATATTGCAACTGACTGCTCTGTTTAATTTTGGGCCAAAATGTTGTTGAGGGACAGATTAGCTCGTTATGATGCACCAACAATACAAACGGAAACCAACATAATCTTCCTGTCTCATCTTTAGCAACTGAATGTTTACCCCCTCCTCCCCATGCCTTTCTGTCCCCCACACTCACCCCTCTTCCTCACCCGTCTACCACTTATTCCATCAGAGAGCCAGCTTTCGGCGACGACCTCTGACCCACCTAATGAAAAAGAGGCCACCGAGAAAAAGACCACTTTCAATGAAGCCGCTGACAAGTGACTAGCTAAGCTCCACACGAGCCCCTTGATGCTCAGCTCCTCACATTACAAGCGGCTGCAGACATCAGCATCAAGTTCACATGGAGACCACCAGCTAGGCCACCCGCCTGCCAGACACACCATAAAAATGAGCATGACAAGTGCAGACACAATGCCCCCAGTGACACCGTATGTAGGAGGAACTTGAACTTTGAAGGTAAATCATGATACACAATCAGCCCAGCCATACTAGCATGAAAGAAGTTACGTGCTCATTATGTGTCAGCTAAAAGAAAATAGATACAGTACATGTCTGTATGCATATATTACATGATTTTTTTTATTATGGTTTTTTTTAATCGAGTATAGAAGACCTTGCCAAAGTAACAGCTAGAAAAAAAAAAAAAAAAAAAAAAAAACATGCATACAATTTGAAAAGTTGTCCACTAGGAGGCAGGATTATACTTCAGTTGAGATAATGGAATCGAAAATGTCTTTCAATTCTGGAATGATCAGGCGTGTATTACAGCCCGTATAGTGTTTTTCTGACACTAGAATCCAAAATTTATGATGTTCCTTGTCATAGTATTTCATTTCCTTTTTCTTTGATTTGTATCTTTATTTCTACAATTCTTTTATAAAACACTGCTTACACTAAAAATTGGGTTCAACTTTTGATGTTACCACAGATGTCTTTCATAAAAGGTGAAGTACGTATAGGTAACATTTGAAGGGAAGGGTTACATAGCATTAGCCACTCGGTGGTGTTCAAACATATATGCCCTTTGTCCTGGATGAAAAAAAACAAAAAAAAACCGTACCCTTTTCTATTATTATTTTTTTTTTTTTATTAGAATTGTACAGGCTATAGGTTATCTATGGTACTTGTGAAAATAATTTGGTTTCATTCTTGTATATTACACAAACCTGCTCTCTGAACAGAGTGTGCAGACTTTTATTTTTTATTTTTTAAATCACTGTAGCTTACCTTTGTCTCCTTTGTTACCTGGGTCTAATGATTTCCACATTGAAAGCATGGCCTTGCCTTTGGGATGATAGAATTTTAACTAAGAGTGCAAATGTAACCCCTTGAAATATTTTTTTGCTTCTTCTTCTTAAATAGTTTTTCTTCTTCTACTTCAAGTGTGCTTATCCTCAATAGGGTCTTATAGAAACTGGCTTTTAGGCAAAAGGCACACCTTCGATTGGTTGCAGAGCAAATTTTAGGAACCACATCAGATGTGGCCATAAAAGTAGCCGCCATCACTAAGCTGGCAATATCGCGAGAATTCATCTTGCGAGACCATCACACTTCTGGTTTGCGTTCATGTAGGAAAAGAAATGTGAGGGGTGTCAAAGTGCTTTTGTCTACCTCTGCTGGTCATGTGCAGTAATGCATTACAATTATTCAACTCAACTCAACTTAACTAAAAAATTGGGCCAACATGCCCGCCAGAAACTCGAGTTTTATGAAAGTTCGATTAGATTCGCTCTGGCTCGGTGGTTATTTCCTAAACATTGCCGTCATTTCCTCAGTCCTGAACTGCATACGACCTGCTGGGTGCGACAGACAATTTGACTGTGTAGGTGAGCAATTTGGTTGATGGAACAAAACGAAGATTTCAATTAAATGCGTAGTATACGTAAAATAGTCCGTTTTAGCGATTAAATAATAATCCATTATCCTTTTTATTTAGAATTAACAACTGACAACTTTTTATTTAGAATGAACAACTAACCCTGTGTAAAATTAGAGGCGGCCTCATTAATCTGGGAAGTTAAAATTTGTTTCTAGAAAGAGAATATTCATTGATATTCTGGCTTCACTTGAGTATCAAAGCAGCATCTGGTCTCAACCAGGCTTTTCCTCATTGAACCAAAGCACGCAGTCCCTCTAAATAGAATTCTTTCTGCTCTGGCCACAATGACCTCACCGGTCCTGTTGCCGTGGCAGCAGCAGCAGGACAGATTGGACCTCCCTCTCTGTGAGGTGCTATTAAGTTGTACTGACACAAGAGGGAGTCCTAACTTAAATGTTGAGCGGAAGACTCCAGACAGGTCTGAAATCTCCAAGGTCAGTTTCTATGAAAAGACTAAAAAAGAACACAATTAACTATTCCATATTGGTATCATGTTGCTTTTAGTGTCCACTATATAAACTGGTATGGAGGTGTGGAAAAAGTTACACATTCTCTACATTGAAAAACAAACAAACATTTACTTTATGATTTTAAAAATTCAGCCCCAGGCCAGTTTAGTACCGGGCTCGGCAGCCATCCCTGGGCGTGATACTTTTGCACAGCACTACACAGTATAGATGTTTAAAATGTCAGTCATGGTTTAAATCCAAGAATTAATTCACCAACTTTTTCGCCCTGCTTCGGCTGGAGCTGCAGTTGTTATGGCAACAGATCAGACGTAGTGATGCCCTCGGGCTAACGTTCATTGTGATTCCCCATTGCAGCAGTCTATTCAAGCAGCCTACTTAATGGTCACCCGGTAGGTGCGGCCCGCTTCTGGACGTCGTTAAGATCCGTTGGCTCCCTCAGGTGTTCCGGAAATATACTTTTCTATTTCTTTTGAATAATATTCCAACCCATTCAGTGCTGTTTTCTTGGGGAGATAGATACATTTGGACAGGGGTTGCTCACTTGGAGCAGGAAACAGAAGAGGTCAGAGGTCAAGTGTCATGTGACGCTGCCTAAGCTGATCAGGATGAATTCACACACACGCGCAAGTCTTCATTAGGCGTGAGCTGCACGTGAGGATTTCAGCCAGTCAGCTTAAGAGGCATTTGCTTTACTGCCCGCTCACATATATGTAAAGTAAACACGTATGTGTGTGTGTGCGGGTCCTCGCAAAAAGCCACCTGTACACTTTGTGATTAATCTTCATTTTTACCTGTTGATCACTCATCACTCACTCACAAACCAAATTGTTACACAATCACCTTCATTTCTCTACATCTCCACAACATAATCCAAACATGAAGCCAACCTCTCTCTATAATGAAAACAAAAGAATAATTTTCATACTCTCTCATGACGCACAAACCTGACTGCAGTCTAAAAATAGGCCTGATTGACTTGTAATGTGGCTGAGAGGTGCAGGCATTCCCTTCCATTTCAAGCAATGAACACTTATGCAATACTCGTTCTGAAAAAGGGTCAGGCAACTAACAAACCTGTTTCCATATCGCTCAATATTCTATTTAGAATGTAAACAAAGAAGGCTGACATCCCCAGAGGACATCTGAGTCATGACATGTTAGACCCAAAGGTCTAACATTTCATGCATCAACAGCGCCCCCATGACAATTTAACGCTGCTGATAATAATGATTATGTTAATGAGGAAATGACATTGAAAATTCAACATGACCCCATGATGGGTGCCGATTAGATCAGTGTGTGCAACAGAGGAGCTTCACTTGTGCTAAACTGGTTTCACAAGACTACAGAGAAACTGCAATAGTTTTCTGCTTCCTCCAAACACAACATTGTGCTAGAGTTAAGTCTATTCTGAAACAGAATAACATGGGAAGTGTAACTGCATACCTCCTTTGACTCCTTCCTGTGCCATCGTCATATTATATAAAAACGTCCATAATGCCTTATAACCTTATAGTTTTTATACAGTTACGGGTTCAGTATTGAAGAAATGGTGGCAAATCTAGCCCGCCACCGAGTCACCGGCTTGTGAGCACACACTTTCACAGTGAAAGCTGACATGTTTTACATTGGGTTAACTTAGTAAAAGTTTGGTTATTGATGACACCGTCTTTTATTTTCATTATTTATTTTGCCAACGGCAGTACTTTTTGCCATCGCACGACGGCAAGAGTTTTGAATGGATGATAAAAATACCGCACAATTTATACACTTTTCTCATCGAGGCATTTACACGTTCTCCCATTTCTCTCTTGTTCAAACATTGATAATGTTCAAAACTTCATAAATTTTATAAAATGGGTATATTACTGTAAAAAAAATATGCAAAATTGCACTTAAAAAAAAATCCGCGATACAGCGAGACCGCGAAAAGTGAACCGTGTTATAGCGAGGGAAGACTGTATATGACTGGGTAGCCGATAGGCCAAGACTTTTGAGGTTGCCAGGCCGCCATATTGCTCCTCCCAAGAAACGTTTCTTGTCATACAATCCTATCCATTTACAGTCTCGAAATTTTAGAACATTTCACAGTACTTTGTAGTGACAGCATGATTTATGGTGTTTTAAATTTATTAAAGGTGGCACGGTGGTCTAGTGGTTAGCACGTCTGCCTCCCAGTTCTGAGGACTTTCTGATCAATTTGGAGCACTTCCTGTTGATTTTGTCGCTGAAAGTCACTGAAAAATTAGGAAAATTACTGTGAAATGGTCTGAGGACTCGGGTTCAAGTCCAGGCTCCGGCCTTCCTGGGTGGAGTTTGCATGTTCTCCCCGTGCCCGCGTGGGTCTTCTCCGGGTACTCCGGTCTCCTCCCACATTCCAAAGACATGCATGGCAGGTTAATTGGGTGCTCCGAATTGTCCCTAGGTGTGCTTGTGAGTGTGGATGGTTGTTCGTCTCTCTGTGCCCTGCGATTGGCTGGCAACCAGTCCAGGGTGTACCCCACCTATTGCCCGAAGCCAGCTGAGATAGGCTCCAGCACCCCCACGACCCCTATGAGGAATAAGCGGTCAAGAAAATGGATGGATGGGGTCTAGCCCTCCACCCCACCTCCGTCCTTATACTAACTGCATATGAGCTGTATATGTCTCATCTGTACATATACCATATATTTTATACAGTAGTCTGCTCGCGAGGTGGGAGGAGCAAGATGGCCGCCTTGCACGGTCGTGTATAGGCTATCGGCTATCCAGTCATATATACAGGTCAGTGAGTCTGCCGACATATAGTACAGCATTTTAATAACGTGACACACTGTAAGTTCAATATGCGAAATCTGTATTGTATCAATTCATGTGAGGAGTCCAAAGTGACAGGTGCATAGTGTTTTTCTGAGCTGATGACTCAGAAAGTTCATTACATATTTGAAGTCAGAAGAGTGGCTGACACGTATCAGTGCACTGAATACTTACACGTCTATCTATCTATCTATCTATCTATCTATCTATCTATCTATCTATCTATCTACCTGTCTGTCTGTCTGTCTGTCTGTCTGTCTGTCTGTCTGTCTGTCCGTCCGTCCGTCCATCCGTCCGTCCAACACACAATACATTACATCAGGGGTGTCCAAACTACGGCCCAGGGGCCATTTGCGGCCCGCCGTCCATTTTTTTAGTGGCCCGCGACACTGAAAATGCTAAAAATGCTAAAAATGGCATTTGACTCAGTTCAAATAAAATAAAAACAAAAAGGTTTGGAGATGGTCAAAGTAAGAAGGGAGGGTGTCGAAAAACACAGGTGCTATTAAAGGTTATTTTAGTTAACTATAACTAACGAAAAAACTAAAATTCAAAAAACAAATTCGTTAATGAAATAAAACAAAAACAAAGATGCTTTTAAAAAAAACATTGTATGTTTACAAAACTAACTAAAATAAAACTATAATTACAGCAAAATGTCCTTCGTTTTAGTCTTTGGTATTTAATTTAATGCATGAGCCTTTGGGGATGATTTTAAATGTGACTTTTAGTAGATTTATTTTGATATAAACTGGAATAATGACGTCGCAACCATGGTGTTTTTTAAATATTGCGCATGAGTAATACACATGAAAAAAAACAACTAAAAAACTAAAATTAATACTGAAATTAACTAAACTAAAACTAAGCATTTATTGAAGAACTAAAACTAACAGAACCACCCTGAAAAATAATTAAAACTAACTAAATTTAAAAAAACAAAACTCAAAACAAAATAAAAACTAAAATTAAAAATTCCAAAACTACATATAATAACCCTACTGCCATATTACAAATAAATTAGTTTATATACTGTAGCATTTTTCTAAATATGCAAAAGCACAAATAACTTATTTGTACAATTTTTAGGACTAAACGCAATTTCTCTTCATAACATTATGTTGCCCTTGCGTCCTTCTGATTTTCTGCATGTGGCCCTCAAATGAAAAAGTTTGGACACCCTTGCATTACATGTAACGTGATTCAGTTTTTGAAGCCCATATAGGGTCCTGTAGAGTAAATACGATCCTAATCGCTCCACTAATACACATTTGTATTGTATACACAGCTGAGTCTGCTGCCCCCTACGTTTTACCTGCACTGTGAACACATTGGGCAGGCATGGCTCAGGTGGTCCAGTGGTTGTCTGTCAATACAATTGTTGTGGCTTAAATCCTGAGCCCCAGTGGCCACGCCCAAGTGTTCTTGATTGAGCAAGTCAATGAACCACCAGTAAATTAAAAGCACTTGTGAGTGCCTTCAAGGTGCAAAAGTGCAATGCAAGTACAAGCCGCAGGCCCCCATAGCCACTCATGTTTTGTCCAAATAATGCATGATTAGTCTTTTGAATATAATACAGTGACAAAGAGTTATAATGGGAGCGTGCATGCAGGGTTAATTGAGTAAATTCCTGAATCCCCTATTAAGCTTTCTTGTTGACACGCACAACACAGGCGCTCACACTCTACTTGCTTTACATCCACTATATACAGTAACAAGAAACAAATGCTCATAGGTGACATAAGCTCCTGCTATAGAAACAAAAGCATGTTATGCAAGTAGCATGTGGTAATAGCAGAAAAGCAGGAGTCAAAGTAGACTTATTTTCATTATTTGTTGATTAGCTGACATACCACATCTGCCTTGTACTTTTCTTGTGATATTTTGTTTTTATTACATTTGTTTGTCTGCAATGTGATCCAATCATAACGGGGCATGATCAAATTGTGCAGTAGAGTCCGAAAGTAGTCTGCTCACACAGAGACACACATAGAAAAACATTATGCAATCCTTTTCCAAGTATTTTCTCTTATTGCCCTTTGAGTTCTAGGGAAAGTGTCCCCTTCCCTCATGCTGAAATCCATAATAGTACAGTCCAGGAAATGTCCCGCTAGCATACAGATGGATCAGCTCGTGGGGGCCTGTGCCCTACCCAGTGTATAGTGCCATTACTATTGTGGTTTTAGATTGCATGCACAACATCACTTCTTGTGTGTCTCAATAATGTAACTAAAAAAAAAAAAAAAACTCTCAGAAAGATGATGTGCAAGCCCAGTCGACTCAGTCATTTCAAGCCATGTTCCATTATGTCCCAAGCCCAGGGATGGCTGGTCTTTTCCTGTTTGCAACAGAAACTGTGGATGGGGTATTAGGTGCAACTCTTTTTGCTCCTAATCAATAGAGGTTGTTAGGGCCTCTCTCTGTCTCCATTCCATTGTAATGAGGCTGCAGCACAGAGCACTGCACACATGGCTTTGACAAAGCCTACTTGTACTCTTGCAAACCTTGAGCTGGAAAGCCTTTGCGGCAAAAGTCTGTGACCTCACTCATTCTGCTTTTATTTGGACCCACAAAACACACACACACATACAAGGGAAATGTCCATTGTAAACATAAAAAATGGACTGAGATATATTAAGGTCATATTTACAGATGTAAGCTCATGTTCTATGGCATAGTCAGTCACAAACCACGACACAGACGCTCCAATTCAGGTTCTCACAATGCTCATGGCCTTGGTATGACGAAAAGCAGCAAGCTATTAAAAGAATGCAAAACACACCACAGATATACTTTCATGCTTCATAGTCCAACAAATGAAAAATTCTCTTTGATCAAAATGGTAAATGGTAAAATGAGTGCGCAAATCGCCTTACAAAGCCTCAATCCTTGACTTATTTGAAGATGTATCAATGTATTGAACCGCTGTGTAAACCGGTTTGTTGAGCAGCCTTAATCAATGGGAACGTTTCATCTTTAGTTTAAAATAGCTTACTTCAACTTCCAGGATCCTTTGCTGTAGCCTAGTCAACGGTGGAATCTAGGTTGTTTTTCTTGCTTTGGCCCAGTAAATCCATTTGCATTGTGTTGTACCAGCTAGCTAGAGCAATGCTAACCAGCTCGTATGCCCCTGTGATGGCGTGAGAGGCCAGCAGTGAAGTTACAAAGACAAAGGCTGGCTGCTCTTTATTGACTAACTGCTTAACATTTGAATTTAATGCTCATTAGCCAGAAAATATGCTAATACACAAATGCAAACATGTGGACGATCGAAGGTGAGGGTAGATACCTGAAGTCCACTGATATATCTAAGTCGCCAGGGGCTAGTACCATTTCATACTGTATTATTATTATTATTATTATTATTATTATTATTATTATTATTATTATTATTATTATTATTATTATTATTATTATTAGGGATGTTCGATACCACTTTTTTTCAGACCGATACCGATACTGATACTCAGACCCTCAGTAGCTACTCACCGATACCAATACCAACTGCCGATACCAGTAGTACATTTTGACAAATAAAAAAAATCACTAAAATATATTTTTAAACAAAAATATTTCCTTTAATTTTGACAAAAAAAAAAAAACAGCACAGTCACTCTTCAATAGTCTTAACACTCAAAATAAAACACAAACATGCTCTTTTAGTTTAAGATTTACAATTTTGAAGTATTTCCAAACCGGTGAAGTTTTGGTGAAAAACTGCTGCAAGCTAGCGCCAGTTACAGGCAAGGAGGACTCACTTAACGTCTTCCCCCTCTGCCATCGGTCACTTGTACTCGTCTGCGTCACGAGTACTCGAGTACTTGAAAAAAGGCTGGTATCGGCCCGATACCGATACTTGGTATCGGTACTCGGCCATCCCTAATTATTATTATTATTATTATTATTATTATTATTATTATTAGGGATGTTCGATACCACTTTTTTTCAGACCGATACCGATACTGATACTCAGACCCTCAGTAGCTACTCACCGATACCAATACCAACTGCCGATACCAGTAGTACATTTTTGACAAATAAAAAAAATCACTAAAATATATTTTTAAACAAAAATATTTCCTTTAATTTTGACAAAAAAAAAAAAAACAGCACAGTCACTCTTCAATAGTCTTAACACTCAAAATAAAACACAAACATGCTCTTTTAGTTTAAGATTTACAATTTTGAAGTATTTCCAAACCGGTGAAGTTTTGGTGAAAAACTGCTGCAAGCTAGCGCCAGTTACAGGCAAGGAGGACTCACTTAACGTCTTCCCCCTCTGCCATCGGTCACTTGTACTCGTCTGCGTCACGAGTACTCGAGTACTTGAAAAAAGGCTGGTATCGGCCCGATACCGATACTTGGTATCGGTACTCGGCCATCCCTAATTATTATTATTATTATTATTATTGAGTGTACCTACTTAAGTTTTTTGTTGCCACACCGGTTAAGAGCAGTAACAATGCTCTTGTCACATGGATGATCGCATACTTTCTCGCTCAGAGATCTCCAAGCGAGATGGGAGTGAGAGCTTTGACTGGCGGCGGATTCAAGTTTCAGGCTATTTGTATGTCCTGTCGATGCAGGTGCATCAACCAAAATGAGCGTAATGGCAATCTGAAGAGACCGTTGGTCATCTGTCGAGTGTGTGCAACCCTTGCTTCAATGTGATGGGCTATTATCGCATATAGGTCTATAACACCAAAAATCACATCATTATAATACATGTTGTCAAGTGCAATTATACAATACAATCATAAAATCAACTTTTAGATTCTCGTTGAGTGCGAGATGGTCTTCATGTTTGTAAACTGTTGCAGACTTTGCTCGCCGTTGGAGGAATGGGCTTCCAAATGAGTGGACTGCATTTGGTGCTGTGCACTTGCCGCTGCAGAGACCAAAGCGAAGACCAGAACAGAACTGGGCTTTAGCAATAATGCCTCCGTATGCGTGTGCGTTCATATGAGTGTGTCTGCCTGTGTGTGTTTGTGTTTGTATGTATGAGCCTGCTGAGCCAGGCCTCTCATTATGTGCAATGTAATCTGAGCTTTTGGGGCCCGGGCAAGCCCACCGATTGAACTACACGGCGGCCGAGCACTGGTGCCATCCCCCCTGTGCCCCCACACTGTCTTTCCTGTGCTTTCACTCTGCTTAGCTCGGCAACTCTGATTATACAGCCAAGAGGGTGTGGCGGACGCTTGTTGTCGAAGGTGTGGTGGAGGTTTGTCTGGATCAGAGGTGATGTCGTCGAGAGTTTAGTAAGCTTTAGTGTTCTTACCGCCACATAACGATTAATATTATCAATCTCTGTTAAGTATCATTTAACAGATTTATGAGCTTTATATAACTTGTTCCTGTCTATTGACACTTGAATGTAATTCGATGTATTTCATAATGACCTTCTGAATTATAGTAAAATGCATTACACTACGTAGTTTTGACTGAAATTCAATTGTCAACTTTCATATATGAATGGCTTTTGATAAGACAACAATGGCAAAACATCCATCCATTCATTTTCTATAGTGCTTGTCCTCGTTAGCGTTGGTTGTCTTTGGCAAAAATGCCAAAACAACTTATTGCAAAAAAATATATATACTTTCCATTGACCTTCAACCGTTTTTTATAAAATCCACCTAATGGATTACTATAGCCATAGATCGTAAAATTAAAATGTCACAATTTCCTCATGTATGTTGTTAACCACTCATCCACCGTGCCGCCCCGTAACAAAGTTACATTAGAAGTAATTTTGGATGCAGCAGCTGCATCAAGCCTATTAGCCAGAATCCATACACGATATCAAGCTCAACTTAAGTTAAAGGTGGACACAGAAACGCAGTATGAGTGAGCACGACTGGCTGTGTCCTAATGTGCACATCATTTTCTATAGTGTGTGCTGTCTAGGGGTCACGCCGTTTAGTAGGGGTGTCCGAATGTCCAAAAAGAAAAAAGTGCAGTGCATTCAAAATTACCCACAATGCACTTGGAAAAAGAGTGAACATTCAACAGGTCAATATAGACTACAATGCATTGCGAGGAGGAAAACAAAATGGCACAAGTGAGCGACAGCACAAACACAAACCAGAAATATGATTAACTTTAAGTGAAACTATGAGCAAAAAAGGAAATAAAATACATTTTATACCCTTTTTTTTTTTTATTCACAATGTCATGACAGCTACAGTGGTCATGTGATATGCAACGAAGAGCAAATCAGCTTAGCTGGCTGTGTGAACTGCCAATGGTACTTCATTTATGGTGCGTTTCCACCTTTGAAGGCCCTCAAAGTGCTTTACACTTGACTACCCATTCACCTACTGATGACACGGCATCAGAAGCAACTGGGGATTCTGTATCTTGCTCAAGGATACTTCGATGTGGTCACTATGGCATGGGATCGGACCCACAACCTCTGGGTTGCATGATGACCACTCCACCACTGAGCCACGCCGCCACCAAACAGAATGAGGGAACTATATTATATAGGGTACCATAAAATGCGGGACGGGATAAATTCCGATCCAGCCATACATTTTAACCAAACAGCTCAGCTAACGTAGCACAGAACTTGGCATTACATGCTAGCATAACAGGTACTTTTGGCATGTGGATTAATAACATCACCTTCTGCGCATTAGAAATATGCAGCAGTATCATACAAGTTTTAATCTTTCAGAGCATCTGACGCCAATTTTCATATAATCTGAAGCTACAGCAAACGTGAAAGGTGACCTTGTTTCTCTTCAGCAGAACTGGGTCTGTCTTCCACAGAACTGAGCGTTTGCATGCATATTATTGTGCAACATGTCACGTGGATGTGTGTCTCCAAGAGGAGGGGGCCTGCTTGTTGTACCCCAGGGGAACTCTCCACCTCTTTTCACATGCTCCCGTGTTCACTTTCTTTGTACAGCGTGTAATTGCACGAGTGATTCAATGTGGCGCTCTCTGGGGAGCACATTATTAATTTGTTGCCACTTCTGCCCCACTGCAGTTTCACTTCAAAACAGGATGCATGAAAGACTTTAGCAAGTTTTGGTTGTTGTATATTTTCATAAATCCTTTGGCCGAGTTTATATGGAGCAATCGTTGAAGTAGAATCAGGACTTGTGGTGGTATTTCATATTGTCTTGCTTTCTTCCTCACCGCACCTTGGTACTGTCGTGTGTCTATGTGTTGGTGTGAGGGCGGCAGTTGGCAAAGCGCACTGTTTGTGAGTCAGCTGAATCTCTTCCACTTGGCACAGCATGACATTTGAGGGAGCGAGAGAGGCAGCAGCCAGACTCATGACAGGGGCTAAACAGACGATGCCCAGCGGTCAAAGTCGCAAGTCAAAGTCTTGAGGGCTGCTGAAGCCATCAGTGTTGAAGCATGCGTCGTATTGTGTCACAAACGAGACATCAATAATCAATATGTGGTGACACCTCGACTTGTGAGTGACCCAACTTATAGTTTGCTAGTTTGTTTTTTAAGTTATACCTTTGAGCCATTCACAACAGGAAGCAGTTTGGCAGATCAATTGAACAATTCTTCACTTAAAGCGAAAAGCCCCCCCCCCCCAAAAAATTAAGAAATAACAGGAAGCCAAGTGCTCTGTTGCCAGTCCCATTTGTAGGAGCACAAGTGACTTAAAAAACAACAACAACAACAACAACAACAAAAAACAATGACTAGAAAAACATAAAGGGGTTTATCTGTGGCGTTAATCTGTGGAACAATTATGAAACTGAATTGAAAAAATGTGAATCAGTTACTGTATTTAAAGAGTACCAAAAAGATAATGTCACAAAAATATGTAAATCAGGTAAATATATTTGTGTGGGCATGTATTTGTATGCTTGTATGTATATGTGTGTACTCATGTGCATGTATGGGCATGTGCATGTGTGCCCACATATGTTCAACAACTTATGTTTGGGAATTTATTATATTATATTTGTAGGGCATTATTTTGTCTTTCTTTTTTACGTATATGCAATGGATAAGGGGTTATAACCCATACCAAATATTAACTGTGCATTTATGATAAGCATGTTTTGTTTTATTTTCAATTGTTTAATTTTATCCTATGTTATATTATTAAAGAAAATCAGCTTATTAGTATATTAACATGATCGAAGTAACAGGGAGTAGGACTAGATAAATGTTGTTGTACTTCTTCCTACTCCTTTTGAACATGTATATTATGACACTAATGATGAATTATTTTCTTTCTCCCTTCAAACTTTTTCTCTATTTTTATTTCAACATGTATTTTATACTTGGAATGTGTTTTTGTTTATACTGTATGTGCAATTCACTTCGAAACACACCTGTTTTCTGAAGTGAGCCACGATTGGTCATTACCTGATTCCTGACCAACTGTGATGCCATTTTTGCCGACATAATGAGATGGATACAAAAATGGGTCTGATTTTGCTGCTTTACTCATAATCCACAAACACAATATTATTCAGAATGTCGTGCTTAGACTAGTGGGGCTGCATAAAACATATTATTATGAAGAACATTTTTGGGTTGATTTCCGTTTTAAGCACCATTAAATACACCTCAACCATAAAAATGTAAGTGTGCGTGTTTGGGTGGCTTCCATATGCTGGAAACACGCATGCAGATGAATCATGAGCTACCAATCGTCTCCCATCTCACTGTTTAGGTGCTTGCATCAGTCTGTCCATCTGTCCACCGCCCCACACTGAGCCTGAGAGAAAACCGAAGCTGTCTGCCTGCATTTATTCACCTACAATTGTAGATTTCTCCCAGGCACCAAACCGCAATACATCCCGACCACAAGAAAAGTGAACATGCACACACACGATGTGACTGAAACCTTCAAAATGCCATTTGTGTTTCCTTTCTTTGGCTGTTCATCACTCTGAGGAATCAAGCGAAAGCCAAACCACATGCACCACATTTTCATTCTCTGGGTTCTTTTCTCCATCCTCCCTGACAATAGGGTAGCTGATGATTTGCACGCTACTATTTTTAGTAGCACATACAGGCTCATCTAACCTTACTGCAGCTGGAAGGGAATTTGAGAGGAGCTGAGGAGAGGCGGGTGTGGTGGGGCTCCAGTGTGTGTCCTCAGGGTAGATCATGTCAGATGGGTTTGACCTGCTTCTTCATTTGGGGGTGTGTGTGTGTGTGTGTGTGTGTGTAAATGTTGTGCAATGTCTTGTGAAATGTTCCAGACGCAGAGGTTTGCTCTCTTAATATCAGCAGAAACCCCAAGTGAAGTTGTCAATATGGCCTTTTGTTTAGAGGATCTAGCATACTGTACTGAACTGTTTAGAATGACAAAGGCACTCTGAGTATAAGAATTAAAAATAATAAATACATAAATGAAAGAAACTAGCATTGTTTACTGTTGATCAACTAATAGTAAAGAATTAAATTGAGGAATTTGGTCATGTTTGCAGTGGATCTAAAAAGTTTACACCCCCTGTTTAAATTCCCCTTTTAAATTGAGACCAAGATAAATGTGCTAATACTGACTGTTATTTGGAACTCTCCATAATTCAAACTGGAAATTGAAACATGGAAAGGTCATTTGAACTGTAACACTTTTTTCTTCTTCTTTTTTTTCTATTATGGCTATTTTTTAAACACTCATCCCTAGTAAATTGGCATGCTGAGGAGCCCGTTACCCTAGAAAACTGTGCTCTTGACCTGTTGTCCCCATCCTTCCTTGACTGCTTTCAATGTCCTGTCACAGTGGTTGGCCTGAAGCTATATCAGTATTTCTCCAGGGACAAGTACTCTTAATGGAAGGTGGTTAAAAGGTGAGGGAGAGGGAGCTTCGATTGATTTTTGCCTTGCATGAAAAAAATAAAAAATGCAGGTCACTCACTAGGCTGAATGAAACAGGTCAACTGTCGTTTAAATCAGTGCATTACAATGAATCAGCAGAAGCCAAAGTTGGGATAAATCTTGCAACAAGATGGCAAAGAGATTTTCATAGCAGATATTGGAGAGGTTGGTTGATTGAAAATCTTTCAAAAAGAATTTCAGTACTGTTTTTTTTAACACTCATGTAACAATGATGGGATACAGTCCTTTTTAAACATGAAATCTGAATACAAATTGGACATATTGTCTGAATTGTGTAAAAAGACAGTTTGCCTTATCGTTTCTTTTGGCTCTTTTTGTGGGATCTCTCTCTCCAAATCCTGGATGCTGCCCTGTTGAATTATGGAGCACATAGTCAGCATACTTGAATTACTATCCATGACTGAAAGTCAGGCAGTCTGCCCCATGCTGCTTTCTATAAATTATTTTCTTCCCCCTCCACTCAGCTTTACAAGTTCATTCTTATAATAGACATTTTGTTAAATTAGGACCAATACTTGTTAATTATTAGGTTATAGATTGAAAAACGCAGCCATCCATTTTGTCTAATGACACCCAGGACACACATCAAAGAAGAAGAAAAAAGGCTATAATCATTGTGTGTGGTTTCCTATGCATCGAAGGGATGCCGCGAAATGATGATGGTTGTGCTCTGGTTCACTGAGAATCTTGTGGTCTCAAGGCGACTTTGCATGTGTTTCTATTTTTCAATGTGTCTGTGTCAGTCTCAACCCAACCATTAGCATGTCTCGTGTGTGGCTGTCGAGTGGATACGATTGCAGCATCAATTGCAGGGTGGGACGAAGCCAGCAGCTCCAGCATTATATTTTCATCAACTGGCGTTTACAAGCTCACGTCAAATCATTGTCATTTTATGTCGAGTCAATGCACGAAAAAGCAACATGGTTGTTCTCATAGGCAGCAGTGTCGATACTGGTGGTGCAATCATAAAACAATACATTTTGTAATCATTCTTTCCGTTCGATCATTTAATTTCCTCAACACTGTGATCATTGTTTGTTTGTTTGTGTTTTGCAACGTCACATTTACATAGGAACAGTGGTGGGAACATTACTTTAAAAAAAGTAATTAGTTATAGTTACTCATTACTTGCTTAAAAAAGTAACTGAGTTAGTAATCGAATTACTTCATAATAAAAGTAACTCGTTACCAGGCAAAGTAACTATTTTCACTACTTTAAAAATGTATTAGATCAAATAATTTGGATTTTTATTTTTTATATGATGATGATGATGATGATGATGATTATTATTATTATAATACACGGAATTTAAAATATGTACAGGGTGTTTTCATTTATTTTTGTAACTATTTATGTCACACAAATGCCGCTCTCCATAATGACATATATCATATAATAATAATAATAATAATAAGTCATTCAATTTGGAATTCAGTTTTTTCATGCTACTTGGTGCACAAGCTGGCTGTGGAGACCTCAGATATTAGCTACGGCAAGTCTTGGCTGCTTGATGACACACATATGGCCACCATCTTGGGTGTGTTTGGCAGCAAGGTCATTATAACGAAGTGAATTCTTTAGCAATTTTGACAAGGATTGTGTTGTGTTACAACTTGCAGCTATGATACAAGCCACGTGTCATTTTATAATCGAAGCTCTCATAATAGAGAATCGGATCATCAGTCCAGGACCAGTCCCATATATACTTATAAGCTTAACCTCTTGTTTGTAGTCTTTATGATCATCATCATCATTTTTTAGGTGAACCTATGGTCTTCTCTCATCAGCATTGCAAGCTAACCCCTTCACCATCATCATGCCAGCAGTCTATTTTTTATTTCTTATCCTCCTCCAACTTCTCATCGTTCTCTCTCTCCCGCCATCTGCTTTATTCACGCCGGCACTCGTCCTCCATCCCATCCTTCTTAGCGAGCTGCTGACGTCTGCAGTAGAGCTGGAGCATGGCCAAGAACCACACTAAATCAAACCCGTTTCTAATATGCTCACACACGCAGATTGATATGAGTGCACATGCATTATACATATGAAACTGACATGCTTACACATAATGCTGGATCAGATAATTATTACAGTGTCAGGTAAATGTTACTCATACACAGTCCTAAATGACTGCAAATAATACATTGATTTGTAGTTTTTAGTAAAGGTACATTTTCGTAGACAGCTCTTATCGATGATCCCATTCAAATGTGCAGATGAAGTGTACGTAATATTTTGGAAGGTGGTTGTATAAAGCATACCATGTCAAAATGATCAGGAAAAGGAACCCCGTCAAGTAGGAAATGATTGCAATCTGGTACATTTGATGTCATCTGAAACCTGTCCACTTGGCCTGCTCTTCTGTACTGTTTACATAAAAGACATCCATCTGCTCTTTTCATTATTTTTATCCACACATGTCCTGCTGTGTGGTGAGAATCTGATCCGCCCTTAAAAGCACAATCAGCAGCCTACCTGTAAACAAGTAAAACAAACGTCTTTAAATCTCCCGTTCGTAATAACACAAAACATTTTCCAGGTGTGCTTTATTAGGCCGCTTTTTCGAGCAGTGTAATGCTGGGTTCTCACCAAATCCAAAAAGGAGAATGGAACAATTCCTTCGCGAGCGTTTTGCCGCGTAGTTTTTTTTTTTTTTTTTTTTGAACGATTGCCACTCATTCGCGCCCCAGGGCGGAGGAGACGTGTCCCTTGGTGAACAAGGAAGTGGAGCACTTTAGCGAGTCAACCAAAAGTGGGCACCGCCAACTACTTCCACTTCTTTCCTGGGACTAAACAGCTAAACACACCTTCAAATTCAAACAGGAGTAATTTTTTACTCTGTCCGGCGTGTCCGCATCCATCTCACGGAAGTTTGCAACATACGCTGCGCGGCGGCATAAATAGCCTGTGTGAAACATGGACGGCGACGGTGCAAACATGGTTCCGGGCAGAGAGTCGACTTAAATTTTTCCAGTCGATTTTTAACGTTGACCTAGTCGACTTGGTCGACTTTTTTCCCAGCCCTAATAAACACAAATCCACTATGTATTTTTATGTACCTGTACTAGCAGCACAAACACCATAACAAGAGTAACAATTAACACTTTAATATGGTGAGGTCACTATGGTAATGCTTATGAATGATACAAGCAACACAAAAACGTGGGTATTTTGTAGATATAATAATGTGAAGCCCCATTTTTATGGGCAGAACTACATTAGCAGCGCTCTCCTTAAATGCACCAACTTAACAAGGCACCACAGAACAAATCTAAAGTCCACGAGTAACTCACCATAACGCTAGATTAAGCTGCTCGCCGCAGAGCGGACCATCATGCGTGGGAATCACCTGTAGCTGTGTAAGTCCATGTATGTTACTTTTTCTTCTTCGTCATAGTCTCCTGTGTTGTCTCATCACTGAACTTTTTCTCTGTTGTAAAGAAACTTTCCAAATATGTCTGTTTTTTTTTAACTAATTTTGCTAACTTGTCTATTAGCATCAGCGCTACGCAACTGAGATAATTAGCATCTTGATGTGCGTCAACAGTCCGTCGTAAACAGAGAATCCAGTCACTTTTCAGAATAAGATATTTTTAAACCTCAGCTAATCAGTTAACCAGAATTACAGTACGTTTTTTTAATTCTTTCAACTGTGACGCCCGCCACGGCCCGGTCCAAAGTGGCCCATGGCCCGCTGGTTGGGGACCACTGAGGTATGTGAATTCATCATTTTCCATTTTTGTGATGGCAGAACTTCTTCACTTACTCTTCCTCCGCCTTACTTGGCTACAAGTACCGCCAATATTTTTCTGACAGCTCAGTGGGTCCTCGATCACACCACAGGATGGCTATTTTATGCACCCACCGTGAACTGCAAGCGGCCCAGTGAAGGAAGAAGCGTGAACAAGTGGTGAAATAGAAATGAAATAGTACATGTGTCTGCTGCTGTGTCGCTCCATCGAGATGCATGGAGAAGAAGCTACCTGCAGTTTTTCTGCCTTACCCCACAATCCCTCTCCAGTGGTGTGGGTGTGCGTGAGAGGCATTCAGCACATTGAGCAACAGGATCATTTCTTCTTATCCGCAGATGGTCCACGTAAGTGCTCTGTGGAGGCTGCCAACATGTGCGCCGTCTCAATTTGACATGTGCCACTGCTGTGAAAGCCAAAGCTATGATTGAGGGGAAATCGGCTAATAAATGCATTTGCTTCTTTTAGGTTGTGACACTGTACCACCCTTGCATTATCCCCGAAGAGCTCTGTTTGTATCAGGAGTGCGTCACGGTGAACAGCATGACAATGCAACAATTTGATGACGCGAAGGAGTAGGCCGAAGCAAAAGCTTATAGTCGCCTACCCCATCATGATATAATAATACAAGAGCCCAAACTTTTCCCACTCATCATTAATACTCAACAGAAAAGAAAACATCAATTATATCAAATGAAAATGAGAAAGAATGCAGTACAAAATACTGTATAAAGCAAATACAAATGGAAATTACAATTATTTGTACCTATATTACAGTCACACCACACCTTATTCCAGATGCAATGCCACCCAACATTTAATTCCAAACATCTTCTCTCCATCTAGAGACACCTTGTATCTAATGTAATTCTTTAGCATATTTATTAAAAATAACGATCATGTATAATTTTTTAAATTGGTAGATATTAGTAGCACTCCTTAGGTTATTTCCTAGACCATTCCATAAATTAACCCCTCTTCGACTTATACAATGGCTCTTCAGGGTCGTACGAACACACTGTACCTTAAAATGATGTACTCTCCTAAAAGTATAATTACCCTCTCTATAAGAAAACAATTGTTGTTGTTTTTTTAGGAAGTTGACTGCTATTTGCTTTATATAATATGAATAAAGATCTAAGTTTTACTAGATCTTCAAGCTTTAATAATTTAGATTCCAGGAACAGTGCGTTCGTATGAGCCCTGAATCCGACATTGTGCACAATCCGAACAGCTTTCTTCTGCAGTCTAAATAAATATTCCAAGTTTGTTTTATAAGTGTTTCCCCAGACCTCGATGCAGTAGCTTAAGTATGGAAGAACAAGTGAACAATAAAGTATGTGGAGTGATTTTTTATCAAGTAAATACCTGCATTTACTCATTATTGCAATATTTTTTGCTAATTTGGAACAGATGCTATTTATTTGAGGTCTCCAGCTAATATTGTGACTTAATATCACACCGAGAAACTTGTATTCCTTTACCTTCTCAATTTCAACATTCTCAAATTTAATTTGAATTTGGGTGTCGTCTTTAAATTTACCAAAGAACATGACTTTTGTTTTAAGTATATTTAATGAAAGTTTATTTTTATCAAACCATTCTTTGAGATTATTAAGTTCTGTCGTTATCTCTATTGCAAGCTGTTGAAGGTTTTTGCTTGACGCTAGTATTGTAGTATCGTCAGCAAATAGTATATATTTTAATCTTGATGATGCATCGCAAAGATCATTCATATATAACAAAAATAATATAGGTCCTAGCACAGACCCCTGGGGGACTCCACAAATTATGCTCCCCTATTATTATTATTATTATTATTATTATTATTATTATTATTATTATTATTATTATTATTATTATTATGTCTAAAAATACCAAACACAGAAAATAATTTTAGCAATGTTATATGACAAAGATGGACTCTGTATGTGTGTGTCAGAAATAGGGTTGGAGCAAATGGGTGAGAGTGTAAAATATGAACCCAACTGTGTTTCATTGGTCACGTTCCTAAGCATCACCACCCATTGTGGACCCATCAGAATGTCCCACGCACACACAAAGTGTGCCAGCCTACACACACAGAGTAGCTAGAAGCATCTTTGTTCTGTGTGGGAGAGCAGTGACATCATTTAATCCACCAGCAATCTGTGTGCAAAACAAACATTCGCTGATATACTCTACAGCTTTATTCACTGATGATTCATCTCTGTGGTCCGGTCCAATCACAATCAAACAAACAGATATAAATTCAAAATGCAACTAAAGTGAGAGAAAAATACCTTGAAAGTAAAATTGACTAATTCCCAACATTTCCTGAATAATAAAAGTAATTGTTTCTCTATATTTTCAATACTGTATGTCAGCAAAAGTTTGCTTCATCGCAATTACTACCACAACCCCTCGTTGTGGTTCAGTCTCTTTCTTAAAGGGGAAGTCAGCCCCAGAAAAAAAACTTTTTAAAATATTGACAATAATATGTTCTGTGCACTCCCACTAGTCTAAATACGGTATTGTGGTTAATATTGTGACTATATGAGTTCAGCAGAAAAATCCATCCGTTTTTTTTATCCATCTCAGGGGGCAGCCATTTTGCCACTTGGGGTTGCCTGAAGATAACATCACCGTTGCTCAGGTCTCAGGTAACAACCAATCACAGCTCGGCTTAAAAAAAAAACAGGTGAGCTGTGATTGGTCGTTGCCCGAGCCCTGAGCAAAATTGATGTCACCTTAAGTCAACGGCAAGTGGCAAAATGGCCGTCACCTGAGATGGATAAAAACGGCTGGATTTTGCGTCATAATTCATATTCCACTAATGTAATATAAATTAGAATGTCATGTTCAGACTAGTGATGTCACATATAACATATTATTGTCAAGAAATGTTTAAGGTTGACTCCCCCTTTAAAATCCAAAATACCTCCAAATAATGCGCATGATTTATTTGTTGCCACCAAATCCGTCCACTTATGCTTTACATCAGTGGTGGCCAAGTTGGGTCCTCGAGAGCCCCTGTCCAGCCTGTTTTCCATGTTTCTCTCCACTAACACACCTGATTCATGATCAGGATCGTTATCAGGCTTCTGCAAAGCTTGCTGATTAGATGATCATTAGATTCAGCTGTGCTGAAGGAGGGAGAAATGGAAATCAGGCTGGCAAGGGGCTCTTGAGGACCAAACTTGGCCACCCCTGCTCTACACGTTCCTTAAATCTAGCCATGTAGACAAAAAATAAAAAAAACTAATGTTTTTTAGTTATTAGAGATTTTTTGGGTGGGGTGGGCACCCAACCCACCAAGTTGCTTGTGTACATACCCCCCCTCCTTCTCCCGTTTTTACCCACCTGTGGGGACATGTTTGGGTAAAAGTCTTAAAAGGCAGCACAATCACAAATCGTACTGCTTCTAAATATTATAATAAACTCTGTTGATCATGAGAGTGTATTTTCAGGCAAAATATAACAAATTATGACAACTATATGGCACATGTAGCATCTGTAGGGGTAAAACAGATTTCAAATTAACACTACTATATCATGTATGGACCTGTCATTTAATAGTACATGTTGTTAATCTATACTGAATTGAAACACAACTGTGTCTTTTTTGGGACCTAACATTAAATTTGAATTGACTAGTATCTTTCTTTTTGACCACAGTGTCTAACTTCATTTGAGCCTTGCTGCATCATCACACTGTTGGCTAGCAGGAGTGTGATACATTCCTTAAATCGTTGCACAAACTAGGCCATGATCTAGGGATGTTCAATACCACTTGTCATCAGACCGATACCAGTACGAGTACGAGTGCTCAACTCCTACTCCGGCGCCCTACATTTTCGGTTCACCCTGAAATTTCACATCCACACAAGTATTTACCTCGGTGTCAAAACTGATGAATGGGCTTCAGTGTAAGAGTGATGCCAGATATAGAGGCGTATGTAAACATAATATTGCTGGTATTCATACTATTTGTCATGTTCTCATAAAGTCATTGACGTTTGCTGCTTCAAGCAACTTTGGTAACTCTTTTTTTTTTTTTTTTTTTTGCACCATTACTATGAAGACACTAGCTACAGCTACAGGGCAGTAACTCAGTCAAAAATAGCTACAGTTTTTACAGCCAATGGAAAAAGACTTTGTATACTTGCATATGTAAATTGCCATCTAAACAGCTACTTTCGGTATTTCCTGATGTCCCCCCTCCAACTAACTAAAGTAACAGGCAATAGATAACGTGAATTTTGAACATGTTGTGAAGGTTTCGTCTCGTGTTAGAGAAAGGTCAGTGACTAAAAACTGTGCTCAGGCCTGCACACGAGCATCCTGGGAAACTTTTTTTGTGGAGATAGCTGAAATTCCAGAGCCTCGCATTTGCTGTTCCAGCTGCGGCGACATTCCCTGGACACTTTCACAAAAGAGGTCTAATCACAGGCTCTGCCCCAGGTTGTTGCTTGTGCTCTGATTGTATCGGGGTTTTTTTTCCAATTCAATAACTTTTTCTTCATAACACGTTCTCAAACACACAAAAGCTAACATCCCTGCACATCTTCACTTAGTATCCCGCTGAGCTAAATCAGCATTCTCGTCCAGATTAGAAACACAAGCACTGACACAATTTCATAAGAAGTTGGCCATTTCTCAGCCCAGCCAGTCATCACTTGGCTCTCTCTTCCATAAGATATGTGCAAATATTATTCATGGAGCGTTCAAAGCATTTTGAGCTATGTGTCAGGTAAATCCAACTTGACTCTAAGTAGACAGAGAAAAGGTGTTTCAGAAGCATCAACCAGAGAGAAAAGTTTGCAATGACATATGTGAAAGATCATGTGGATTAAAGAGCTGCAGAGAAAAACTTTCATCAGGCTTGTGTCTTTTTGCTGGGGTCTTGATCAGTGTTTTAAGTGGAAAAAAACAAGTGCCGCTAGTCTCATAATTCATATATATATATATATATATATATATATATATATATATATATATATATATATATATATATATATATATATATTAGGGGTGTTAAAAAAATCGATTCGGCGATATATCGCGATACTACATCGCGCGATTCTCGAATCGATTCAATAAAAAAAAAAAAATCGATTTTTTTTTTTTTTTTTTTTTAAGAGCTCAGAATTGTTCATTCGGTAGTCTTACCGATTCAACGTCTTATCATCATTGCCTTTTTTTTTGTTTTGTTTTTTTGTGTGAATCGATTTTTAAACTTCCATTTTTAATGGAAAAATATTCAACAAAACGTCTGACTTCGGGTTAGGATTCACACCTTGAGCATGGAAGAATGTTATATGAACGGAACATTAAGCCTTAATATTTTATTTTAATGCTGTTCAAACATGAAACAGATTACAACCTCTATAAGACTGAAATTTCAGATAAATAAATAATACATTTTCATATAAATCTTACACTCTACAAGCTTACTGATTAGTATTTTCTAAATTTGAATGAAAAAAAATCGCAACAATCGACTTATAAATTCGTATCGGGATTAATCGGTATCGAATCGAATCGTGACCTGTGAATCGTGATACGAATCAAATCGTCAGGTACTAGACAATTCACACCCCTAATATATATATATATATATATATATAAATATATATATGTATGTATATATATATATAAATATGATGTGAACGCCCGTAAGGGCGCGGCCAGAAAAATTGGGGGGTATTTTTATTGTAAATTTTAATATTAAATATTACTTAATACTACTGTGTAGGTATAAAATTAGAAGGGAGATATTCAGGACTGACATTAATTAATATAACCAGCACCGTGGTGAGTGAAATCACACAATCACATGCCCACAAATTTGCCAATAAGTTGGAATTTACAGTACAATATTATATTGTCCTGTGTTTTCATCAGTATCAGTCACGTGTAATATTCTGGCCACTGATGCTCAGTAATTAGGTTGCTACTAACAAATTCTGTTATTTTTTTCACTGAAGACACTTATCAGGATCCCTGTATGGGATAATGAGAGCCTAGCAACTTCATTGCTTGCATCAACCGTTCAGAGCATATCATCTCAGTATCGTGAATGGTGACTTGCAGAAGTTAGGTTTAGTTGGTGAAAAAGCCAAAGATACTCCCACAAGTGCACAAGTGCTAGCACTAGCTCAGGGCTAAATATCGGACGAGGAGAAAACACTGCGTGCTACATAGCGGACTAGGAGCCAAAATGGCGGACTGGGCCAAAATGGTGTGGACTGGGTGTAACTGTTGTATATGGAGGACCAAAACTGCCAAAATTGGAAATAAATAAATGACTAAATAAATAAATAAATAAATGACAAAAAGTTAAAATAAAACCGGATTAATTTCCATTTATATATATATATTTTTTTTAGATATAATTTTGGAATTATATTTTTTTATATTCATTTTTATTTTCACTTTTAGTCATTTATTTATTTATTTAATCATTTATTTATTTCCAATTTTGGCAGTTTTGGTCCTCCATAGTTGTAAAGTGAAACGCCTTAGGTCGAGTGCGCCTGTAGAAAAGACTATAATGTAATCTATTCCTTGGGTCTGATATGTTCAATGTTGTTAACCTCGTAATGGACACTAATACTAATTTGCATAATGTGTCGTCTCTATTCATTGGAGGGTAAGTTCACGTGACATAGCTTGTCTCTCGCTCGTGCGTGTGGACGTTTACCGCAGTCAGTCTTCGCCAGCAGCGATAGCAGGAAGTCTGGCGCTCGCGTGTGTGCCGTGTCGTGAGTTGGTCCAGTGGTGTGCGTCGATGACTGGTGGGTCTTGTTCTTGTTTCTTGTCCGTGAACTTCTTGTTAGAATTAACCATAGCTTGTTTTCTAAGATGTTTGATATGAGTGCGGGCGGCGTTTCCTCATCCGCGCGTTGCCACGTGGCGTTCGTGAGTTGATGTTACGCTGCTAAGCCCGAGACCGGAAGTGTTACCATTTGTTTCACAATAAGAGCGCATAGCGGAAGTCAGGGTCTAAATGTCGCTAGCTTAACTGCGCTAATTTAATTTGCTTTGTTTAGTGTGAATGCCTTAACCAACGTTTTATACATTTACTTATTGGATTATTTTCTGTCTTTCTTTAGGAAACCACACCCACACACATACTCTCTCACACACACACACACACACATACTCTCTCACACTGCGCACATACACCCATAGAGACAGAAACATATATATGAAGATGGAAGAAATATTGTACCCATTCAACTGAATCGAATCATTCAATTGGAAGTAAATCAAAGAAAGTCAACCCTTGTGTGGAGCCTTATTTGGAACCTTGCTCTGAGTTCCCTCAAGTGGTGTTTGGCCAACACCCCGGTGTGAAGACAGCTCGCTCACCTGAACCAGCAAACCATTAGCATTCCTCCCCTACATTGAAGGTCCTTTGAGCCGGATCAGCTGTGTTTACATCAAGATGGATCAAGACTCAGAGCATGAAGATTATGATGCACGTCCCCGACGACAGATTCGTCCCCCTGCCCGCTATGAGGATTATGAAGTGGATTTTCAGGACTGCAGCATATGGAGGTACAGAGAGGACGAAGAGGTTGACCCCCCTCACCTCAGCGTATGATTTTTTCCGACCAAGCCACATGCAGCGGCAGAACACTAATCTCCAAGAGACGGACAGGTGCTATGGCAAGGAGCAGCACCCCCAAGAGGATCTGCTTGTCTCCCTGCTGACACCAGAACGGAAGATGTCCCCTGTTCACTCTACTCCACTTCATGCGATGCAGCCCCGTCACCCACAAGAGGACATAAGATCTGAATTGGAGGACATCCGTCATGAGAGACACCTCCTACAAGAGACACAGCGGCACTTGGCGTCAGAACTCATAGACATGAGAGCTCTGCGGGCCGATATGAAGCAACTAGTAGATGCTTTTCAGAACTTTACAAGCCGATCTTCTCCTGTCTGCAGACCAGAGATTGTACAGTCCCCACCATTGGCTGCGGCTGACGGCCCCGAAGAAGATGACTGGCCTACTCCACCTGTGTGGTCGAGTTCAGCGATGGACGAGATGGCACTGGCTGACCTTCCACCACCACCACCACCAAGTAACAGTGTTCAGAGAGCAGCTGCACATCCACATGTTAAAGAAGAGGATATCTCAACCCGTCTTTCACCGCCTGTTGGAAGCCGTACATATAAGCAGCCAACCGCATATAGTGCCGCTCCTCTTACAAGACAGTGTTCCACTGCTCATGACCACCATCACTGGTCGCCCCCGCCTGAGTCCAAATATCCGGTAATTTCCGGTTACAAGAGTGAGCCAGGAGATGGTCCCCAGCCGCCT
The DNA here is from genome assembly GCF_051991245.1 of Festucalex cinctus. NCBI lineage: Eukaryota > Metazoa > Chordata > Actinopteri > Syngnathiformes > Syngnathidae > Festucalex > Festucalex cinctus. The sequence continues at coordinate 52,301,025 of NC_135411.1, forward strand.
CCTGCCAGGCCAAGGATGCAGCTGCCACCTTCTGGACTGATCCCAGGCAGCATGGTAGCGTCTAATTACTATGGACCACGCCCGACCATAGGCAACTTCACCCGCCGTGATCCAAGGGAGTTTGCACGTCTGAAGCTGTCATTGGAGAACCTCTTACCACCAGACGCCACTGAACGTTTTAAGTATCAAGTGTTGGTCGATCACCTGCAACTAGAAGAGGCTCAGTTGATTGCAGATGCGTACCTCAGCTCACCAACGCCTTTCTCCGATACAATGGCAGCCCTGAATGACAAGTTTGGTCAGCCCCATCAGATAGCATTGAGGCGGATTTCTACTGTGATGGATGCTCCTGATGTCAAGAGAGGAGATATTGCTGCATTTGAGAAGTTTGCACTCGTAGTACAGTCGTTGGTGGGAATGTTAAGAACACTGGGCCCTGAAGGAGAGGCCGAGCTACAGTGTGGTTCTCACGTCGCCCGCCTGTTAAGCAAGTTACCACCAGAGCAAAGAGCTGAATTTTTGACGCTGCATGTTCTACCGAGGCATCCAACTACACACCTTACCCGACTTGGCAGAGTGGCTGAAACACGAGGCATGGTGTCAGGACACTGAAGGACAGTTGGCATTGAGAGAAGCTAAGGGGAAGTCAGCCCCTAAACAAGATGGTCGACAGAGCAGTCGCCCCGTTACCGTCCTCCATGGACAGAACATAACAGAAGTGGAAAGTCTGGGAGGAAGAATTACAAATCCTGCCACAAGTTACCCTGCCTCGACCATACTTGCCCAAGGATGTGGATCCCTGTGGTCTTAACCAAGAAATGCATGTTTTCTGCGACTCCTCTGAAGAAGCTTACGGTTCGGTGGCGTACCTCCGGTCCACTGATAAGTATGGCCAGGTGCATTTGTCATTCCTGATGGCTTGCTCCAGAGTGGCGCCCAAGCGATCTCATTCAATGCCACGTCTGGAACTTTGTGCAGCCCTCACTGGGGCCCAGCTAGTACAGATGATAAAGAGAGAATGTAGCGAGCAGTGACGGGAGTCGGAGGCAGAGTGTTGAAGTCCGGAGCCAAAGACCGGCGGTTTATTGATATCAGCTTCTCATCGTTTAACAGCAACAACAACAACTTACTCTGTGCGAGGCTCACAGACCTACCAACATTTTGTTCTTTTATCCTTTCATCCTTTCATCCTTTCATCCCAACAAACTCCCCCTTCGTCCCAACGTTCCGTGGGTGAATTATGTTCTAATCACTACACAAGCCCCCCCAGAATTCACCCACAATCAAACTCCGGATGACGGGGCGGCAAAACTGCCCGACCCCTGCGGGTACAGGACCCAGGGAGCGAGGGCGGGAGGGACATAGCAGAAACACCAGAACAGTCCCGCGCACCACTTGCGGGGATGCAGGAACAACTGGAAGGGACCCCACACGGTCCACAAGGCGCAGCCCAGGGGGGCGGCCGCGGCGGGGGCGCGGGGCACGTCCAAGGGTCCGGCCAGGTCAACATGAGCCGGTTTAACTTGCAACCCGGTGTCGGAGCCCCGAAGTGACTGGGTGTCACGGTCGGAAGCCTGGTCGGCCGCCATCCGGGAAAAGTCGAGGCCCAGCTGTACCGTGTTGACGGCTGCCCTGGACAGACAAACCGCGATCACGTCGTCCTTGCCAGCGATATGTCGGATGTCCGTGGTGTATCCAGATAGGAATGACAACTGTCGCTGTTGCCGCGCGGACCACGGCTCGGACAACTTCGACATGGAGAAGGCGAGCGGCATGTGATCGACGAAGACCGTGAACTCACGGCCCTCCAGGATGAAGCGGAAGAGGCGGAAGAACCTGTGGTAAAAAGTCACCATCCCGAGGAACTCCCGAAGACCCTGGGCCGTCCGGGGTCGAGGAAAAGCGGCAACAGCTTCCACTTTTGCCGGGAGCGGGGTGGCGCCGTCCTCGTTGATGAGGTGGCCGAGGTATTGGATGGAGGGCACACCAAAGACACATTCTGTCTTAGTGCCGTAGGTCCGGATCGGTGCATCGTTGGCCGCTGACAGGTGCGGGCCGTGAGTGCCCCCGGCAGCATCTTCAGCCGAGGCAGGCAACACGCTTCTGCGGGCGCCGGAGTCACAGAGGAACTTGAGTCTGGAGAGGGTGTCCATGATAAACAGCAGCCGGCACTCTGCGGCCCCACTCACAGCTGCAACTGAGTGGAGGTGTCGCCGTTTCCCGACGCAACAAAGGAGCAAGGGGCGCGGCACCTCTTCGCCTTGGTACCAAAACGTGCGTGAAAATAGCATAAGCCAGGGGCCGATCGGCCATCCACGGCAGCGCGTACCTTATGAGGTGCCGTTGCGGCCGCCGGGACCGGGAAGGCGCGTGCAGAGGCCAAGACCTCGTGGTTGTGACGCTGGGTGGCCAGGAAAAAGCGGTCAGCTTCCTCCGCCAGAGCACGTGGCTCGGAGATGGTAGTGTTCGCTAGCGGCGTAGCTCTGGCCGCCGTGGAGCTCCCGAGCGTGGCCCCGACGTGGTAGTAGCGCGTGGAATCGTCCGTAATTCCCCGGATGGCAAACTGAGCTTCAGCTTGTACAAACCACGTCGCCGCGGCCGACTCCCAAAACTCCGGTAACTTGAGACCAGCGGAGTTCGCCATGTCGCTCAATTCGATCAAATTCTCAGCCTTGGAAACGTCAACGAGGCGGATGTCGGGGTCACCAATGTAGCGAGCAGTGACGGGAGTCGGAGGCAGAGTGTTGAAGTCCGGAGCCAAAGACCGGCGGTTTATTGATATCAGCTTCTCATCGTTTAACAGCAACAACAACAACTCACTCTGTGCGAGGCTCACAGACCTACCAACATTTTGTTCTTTTATCCTTTCATCCTTTCATCCTTTCATCCCAACAAACTCCACCTTCGTCCCAACGTTCCGTGGGTGAATTATGTTCTAATCACTACAAGAACTTACTATTGACATCAAACAGATAATTCTGTGGTCCGATTCCACAACTGTCCTGACCTGGCTGAAGTCCGAAACATGCCGATTCAAAGTCTTCGTCGGCACCCGCGTGGCAGAAATTCAGGAGCTGACCAGTGGGCATGTCTGGAGATATGTCGATTCAGCAAGGAACCCCGCGGATGATGTGACCCGAGGCAAATATTTGAGAGAGCTGGTGGAGCCCAATCGCTGGAGTCAAGGCCCCTCCTTTCTCCTCCAGAGTCCCGATACCTGGCCAGAAGATCCTTCTCTTGACCAAGTGCCAGACATCTCCGAGCTACGTAAGTCGGTCTTCTGTGGAGTCACCACAGTGACCTCATGTCAGCACACCTTGGATTTAGAGCAGTTCAGCTCTTGGAAGGATCTGTTGGAGGCAACAACGCAGGAACTGCACGGGGCGGCCGGCTCCGATGGTCCTCCTGCTGCAGAAGAATACCGCCAGGCTGAGAAGGTGCTTCTCCGGAGAGCTCAAATGGAGAGTTTCCCCCAAGAGTACAGCTTACTGAAAGGGGGCAGGGTGGTCCCGAGAAACAGTCGACTTATCACTATCGCCTGAGCTCGATGATGATGGAGATCTCATCCGAGTCGGAGGAAGACTCCGTCGAGCAGAGGATTTGGAACCTGGAACCCTTCACCCAGTTGTCCTCGACCCGCACCATAGAGTGACCAAACTACTGATCCAGGACTTCGACAACCGACTTCACCACCCAGGCCCTGAACGGGTGTTTGCTGAGCTGCGACGCTCTTTCTGGGTTCTTCGTGGGCGTGAAGCGGTCTGGCGCCACCAGCAGAGTTGCTTTGATTGCCGATGATTGAGCGCTAGGCCAGTTGTCCCACGAATGGCATACCTCCCAGTAGCTCGGCTTCGTTTATTCAAACCTGTTTTCTATTCGACAGGGATGGATTGCTTTGGACCTTTTGAAGTCAAGGTGGGCCGCCGTCGAGAAAAAAGATGGGGAATCAGCTTCAAATGCCTCACCACCCGAGCAGTCCACTTGGACCTGCTGACTGCCATGGACACAGACTCCTTTCTGATGGCCCTTCGTAGGTTCAGTGCTCGCCGGGGGACACCCGCAGAACTGTTGTCTGACCAAGGGACGAATTTCAAGGGAGTAGAAAAGGAACTACAGAAGGCTTTCGCTGAAATCTCACCTGCATTACAAGAGCACCTTGCACCTCAAAAAATTGCCTTCCGATTCAACCCCCCAGCTTCGCCCCACTTTGGAGGAGTGTGGGAGCGCGAGATACGCTCAGTCAAAGTTGCCCTCTCTGCCACAGTTGGTGCACAACCTGTTGCCGAAGAAGTTCTCCACACAGTGCTGACTGATCGAGGTGGAGAATATTCTTAACAGTAAGCCTCTTGGCTATGTTTCTTCTGATGCCTGCGACCCAGATCCAGTGACGCCCGCCCAATGTTCTCCTGATGGGGCGGCCTGATGGCTCACTACCTCAGGTCATCTATCCAGAAACCGAGCTTCTCAGCCGCCGCCGCTGGAAGCATACACAAGTCCTAGCTGATCACTTCTGGGCTTGTTTCATCAAGCTCTACGTGCCAAGTCTTCAGACTCGTCAGAAGTGGCAGACCACATCAACGGACCTCACTCAGGATTGTGTGGTGATGATTGCCGATCCTCAACTTCCCCGAGCCTTGTGGCCCATTGGGACTGTAACTACGACTCATCCAAGTCCTGACGGACGTATCCGGGCCGCCGACGTGAAAGTGAAAGGAAGGGTTTATACCCGGCCTGTTGCTAGGCTGGTGGTCCTCCCTATGCTTCCTGCAGAGAATGAAGAAGACAACGCTACTGCTGCTGTTCCACCATAGACCTTGAGCCTTTTATTGATGTGCAAATGTATTACATACATTTGGGGGCGGCTGTAGAAAATGCTATAATGTAATCTATGCCTTGGGTCTGATATGTTCAATGTTGTTAACCTCGTAATGGACACTCATACTAATTTGCATAATGTGTCGTCTCTATTCATTGGAGGGTAAGTTCACGTGACATAGCTTGTCCTCTCGCTCGTGCGTGTGGACGTTTACCGCAGTCAGTCTTCGCCAGCAGCGATAGCAGGAAGTCTGGCGCTCGCGTGTGTGCCGTGTCGTGAGTTGGTCCAGTGGTGTGCGTCGATGACTGGTGGGTCTTGTTCTTGTTTCTTGTCCGTGAACTTCTTGTTAGAATTAACCATAGCTTGTTTTCAAAGATGTTTGTTATGAGTGCGGGCGGCGTTTCCTCATCCGCGCGTTGCCACGTGGCGTTCGTGAGTTGATGTTACGCTGCTAAGCCCGAGACCGGAAGTGTTACCATTTGTTTCACACTAAGAGCGCATACCGGAAGTCAGGGTCTAAATGTCGCTAGCTTAACTGCGCTAATTTAATTTGCTTTGTTTAGTGTGAATGCCTTAACCAACGTTTTATACATTTACTTATTGGATTATTTTCTGTCTTTCTTTAGGAAACCACACCCACACACATACTCTCTCACGCACACACACACACACACACACACATACTCTCTCACACTGCGCACATACACCCATAGAGACAGAAACATATATATGAAGATGGAAGAAATATTGTACCCATTCAACTGAATCGAATCATTTAATTGGAAGTAAATCAAAGAAAGTCAACCCTTGTGTGGAGCCTTATTTGGAACCTTGCTCTGAGTTCCCTCAAGTGGTGTTTGGCCAACACCCCTGTGTGAAGACGGCTCGCTCACCTGAACCAGCAAACCATTAGCATTCCTCCCCTACAGCGCCCATATCGAGGTCTCCCTGTATTTATTTTACCCTATGGGAAATAATGAAAGTAGAATTCATCTGATGGGGTCAAGATGTCAAAGTAATTATTGTACTCCTCTAATTTTCACTACAGAAAATGAGAATGAAAAATGACACATTGTAAAAGTGTCATGTTGCTGGGCTCTCAGTGTGTTTTCCTTGTCTCACAGTGCCTGATTAATGAGAGGGGCGTGTCCCCTGCAACACACCTGCAGTGCATCACCTATTAGGCTTTCATAAGGACTGGGACTCCTTGCAGCCACTGTCGGGTCGTTGCTCCGTCTGCTCACAGCCATCGTCTAGTGTTTCTACTGTTTTTCGCCTTCGCTAATTATTATAGTTCCAAGATTCTCGATTTTCATCTACGTAAGTTTTGCTGCGTCTCTTTTTGTTCCCACTTTTATGTGCCGTGTTTCATAGCTATAGTAAGTTGTTGCTTTCTTGTGTTTGCGGTTTGTAGCCTTCGGGTCTTTTTGTGTTGTGTTAATTTCCCTCCTTGCAATTTGCAAGCACTTTCTGTTAACCTTTTTCCTGGCTGTGTCCAGCGCTTTATGTTCATATTCACGTGTTTTGGTGAATAAAACCTCTCGCTTACTCCTCTGTGTTCTGTGATTCTGGGAACCACTTTCCGGTCGCACCGGAAAGTTAACAGAACGACCCGACCATGGATCCTACAGAACACAAGGAGGTCCGTCACGCATTGGCCAGCCAAAATCGCCGAGTGAGTCAGCAGGAGTCCACCATCTCTGAGCTCAGGGAGATGGTCACCTTGCTGGCCCTCTGGCTGGAGGAAGTCGGTGCCCAGGTTGGACAGTTGGGGGCTGGCGGCAGAACAGACGCCTCCGCTGCTGTCGACCCCGCCAACCCACCGGTAACACTTAGGGAGCCAAATCTCGCACATCCGTCACGCTATGGGGGGGAGCCTGGGGATTGCGGCACCTTTCTTCATCACTGCTCCCTAATTTTCGAACAACAGCCACTCACCTATCATAGCGACAACTCGCGAGTGGCTTTCGTGATGAGCCTTTTGACTGGCCGAGCGGCAACCTGGGCCATGGCCGTGAGCAACACTCGTTCGGACCTAAAAGCATCTTTTGCTCTGTTTTCTGCCGAGTTACGCCGCGTGTTTGACCATCCTATTCGAGGCAGGGAGGCCGGTAAATCAGCTCGTGGACTGTACTCAGGGCCATCACTCCGTAGCTGACTATGCTATTACGTTCAGCTCGCTGGCCGCTGAGAGCTGCTTTAATGAGCCCTCCATGTGTGTTCTTTTCCGTCGTGGACTCAATTCTCGCGTTAAAGATGAACTGGCCTTACGGGACGAAACTGGAAGTTTGGAGGAGCTCATTGCTCTATCCATTCGCTTGGATAACAGGATCCGGGAGAGACAGCGGGAGAAGGACTTGGAACGTTCGTCGAAATCAGCCAACCCTGCCAGGCATTGACATGTTGGTGACGTCGGCTCTCAGGTTGTTGCTGCAGCCCCAGTGTGGGCACTCCACGAGGCGGGACAGAAACCCATGCAACTGGGAGCTGGCCGGCTTCAGGCTGAGGAGAGGAGACGCCGGCCCGATCTGGAGCATGCTACTACTGCGGATTGCGGGGCCATCTGGTGGCACAGTGTCCTCAGCTGTCGGCTCGTCACTCCACACGACTGGTCAGGATGGGCAGTCAGCAGGCTACAGACGGACCCAAGTCAACCATAGTTTCACACACCACAACACCGTGTGAGTACAACCGTGCTGCCTCAATCACGCATTCCTCTGAGACTAAGAGACTTGAGCTCCCGGGAGAGGTCGCGTTGAATTGTAAAAGAATTAAGGTGGTGGCCCTGGTCGATTCCGGGGCAGACGATAATTTTGTTGATCCAAGTGTAATAGCGGCCCTGGGTTACGAGCCGACAGCCTTACCGAAGGAACGTAGGGTTTACGACCTCAACGGGCGGCTTCTGGGGGTAGTAACTCACACCACTGAGCCTTTGTGTTTACGTCTTTTAGGTAACCATGTCGAGTCTCTCAGTTTTTTGATTATGTCGTCACGATCGGCACCAGTGGTGTTGGGCTTGCCTTGGCTAAAGTTACATAGCCCCGAGATTAATTGGGCTAAACCCTCACTTGAAAACTGGAGTGTTTACTGTCACGCACATTGCCTGCGGGCTGCTGAGGGGGGCAGTTGTCTGCCTGCTATTTCCTCAGAGGAAACTCTTTGTCTAGACAACGTACCACCCGAATACCATGATTTGAGTAAAGTCTTCAGTGAAGAGAGGACACCTCCCCTATGGGAGCTGGGTTCTTCTTTGTTGATAAGAAGGATAAATCACTTCGCCCCTGTGTAGATTATCGTGGCCTAAACGAAATGACTGTAAAGAATAAGTACCCGTTACCGTTGCTGGATTCAGCTTTCGATTCCCTCCAAGCCGCCAAAATATTCTCAAAATTAGATTTGCGCAGTGCCTACTACCTTATCCGCGTCAGGGAGGGGGATGAGTGGAAAACTGCCTTTAAGACTCCCCTGGGTCACTTCGAATATTTGGTGATGCCTTTCGGGCTAACTAATGCTCCAGCAGTCTTTCAATGTTTCGTGAACGATGTCTTGCGCGATATGATTAATGTATTTTGTTTTGTCTATTTGGATGATATCCTAATCTACTCCCGCGATCTTAAGGAACACCAACAACACCTTAGACTGGTTCTCCAACGCTTGCTAGCTAACCGTCTATACGTTAAAGCTGAAAAGTGTGAGTTCCATTCATCCTCCGTACAATTTTTGGGGTTTGTGGTGGAGGATGGCCAAATCCGAGCTGATGCTGGGAAGATTCGCACTGTGCTCGAGTGGCCAAGGCCAACCTCGAGGAAGCAGTTGCAGAGGTTCTTAGGGTTCGCGAACTTCTACCGTCGGTTCATCCGCAATTATAGCCAGAAGGTTAGACCACTTACTAGGTTAACATCTCCTAAGCTTCGCTTTGAGTGGTTAGACTCGGCAGAGGAGGCTTTTAATGATTTGAAGAGGGCATTTACTTGCCCGCCTGTTTTGCGTCACCCTGACCCTCTTCTTCCTTTTGTGCTTGAGGTGGACGCATCGGATTCAGGAGTGGGGGCTGTGCTCTCTCAGCGGTCTCCGGTCGACCAGGTGCTCCACCCCTGTGCCTTTTTCTCCAGACGTTTGACACCAGCCGAGGCAAACTACGATGTGGGAAACCGTGAACTTCTGGCTATTATCGCTGCACTTCAGGAATGGCGTCACCTTTTGGAAGGAGCTAAGGAACCATTCACAGTGTTCACAGACCACCGTAACCTGGAATATCTACGAACTGCCAAGCGTATGAATCCCCGACAGGCCAGGTGGGCGCTTCTTTTCACACGCTTTGACTTTGTTATCACTTACAGACAGGGCACTAAAAACAAGAAACCGGACGCCCTCTCTAGGATGTTTGACTCTAGCCGTGGAGAGGCTACTGAGGATGAGACTATCCTTCCGGTCCACTGCGTGGTGGGGGCGCTGCGCTGGAGGATTGAGGAAAAGGTGGTGGAGGGGCTCTACGAGACTTACCAGTGCCTGCAGAATGCCCAGCAGGTCTACTCTTTGTTCCTGACGTACTACGACGAGAGGTCCTGCAGTGGGGTCACGAGTCGAGGGTGGCCTGTCATCCTGGAGCGACTCGTACGCGAGAGGTTATTTCCCAAAGATTCTGGTGGCCCTCTCTCAGGCAGGATGTTCTGGACTTCGTTAAGGCATGCGCCACCTGCGCATGTGGAAAGGCTTCTCACCAGCCTCCGTCGGGCTTGCTCCATCCCCTGCCAGTGCCGTCTCGACCATGGTCACACATTGCTCTGGATTTTGTGACTGGCCTCCCGGTCTCCCGGGGATCTTCCGTGGTCCTGACTATTGTGGACAGATTCTCTAAGTCTGCTCATTTCGTCGCATTATCCCTGCTGCCATCCGCTTTGGAGACCTCGCGTTTACTGGTGAAGCACGTTTTCCGTCTGCATGGCATACCACAGGATATTGTGTCAGATCGTGGACCACAGTTTGTTTCTCAAGTTTGGAAAAGGTTCTGCAAGTCCCTGGAGGCCACCTACAGCCTGTCATCTGGATACCACCCGCAATCCAATGGACAAACTGAGAGAACCAACCAAGACCTCGAAGCGATGTTGCGGTGCGTATGCCAGTATAATCCCACTACTTGGACAATTCATTTGCCTTGGGTTGAATACGCCTCTGCCACTGGTCAATCACCCTTCTATAGGCGCTTTCACACCGCAGGAACTTATGAAGGAACTTCCCTATGTTCCGGGGGAGTTTGTCCAAAGTTTGCGTTCACACACAAAACCAGTTCCGGGTCTGGGGGGGTCGAAACGGTACTACCTAAGTTCCTAGGCCTGAGGAGGGTATTTGGGTGTACCCTGAACTACACAAGGTGGGGGCGTGTTGTCTAGTGTGTTATGATTGGTTGACTGGGTGAGGAGGTGTGTCGTTTTGGTTAGATTATTATTTTTTTCCCGCGGTAAAGCCGCCATTTCTTCTTTACTATACTCTATCGGGCGCTACGACTTTTTCTTCAAACATTTCGGCAATGGAAGGATTAAAAAACCGAGAGGTGGACGGACGAGGAAGTACAGGCTCTCCTGAGCAAACATGGGACGAGGAGACCCAACGGCACTTCGAAAGTCCAACAAGAAACGATAATAACCGCGAAGCTAGCAGAGTTAACATTACACACACAAAAGCAGGTGAGGGAAAAACTAAAGAAACTCCAACAGGACTAAAGGAAACTCAAGGACCACAACAACCACAGTGGAAATGACCGCAAAATTAATAAATGTATGAAAGACTGGACGACATTCTCGGCCACCGGATGGGTTGTACCACCAATAGTACAAAGGAGGACTCTGCAATCACCATGCTGGAAGCAATGTGCAAGGACACGGCAGTGTGCGAGGATTCATTGCCAACAGCCTTGCTAACACACGAAGGTAAGACAGAATTGCCTCATGCACATCTTTGTATATAAATTTATTTAGGTCGATGCTTGGTCGCAACGTGGCTTTTACACCGCGCTAGCATTAAACTGTTAGCGTAGCATGTTAGCTTAAGCTTGGCAAAGTCACGCATCCAGGGCAACTCCGAGCCCATGTAATGTGAAATCATTCCTAAATCAATTAACCTAGTAAACGAAAAGTATTGTAGGCAGCTAACGCCGAAATAGCCCTGCTTTCAGTGACGAAATTGAAAAGCTTCGTGAAAAGGACGTGTGGAAGCTAGGCATACTATTCACTGTTAAAAGCAAAACAACCACTTCGTTTTTTGTTCTGTTTTTTTTTTTCCTTAATACAAAGCTCTGCATTCAACGTAACTAAAACGTTTTAACTTGTTAGCCTCATCACCTAACAACTCATAAAAAAAACAAAAACAACAACAACTCATAAACAGTTCTAGGGAAACTGAAAAATAATGTTATGTACTGTGACTTACAGCTGGACCTTCTCTCTGCTCTCCTTTACGTTATGATGCCTCCCTGAACAGTCCTGGTATGTTTCATTTCATTTTATATAACTTCAAAAGCTTCATTTAAAACTTTTAAAGCAACACCCCACTCACAATTAATTTTGCTTCGTTGAATAAGGCAGTGTGTTTGTTTGTTTATTGGACATTATAAACAAATGAGTAGCAGTTAACATTTTAAAGGAAAAAGAAGAAACTTATTGCAATCATTCATAATAGTTTACATGTTCAAAGGAGTAGAAAGAAGTTAAAAACTTGTCTAGTCCTACCCATTCTTTATATCTACTGACTCATTTCATTAAAAAAAAAAAAAAAAAAAAAAAAAAAAAAAAGTACATTACTGGAATGTATTAATTTACTACACATTTTCTTTTACTGGAATGTACTAAAAGAAAATGTGTAATCCTGCTTGTGTAAACAATTGCACCTTAACACATGCGTGCATTTGTCATTAACGTATGTACATGAAATTCATAGGCATACACAATAATAAATCCTCATACTCACATATACAATTTTCATTTCACTCATAATGGTGCATTGAGAAAGGGAAAAAAAAAAAAAATTACATTCCTGCAATTTTACTAGTGTGTATTGCCTAAAAAAGCTTCAAGTGCATGCCGCCATATTTGGCAATGTAGTGTGGCATATTCTGTTCTGTAACTATGAAAAATGAAAGTACATTAACGTGAGTGCCGTGTTTTACCCCTACCTAAATCATTGTACTGTACTCTTACTCATTGCACGAATCTGTTGAAACCGTTTAAGTCGATGCGTTAGGAAGGTACAAGCGAGGATGGTCCGTCCACAAGCAGAAACTGCGCCACTCGAAGAGTTTCCTGCCCCTTTGTCAAGTTCCAATAAGTTCAAAGTCATGTAACTGGAAGCTCATCAAAAGTATTTACTGTCACTCATTGTACATTTACATCCCTATAGGTTAGCGGACACGGGACCGAGACCACCTATTTTTGGAATACCTGCACCAATTTGATGAAAAGAAGGGGGAGTCCACGAGTGCAACGTTCTTAGAAGAAATGCAGTTGCACAAGGAGGACCTTGAACTCAGACGCGAGCAGCACAAGGAGGAAGTTGACCTCAGAAGCGTGGAGCGCAAGGAAGATCAACACGTGGCACATGAGCTGGTTGAACAAAGGCACGACAGAGAGTTCCAAATGGGCTTCCTGGCAGTCCTAAACAGACTTGTGGACACAAATAAGCCAAATGCATAAGTAATAAATGCTTTTGTTTTCATATCACTTCATATCACTCATATCACTTGTGGTTCTGGGTTTTTTTCCACACGAATAAAAACTTATGCTCAATGAATTCTTTTTAATGTTTTTATTTTTGACAAACAGTAATGCAAACATAATTACAGCGTCCCACCATTCAGAGGTTCTGATGTTCTTCCACTCCCTGCGCGGAACACACCCAGATTGGTAGAAGTGGCAAATCTGAAACAGAAACACAACAAATTAATAAATGTTAATATCTACATTAATTACTTTTGTGCAACAGCCTTGTGATTTACATGACAGAATACCTTAAAATAGCGGAATATGCACCAATTTATGGCCCTATGATAAACCACTGGCTTGAGGTGGCAATCTGACACTTCCAAAATCAGCACTTTTCCCAAAATCCCGGCACCTTTGTTCTAACATTCGTGCATCGTCAAAGAAAGCAAGCCATTTCAACACTTTGGATCGGTCAATCATGTGTTTAACAGAAAAAAAACAAGAAAAAAAACATGCGGACAGACTAACAATACGTCCAGGTCCAACGGTATTATGAAATACGCAGCGTACATGTAGCGTGAACAGCAAATCGCCATCAAGCCCTATTTTGCCGTGAATTGCACGAGAACTAGGCAGGAAACACCAGTTTCCAGCGATTGCCCTTTTCATGGCAGAAAGTACGACAAAATATCCACAAACAACCGACGCGCGGGGACACACGCAAGTAGACGTGCAACTGAACGCGCCAGTCATACGTTGTGTTTAAGGCACTAATACACTCTGTAACTTCATTTTTTTTTTTCGTGTTCTCCACCTTGCAAGGGGAGCTCCGTTACATGTTACAGCTTAATTCCGATGTGAAATAAATTTCGTATAATTGTGTTTAAACCTTACCAGTGCACGTCTTCGTGCTTGCAGGTTTGACTGTCTTTCCAAGTGAGCAAGTCCTGCCCATTTCTCATCTTGATGTGGTAATACGGCGGGTCCCAATGGTTCTCATCAACCTTTCCCGTGAAGTTCTAATTGCTGCAAACACAACTCTGTACAACATGACAAGGAAAACGAAAAGATGATATGCCTTGTATTATAACAAATGGCGATGGAGGGTCAAAGGTCGCGTTTTTCAACGTCACACTGGTTGTTTGTCATTCAGTTTTACCGGTACCGCCACTTGCTGGACAGGCGGGGTAGTGCTGTTTTTTTTCCTCCCCTGACATACGTCATCAGTCTCATTTGAATAAACTACCCTGCCTGCTTTCATGCCGTGTGAACGCAAACTCGTGGGCCGCTCACAAGTTCTTCGGACCCGGAACTGACTCTACCATGAACTCAAAGTTCCTGGGCTTTTTGGTGTGAAAGCGCCTAAAGTTGCCCATGGCTATCAGCCTCTGCTATTCCCTTCCCAAGAAGGGCAGGTGGTCCTCCCCTCAATTCAATTACACCTGAAGCGAGCCCATCGGGTCTGGCGGGAGGCCCGTGCGGCTCTCTCTCGCACTGCTCAGCGCAACCGCCAGGTGGCGGATCGTTGCCGTCGACCGGCCCCTGTCTACAGGCCGGGTGACATGGTCTGGCTGTCGTCACGGGATCTCAGGCTGGCCGGTGGGGCCAAGAAGTTAGGACCGAGGTTCGTGGGTCCGTTCGAGGTGGAGGCCATCGTGAACCCAGTCTCTGTGAAGCTGCGACTTCCACCGACCCTAAAGGTACACCCTGTCTTTCACGTGTCTCTGCTCAAACCGGTATCCTCCAGTGCCTTGAACCCCCCGGCGGCTCCACCTCCCGCTCCACGTACTCTGGATGGTGACCCGATCTACACCGTGAAGGAGATTTTGGACTCTAGAGCTCGGGGCAGGGGGTTCCAGTACCTGGTCGACTGGGAAGGCTATGGTCCTGAGGAGCGGCAGTGGATTCCCCGCTCCTGGATCCTGGATCCGTCCCTCCTGCGTGTCTTCCATGCGGCACATCCGGAAAAACCAGGTGGTCCGCCAAGAGGCGTCCGTTGAGGGGGGGGGTACTGTCATGTTGCTGGGCTCTCAGTGTGTTTTCCTTGTCTCACAGTGCCTAATTAATGAGAGGGGCGTGTCCCCTGCACCACACCTGCAGTGCATCACCTATTAGGCCTTCATAAGGACTGGGACTCCTTGCAGCCACTGTCGGGTTGCTGCTCCGTCTGCTCACAGCCATCGTCTAGTGTTTCTACTGTTTTTCGCCTTCGCTAATTATTATAGTTCCAAGATTCTCGATTTTCATCTACGTAAGTTTTGCTACGTCTCTTTTTGTTCCCACTTTTATGTGGCGTGTTTCATAGCTATAGTAAGTTGTTGCTTTCTTGTGTTTGCGGTTTGTAGCCTTCGGGTCTTTTTGTGTTGTGTTAATTTCCCTCCTTGCAATTTGCAAGCACTTTCTGTTAACCTTTTTCCTGGCTGTGTCCAGCGCTTTCTGTTCATATTCACGTGTTTTGGTGAATAAAACCTCTCGCTTACTCCTCTGTATTCTGTGATTCTGGGATCCACTTTCCGGTCGCACCGGAACCTTAACAAAAAATAACAAGAGCATAATTAAATTAGAACATACTACATGGGGCATAGAAAATCACAAGTGTATAGGAATTTTTAAAGTAACTAATTTTAAAGCCCCAGTGTGTAGCTCACGACCGCCATCTATCGGTCAAACAAGATAATGCAATGATTTTAAGCACACGAACTACGGCGTCCCAGAGAGACCCTACTTCAACAGCCTACCACCAATTTCACCGGAACAGAACGCAAACAACTTCTGGTATTCCCTCGAGTGATGACGTAAGTGAATTGCATTTGTTAGACATACTGTACAGATCCCTAATAATTGTGATTTAGTCATTTAATTTCAGAATTAATATTTTTGTCGGCATTGTTTGGAAATACTGTACGTCAGCTAATGATAATGGCTATCTATGTTCATATTTGTTAGTGTAACTAAACCATGCAACAGAGAACACACAGTTATGTTATACGTTTTATAGACATGTGGACCATCTCAAAGGGGGCGAGAGAGACGACGAGGAAGAGAACGCGGTGCCTCGTAACGTACAATTATGTCATCATGGAAAAATAATTCCATTCGAGCATGCATGTGAATGGCTCAAAACATACCTTTGCTTGGAATATGTGGTATTTAGATTACATAGTTTGCTGATATGTTTAGTATATCGTGCAAAAATAATGGTGTTAACTGAACGACACATCTGCAACTCAGACTCGTAACCCCCCCGTGTCTTGTTGCTACTAACCACTCAGAAAAGTGCTGCTTACAAAAACATTTGAAACCCTTTACTCAGATATCGATTTGTCACCATGTTGAACAATTTTACCTAATAAATATCACTAAGCAACTTAATTAGTTTTGATTGAAGATACAACAGCTTCCTTGTACTTCGATGTGCAGGAATTTACATGGCTTTCACAAATAGTCTTGCTCATGTAATAATGTACTTCATTGGCTCAGTGACTTTCAGTTCATTGTTTGGTACCTCATCTGACATACAATTGTTACCTTCTTGCAGAGACTCGTACAGGAAATGACCATGGAGGAACATGAAGATATCCAAGTCCAGCTGATAGACTGACACCAAGAAATACTTTTTGACACATCAGCACCACCATGATTTCCTGTACCTGGATCCCACATCAGCACCACCATGATTTCCTGTACCTGGATCCCACATCAGCACCACCATGATTTCCTGTACCTGGATCCCAGACTGCAGCACCTTGGTGGACTTGTAGCAAATAAGTGACACTTTCCCAGATCCTTGAGGACAATACAAAGGTTTTTTACCTGGCATATAATTAGTCCATGTCTGACACTTGTTGTTGTAGTTTGTATAACTTGTATATTGTTGTTGTGTGTTAATTTGTACATTTTGAATAACTAAAAAAATACTATTTCCTTTGGCGTCAACATGCAGTGTTCATTCGACACCTAACCTAACACTATTTTACATGACCAGAAATGTAAAACATCAAAAGCCTGGAGAATTATTATAAATGCTTGCAATGACAAGGAATTCTTCATTGGCCAATGAATGTAAGGTACAGTACATGAAAATGAATGAATAAAATAAAGTAAAATAAAAGTCTACATGAAATGAACATATTAACTAAAAAAAAAAAAAAATGCTGTTAGAATATAATGAGCTACATGAATTGCAGTTGTTCCAGAATTTTACCAATACGCTGTGCATTTCAAAATATGGAAAATAGACATACAGGTTTGGGCCAAAAGTAGTGTTACAGAGCAGGTATGTGTTGTACACAGCTAAAATATCTGATTAACTCAATACCATGATGGTTTTTTGTGTGTGTGTGTGTGTGTGTGTGTGTGTGTGTGCTGACATTGCCCCCCATTAACATTGCAACATTCCTCAAACTCTCCCGAACACAGTATGATCTGTAACACTACTTTTCGCCTACTCTATGATGTTATTGGGGCAAAATTAAGGAAGGCTTGTCCATTGATTGTGTGAACAGACTGCAGTAAAAATGAAGTCACTTCAATGTTTGCTGGTTTTATTAAGTTTGACATGCTCCTTGACTGCACAAGTACATGTTATGGAGTGAGGGCATGTTCCCACCAACGATGATATCATATTCTTCAAAGGCTTGCTGAGGAAAGTGAGGGAGGAGTCACTCCATGGCTTCAGACACCTGGTCAGCAGGTCCTGTGTAAAACAAGTGGTGCTTGTACATGTGACCATTCCGTATTGCTTCACACAAAAAGTTCATGTAGTGTGCAATGCCGTCCATATGTAAATGACATACCAAGACGTCGGCTGACTTCAGTTTGTTGCAGCTCAGATATGGTAGGTGGAGATACTGGTGGTACAACACCGAAGCCTTCTGGGGTCCTCCATTCAAGTGTCCTCATTCGGGGCATTCCAATATGGCTGCTGACTCTCCCCTTGATATTTTTTTTTCTTGCAGGTCGGTGATGTATTTAAACGGTGCATGAATGCTTGTATACATCAGAATATGGTTCTGGAACCCCTCAAGTTTGGCTGTTGATCTAGTGTGACACAAACAAAAACACAATTATAAAATAAAATAGAATAATTGATGATACTACTATATGTCACCAACTTTCCAACAAAGCCCCCAAAATAGAGGTAAGATCTTTAGTTTTTGGGCCCAAAACATTGTATTAGCTAGATAAAAGTAACTTGACTGCATACTGCATAGAATATGCAAAGGCTGCTTGCTTGTCGAATTTCCGTGGAAAACGTGGCAGCCTGTAAATTCTTGTGCACCCAATTACACAATGGACCAGTACACACTTGAGTGAGAGAGTTCAGACTCTAGCAGTGCTTACGGTACAGCCAGCATTTAAGTCCAGAAAGTTATTCCCTGCCGAAAATTAATTTCGAGAACCCTATTTTCACCAACCACAACGAAAATAATTTTCAACTCCTCCACTAATACAGTATGCTTTAGATTCTCTATTGAAGTTATGGGCAAATATACCTCCGAAATCACAGTTACATTACATTACACAATAACTTGCGCATTTACTCTAAATATAACGTGCCAGCGGGAATCTTTTTTTTTTTTCAAAGCAAGTAGCTACATAACGAAATCGTTCGAGTGGTGCGGAGTTGCTAATCAACAGATACAGTGATCGTAAAACAAAGGTACGAACATCGTATTAATTAGTACGGAGTATACTTTTTCTCTCGCTCTCAAAACGTAAACACAAATGTACTCTTACTTACCGGTCAAGTAGAAAGCAGTCGAAGGCACCGGCACGTCCCAAACCTAGTCTGTTCCTCATTTCTCTCCATCTGGCAAATGCGGCTACAATATAAACTCTTGTTTTGTCGCGCTGAAATAAAATAAATTCCCAAAGTAAGTGTGATGCTTGATAATGCTCTCTTCGGGGACCGGAAACTCTTCTTCTTCGTGGACATGCGGTCGCCATACAAACCGGAAGTGCGTTCCAAAAACGCGTTAAGAAATGGAGCGCTGAAATTTGTCTTTGACGGCACCCGTAGCAGAAAGATGGCGGCGAAACATGGCAGACACTAGCAGGCGAGGCGCGGACATGTAAGATAATTTGCGATTTCTAGACTAACCGTTATATTTTAAAAAAGTACGTTTATGCGATACAACATATCTTTTTACATACTACTAACACAAACAATTGTTTTTTTTTTCCGAATGACTTATTATTTCACCACTAGATGCCACTGTATAATACTGAGTGTACCTTTAACAATATTTCTAACAGCCATGGAAGTGTACAAATAGGCAAACCTTTTTACTGTCGTAAGAATAAGTTAATCATCAATGTAATGGAAAAACAATTAAAGACTATGACATCATGCTAGCAGCTATATATAGCCGAATGAGCTAGCAGCTAGTGTTAGTGACATTCTAACATTCTTCTTGTACCACTCCTTGTTGATGTACAACATGCTTTGTCAGAAAAGCAAAACACACATGCTGTCAGTACTTTGATGCAGGCTGAGTTGGGCTGCGCTACGGTTCATCCAAGTTTCTCCCCATCAACAACACCAAAAAAGGTGAATTTCAAGGCATTAATGTGTTGTACTATTAGTTTGGGGGTTAAGTCAGGTTACAATAAAATTTTGCTAGTGACTTTTAACAATGCACCCAAAGTATTTTCCAAATTATGCACTTTTAGTTTAATTTTACTTAAGGACAGAAGTTGACAGTACCTTTTACACAAGTACTTCCACTTAAGTTTGAGTACTTTTGCCACCTCTCAATTTCCCTCATCTTCAACAAAAGTGTACACGCACTCCTGCTCCATCATGCATGCTGTGCATACATTAGTGTGTGCACAATTTACCACTGCACTCTATCATGGCTGCAAATCAGCCTCTTGTCGGCATGAAGCTTGTGAGGGACAACAAAAGACTCCTTTGTTGCTAGTCTGTCCTATCTCCTTCTTTCTCTGAACACACACACACTTAGAAGTGATGGATAGCAGGTGTCCACCCCCTCCCCCCTCACCTTCTTCCCCTGCTGTCGCTCCCCCACCAGCAGCACCGGTGCCACTGATCTGCAGATTGCACAGCACTGATTAATTCCCGCATGGCAAGCGGTGTTTCATGTCACTTGGACACTACTGAAAGTATCTCCTTTCCCCCACGAGTACCCAGGGAAGTTAATGGTGGAGGGGTGGGAACAGAGTGGTCTTTGTAGACTGCTGAGAAGTTTAAAAATATGTTTTTTAATCCAGAAATAGAGGTGCAAAAACCACACTATAGTCAGATAATGTTGTCAAGTATCTTAATGACTAGAGCGCTATTTCTGAGTTCATGCATGGTGCAAGTTTGAAAGGTATCTTCTCAAACTCTGAGATGAACTCAATTTGGTTGAGATCATGGAAAATTTCTTTAATAATAATAATAACAACAATAATAATAATAAAACTATTGGGATATAGGTGTGAAAATGGAAGACAGTAATGGAGTTGGTACGCAAGTTTGATGGTGTTTAGGTCATGGGTTGGGCAGGTTCTCCCATGTCAAAGACCTTGATCGGGAAAGGGGCCTGTTACCACAGGTGGATGCTTTAAATCAAGAGTGCCCAAGTCCGGTCGTCAAAAGCCTTTATCCAGCTTATATTGGACGTTTCACTCTTCCAACACACCTGAATCAAAGGATCAGCTTTTTGCATTTTTGTGGAATATGAATTAAGCATGTAGAAAATTACCTATTTTTATCCATCTCAGGTGGCGGCCATTGTGGGCTCAGCTTGTGAAAGTCACATGACCAAACCCAGAAAACAGGTGAGCCGTGATTGGTCGCTACCTCATACTCATTGGAATGTAATTTTCAATTAACAGCAAGTGGCAGTACAAGACAAAATGGCCGCCCCCGGAGAACTATAAAAAAAAAAAAGGTGGATTTCGCTGCTTCATTCATATTCCACGAATTGAATATTGATCAGAATGCAGTGTTTAGACTAATGGGGAGGGTGAGGCTTAGAACATATTATTGTAAAGAAAATGTTTGTCTTCTGGTGACGTTACAGCTCTGTGTGAATGAGAAGTCTGTACAGACAACTTATCAAAACAACAAGGACACAAAAACTGCCCTTTTCCTTGATTATTCTCATATACTACTACTCATGTCTTTTGAGATCTAGCCAAGCCCCTGGATGTTTTTAATTCCATGTTACCAAATACTTTTGCCCTTGTAGTGTTTCATGGGACCTCAGCAGCAGGTATGGGAGTGGCGTGCTAGCTTTGGAGCACTGGAAGCCATAATGCTTCAATTGTCAAGGTAACAGTTAGGGTGGGGGAGGCCGCAAAGTCTGTACTGTATTTGTTTTTAGTTTCCCTCTGCAGATAAGATCATCTGCAGTTTAAAGGGCTGGGCACACACATACACACACAGTGTCTGCTGGGGATATACTGAGTGTACAAAGCAAACCAGACAACTCCCACAATGCCTCATAAATGTTAAATAGAGAAAGTACAAGGAGATCAAACAGACGTGCAATGCATTTCAAATAAGCAGCAAAATGCTATCCAAGACTTCACTGTTTTTAATATCACACACCAATCTGCATACAAATATGCCAGTTTGCAGCTGCAGGGGTAATTAAAATGGCCTATTTGACGGGATGCAAAAGTGTTCCTGCCTACCAGCCAAAACATATGTGTTCCAAATGGGTGTGAGCAACTGTTTGAAACTGTGTCAACACCCTAAGCTCCCACACCGAGACAAGTCAGGCAATGTTATCTTTGTCGTTCGCGCTGGCTAGAAGAGAGAAAATAAGAGGTCTAATTTCCCAAGCTAAGTTATACAGAAGCAAATAGATCCTCCTATAGTTTCCCCTGTGAGATACAGATAAGGTGTGGCGAAGTCATGTTAATAGCAAAGCAACATTCCCTCCAGCTTATCATTGCTCAATCAGCTCCAGCATGCTTCCAGAAATAGATGGGCTGAGAGGCGAATGAAAAGCCATTAAGTGCTTTTTGCTGAGGAGGGTAACATTACCATAAAGTCTTGTCCGCTGGCACACACCAGCAGCGCCATTGAGCTGCACCGTCTTTTTATGGGAGGCGAAGGGCAGGCTGGCAGCCTGGCGCAAGATGAGCATCAGTAGTGATGCCGGACTCACCTTCTCCTCATTGCTATTCTTGGTACAATGGATTTCTGTCATTGACATGCCAAAATGCATGGGGTTAAAAAAAGAAAAAAAAAAAAAAAAGTCATTTCCGGAGCGCCAGCTATGCAAATGTGAAATAAACACATCTAATTGTCTTTCAGCCTGTAGGCAAAGGGTCATCAGGGCCTTTGTGCACGCAATCAGTCAGGTTGAGTAACTCCTGACTGTTGTCTCAAATGATTTAAAGGTCCAAAAGAACTTTGTGAAGAAAAGTACATGTAGCGCCGCAGCAGCATTTCCACACAAGAGTTTAGCATAATTCATATGAAAGAATTCAATGAAGGCTCCCACAGAGAAGTTTCCTTGTGCTATTTACGACTGCTTTGGAAGTAATACTCCAGGATCTTAATCGTCTTCGAAATAATGGACACATATAACGCTTTATGACAAAATAAGCATTGTCTTTCAAGCATATTAGTCAAATGTGTTGAGGCGTGCCTTGAGAGCGCTTTTATAGCATCACATCGGTACTCATTCTTTTGGAGAATACTGCAGTCAGGAACTCAATACAGTTCTTGCCTTTTTATTCGATCTCCAACTAAAGTCTCCTGAGAATGCTGTGGAGGACATGACCTGCTTATTAAATGGAGAGTAATGTGTTTTTACTCCTCTTGTACTTATCTAAGGGCTTTTCAGGGAGCAGTCACAGTGAAGGAAAAATTTTTAACGGCGTTACATAACACCGCTCGACTGACGTACACGCTTGAGTCACTATCTTTGGGCAAAGGACACAGCCTCTGAAGTCAATAACTATAATCAGGTTACATTAGTATGATAGCGTACTATATCAATCATATAATTGACATATATTAGAGTTCACAAGACGAGTAAAGGCCTTGGCTCGAGAGATAACGTACAGTAAAAACGAGTGAAGCATTGAAGGCATTTTAAGGACGACCTTCCACTGAGACATTCACCCCGATGATGATAAACAAACACACTCCTACCACCACACTCTGTTGTGCACACAGTATCAGCGCAAAAACGCACACGGTGAACTTTACAGAGCACTATCAGCCACCCCTATCAGGGGACATGCAGACAGTCAAGTGACGATGAGGCGGCCCCCGGAGGGATCATGATACACCACAAGGGTTATTTTAGTCTCGGACATTTCGAGATATGCAGCAGCAGCAGCACAAACTCGATGCTGACGCTCGCAAAGGTTGCGGCTTTATTATTGAAATTGGCCACAGTGTTTCTTTGGATGCAAAAACAGTGACTTTCATTAACATGTCCTCAAACCTCTGTACCCTTTGGCGCCAGTTATCCATTTACAAGCTGCCCTGTTAGAAAACACTGGCTGAAGTGTAACGAGCTGCTTGTGAAGAACATTTTAATTCTGTTTTCCTACTTTGGCGTGATGCAGTTCATTAGTTAATATGTGACTGTGCTGTTGACCCGCAGGGGAGTAATTCCTCCTGGTCTGAGGCGCTGGCAGCGATTCAATTCAGGATCTACTTTTCTGGATGTAGGAACTTACCAAAGCTACTTTTTTGCCCACCAAAATGAAAACTAGAGGAACTCTCCCACAAGGCCATCCATCCATTTTCTATGGTGCTTATTGTCACTAGGGTCGCAGGAGAACATGCAGAGTCCACACAGGAAGGCCAGAGATCGAATTCAAACCGTCAACCTCAGTTATGCTAACACTACCCAACCGTGTCGCCCTGACTACGCCAAACAGTCCTTTTCTCGTATCAGCATTGAAATATGTTTACTTTGTGTGCATTGCAATAAAACATTGAATCATTTCCCTCACCAAAAATTGATGGGCTCTTCCTTAGCACAAGCTTCAATTAGGTTTAATATCAATAAACAAATATTATGAAATTTTTTATGTTGGTCTATACGGGTTTGTTTGTTATCCACGGTCGCACAAGGCCACAGTTGAGGTTATCACATGACACAACATGCCCAGAGACCATGTGCCCCGCGACATGACCCGAGGACAACTTGCATGTGCATTGATGCCTTGTGAGGTACTCATAAACAGATAAAGAAATGTTTGTATGTGACCATTTGTAAACTTCGCCTCTCACTAAAACTGCAATCATATTCATATTTCATGTCAAAGGGGAATTCAAACTACAATTGTTTACAATATGTTGTATTCTGATCATTATTGTGCTTGTGGAATATGAATTGAGCAGCAAAATCGACCTGTTTTTATCCATGTCAAGGGGCAGCCATTTTGCTGCTTGCTGTCGACTGAAAATGGCCTCACAGTTGCTCGGGTAACGACCAATCACGGCTCAACTTCAGAAAACAGATGATTGGTCGTTACCTGAGCAAGTTGACAGCAAGTGGTAAAATGGCCGCCCCGTGGTGGATAAAAATAAGTGGATTTTCAACACATCAATCAGAATACTGTGTTTTGGCCAGTGGGGCTTCATCAAACTATTATTGAAAAGAAAATGTTTGAGTTGACTTCCCCTTTAAGTGATGCCCAAAGGCTCCGAAATAAATACTGAACCGAAAATGTCACTTTGACATCCCCACAAAGACCCAAATGAACAAGCCATTATTTTCAAGCCTTTTAATACAAACTTAATAAACTATCAGTCCCTGTTAACATGTAAGACACTGACTCCGAATACTTTGTTATACCGTTTTGTTTTTATCAAGTATTGCACAATGTAGGTACAAAATTAATATACGATTACATTTTGTCCATAATATAGCAAAAATCTTTTTTTACTCTTAACAGAAAATACAACTCTATGTTTTTTTTTTTCCCAAAAGAAAAGCAAATATCCTTAAATCCCACCACTACGGAATATTCTGTACACAGTCTTTAGAATAGTCAATGTCTTTTTTTGAAAGATGGATTCATTTTTTATAATTTCAATAAAAAAGAAAACAAAGTTGCTGCAGCCATCACAGATCACTGGAGTAGTAAAAAGATATAAATGCAATACCGTGTCGTAGAAACAATAGATACTCTGATATTTTACAAACTCTGTACTAAATTAAATTATACAATTAGAAAAAAGAGCAGAAAATCCCACTTAGCTGTGCCAATGTCTTGAAAGATTGGCAACGTCCAGTTCTGTCAAAAATACTGAAAGAGGCCATGACTCGTGGTGGTGTTTTTTTTTTCTTTTTTTTCTCCATTTTTCAATTAAATATATCTTAAACATTAACATAAAAAAATATTTTGTGCTTGGTTGGCAAATGAAATAACAATAATGCAAGTAGAAGTTTGGATAACCAAGCTCGGACATCTCGTACAACAAGCGTCACCACTGAGGGTAAAAAAGAAACTCAAGGGGGCAAAGTAGTTCACCCTCGGGCTCGTATTCTTAAGACTTGTGACTGAGATCTTATAGCTGACGTCACTTTTCCTTTAACCTTGACATTCTGTTGTTTTTTTTTTCCTGTTTTTATTTTCTTTTTCCTTCTGAATGTGCATTTGAGTTTGAGACCTCCTTCTACCACCACCACTAGCGGTCACATTATCTGGTCGTTGCTGTGTGAAGTAATCGCTCGGTGTACTAGTTGGCCATGACTGGCTGGAATTGCTGGTTAGAATACTGCATGTTGCTCAAGCTGAAATTCAAGCCATCCATCAGGGACTTGTCGTTAAGGCCGCCGTAGGCCGCAAATACGTCGAAGGCGTTGCCGTATGGGAGCGGGCCCAGGCCCAGCGAGCTGTCCCCCGGGAAGAGGGCGCTCTGGGTGCTCAGACTGGGGAACACAAACTCCTTGGCGTTGGGGGACAGGGCCGAGGGCTTGGCCTGCTGCTGCGTTCCCAGGCCCAGCCCGTAGAGCGAGTGCATGGAGGTGGAGATGGCTTTCTGCTTCAGGAGCGTGTTCACATTCAGGCCCAGGTTGGTGGGGGAGGTGCGCGCTGCCTTGTTGGCGGCGTTGGTGCCGTTGCCGTTGTTGCCGCTGCGCCCGCCGCTCTTCATCTTGGTGGAGCCGAACTTGGTGGCGGCGAAGGTGGCGGTGGTGAAGGTTAAAGGCTGCGTGGAGCGGGGCATGAACGTGGGGCTGACCGCCGCCGAGTGGCCGAAAGGAGGCGAGGGCGAGCTGGAGCCCGGGGAGGCGCCGCCCATGGGCTCGTTGATGGGCATGAAGACCTGCGCGTCCGGGTTGAAACTGTTCTTGATCTCCTTGTCCAGATCCGGCCCGCCGCTGCTCGCCGTGCTCTCGTTGCTGTCGTCCACATACAGCACTTTGACGGGGCCCTTCTCCCCGATCTGGTAGGACACCTCGTAGGGGTCAATCCACACGCTCAGGTCCTGGGGAAGGTTGTTGCGGACGTCGTTGATGTCCAGTCCGCTCTCTTTGGCTGCCTTCTCCACCACGGGGTCCACCTTCTCCCCCACGTGGATGCACCTGAAGCCCGAGCCCTTGTACGGCTTGTCCGGGTACCAGTGCCCTTCGTATTTCTGCTTCAGCTGCCGCTCCAGCTCCTCGCCGAAGATGTTGACCCGCCGTCTGGGCAGCTTGTTGTACAGGTATGAGATGATGAAGTTGAGAGCTACTTGGATTTCAAGCTGCATAGCTGACTGCTGACGTTCACCAGGTGAGTGGAGATGGGGCGTGCCTGAGAATGGGTCGACTGGGTCCGCTTGGTTTAGCCGTGGTTGACAACACGGGTGCACTTCGGGGCAGAATGGCCTAAGGGACCGAAATGTGTACCGAGGGCAAAAGTGCGGTACTTGCAGAAGAGCTTCCTTTCCACACAGTGTGAAACTTTCTGGAAACAGAACACAGAGACAGACAACATTTTTAGAGACAGATTAAAGTTAAAAAAGTTTATCTGCTCAAAACCTTCCTCACCTGTGGAAAACTATTCATTAGTCCTAAAAACAACAGGTTACGATATGTGCATGCATTTGATATTTTTAATATACAAAACTCATTCTTGGTCTCTTTATAAACATCTAAAGATCTTTCTACATTAGACTACTACTAAACAGGAATCCAGTTACATAACCTAGCCTCAATAAAAAGCAGATAGCATTGGTTGAAAACAGAAAACAGAGTCAATAATGTGCATTGAATAAATTTGAGCATCAAGTGACTGTGCTGCTGCATGAAACACCCGAAACAATAGTTAGGCTACACCCATTTATCTTAACAGCAAAAAGCCAATGCTCTCATTTAACAAATTGTGCCTTCAATATAAACGTAAAGGTACATGAATTGGTTTTAATCGACATAAATAGGCTTGGGTAATAAAGGCACATTGACCTTTTTGTTCCTCTACCCAAATTGATCTACTTAAAAGGGGGAGGGGGGCGGGGGACGATGTCATGTAAGCAACCCCATCTGTGGTAAATGTACAACAAAGTATTGCGAAATAACACATTTAACCTTATCAGCTTGGCAAAGTTAGAGCAATAAGCTTACAATAGTAGAGAGCTGCTGGCAAAAACAGAGATAATTTACGAGCTGACACCGGGGAGGAAAAGAGAGAAAATAGACCCGACTACAATGTCAATTCACCAACGCGTCATTAGAAAGCTATCATAAAGAAAGATATCAATTTGGAGAAGAAAACGGGAGCCGCACCATCGAACCCCACGCCCATACACAAGAGCCTTAACTTTCGCAGACTGACGCAGCAAATCGGCTTAGTAAGAGTTAACAGAGCTTTCCGTACGTCAAGCCAAAATAAAGCCACAAGAGCTCACGTATCACATTTCCAAAAAGGATGAAAATACTCACTTTTTAGGGGCAGGAAAAATAAGAATTCTCAGTAGTTGCCAAGTACTATTAGTGCAAATAGTGACAAAAAAGTATGAATATTTTTTTCACGTTTAATATATTAAGAATTTAAAAAAGGTATTCCAGTAGATGAAAAACGTCTGAGGATTGCCGATTGCTTGAGTTTCTGGGTTTGAAGGTGATTTCGAGTGTTTTTCAGCAGGCTAAAGCGGAGTAGCTCCCTCCTTCTCGGGAGTTCTGCGACTTCGACTCCTCCTGGCCGAGGACCGCCCTTATTTATAGATTTCCTCCGCCATGGGCACGTGGTAGGCGGTGATGCGGTTACAGAGGTCAAAACAATATGGGTGGTTTCGATTGGATGGAAATGCAAGCCCCGCCTTTAGAGTAGCGCCCGTCTCGTGTGCTCATTGGTCGTTGCGAGCTATCACTCGTGAGACATATGATTCCCCGAAATGGGAGGGACGCATGTGACGAACGTTTACGTCAAAGATAATACAATACAGCCAGTGCTGACAGCAAATGGTTGAAATACTGAAGCGATAGAGACAAAGGCGTTACTTACCACTACCACCACAATATAGAGTATATTACATTATGAGAACACAAACATTGAGGGAAAAAAAGGGAGCGCTTACTTCCGCAAAATCTTTTATTTTTCTTCTCTTTTTTTTTTATCTTTAAAGGGACAGTACCCTCTTTCCTCTCCATGTGACTGTGCCACAGTTGCTTGTGAAGGGATTGTGCTTGAGAGGAGATTCCCTGCCCGCTGAACAATCGGCTCAAAGCGAGCAGCAGCAGTGTGGGTGGGTGGTGTCGAACGCTATGTGGGAAACACAGCCGTGATTGGTGCAAAACGGGGCAGGATCCCTATGGTGAGTGGCGAGCCCGTATCCAAGGTGCTGATGTAGCCTGCTGACGTCACGCCTGGGCTCCACGCACGTCTCTGCTGCCAAATTTAAAGAGCTCGAACACACGCAGGGCAGCCCCCCCTATACACTATATATGTGACGTGAAGTCATCACTTCACAATGTCACTAAGGTTACTCTGTTTAAGTGAAGCAACAATTCAATTTCCATATGACAAGATGTGAACCTTATTTTGTTTGTGTTTTATCGCACTGGAATTGTGTTATTGTCTTGTACTGTGGTTTTATGTGCTCTTTAGTATCTTTTCGATTAAGGTTTTTCAAAATGTTGAATATGAAATTGGCAACACACAAGTTAAGAGTTGTGATCTTCACCACTTAAGTAGATTAAATGCATCATTCCTAGTTACTATGAAAGAAAAGATAAGCATCTGTGATTTCCAAATTGCTCATATTACATATTTGGATACAAAACGGGGGTCAAATACATTTTGAGCCTCCTCACAGCAAATTCAAAGTATGACATTAAAAATGAGGCAGCATGGTGCATGAGTGGATAGCATGTCTGTTCCTCAGGTCCGAGTTTCTGGATTTAAATCCGATCCTATCATGTTGCATGGTTGTTTGTCTATATGCAACTTGCTAATGATTAGAAAAAGTGCTAAAGCAAATGGATAGTGTTATTGTTGTGTGCCATTAATCACCTTGAAGTGCAGTATAGAGTATGTCAACATGGGTGTCCAGTCAATAGTGATCTTGTTTCCACTCACCGTAAAGGATCCTACTTTTGTAGACTTGAACCTTGAACCCGAACTCAGGGCTGGATTAATGTACAGACGTGCACGGGCTGAAGCCTGGGGCCCAGTCACGCTGCGGGGCCTCCAAGTGGCCAGTGAAAACAACATGTGTACTGTACTGTATATTGGTTGGGGAAAATAGACCTATAAAGCTGATTGGATACAGTTGGAAAGTTAATGTTGTCAATTAAATTCATTATGGTGGCAATTTTGAGGTGGCCGCCTACATACAGTAATTCCTAGTGGTCTTGACTGTTATTACTAGTCCAGAACAATAATCAGACTGTTCTTACGGGACTGAAAATGATCTTTTCCACAGAATTGTATGGTCGGCACAACAGTAACTTAAATGTAAACCATGTTTTCAACAAGCTCCCTTTGTATCTATTTATTAATCATTCATATTCCTAATTCAGAACAGCCTGTTGTGTCTGCTTGCCGATGGACAAGGTGGACTTTCAGACATTCTTCAAGCACTTAGTTGTGCCGAGCACAGTCATGTGCTAGTTGTAAAGCTGCAAATACATTTGAAAAGTCTCCAATGGAAAGCACAGCGGGACTCAGCGATGACAGATCAGGCAATAGCTTGGTTACCGAGATTAGTAGCTTCGGCGAAGCCTCATGCATTCAAATTAGAGTGGAAGTTGGTAGCACTCGTGCGGCACTGCGGCTTGTTTTGACTGTAAACAGCCAAACTAATATATGGAGTGTCCTCTAGCGCCAAAGTCATTGTCACTTTACATTCTGTGCGGCATTCTTGTGCATGCCTGTGGTATTTACAGTTATAAGAGACAGACATCACCTGACAGAGAAAGGTCAGCAACCATAACGAGGCATGCTAAGACTGCTATATTGTCTTAGGGCGTAATCCCTAAACGTATCCCCTAGTCCAGTGCCATTTCTGTCACTTATGCTTACCAAGGGGTGAAAAGAGCCTCACAATGCTTTCTTTAAAAATAGATTTGGTCATAATGATTACTGGCCCCGCTAAAGAGAGAAAAAAAACATGATGACGTTAAAGAGAATGTTACATAAGCAGGACGTTAGCGCTGAACAAACGCGCCTCCACTTATAGGCGGAGAAAACTGTGAGCTGCCAAGAAGAAAATGAATGCGAGCTGATTGACAGTGTGTTTTTCAAACACTATTTAAAGACTTGTTTGTCTGCAGGGCGTTATCAAGCAAACAGACGAGGAGCAGCTGACACACATGCAGATTCTCACACACTGCCCTTGCTGCCGCTTGCAATGTTTGCCTCCACTCCTCCCTTCCCTCCAATCGCTTCTTTTGCGCCGCCTCGCCCTCCCTCTCTCAGCTCAGACGGAGAGCCTCTGACGTCACGCCGTGTTATTACTTAACACAAGTCAGCACAGCGCCCCGGGCACCGCGTAACACACAGATGCTTGGCTTCCCCTTTGAAGACTAAATGAGGTATCGAGGCCGGAATGAGGAAAGGGAGAGGGAATGCTGTTTGTATATGACAGCCGCTGTGACGCAAACACGAAGGCATTGACACTAAGTGAGAAACATATATATAGTGCTACTAATATTAAACATGGTGGCAGGAATGTGTTTCTATTTGTCAACAACCGGTGGACAAGCCAAACGGAATGAAAATAAAAGTATAGTCATACTGTATAAGCACTTAAAATATCTTTGCATCATAGGACAGCTTTTCCCAAACCTTTATTGCTCCAAATCACATGTTTTACATGGGCAAATTATATTACCTCAAATAATGAAAACATCACATTTCTCCAATAAACAGGCAACATTACAGCGAAGAGTCATTTATGCACTCGGCTGCAGAACGAACTGGGATTGGCTCCAGCACCAGTGGTGTAGTTCAAGGTATATGCGGGTATTAGGGGTGTTAAAAAAAATCGATTCGGCGATATATCGCGATACTACATCGCGCGATTCTCGAATCGATTCAAAAAGGGCAGAATCGATTTTTTTTTTTTTTTTTTTTTTTTTTAGGATTCACACCTTGAGCATGGAAGAATGTTATATGAACGGAACATTAAGCCTTAATATTTTATTTTAATGCTGTTCAAACATGAAACAGATTACAACCTCTATAAGACTGAAATTTCAGATAAATAAATAATACATTTTCATATAAATCTTACACTCTACAAGCTTACTGATTAGTATAAATTTGAATGAAAAAAAATCGCAACAATCGACTTATAAATTCGTATCGGGATTAATCGGTATCGAATCGTGACCATTCGTATCGGGATTAATCGGTATCGAATCGAATCGTGACCTGTGAATCGTGATACGAATCGAATCGTCAGGTACTAGGCAATTCACACCCCACATTCTTTTTCAGTCAGCATTGAGTATACCCAATTCTAAATCCAACCTGATGCACAGTGTTCAGCCATGGCCTATCCTCCTCTGCCTCTAATTGGCTGGTATCCCCTGCCTACACTGATTAGATTGGCTAACCTTTGGCATGAGGACTGATGGGCCAATCAGAGGCAGAGTAGGGCGGGTTATGCCCGGAAAAAGAATCCTTCAAATGCTCCCCCGAGCCACTATTGGTGACCCAGAAATTTGGCTCAGGTGAACTGATTTGCCCTCATACACTGGATACTTGATCGTGACGTCGGTCCGATTCCGATACGTACTAACTATATGCTCTAGTTAAGTTTTATAGTAGCTATAGGCTGGTACCTGATTTTCAAGTACTGGTACCGGTAAATTAAAAACACAAGAATGGGAACAAATATTTTAAGATTCAGCACAAAACAACACTGAGGTCTAACCAGACTGTTTTTCACGATTTTTGTTCATTGTTCACTTAATATTGTAATTTGTTTTATTACATACTACCCCTAGCAAAAGGTATGGAATGACCAGTCTTGGACGAGCACTCACTCAGACGTTTTATTCTGTAGATCAAACTCAGATAAAAAGCATGAAACAGTCATAAGGTCATTCCAATGTGCAACATCTTGGCTTTCAGAAACACTAAAAGAAATAAAGAAAAAACATTGTACTGGTCAGTAAATGTTACTTTTATAGATCAAGTGCAGGGAAACAAATATGGAATCACTCCATTTCGAGCAGAAAATAAGGACACACCCGGTCAATTTCCTTCCTTAATTGGGCACCTGCCTCAAATGACATCTGCTTGTTAGTCAGCAGTTAAAAACAGTGCAGTTATCACACTTTGGAGGGCTGCTGGACCAAGTGGATTGGCAAGAATCATGGCTCCAACAATGGAAATGTCCCCTGAGACCAAAGACAGGATTATCAAACTTCTTGAAGAAGGAAACTACACATATGGTTGCCAAAGATGTGGGCTGTCCACAGTCAGCTGTATCGAAGATCGGGACCAAGTACAAACAGCATGGGAAGGTTGTTCAAGTCAAGCGTACTGGTAGACCAAGGAAGACATCTAAGCGTCAAGACAAACAACTAAAGGCCATATGTCTCGAAAACAGAAGATGCACAACAAGACAAATGAAGAAGAAATGGGAGGAAGCTGGAGTCAATGTATGTGACAGAACTCTGAAAAATCGCTTCAAGGAAATGGAATTTACATACAGGAAAGCTAGAACAAAAACCATCATTGAAACTTAAGCAAAACAGAACAAGACTGCAGTAGGCTAAGGAGAGCCAATCATGGACTGTGGATGAAGGTTATCTTCAGTGATGAGTCACAAATCTGCATTGGACAATGTGATAACGCTGGAACTTTTGTTTGGTGCCGTTCCAGTGAGATTTATAAAGAGCACTGCCTTAAGAAAACATCAAAATTCCCACAGTCCTTGATGATATGAGGCTGCATGTCAGGCAAAGGCGCTGGGGAGATGGCTGAGGTTAAATCTTCAATAATTGCACAAGTTTACATTGACATTTTGGACAGCTCTCTTATCCCTTCAATTGAAAAAATGTTTGGGGATGATGACATCATTTTCCAAGATGCCACAGAGCAAAAACTGTGAAAGCATTCCTTGGAGAAAGACACATCCAGTCAATGTTATGGCCTGTAAATAGCCCAGATCTCAACCCAATTGAAAACCTGTGGTGGAAATTGAAAAAAAAAAAATGGTCCGACCTGCAAAGATGATCTGACAACTGCAATCAAAGAGAGTTGATGAAGAATACTGTTTGTCACTCATCAAGTCCATTCCTTCAGAGACTGCAAGCTGTAATAAAAGCCACAGGTGGTGCAACTAAAAACTAGTCATGTGTTTTGATTGCTTTTTTCTTTTTCTGTTTTTCATGATTCCATATTTGTTTCCTCAGAATGGAGTGATTCCATATTTATTTTACTACGCTTGCTCTACAAAAATAACATTTACTGACCAGCACAATGTTTTTTCTTCATTTCTTTTAGTGTTTCTGAAAGCCAAGATGTTGCATTACGATTGTTTCATGTTTTTTTTATCTGAGTTTGGTCTACAGAATAAAACGTCTGAGTGAGTGCTCGTCCAAGACTGGTGATTCCATACTTTTTGCTAGGGCTTGTATACTTTATGTCTGCCTCATGTCTGTTACATTATTTCAGGCTGCTTGTGTTACCAAACTGCTCTCAATAAGTCATGATCATTTTATTGTTGTGAGCAAGTACAAATGGCAGATTTTTAATTCTTACAAGCCACTGTTTCTAAAAGAGGACATTTTTCCTGGACTACTTAAAAAAACAAAAGTGAAAATTGAGAGTATACCCTCTTTTCCAGGGACCACTACACCACTGCCTGCAACCCTTGTGAGGAATAAACGGTTAAGAAAATGGATGGAGGGATTTTAGTTCCCAATAAATTCCTGTAAAATAGAATACAAAAACAGTTGTAAGCTATATTACATTGAATATAAAAAAGTAAATATATTAGGTAACTAATTTCTATACAGTAAATACTTGTTAAAAAAAAAGAGATAAAAATAGATTTTTTTAAAAGCAATTAAATGAGATTTTACAAGAATTAGCTGGCAACTTTTTTGCCAGTTATTTCTTGTAAATTCTACAGTCAATTTGTGACAGTGTACTTAAAATAATCACTTAAAAAACAAAACAAAACAAAAAACAGACTGTGGAGCATTTTCCTGTAAAAGTACAATGGAGATGTGTTCCAGGTTCTACACAAACAAACCCACATGACTGAGCAGGATAGGCCAAGTGGGCTGCATGCTGACACCCTTCAGCACTGTATGTTCCCATTAGTGGCCTCGTCACATGTGCGCTTCAATCTACACTTGACTTGATCGTATTGCTCCCCTATTAGTCCCAGTCAAACCCACTACGCTGTGTGACTATGATTTTTCAAAGGCCAAAGAGGCACAGAGGTTGTCAATTGCAGAGGCATGCATGTGCACGCAAACACGCACGCAAATACACACAAACCTTCTCCACCACTGGCCTCTTTCCACATAAACTGTCTCCAGTGACAAAGCGCTTTCTTCTTGTGCCTCAAGGACATAGAGAATCAATTTGGTAATGAGACGTAGATGGTCTGCGGAAAGACGAGAGAAGTATATTTGATGATCTGTGCATGACAATGACTGGCCTCATCACAATGCTGAACGCCCTTTGTCATCACACCATAAAAACGGCAAGCCACGTCACACATGGTTTAAATACAAGCGTAATTAGTCCCACAAGTGGGAAATGTTTATTTCTACTCGGGATGAGTCTTGAAATCTCAAATTTGCGATCTAAATAGGAAACAGGCCCAAGGCTTTGCTGGAGCACACTATCTCATCAATTATTCTCTGCAGTTTACTTCAGCTCAGGCAACACGGGGTGGCAAATAGTGTTGATCTTTGCAAAACAAAAAGTATTGCTGCTTTAAATCAATGCATTTAAAATATCAATATTAAAAATCAACAACAGCAGCACACAGATAAGGATTGAGGACATTATGAGAGGAGACTGGCAAGAGACTCGCATTGAAGGGAAACTCACTTAAACGGCTGTGCCTGTTTCCTTATTTCTTTCTTTTCGGGTTGTTTGTTTTTACTCTGTGATATGGATCCCACTGGGTCTGAAATAAAGAATGAAGTCATTGTTTGGGGTACTTACATTAAATTGTAACTGTCCTCGTCTCAACACGTGCATGCTTTTATGATTGCAACAATAAAATGTTACTCTAGCCATCCATTTTCTTAACTGCTTGCTCCTCACAAGGGTCGCGGGGGGTGCTGGAGCCTATCCCAGCTGGCTTTGGGCAGTAGGTGGGGGACACCCTGGACTGGTTGCCAACCAATTGCAGGGCACACAGAGACGAACAACCACTCACACTCACGAAAAACACCTAGGGACAATTCAGAGCGCCCAATTAACCTGCCATGCATGTCTTTGGAATGTGGGAGGAGACCGGAGTACCCGGAGAAGACCCACGCGGGCACGGGGAGAACATGCAAACTCCACCCAGGAAGGTCCGAGCCTGGACCTGATCTTGCGTCCTTTATTCTTGTATTTATTCTAAATACAGTTAGAATATTCTTGTACATTTATGACTTACTTTCTTGAAAAGTATCACAATCATGATGGTTTTAAAACAACTTTTTGTATGATTGACTTCATTTGAAAAAATACTGCATAACTTAATTGTCTTAAGAGATGAAGAATTCTTGTAAAATCATGGCTTTCTTCTTGTTATGTAATGGCTTTTATGCTTTAAAAATACAAACATTTTCTTCTAATATTGGCGAATTTTTTCTCTTTACAATGCAAAATCATAACATTATTATGGCGGTATTTGTATTTTCCATTAATTTTTTAAGGGTGGCCCTAAGACATCTTGGTAGAAACTAGTACCTAACTATATAACTTAACCCATTGAACACCTTTTAATAACTATATCTTGCACGTTCTCCTCATGCCTGCGTGGGTCTTCTCCGGGTACTCCGGTCTCCTCCCACATTCCAAAGACATACATGGCAGGTTAATTGGGTGCTCTGAATTGTTCCTAGGTGTGCTTGTGACTGTGAGTTGTTGTTCGTCTCTACGTGTCCTGCAATTGGCTGGCAACCAGTTCCGGGTGTACCCCGCCTACTGCCCGAAGCTGGCTGGGATAGGCTCCAGCACCCCTCACAACCCTTGTGAGGAATAAGCGGTTAAAAAAATGGATGGATGAACCAGAATTCAGAACAGTCAACTATTTGAGAATGGTCAGCCAAGTGGACCAGATGGACAAAAGGATGTGGCAAATGTGGCGTGAGGGAATCTACACCTGCACATCCCAACCGGTGCGCAAGTTCACACCTGTATGCGGAACTGACTGTTTGTCGTTGCATCAAAGACGCCAGAGGTGTCTGGGAAGCAATAGTGTGTTCATTGAAAGGGAGTAAAGGTGTAAGAACAGAAATGACGTGTAAAAAGGGGAAGCACAGCGGGTATGAAGGACAGCTGTGTGTAAATGAAGAGGGGAAAACAGAGTAAGGACACGTTTACCCTGTGGATGAGAGTTGACCTCTATAGGCTTGAAAAGACAGGGTTGGGGGGGGGTAACTAAGAATTTTGTTCATCAGTAGTGAGCAAATTGTGCTTTATTGAGATGGCCACAGAGAGATGGTAAGTGATGTCCCCCAATATAGAAAAATAAATAACTGAGCACAAGAAATGGGTGAATCTCACATGTGTACAGTGAATTCTATACAGTATATATTACAGAACATCTAACTTTCATTTCATGAACTAAAACCAAAACTTCATTATTGATATTACTCGAGTTCAATTCCACCAAAACAAGCGCAGTTAACTACTGTTACTGCATATCAAAATGCTGGTATTATAAGCAGTGGCACTGGCTAGTCCTTATTATGACTGAGATAACAGCTCACAAGGTTGTGAAATTATCCTGAAAATAGCTTGAAGTTCACAGAGAGAAAAAAAATCAAAAATAGCTGAGCCAGCAACATGGAGAGCACTTAGTGACATCAGTAGAAACGTGTTTTAGGTGTTTTAGTAGGGCTGGCTACAAAGTTTGACCCGCTCATCATAATTCAGATTAGAAGTGAGCCAGAGGAGACACAATTAAGATTCACAGAGAGAAATGAAAAGCAAACAGCAGCCGAATCGGCCGGATAACAAATGAGAGGACAGATAGATGGAGACAGCAGAGGAGGAGGATGGAGGAAAGAAACAGAACAAAAATAACCTGCTGTGTTGAACAGAAGGTAGCAGCACATTTCTATGTCAGTGCCTGTGGACGAAAGATGGCGAGAATTGGCTTTTCCAAACACAGATATGCGCACATTCAGGCATCTCTATACACCTCCTGATATGTAATTGCAGCCAGCATGTGTACTGGGCGCCTAATTTAAAACGGAATGAAACACCATTCAGTAGATAATCTCGCCCTTATCCAAATGAAACTCCTGCTCTCTAAACAACAAATGAAATATCTTCTTTTAAATGTTGTGGTTTTGCCTACACCTTCTGATTGTCGTAGGAAACCAGCTGCATCTCACCCTTAAAGGGATAGTTCGGATTTTTTGACATGAATCTCTATTTCATCCTCGCCTCCATTGTGTGCAATCATCACTGACTTACGCCTGACAGCGTTCTGTGACACGAGTTCTGGTCCGGTGTTGAACGAGAGGAAAAAAGTCCAGCAAGTTGACTGGGGTCACCTAAATAAAGCGTTTTTCTTCTAAAAACAATTTGTGTTCAAAAGAGTGATACATTTCCATACAAAACTCCCTTCAGAAAAAAGTTTGACGCCATTACAGTTGGGTACTATTTTTCTGTTTGTTCGTATCACTGCGCGGCTCCCCGCATGCAGCTGACAGACGCGCACTAATCTACAAGTTGTTTGTCTTTTCAAAGGCGGAAGGCTGTCTGCAGCGCGACTATCAGCTGTCTACAGGACGGCACGCAGTGATACGAACAAACAGAAAAGTAGTGCCTGGCGGTAATGGCGTCTGACTTTTTTCAGAAAGGAGTTTAGTGATGCAAATGTATCACTCTTTTGAACACAAATTGTTTTTAGAAGAAAAACGCTTTTATTTCCGTGACCCCAGCCAGCTTGCTGGACTATTTTCCTCTCGTCCAACACCGGACCAGAACTCGTGTCACAGAACGCTGTCAGGGGTAAGTCAGTGCTGATCGCACACACTGGAGGTGAGGATCAAATTGAGATTCATGTCAAAAAATCCGAACTATCCCTTTAACTTTGATCACTTATACATTGCATATACAATATGCTTGTGCGCATGGCGGTAAACATATTAATTACTGGCTGAAAGACAGAATACATGAAGGATGAAGGATTGATTGAATGATAAATGAAAGGAAGGAGTAGAAGAATTGATAGACTGATATGTGATTGGATGAAAGCAAGAATACGAAGGATGATGGATGGATGAATGAGTGAGTGGACCAGTCAATGCCTGTCTGACAGCTCAATCTGGAAGGGTGGATGGATGAAAGGAAGGAATTGTAGAGGATACATGGATGGATGTTGCCCGAAGGAAGGGCGGAAGCAACAAATGAAGGAAGGGCTGCTTGTGGTTTGCCTGAAGGAAGAAACAATGAATGAAGGCAATAAAGAAACAATAAATAATGGATTTTGTGAAGAAATGACAAATAGAAGGAATGGATGATGTCTGAAGGTTATAAACCATGATGAGAAGGAAGGAAAGATGATGGATTGCAGAAGAGACGAGGATGCATGGATCAATGGAAGAAACATGGATGCATATTGAGTGGGCGTGTGTGGATGGCAAGCTGCATAACATCCATGCTATAAACAACACCATATAAATTAGCATCCAGTGAATAGAAGGACATGGAAAGACTGCAGGGTCATAAAACATTTACATGAATGCACACGTCCAACCAACATGTCCGCTCATCAACAAGCTGCTCACACAGATAAGGTCTGTTCCGCTGGTTCATATTCCACGTCCACATCATCAGCACAGTGACTGAAAACTTCCTCTGTTCCTCCTGCACATGACCTGCATCGGAATC
This sequence comes from Festucalex cinctus, assembly GCF_051991245.1. Lineage (NCBI taxonomy): Eukaryota > Metazoa > Chordata > Actinopteri > Syngnathiformes > Syngnathidae > Festucalex > Festucalex cinctus. The sequence goes on from NC_135411.1 coordinate 52,339,992, forward strand.
ACGTAGCCTTACACAGAGATAAGAATATGAAAACAGCTGACCTTTGCCTGGCCTGCACTGATTCTCATTTACTGAAATATGAGACGTCCTGACAAAAGAACCAAAAGCAACTAAGAGTAACAGTTTACGTATTTTAAGAGAAGACAACATCAGTAGATGTTAAAAGTCAGCTTGTGAACTATAACTCCAGTAAAAGTCTGAAAGTATCTAACATTTACTGTACTAATCAAGTAGGAAGGTAATTGTTGAAAACATATACAAAAACTGCCAACTACTGAATTGTGGCGATATAGCGTCAATATGTTCTTCACCATTTGTTTCCTCCTGACTTGTTGGCAATTGGCTAAAACTAAAACGTCCGGCATCAGCTGTCCCTCCCTCACCACATAAGAAATGGAGCTGACCACTAACATAGTTGGACGGCCGGTTGGCAGTCACACTATGTCCTCACCAACGAGTCCAAGTTGGCTCATGTGCTTATTTTATGATTATAGTTCACGGTTGTAGGAGCCAATTGTGTATTAGTTAATTTGTAGTGTGTTTTACATATTGTATATTGTCGCCTGAGTCATATTTACAACATTGCATATTGGATAATTTAGTTAAAATTAAGGGTGAATATTATTTCATGCATATATTGTTTTATTAAATAGTAAAAATCAAGACGTGGTCCTGTCGTTTGCGTTCAAGACAAATCGTTATTCTGGCTTCAAGGGTGTTCGTTTTGTGGAATAACACCTACAACGGTAATTCATTTTTGAAGGTGAACCCCTTAATGTGACTTTACATTCTATAAGCTACCATCATTTTCATCATACACGTACACTGTTATCTACTGTATAGATGTAGTAAGTCATTAACAGTACAGCACCTAATTTCCATGACCTCCCCTTTGGAGTAAAAGTTTTTTTGGTTTCTTTTTTTTGTTTGTTTGTTTTAGATAACCAAGCCAAATTAAATACATATGCAAGAAAATGAACATGAAAGTACTTGTACTCTATTACACTTACAAATTCTTGAGAACATATTTTTTTCCACATAACATCCACATGAATATACTGTTCCAATGTTCAGTGACCCTGTTGGAGTATGTGTAACTCATTCCAGCAGTGACAAAATCCAATGTTTGTGCAATGAATCATATCTACTTTATGAATTGTATCAGGGTCAGTTTTTGGAATATATATATATATATATATATATATATATATATATATATATATATATATATATATATATATATATATATATATATATATATATATATATAAAACATTTAAATTATTCATAGATGTTTTTCCTGGAGAGATTGTGCAAGGACGGCAATCCTAAGTGAGATGCACTTCCATATCTCATAGTATACAAATCTTTACACAAGGCTTTATCAGAACTACTAACATTTCGCCCCACAGTGCATCTCCCCGAATCAGACACCATGTACCACCTTCACAGTCCATAAACCGGCCCGCTCTGATGTCGGGCTTCCAGACATCATGTCTCAGTACAGTTGGTGTGAATATTAGTGTTTGTGTGTTGCACCGCTCCGCAGACCTCCTGCTGCCTTATCGGCGAGTCATGGGCAAACATAGTAACACACGCTCATACACGCACACCCCCACACACATACTGGTAACAGCTAACTGCTCCATACCTGTTTTGGAAACAGATATGGTATCATGGAGGACTTGATGCATAGCTAAAATGAGTTCAGCACAGCACATTATCCTTCTCTTTATTTAGAGTCTGCCCTGCAGAGCGTGCGAGGTGAGCCAATATCACATTGCCGTGGTCAACTGGTCACGTTTGACAATCAGGCTCCAAGATTGGGATAGACAGCAGCTTGCTTCGCTGTTCTTGTAAGTGACGTGATCATATTGTTTTGCAGGTGTTATTATCTTTAAACCAGAGAATGCAATTACTGGAGAAATTGCTGAATTAAAAATTGTGGAATGATTTTTATATTTTATATTAAATGATGTGGAATGATATACACTACAATGACCTGGAATGAGTTGAGCTTGTTGAAACTGGAATGGTTTGAATTGATCAAACACTGTGGAAACTCGAGGTGAATTTGTAGAAATTTTGAGTTTGGGCCTTTGAAAATTATTTGGAAATAATGGAAATGGAAATAATAATAAGTGGGAAGTGGAATGTTTGTCTCAGTCAATAAATGCAGAGTAGGAGGGAATAATGTACAATGTGTCATAATACGGAAATCTTATGGGTAAAAAAATAGGAATTGTTGGAATGTGAACATTTTTGGCATAGCAGATCACTTCCTGATTATTTTGGGGCACTTTTGAGTCACTTCCTGTTCAACATCGGACACTTCCTGTTGATTTTGGGGCACTCCTGGGTCACTTGCTGTTGATTTTAGGGCTCTTCTAGGATATGTCTTGTTGGTTTTGGAACACTTTAGGTTCACTTTGTGATCAATTTGGAGCACTTCCTGTTGATTTTGTCGCTGAAAGTCACTGAAAAATTAGGAATATTACTGTGAAATGGTCTGAGGACTCGGGTTCGAATCCAGGCTCGGACCTTCCTGGGTGGAGTTTGCATGTTCTACCCGTGCCTGCGTGGGTCTTCTCCGGGTACTCCGGTCTCCTCCCACATTCCAAAGACATGCATGGCAGGTTGATTGGTCACTCCAAATTGTCCCTTAGGCGTGATTGTGAGTGTGGATGGTTGTTCGTCTCTGTGTGCCCTGCGATTGGCTGGCAACCAGTTCAGCGTGTACCTCACCTACTGCTCGAAGCCGGTTGAGATAGGCTCCAGCACCCCCCGCTGTCCCTCACCCATCGCGCATGCGCTAAAAAAAAAAGAAAAAAAAAGAAAAGAAATTCAACAAAGGATTCTCCTATAGCAAAAGAAAGAAAGAAAGAAAGAAAGAAAGAAAGAAAGAAAGAAAGAAAGAAAGAAAGAAAGAAAGAAAGAAAGAAAGAAAGAAAGAATAGGGCCCATGAAGTACAAATCTATTCAAAATTCTGCTCACTGGAATTGTTTTTCTCTTCAAAACAACTCCTGTGGGCTCAAATTTAATGTGTTTGGCACAAATGAATATCACTTGCTGGATACTAGTTATGAATGTAATGTGCTGCTCATCCATCTTAACTGTTAAATTCTTGTTTTTTTTGTTGTTGTTTTTTTTTGTGGGGGGGGGGGGGGGGGCTGTATGTTTGGTGGGTCGGGGGATGTCCCTGTTTCAAGGAGGACCACAAATAGACAGTTTCAATGCGGTTTTCATTAAAAGTTTTTTTCAGTTTTTTTTTTCAGTGGCTTACTTCCTTTAATAGGAACATCCATATTTGACTGATTAAAGATTGCAGTTGCCATTTTGAAGGTTCTGCCTGCATTTTTCATCAGTTTCAGGTGACAAGGAATGAATACCACCCATCCATCATCCGACTATCTTGTCCTCATTAGGTTCATGGGTGAGCTGAAGCCAGACTTTCGGTAAGAAGCGGTGTACACCTGGCCTGGTTGCAATAATTTATTGACACTCACATTCACACCTTTGGAGTCTTCAATGAGCCTAACATTTGTATTTGGAATGAAAGACAACTGTGGGACAGATGTGATGTTTTGACTGTGCTGCCACACATTTATACATTTCATTAAAACTAAAATGTGAAAATAAATTCCTGTATTCCTTCCTCCATGGTATCATGCGTGCTTACTTGTCCCATTTAAAAAATAAATAAATAAATAAATAAATATATATATATATATATATATATATATATATATATATATATATATATATATATATATATATATATATATATATATATATTAGGGGTGTTTAAAAAAAATCGATTCGGCGATATATCGCGATACTACATCGCGCGATTCTCCAATCGATTCAATAAAAAAAAATCGATTTTTTTTTTTTTTTTTAAGAGCTCAGAATTGTTCATTCGGTAGTCTTACCGATTCAACGTCTTATCATCATTGCCTTTTTTTTTTTTTGTGTGTGTGTGTGTGAATCGATTTTTAAACTTCCATTTTTAATGGAAAAATATTCAACAAAACGTCTGACTTCGGGTTAGGATTCACACCTTGAGCATGGAAGAATGTTATATGAACGGAACATTAAGCCTTAATATTTTATTTTAATGCTGTTCAAACATGAAACAGATTACAACCTCTATAAGACTGAAATTTCAGATAAATAAATAATACATTTTCATATAAATCTTACACTCTACAAGCTTACTGATTAGTATTTTCTAAATTTGAATGAAAAAAAATCGCAACAATCGAGTTATAAATTCGTATCGGGATTAATCGGTATCGAATCGAATCGTGACCTGTGAATCGTGATACGAATCGAATCGTGATACGAATCGAATCGTCAGGTACTAGGCAATTCACACCCCTAATATATATATATATATATATATATATATATATATATATATATATATATATATATATATAAACAAAGTTGCATTGAAATCACTTTTATAATTATTTATTTGATGGAGATCACTGAAACATGGTCTTACGGCTGTTATTGATGTCCATGCAAACTTAGCAAATAACTGCAGGCCGAAAACAGATCAAGCCTCTCACGCAACTCATGAAATCATCATCAGTCTCACTTTGTTGACTTCACTTTAATACTTCAAGTGTCTCCCAAACCGAAGCAATCCTCTTTTCCTCAACACGCTGTTTCATCTTTTGAAGAGGAAGCACCCAGCTGCTGCTCTCTCTTCACACTCACGTATTTGAAGCCGGTGTCAACATTTCACTTCAAGACACCTTGAAAAGCGCTGCTAACCTCGCCCACCTAATGTTCTTTGATTCTAAGTGAAACGTAAACGACATCCCCCAAATATCTACAGTGCCACTGGGACAGCCGAGTCCCGTCTATTCTACCCTGACCTTTGACTCACTGCACTTATCTACTCTCACATACACAAATCATCATTTGACATAATGGTGTCAGGGATTGTATATTTGGACCGGTGATGATTGGCGCAGGGAGGTCTATAAGAGTGTGACAGGATCTTGAAGAATTCAGAGAAATTGAAGGAGAGTCTCACGGACACACACACACCTATTTGAAGGGTAATAAACAGTGGATGTTTGGAAAAATTGACACACTCTCACCACCGATAATGGAGAGCATCATATTCCGTTCGTTGGGGTTGTTGACAGGGTGCTGACGATCATTACAGCACGCCTAAATATATTATGCTAAAAAAAAATGTACAAAGTGGTGGTTGCAGACCAATGATATAATATCCGGTTCATGATAACTGCTGCTGCCAGTAATTAATGAGAACCAGCACATTGAGCAATAAACTCACAGCATATGTAAGTTGGCTGGAGCCCACCTGAATGCTTATGGAGGAGTGTAGGCACAGGTTAGCTGAGGATAGGAAAAGAAGGGGAAAGTGTCGCCAAAACCTGGAATATATATATATATATATATATATATATATATATATATATATATATATATATATATATATATATATATATATATATATATATATATATAATAATTGCATGTTGTAATATTTTTGTCCCGGACTAACCTTTCTTCACTGCAATTGGCTGGCAACCCGCCTACTGCCCAAAGCCAGCTGGGATAGGCTCCAGCACCCCCACCCCCCACCCACCCACGCGACCCTTGTGAGGAGCAAGCGGTTACGAAAATGGATGGATGTATAACCTTTCTTCAAATAGACTGAGGCCTAGAAATGACCTAAAATTCCTATCATGGTATAAACTGAATCCCTTCACAGTAATGACACCTGTCGTGATGAAGTCGTTTCCTGTTAAAAGAGGCAGAAAGAATCAGATTTATTCATGTCTTTTTTTCTATGGGTTAGGATTAGGGTTACCTCATCCTAGCTGATGTTACTGATTCATTGATGATGCATCGAACGTAATGTTGATCCGCTGCTTTCTCGGGAGCAAGCTGGTTTTCGATGCGGGAAATCAACCGTAGATCAAGTTACTCTCCTGACAGCTTCGCGGCCAAGAAAAAGGCAGGTGAGGTGTTGTGTTTGTTGATCGAGCAGCAGCTTATGATACTGTATGACATTGTGGCCTTACCTGCAAGCTCTCACACCTGCTGTCTGACAGGCACATGGTCTCCTTGATCATGGAGCTTGTTGGAAACCGTAGTTTCACCCCTGAGAACTGGCGTCCCACAGGGATCAGTCCTGGCACCTCTCTTATTTAACACTTTTATACATAACTTTCCAGCATATGCTGATGATTTGGCAATTGTGCACTCAGCAAAAGACTGGAAGTAACTAGAGGGGTGCCTTACCTCCAGAATTGGAAGCTGAAGCTCAGTGTAATCAAAGCGACGACAGCTGCCTTCCACCTTTATAACAAGGAGGCAAAACGTGAGCTCAAAATAACTGGTGATGGACGCTCTCGTGCTTTCATTTCTCTCACCAGCACCTCGCCACCAAGCATGTGTCTTCCCACGTCCGCCTGGGTCAAGCTGGCGTTGGGCTTTTTCCTGTCAACCATGCACGGATGCGGAACGGCTCCCACTGCAACCTGTGAGTGTGGTGCAGAGGAGCAATCTGCAGATTATGTGATAAGATCTTGCCCCATGTACCGTCATCCAGATGGGGTTCATGGTCTGACAGCTATTGATGAGAATCTGGTCAATTGGCTAAATAATAAATGACCATCAATATGAGTCTTGGTGTACATCTGAAAAATACACTCCAAATGAAGAAGATTCATTTCCAGTTTTGGGGTGTGTGTGTGTGCATACTGTGCTGTTTGCTGTACTATTATGCTCCTACTTATTGACCTGCTAATTTTCTGTTCATAGCTAGTTAGTCATCACTTTAATGTGGTTCAATCCAGACTTCTGTGAACAGTGAACTGCAAACCGAAGAAAGCACTTTTTTTTTTATGGTGTTTGGCGACACAACATTAGCTTAGTGATTAGCATTTGCTTCGTCTGTTCTCGTTTGCTGTGTTACATACTTCGCTACTCCTCATCTGCCTTTAATGATAGTGTTACTTATTCAAAGTGTAGCTTATTTAGCACAATGTAAATATGTTAAAAAGGTCTAAATCGTAAAAATGTATATACAGGAATTTCATCATAGAGCAACAAACACTCTTAATTATAAGAACCTATTTCTATTTATGACATTTGCATCCTGGTAATTAAATTCCATGAAATATATTTTCTTTTGCGTGGGTTTCTCTCTTTAACCTAATAAGTCCATCCAAATGAGCGAGGTGCCTGGAACACACATTTCACAAGCACTCTCTGATATTTGACGTAACTGCGACGCCCACCACAGACATCCGAGTGATGAACAAGAAAAGGGTGCTACGACTGACAACAGCCTCCCTCGCTGCTACATCCACATATCTGTCACACTGCAATTGTTGTTTGCCTTCACATTCACAAAAGCTAAAGTTCCAGTGAGTACACAGGCCTACAGTTCACACGTCATGGTCACCATGGGAACAACAAAAATAAAGTTGAGGACGATGAGCAAACAAGTAGAGATTTTTATTTATATATATATATATATATATATATATATATATATATATATATATATATATATATATATATATATATATATATATAAATCCGGTTTGGTCACTTCTCAATGGAAAACTATACTTTGAAATGTCAGTTAATGTTATGCTAAAAAAAATCTAAATCATCCAGTTAATCAGTGATATTGAACTAGTGCGACGTCACACTATTTATGTAATTGACGCAGCCAGCTATCGTCCTCCGCACCAGCGCTCGAAATACACGCCATGTTGTGAAATGAACTGCACAGCTAGGCAAACGTTTCCTAAAGTGAAGCACAGCTGTTTGCTGTGTTGTAAAAGAACATCAAGCACACAGAGTCGATCATGGTGATTGATGAGGAGGATGGTGGTGACCACTGCATTAAAATCTATGAGTGATGGGTGTGTATGTGGTGGGGTTATAAATAAAATAGCATTGCAAAAAGCAAAGGACCAGCATTACAGGAAACTTCATCCATAAATGCTTCACACTCACAGCAACCTTGTAGTATGGATTGATTGCTCTAGGATTGATGTTGATAACTGGTGAGCTTTACTTAAATCCACTCAACCCCTCCGGGAGACACTCCTTACCCTTCTTTCCCAGATCCGCACAAGGTTCCTTGAATTGTACTTTGCTCTGAGTCCAACAGATGAAGGCCAAACTTCGTCTCAAATTGCAAATATATGACCACGAGAGAAACCCTGCACAGTAGCCAACATCCCCAATCCAAATCTGATGAACATAGATGGAAGGTTACATCTAAAATATGATTCTTTTTTTGTGTTTAGATCTCAACTCCAATCATTTTTTTTTTTTTTATAAAAAGGTTACATAACTATCTCTATAGAATTACAAGGGTTGATGGAATGGATAAATTCAAATCTCACTTATGACTGTCAACCAGAGGTCCAAAAGTGCTTGCTCATCATATCACATGCCCATGTGGACCTGCTGGCATTGATCAACCTCTCTCTCACACACACACGTTGGCTTATTACATAAGGGCAAAGGTTTATTTTTAAATAAGACACGCCCCGCTCCACCCCAAGCCTTTCACTCGATGAACTGGATCCATAATGTGTGAGAATGACAACATCTGGATGACGGCGAGTTCACCATTGGTGCCAGGAAAAAGTCAGAAATATGTTCCACGAGTATCTTCTACTTGCAGGGACACCTTGACGCATTGTCATGAGAGCTTTAGCAATTCAACCTTTCCCAAGTACTTTGTAGATTGTGATAAGTGATTACTCTATAACATATTGCGTATATTGTCTATGTATGTTTTTTGTTTTGTTTGCTCATTCAGCCGGACCTGAAGCCCAACTATTGATTTTTAAAAAATAATTGATTAATGGTTTAGACATGTTTAATTGAACATTGAGGATTTCAGCCTCTCAACAGCAAATATTCTCATATTTCTGTAGTCTTACATTTAGAGCAGACCGATTATATTCATGTTTTTTTCAAAACAAGACATTTGAAAACCTCCGCTTTTACGTTGGAAAACAGTGATCAATATTTTTTTTTCCAATTTCCTGATATGTTACAGACCAAACAAGGAACTGAATCATAAATGTTTGTGCATGTTGTCGACTGTCAATTTGACATACAGTAGTGTCTTGTTTTCGAATAAAGGGATGGGATCTGATTCATCAATTAATCAACACAATAACGACAGAAATTCTGAAATGATCCCACCCCCATTCCAATAGAACAAACCCAGGTCACTATTTGCATTGCCGAAAATCAGACAAATTCACTAAAGCAACATCAGCAACGTAAGGAGTTCACATCCTCATTTTTTTTTTTTTTGTTTCCTTTGTTGTTATGCAAAGCCAAGCGCTACTGGTCATTGAGAGTGCAGGTCACAGTGACTGCACAAATGTGTTATGTCACTGCGACAAACACTAACCGGGTTACCAATATTTTTGCCACAACACTCTGTAACTCGACGAACAGGCCAGGAGAAAAGCAAACTGGTGAAAGTTATTGAGCTGGAAAAGGGCTCAAGCAACAGCAATCGATAATTGTTAGTGGTGCGGTGTAATTTACTTTCAAGTCATTGGAATTTTGTTGAGCAACAGCAAAATAGTCATGTCATTCATCTGCATTAAAACATCAAGTAAACTGGTGTGGCAGTAGCTTATTTGGAACAAGGGCAGCTTGTTGACAGCAGCAATATTCCTCTTATTAGAATCTATGCAATACAATCTACTTTAAATAAGTGTTGTTTTCGGCCTGAAGAGGAATTAGAGACAAGCAACGCATGAGGGAGCCGATATGAACAATCACAGGGGCAGAAAATTGAGGTGATGCACAGCCAAGGGTCATGTGAACACAATCCAGTAATTAAAAACTTTTGGATTACAACTACAGTATGTATGAACTCTTCAACCTAATTGCTTTTTCTGTCTCGATGTTTTGTGCTCAGGTATAACAAACGGCTTAAAAAATCGATTCGGTCAAGATACAATGAAGATGAAAGAAAAAGTGAAGAAAATAGTTTTTGTGTCCATGCTGTGTCGTTCTGACCTTCCACCCCTCCAATGTGGTTCAGTCCCACCCCTTTGTCGAATGGCAGCCTGAATGCCAGGCCTGCCCCTCCCGCCCCTTACTGCACCGCTCAATAGCCTCCTTGTTCCCAGCTAGTGTCCTAGAAGTGAGGCTTTTCGGAGACGGCATTTTCAAAAGTGCTCCTTTGTGCATAAGCATGCCGAGATGCGTGTGGAAGGCAACACATCCGGAACTGAAAACAGAGCCAAAAGCCTATGGAGGAGGAGAGGTCACTGGATGATAGAAGGCATGTGAACATCAAGCATTCATACAAACATGGAAAAGCACTAGCAGCAGCAAAGATAGGACGAGGAACACGAGAGGGGGAGCCAGTGGAAAAATCATTAGGTGAGCTCAGAGGGTTGTTTCAGACCAGATTGTTACTGGCAAAGAAGACAGGGGATACAGTTCAAAGACAAATGGAGGTCTGAACAATACTCTTGAGGGTTATGCCAACAATTTTGGGGAAGCCAGCAACTGCACAATGGCCATGTTTTGTTATTTTGTTTGATTTAACTCACCTGCAGTGTGAAAAAGTGCTCTGGGAGAGGCCAAAAAACAAATATTGTCACAGCTAACATGACCCAGAAGCAAGAAAGTGCAGCGTTGAAAAGAATTTTGCCCTTGTTGAGATGGCATGACTCCTTCTTGCGATTGACTCTAAGTCAGCCCTTAGAACAGGGGTGTCAAACATATGACCCACGGGCCAGATCAGGCCCGCAAAGGGGTTTAATCCGGCCCGCGAGATGCTCTCGTAAAGTAAAAACATGGGTAATCCTCAGATGAGCAATGCAACTTGTACACGGAATTGACCTGGAGGTCATTATTGTACACACAACCTTAAGTTACGGTTTGTTGGAAAAAGAAATGTAGAATAAAAATATAGACCAACATAAATCAAACATAAACGTGCTGAATGTGACAAACATTCAGCTATTGCTAACACAAACACATATGACATGGAATAACAGCCTATTCCTTGGTTAACAGCACCACACAATGTATTCTGGGAACAATATATATGCAAAAACACACCCGGAAGTCATACGGGCAAAGTGTTGCCGCGTTCCATTTGCATTCATGTTATTTTTTAAAACAATATATTTACAGTCGAGCCCCGCAATTTAGGGCTGGCCTGCAAATAGCGAAGATGCGTGTTTAACTGACGGCAATTGATTTGAAGTTAGGCTATATACCATGATTTTAACGTTCCGGCCCACTTGGTTACATATTTTCTTCCATGTGGCCCCTCAGCTAATATTAGTTTGACACCCAACATTCAGCTCCAAAATGTTACTGCTGATTAGATGATGTGTTGCGATAATTTTTGTTTCTGGCATTCCAAAAATGTTTACTCAAGGAGAAAAGATCTGTTCTCCCCGCTGCAACTCACTTTGCTTGCAGCTGCCTTCACACTGCGGATGCTAAATTCATCGACTACATATATTACTACTGGAATACGCAAAATTAACTGGCCGGCAATTTTGCACCTTTGGCAGACGCAATGCTGGGTGCACCCAGTTAGTAGCTCAGTTTCCATGTCTGCTTGTGTAGGCAATGCCGTTTAAAACATTGAGTAAATCAGGCCCTAAGCCCAGAAATAGCTTTTTTTTTTTTTTTTTTTTTTTTAATTAAAAAAGAAAAAGAAAAAAAAAACACACGCATCACAATAAATGTATGCCATTATCAGTAATTTAGTGGAAAAAGTTTTGGGAATGCCAATTTCGGTTCCAGGACAAATACTGTTAGTGTGTCCATAAAGGCATGTCTGGATGAGGTTAGTGTGGAACACCCCTGAAGAAAGAAAACCAAAGAAATCATGTTTGCTCGTGCCCTCTCATGTGAGAACATTACTGATCTTGTTCACGAATGCTCTGGATGAACTATATTTTTTTTCTCCCTTTTTTTCTTTTCTCTCCAGTACTTGTAGCATTCAACATTATAAAATACTTGAGCTCATGTGGGATCCAAACAAAATGATGTACACCCTGCAGATAAGCATGTCTAATAAAGTGAGTGTCACAGCATTATTTGTATTAAATTATATGCGCTGCCAGACTGGATGACCAGTTCAGAGAATGCCTCAAACTGCAACATGAGGAGCTCGGTAATGACATTGCACCCTCAAGGACGATGTACGGCTGCAGGAAAGTGGCTCACTTCCAACTTGTCTCACACACAAAAAAGAATAGATACAATCAATAGAAAACTGAGCTTTACTGCTAAAAATATGTGAGGAGAGGCAGCAGCTGAGAGGTGACTTATGAGGGCTGGAAATGGGGAAGAAAGGGGGTCAACGATAACGGTAGCGATTACTGAACTGACAGCACAATCTCGCATTTCCAATGGACCGCAGATGATTTTACATCTCAGTACACACAGGCAACACATGGGAGCATTGATGCACCGCTGAAATATGAAACTCGAATATCCTTGTGGCAGTGTCAGATAAACTGTTAGCCTCACTACTGGTTTACAGTGTCATTGAATCACTGACTATTTCTGGAGAAAACAGACACACATGCAGTGTAGATATGGATCTGAGTCAAACGGTAGACTAAGGTGAAAAGACCAGTTATGTTTTCAAGAAACATGCTAAAAGTCTATCTATCTATCTATCTTGACCTCCTAGCTTTAGCTAGCTAGCTACAGATAGCATGTTGTTGTCCATGTAAACAACTGCTAGCTAGGTAGCTAGCTACCTACCTAGCTTGGTAGCTAGCTACCTACCTAGTTTGTTATTGTTTGGGTGGCCAATATTCCATCAGGTCAAAAATGAGGACATATTTTTTTTAAATTAATACATCAGACTTGCGATGTATTTTCATCAATAAAATTTTGTGTGCTTTATAGATCATGTTTTTGTAAATAAATTGTAAAAAAATATCAAAAATTCTAAATTATTTTTGACAATTTATTTAGTTTACACGATCAGGCTACCTTAAAACACTAAGCAGTGACATGCTTCTGTAACAGTGCAAGGCGCCACAAAACATAATTTTTTTGAAAGAGAAATAAGGGAAAAAAATGTCTTCAAGTGTGTCAACATTTGCTGCCTTCTTCTTGCTTTTATGCTTCTCCATCTCCTTGTGACGTTTTATGTCTGCTTTGCCCTGACTGTTCACGTCCACATCACACCGGCAAAGCGTGCAGAAACCGTGAAACGAGTTTCGACTGCTTTTGGACAGGAAATTGTGCTCTTTTGTCCATTCAATATTAGAAGATGTCCGGCGTTTTGGAATTTTTGCTCGCGCTGACTTGTTGTTGTTGCTTTTTGCTTGCTACTGCTGCTGTCAAAGAAGGCGACGAGGAAATTATGTAGTCAGATAGCCACACGTGGAGCTTTGTTTACATTTATTGAACCAATAATACACGAAATTTTTAACCGAAGCCACTCTTGGCCAATCATCGACCAGTTGTGACATACCTGGGGTGGGGCTGAGGTTGGGTCACATGAACTCAAACACGGCTCATTTTCTTTAAAAAGGAGGACAAACCAGTGTCCTGCCTAGGGTTGCGCAAGATGTAGGACACATCACTGAAAATTAGGACTGTCCTGCCTAAATCAGGACGCCTGGCCACCCTAGTTGTTGTCCGTGTTGCCAACATAATCATATAGTCCTCACTTTCAGTCTTCGTTGAGTCACATAAAGAATTAAAAGTGTGGTCTGAGGTGTTTTTTATTTATTTATTTATTTATTTATTTATTTATTTATTTAAGTTTTAAAAAATCCCAAATATCACTTGGCCATTTATAATCAATGTAGTGTGAACTTCAGAGCAGCCATCATTGTTGTCCCTTCATAGTATTCCCACATAGTGCTGCATAAGTGGATGGGGACTAAAGTAGAAAGGGAGATGGTGTGAAAACAACCAAAGGATGGAAGAGTTGGAAAAGTGTTGAGTCATGACTGCCCTCCAGGAATTCTGAACACATAATCGATATACCCGAGCTAGGCTTCAGGCAGCAAATTACAACCAGGACCAGAGTCTGCTGTAGAAGTGTTCTAAATAACCACGCACATCATGCAGGTTGATAGTAGAGTAGAGAATGGAAAGTGTTTATTGTTGCATTCACATTATTTTTGGCGCATTTTTCCCCTGCCAAGCTAATATTTGTTAAATGCATGAAAAACGATTTACAAAATATGAAAGACTGTGTAAATTACATGGAGGCAACACAACATGAATAGAAATCATGCTTGCATGCAAAATTATTGTTTCCTTGTGCGAGGATTTAGGCTTTCACAATCTTTGAGACATTCCTTCTGTTCGTGAATCGCTGCTTTCCATGGTTCCAATTTGACACAAAGGCAATATGTAATGGCTCACAATGAAAATGTGTGAAGTCTGTGTTGTAAATTGGACACTTCTGTCCAACAAATTGACTTTTTTTTTTTTTTTTTTTTTACCTTTTACTTAAGCAGTCAAATCAGTAGGCCTACTGGTACGTACTTTTAGCAAAGCCTTTTTTTTCCTTTCGTACACAACTATTAGTAATTTTGTCACCGCTAGCTGTAATATCGGGATTGTTTGACTTATTTGAGCACTCATGCACGGGCGGGTTCACTTCCTTGACTGAAGAATTGGGCTTGACCACAGTACACTTGTTTGTGCACAACCCTGTATGTGTCATAATGTTACTATAGTACTATATCTGCTTTCTGCCAATATAAGATATTAATATTAAAAGCATAGCATGTAGTAGAACAACTCAAAACAATGCACAAAGTCAAAACACATGATACACTTACTAATGTACCATACAAGCGCATCTGGGCACGCAATGTAAACACGGCTAACGCTAACCACCAACTAAACTCTCAAAAAGTAGATGTTTGTACATTTTGCTGATCTAAATTAAGATTGTTGGCCATTCGTGTTTGCAGTATGAAACTGTTACAAACGTGTAGGCCTGTGTCACATAGTGCACTTTTCACTCACTTCCTCCAGTCATGTTGCAGCTCCCTTCGTTTCTGACCCATAATGTCAAACTGTATGCGGGCTGGCTTGAGGACAACATGAAGTGCCAGCTCGAGTGTTTACGATGCAAATAACAGGCCTGTGTGCATGCTGCTCCTCAGGGCTTCAGAGGCGGACTGTGAGCGCACGAGAGTACAACGTGGGAAAGCTAATATGCCACAGAGTGGAACAGTCTGAAATGAAATGAAATGAAATGAGAGTTAAGAAAGCAGCCGAGGCACATCAAGTAAGGACATTGAGTCATCTATTGAATTAACATAGGCAAAAATAAGGACACGTTTGTGTCTGAGTTGAGCCACCCTGCACCCCACATCCTGTCTACTGAAATATTCCGTGTGTGTGTGAAAGGTGCCAATATGTTGTGTTTGGATAAGAAGTCAAACCGGCTTCTGCATTCACACTGTAGAGAATTCCTATTACTGTAGAGCTGGATTATAGATAGCTTCCTCACATTTTGATTAGGAGCCCAGTGCTGGCAACTTGAGGAGGTAAAGCAAATGTTTGGCAAAGAATCACTTTGGAGACTTTTGGACTTTATAATTAATTCCTAACTCTGCTGCTGCTGAAAACTCACAGCCCTGAGGGGTTCATCTGCATCTGCCTATCTCCTCGTTTTCCTGCCTACGTGTGCTGTCTGTGCCGAATTATAAGTGCTCCAACAGGTTTTTCTTCTCATAGAAATGTGCGTATTTGATTGATTAAATATTGCAGTTGTCATTTTGAGGGTTCTGGCTGTATTTCTCTCAATTTAGGGTGATTCGTTCCAACTAACTAACTAACTAACCCTACCTTCTTAAATATTATCCATCCATCCATTTTATTGTGCTTATCCTCATTAGGGTTAAGTGCAAGCTGGAGCCTATCTCAGCTGCCTTTGGGCGAGATGCTGGACTGGTTGCCAGTTGCAGGGTATTTCAAACTCCCCCCCATAAGTCAGGGAGTTTCAACAGTTCGAAAAGGTTTTCAGCTAAGAAATAGGCCTACTGTACATCAATTGAATATAATTCTCACAGACAGTAGTAGCTCCTGTGAAAAGTAGTTTAAGCATTTATTTGACTAGTCCTCACAAGTAAGACTGTTCGGCACACTAGAAGAACGACTAGAGCACACATAGAACAAATACATGTTACGAGTGACGCCAAACTGTGTACTAGTTGACAAATGCATGTTACCTGTTCAAGTGACATCATAAAGCTATAATAGTTCATGTCGTGCTTCAATAGTAGGACTAGTAGTGCACACGTCAGTAGTGGAAGGCAATCGTAGAGAAGTTGCGAATAATGCTACGTTCAGGCCAACAGTGGGGGATGCGTTTCTGGGGGCGCAATTGCATTGTAGTCAATGGATTTTATGCAGGGGGGCGCGATGGCGTTGCGGGCGGTGCGTTTGGGACGTTTCCGGTGCGCATTTCGCTACTTCGCCCATTTCGTCGGCGTTGGCTAAACTGAACTTTTGGTGCCATTGCGTCAGCGACAGTCAATCGGTGTCGAGATAGTTCACGTCACCAAATACGTCACACGGCAGACAAAACACAGGATGTGGTTGTGTGCAGAAAGTGTAGCATAGCAATGGAGGATAGCTTGATCGTCGCAGTTTGCGGGCACCCGGAGCTGTACGACTCGGCGACCGGTTGCTTGGAGGAAGAAGCGTGGAGGTCGGCTTATCTGGTGAGTTTGTTTGTTTGTCGAAGTGTGAAGTAAGCTAGCAATGCTACAATAAAGTTAGCACCACCTACCGAAGCGGAAATCCCTCTTCTTCCTCCGATGCGGAGCGAAGCGAAACAAATCCATTGAGAACCCTGTGAACAAACACGCGAGAGACTAGCGTAGTGTCACGATATTTTCGGTTCGCTCTGAACGTAGCACAAGGCATCGCTGAATTGTCGTAACTAATGAGGACAAAGAACGTACTAACACATGGAAATATAATAGTAGTAAGTTGGGTTCTGAGGTCTGCAGACTTGGGTCAATTACTGTAGTGGAGTCCCGAGTTCAAAGCAAACATGATGAAGCAGCATTTAGCTGTTATGCTGCACCCAAATGGAAAAAGCTGACAGCAGTAAAGAGTAAAGTTAGCCCTAAGTGTGAGTGCATTTAAGTCCAGATTAAAAACTGTTACTTTTTTTTTTTTCATGCTTATGAGTGAGCTCTTAAAGCATTTTAAAAATGTATACTGTACATATATTTTTTTCTTGTACTGTACATTCTTTTAGTAATTTTAGCATCTTTCATCTCTCTTTGTTTTTAAAGTCTAGTTATTATATTTTTAAATGCTTTTAAATGTACTTTTAAGCACATTGAGTTACCTTTTGTATGAAAGTTACTATATAAATAAAGCTACCTAGCAGCAGTATTAGTGTTGTAGATTTGTTTTAACTAATTGTATTTATGAAAAACGTGATTGCAGTGGTGCTTTTATTTCCTTCTTGTTTATGCATAAGACCTATAATTGTGATTATTTTAACTTTTATAGTTGCCTGAACAGACAGAAGGTAAAACAAAATATGTCATATGTATCTTGTGTAGATCGCAATTTCCTCCTTGCGCGCGTGTGCTCAGCAGTTGCTGTTATTGCCTGAACTATTAACATCCACGTTTACTTAATGAATGATTTACAGTGTGAGCATGAGAGAGGTGTCAACACCCATAGCAGATGTTCTGGGAAATGACGATGTGTGTTCAACATCCCAGTAATATTTTCAAGGACAAAGTGTTCACTCTGCATTACAAGCCCTTTTAATGTGAGAATCTATTAAAAAGTGACATGTAGTATGCGAAACCCCCCAGCAGAGCCTGCCAAAAAGGGCAGCGTGTCGCTGTAACTCGAGAAAAGAGGACGTGAAGGGTGAGCTGGTGTGAGGGCGAACAGAGTGCTGGTTGTTTCTTGGTTTCTGATCTTCATTTGCGTGTTTGCCTGCAGTCAAATATACACACTGACAGAACCCATGCCCCTAAAAAAGGGTGCATGGTATTAATGTTTTGGTCACCATGCTGGTTTGCCTGCCAAATTTCTATAAATAAGTAAACTGTCTAGCCTCAGTGCTTACACAAACATCCTGTTTTTACCTTTTTTTAGGGACAATTGCTCAATCCAGTCACGGGACATTTTAATAGGTTCAGCTGCACATCCAACAAGATACAATAAAAAGTGTAATCAGGAGTGGATATGATATTTCAGTGTTGTAGCAAACGCTGCAACAAGCCCAGCACTGAGATCTACTGGAAGAGATGCCGCAATTAACAGCAAGAAGATGCTTTAATTTCTTTTTTGTAATACAGCACCACAGTTTTAATAGTCTTTGTTCACAGAGCAGAATGTATGCCACTGCGTATTGTTGTATGCTCTCTTTGTATGTGTTGCTGCTCTGTGTGTGCCAACATAGCATTTTATTGTAAGGTTTGTAATTATCATGCTAATTTCCATTAACGAGTCTGTAGCGTTACGCAAGCTAACTTTCTTTCGATGAAATTTTGTTTTGGTTTAACAGAATTTGCTGTAATATATAATGTTTAATTGTATTTTGTTTTATGTGCCAGTATTACAGTTAACTTCCTTGACAGAGATAAAGTGGAAACAAGATCTAATGAATACTGAATTCATACTTTAAAGTTTAGCTAGTTTAAAAAAAAATGTTTTTTTCATATGGTCTCTCATATCACATAAAACAGGGTATCACTGTATACCTCTTGAAACACCAGACAGTGTCAAGCAAAACTTAGCATTATTAGGTGTTTTGATACCAAATGTGTACCTCATGACCAGAGGGCGCATTAATCTCAACGTGTCAACATAGCTACTGCAATCCGACTGAAACCATTCACAGTGTGTGTATGATGACCAGTGGAATGTGGTGAGAGGGTGTCACCCTTCAATAAGTGACTAAAGTCTTTGGTCCAGGCTGTTCTCTGTTAGCCCACCTGTGTACAGCATACTGTAACTGTTTGTGGAGGAACCACTCAAGGTCTGTTGCCGGGTAGAAGTAATCTCCACCCCACATTGTGATTGGCTGAAGCCCCTTGAAGGCTTTGTGGAGCCATCTGTCACAAATAGGCTTGAAGAACAGGCAGGCAAAAAGGCTAACTGACCAGATGTGTGTGATTTGTTGGTGGCGAAAACAATAGAACAGGAGTTGTCATACAAGTTTTGTGGAAGTTTTCAAAGTCATAGTAGTTTTTCTCTCTGTGCTCGCTCCATCTTTGTAAAAGTTGGCTGATCCATTAAAGACTTTTCCCTGAGGACAGACACTTGTTCTCAACAGTAAGGATGGCTAGACGGATTATGTGATCCAATAAAAAAAGCACCTGGAAATTGCAATTCCCTCAGAAATTGAATATGCTGAGCGATGCTGGAGCCAAACAGAAGAACTAATGCATGGGTGCTGGCGGGGGGCACATGGGGGTGCTTTAGTTACCTATGGAATATCAATAGCAACTTGTTACAACCCCAAGAAATGTGATTTATTCATTATTTGTATCTTCTATTCTTATTGGGAATGCTAATAATTGTCAACAACATGCCATCAATCAAAATAAACTGTGAATATGTCAAAGATAGTTGAGAACAATGGTTTAGACAGTAGTAGGTAAAGTCTGTGTGACAAAGTCATTTCATCTGTACCTGAGGGTTCTATTGGTACCAAAGGAGTCCAGTCTTTGTCTGAGGTCACTACTTAACATTCTGGTCTTGCAAACATAAATAAAAAGACTGAAGTACCAAGTCTCAAAAGACATAGAGCACCAATCGAATGGATCTATCTGGAATACCAAAGACTTTTAGGGACTCCATTACGCTCCATTCTCAGCTCAGATGTCTGTTGACATTATGAGCACAGTCACCAGACGTGTGGATGCCCCTGCCAAAGTAAGTGAACTTGACCATAAAGTCATTGAATGTGTGGAATCTCTGGATTTTTGGTCTTTAACCAAGGCACATGCAGTCCGAGATACACAGATACCCGAGATGGTTATCCAGTGTAACAACAAGGACATCCGTGGCCTCCGCAAATCAAATAAATAACTTTGCATCATCAGCAAAGTTAACCTTTGAGATTTTTGGAAGTACACACCACTGTTGGAATAAATCACAGTGCATTCATGTGAGTACTTTTACGTAGAGCACGTCTCTGTTACAGCCTGCCCAAACAAACTGGACAAGTATATTCAAAAATAAAAATAAATTTAAAAAAAATCAATAAAGCACAGTCATTCCATTTAGTCTGCTGATCTGTGCCAAAATATACACATGAGCTGAATTTACACTAGTCCAAGTGCTCAGTTCCTCTTCAATAAATCAGATTGTTTTGAAAAGTCTCCTTCGATGTACATTTCAAGTCACACATCAACTCACATATGCTTAGCATATAAGCAGAAAATTAAAAAAAAAAAGTGTACAGTCTTCCCTCGCTATAACGCGGTTCACTTTTCGCGGTCTCGCTGTATCGCAGATTTTTTTTTAAGTGCAATTTTGCATATTTTTTTGCAGTAATATACCCATTTTTATAAAATTTATGAAGTTTTGAACATTATCAATGTTTGAACAAGAGAGAAATGTGAGAACATGTAAATGCCTCAATGAAAAAAGTGTCTAAATTGTGTGGTAGGGGATTTTAGAGCCTTAAAACATTTATAAGAATTGTGAAAGATAAAGCTAACTACTTCGTGGATTTCATTTATTGCGGGTATTTTTTGGAACCTAACCCCAGCGGAAAACGAGGGAACACTGTACATAAATAACTACACAAGTGCCAACAGTAAGAACATGAAAGTAAACAATGTTAACGATTCATTACATAATGTTTTGACAGCCTGGACTGACGCTTTCACCATTGATTTAAATGAAGGTAACCGCTGCATTATTCAACTGACTGCTGTAGGCAATTATTTTCCTTATTTAATGATTGACACACATGTAATGTAGAGGATATTTGACAATATTTACTATGTGCTTTGGATTAATAGTTGTTTTTCCCTTGCTCATTTGTGTTTGTGTTTGGACGTGTAACTTGCTTTAAGGACATCAAGCTAGCATCGACTATTTGATCTGTCCATTTATGCTGCAGTCGCATTGGTATCCCACACTTATATTTATCATTTTTAACCACATTTTGAAGAGGCCAAACTTCATAGCATGATTTTATCTTCATCCACTTAGCAGAGATGTGGAAAAAGGATCAGAGTTTGGAAAATCTAGTCAATAGTCAGTGTTGTCTTGGCTGACCGAATTTACAATGCATCAGATGGCTCCATGGTGGTGGTAAAATCCTCTTGGGTCATCTCGCCCTTGAGACCACCTTTTCTAACTCTCTGTTGAGTGCCAGGTGAAATTCACTGCGGCAAAGATGGAACTCCTCACCTTTAAATAAAACTGTTCTCAGCAGATGTTGTGACCCGCGTTACCAGGAAAAGTGCAGGTTGAACATATTCAAAAGTTCCTTTGAGCTGTGTCACGAACCAGCACAGCTAGCTGGAATAGAGACATTAAAGCTGGTGTTAGTTACACCAGCGCTTGACATATCCAAATGTTCCGTGACAGGTGTAAAATGTGAAATGTGGGCAGTCATTCAGAGGGCGTGGAGCGAGCACTATCAGCTTCAGCACCAACAGCCCGGGTCGGCAAGAACTGGAGCGCACCCAGTTGTGGGATTGCATAACGTAACCTTCCCTTAAAGTGCACGGCTCGATGTACAGGGCCTTCTGCTTTGCACCCTCCGCCTTGTGCCATCTGCCTCTCCATCACGATACCCTACCTCCCATACAGCCTCCAGTGAGCTCGCTTTCATCCTAATCCCCACATCTCTGTTTGTAATTAGTTGGCATGGATGTCTGTGTTGGATCGCAGACTGGAGGCTGTTTGTTGATGCCGTCCCAAATTCTGATCCCTCAAAATCAGGACATTTTTGATTCAAAGAGCTGATAATCCTGTTACATCATGCCATAAACTGCAGCTCGTCTTTCTATTTCGAAGAGGTGGTTTAACTACACATCTTTCATGAACTCAACAACCCAGCTGTCATGGTTTGGGTTGGGTTTAGGGTTAGTTTTGTTGCTGTATTGTCATGGCTTGATTTTGGTTTGGGTTCTGTTTGATTTTGTCATCAGGGGTGTATTTCACAAAGCAGGTTCAACAAACTGTGAGATTAACCCTGAACAACGAATTGACATACCCTCAGAGAGTAAACTCTACGTTTTCGGTTCGAGCACAGCTGATTCCAGTGAGTTATATAAACACTGAGCAGTTGCACCTGGAGTTAACACCAGACTCAAAAGACCGCCTTTTTGCCCCTATCAACAGAAAATCTTAATATTTTATATATATATATATATATATATATATATATATATATATATATATATATATATATAAATAACGTGTAACACCTAAGCGGCTCCTCATAGAAGAAAGCGGCATGGGAGAACATTGCTGCACGGGTCAATGCGTAAATTTAAATGTTGTCACAACACTTAGATGAAATCTAAAAACATTATTGAAACGGTTATAAGAAAAAAACGGAACGCAACACATATATGCTGCAATGTGAGCGCATATGACTACGTCTGGTAATGTTGCAAATGTAAGGACGGATTAAGCTGTGCATGTAGATGATGGACTGTGATGTGAAACACGGTACCGCTCAAAAAGATAACTATGCGGAAATGCCAGCATATCTATGCGCGGTCCAATAACGTTCTTGCTACGAATATTTAATTCCCTGTGCAATAAAGCGGCACCTTCAATAATAGGGTCATTGTCAAAAGGACATGCCATGTTCGTGACAAAATTGGACTAAAAGGCTATAGACTACAGGCTTATTTATGCAAAAACTTTCCGCAGGGAACTTTATGAATGAGCGTGTGTCTGAAAGGGGGCGGAGATGGAGTAAACCTCGAGGTTCATTGTGGAAAACCTGCTACCGACCAGTTTAGGTTCATGCTATTCTGGTAACTGACCGAGAGCTTAAAGGGACACTTTACTTATTGATCCATTTTTAGCAGCAAAAAGTTGCTACTTTTTCAATAATTAATTTGGTGACGTGATTATTTTTTTATGTACATTTAATAACTTTTAAACCATTGTTAAAATGAATCGAACGCCGGCATGTTTGTTACACGTGACTAAATAACCCGGATGTTTACGTCACTAGTGTGTAAACGCTACACTATGGAAGCACTATGCAACGCAGCCGTGCATCTAGCGTCAAAAGGATTAAACCTTATCGCTTCGAGCCAACACGACAAAATAACACTACCGAAGGAAAGTCTGCCTTGGATGTGAAAGTTGTGGCGCCAGATGGTCTTTTCGGGCACAAAATAAACTTTGACGAACGAGTGAATCAGGCGGGGGGTGAGTGGTGCTCGTGCGGGAGCTGCAGGAATGGACAATCCGCTAATGAATGTGTGCTGTCTGGAAATGAAAGAACTCGAGGATCGGTTCCTTGCGGACAATCTCAACTGCATCCTGGAACATCAGACATTCAACATGGCAATACTAAATAGACATTCTCAGGATAGCTTTGGTTGCGATGAAAGATGTGAAGAAGAAAAGTCTTGGAGGAGCAAATATCCAACAGGTAAAGTGACACACAGTACGAGCAATGCAAAACGTGTGGAACTGACGAAATATTTCAGGAAAAAGAAAAAATAGTAAAATTAAATGTATCGTCGTTACAGCACCCAACCTCCCCTAGCTGTTTTTTTTTTCTTTTTTGCGTAGCGTCCCACTGCGGTCAGGCCAGCCGCCACTCGAAAAGACGAAGTCAAGCCAGCCGCCCCAACGATTGTTAATACTGTGCATTACGGTAACGTGCCGACGTGCCCCTGCGTTGGCCACCTTCAAATGAATTATGAAATAAAACAGTCCGTGCAGTATAATAACCAATGCCCCCCCACCCCCGAAACATGCCTACCTTTCGCTTTAAATTTGCTTCGCTTCTCCGAGATCTTTCAGTGGCCGTAGTAAGACCTCGATGTGTGCCGACTGTTGTGAGAGTGAAGGCTCCGTGTTGCTAGCAGTTGCGGCTCCTCCATCGGCTTGATTATTTCCCACGTCTGGTTCTTTAAAGATACTCGGTACTGCGTTGGGCTTTAGTATTAGGCGTGTGGCGTACCCCATCTCAAATTGTAACATATATTCGAAGTCCTCATGCCTGAAATGTTCGCTGCGCGCACGCCTGCTTGTCCTTCGGGAGGTTGACAGCACTTAGCAAACAAACCATTGTCTACTCAAGTAGCTTTTTTTTTTTTTTTTTTTTTTTTTTTTGGGGGGGGGGGGGGTCTCGCGGGTTTTTCCTTGCCGACGCCTTGCAAAATTTTGCAATACAGTAAGGCATAACTGACGTTTGTGTCTTCCTCGTTGTTATGTCTGCGTGAACTACTGTTCCCCAAGCGAGTATACACACTAGTGACGTCACCACTTAAGGGGCGTTGCAACACGGAAGTACTTCTATGTTGAAAAAAGTTAAATAAATCAATATAGGAGTGTATTCTTCAGCTCTTATGCATGTTTCGTAGCTATACTAACTATTTACTGCCAATCAAGCCATACATGTAAAATTAAAGGAGCCTTCCTTTAAATGACCTCTTTTGATGAAACAGGCTAGAGTTACCTCTTACCCCGGGTTTTCACTGGATGCTGTTGCGGTGCGGTTGCGGTGCGGTGCGTCTTGACTGCGTGCTCCGGACGGGTCAATTTTTTTGTCAATCCACACCGGCTCCGCACAGCTGCGGTCCGGCAGCTCCGTCGCCGCCCACTTCCCAACGTGTCTCGCGGGACCGCGCGCGCGCGATCATGTGGCATTTCACAACGACAAACATACAGAAAGTCTGCTCAACAGAGAAGCAGAAAGATATGAGATTCCATGCAGCATCCTTTTTTTGGTTGTCCTTGTAAAGTATATTAATAACGAGAGTCGGGTCAGTGCGGGTCCACTCTTTATTTCTGTCTTCCGGGTCCGGCTGCCGCTCAGTACGGCAAGCGAGACGGGCACAACAAGCAATCGCGAACATCAAACTCACAATACATTACAGTCCTTATAAAAAGGATGTGCCGTGTCATATATTATTTTGTGGTTTTCCACCTCCAATATAAACCTCTCCTCGTCCATGTTCGCTGGTGTCTAAACCGTGAATGAGCACATGGCCCGGCGACGCCCACGTCACGTTTTGCTGAAAAACTTGCGAAATAGGAGCTGGCGAGTATTTTATTCTGAAAGGTAACCGGAAATTTATTTTGAAACTGCCTCGGTCTTCCTGTCCCGCTCGATGTGTTTTGTGCTAGCTTGCCATTTGCCGGAGGCCTACCGCTGCGGCGTCCGGCAAAAATAGAAAATAGGTCTATCCTTGCGGAAGGCTTGCGGCACGCCGCAGGCCTTCCGCAGTCGACACGCAACGCACCCGCAAGCGGTGTAGACTGCACCATTCGAATGAATGGAATCTAATTGCTTGCGTCGCCGGACCGCACCGCAACCGCACCGCAACCGCATCCAGTGAAAACCCGGGGTTATCCTTACCTCCCTTTCTGGAACGGAAGATGCAGAGTTTCCCACATTTCACGGTTTCTTGACCCAGGGTTCTCACTAAACCTGCTTTGTGAAATACACCCCAGGTTACTTTAGTTTCTTTCATGATGTGTTTTGTTCTGTTTACTTGTGTGTCTCCCTTGTCTCGTCAAGCATTGTCATGTCCACCTGTTTGCCTGCACCTTCCTCGTGTGTCAACCAATCAGTGCTCTTAGCCTCTTGTCTCTTGCTATGTCAATCAGTGTTGTATATTTAGCCTCCTGTTTTCTGTTAGTTTTTGTCGGTCCATTGTCTTATGAACGCCGTTGCCATGTCATGCTGTTTCTCCTCGCCTTGCCCCGGTTTGCTTTGTTTTTGATTATGGATGTTGTTTTCTTATTGTTTGTTTGTTTTGCTTTTTATTTGTTTATTTTTCGTTTCGGACAATTGTGACAAATGTCAACATTTCAACATACATTTACCTCTTGTTTCTGGATCACCTCCCCGTTTTGATTTAATTAAACGTTTTGGACTTCATTCCTCTGCCTCGTCACTCTGTTTAACCGCATCTGGGTCCACGTTCTGCGTTCCACCTTACAAAGTAACCCTGACACCAGCAAGTTTTTTAATTTGAAAATCTGGTGCGCAATTCATACTGCCCAAAAGAGAGGCTTGGGAACCAAATTGCATTTCATGAAAAAAATAAAATTTCCAAAAACTATGCAACTAATCAGCAAATAGTCAATTACAATGCCAAACATTTGTGAGCAATACATGTGCTAAATTATAAACAACATACTAATAAAGTTAGATCGTAATATGCTATTTATTAAATAGAGATGCCAGCACCTGTTTTTGGTCACTTGGTGTACTTCACTGTCTCGTCTTCACTTCATCATGATCAGGCTACAAACTTCATTTTACCACATTTTTGCTGCTAGCTTCTACATGGATAAACATGCTAATCCTCATTTTTCTGTTCGGGAAATCTCAGCAAGCAGCCGGTTTGCCAAACAAGCCTGTGGAAATGAAAATTGCTCCCTGCTGATGCATCTTCTGTCTCTCTCTCTCCCTAATGGCTGACGGCCAAAGTGCTCAGTAATCCCACCTCTCCGACACACATGTACACGCACACACCTTAAATGACACACACTCACAGGATGCAATATAAATAACTTCACCTGAAGAGCGACCTTCTGGTTGTCATCTCGGCAACAAAACCATAATGTAAAAGTGTCTAAGGCATCATGGATGACATGCAATCCCTCCAAATGAAGACAGAGGCAGGAAGCTTGCAGCTCTACCCAAATGCATCACCTTTATCAGTGTAATGCCGAGTGAAGCATGCGATGAGGATGCACAGATAACACTGCAGTCACGGCCAGAAAAGAAATTGCAGACGACAGTGCGTTGTCGCCCCGAGATGCCGTCGCTGTTTGGCAGTCAGAAAAATCAGCTGAAGGCTCAAAACTAGTACAGAACAGACACGCATCCAGATGAACTTTCACCTCTGCTACCTCAGGCGTCTTGTAGTGGATAGCATCCGTATAGCGGACAGTCCCTGTGACAAATAATCCCAAAACTGTTGGCTGGACATGAGTTACAATTTTTAACTGATGGAAAGTTAAGAAGGTTTTGAAGCGATTGCCAGGATTTGTGAAGCTAATGATGGCTATAGATGTTACAGATCCATTTTAACTGGGCTGGCAGTGAATGAGTTAAGAGTTTTGTGCCTTCAGTATTGAAAAGGAGGGGAGAGTGAAGGGAGAAGAGAAGAAGTTGAGCGGGTCTCTCAGGCCCACTTGTGTTCTTCCCCATCCCTTGCCCAAAGTCAGCCACAGTAAGATAGGCTTCATATCACCCCAGTGAGATAAGCAGTAGAACATAAAATACAAACATGCAATGCTGCCATAAGCAAGTCCATGTGAGCTTCTCCTCGTGTATTATGTTGAAAACAGCTGAGGAAAACATCAGGGGAATTCTCAGCCGTCCACTACGAGCCAGGTCAAAGATGTGGAAAAATCCACATTGTTACAAGGGCAGCTAAGGGAAGAGTCACTGCTGTCTGATCAGAGGTCAGAGCAGGCTGTCCGGGTTCCGTGACCGCACAAGTACACTTTGGCTCCCCCCCTCCCCATGAGTACCTGGCAGCAGGCAGCACATCCACCCCCTCTGCCCTCCATCTGCTGCCATTCTCAAAGCGAAGAAACGCTGAGAACGCACGAAGACGGGTGCCGGGATCGGAAAAATAACTCGAGTGGGGGAAAATAAACAGAGCTGCTGCTTTAGATCAACAGAAAAAACAACAGGGCAAATGATAAAAAAAGATTTGTAGGAAAAACAATCATTTGAGCTTCAAGTTTGCCGTTGGGGCTACCTGAGCTGCCCTCTTCATGTCCAAACACAACTGACCTGAATCAACATTATCAGCAAACTCTTTCCTCATGCGTGAAAATGTGAGGGGAAAGATACACATTCAGGCCAGAAGTCACAGACTGTCAGAATATTGATTGGCTTTGCCGTTTTTCTATTGATTCAGATTAAAGCGCCTTCTTTATCTGAAGGCAATCTGTCATTTGTTATGATTCAATCTGAGGAAGTGGCTCTTTCCATTTTGTTTGGATCCTGATCATCGTGTGTGCACCTGCTGTAATTAAAAACATACATATATGTGTGTAGTTTATAGGGTTCATTACCTGGCATGCTAGTAACGATTGACTAATGCACATGAGTCCGATGTGACAAAACGTTCAACGGAAGCACATGTGCGCATATTTGTTAGCCATAGTTCATTGGTGGATGTCAACAGCAAATTGTGCATGAGTTGTGAGTGTACATTGGGGAATGTTTGTGTGAATCAGTGGCACAGGAAACTTCAGCATCGTTACAAACTCACAAAGAGGAAAGCATACTCAAATAAGGAGCATTTTTCAAGTACTTGTTTGTCATGTTACAAATGCATTAAGTGCAAATCCATGAAGTTGAAGTCCATACTTGGCAGTTAACTTTCAAGTTAAAGAACAATAAATATTAGTTTTTCACTTTAAAACTTGGCACCAACAGACAGCAAGAAATGGTTGATTTCGGCATATTTGCAATGAAAACCGTCAGTGTAACAATGTTTCTTGGGATGCTTTCGGAACATTGAGCATAGCCACGCTCAAACGGACCCATTTGAAGTTGAAGAACTACAAATTAGAATTTTTTTGTTTTTTTTTTAAACGAAAATTCTCATCAATTGAAACGGTTTACATTGACATATTTTCAATTAAAATGGTTACTAATGTTTATTGGAATGCTTTTGAGGCGTTAAAATTATGTGGGTCAAATTGACCCATTTTAAAGTTGAAGAATCACACTTTTTTGTTTTTTTTTGCTATGAAACTTCTCATCAATTAAAATTGTCTATTATCACATATTTTCAGTTAAAATTGTTAAAATGTTTATTGGAATGTTTTCAGAACAGTAATTGTAGCCGGGTCAAACTGACCCATTTCAAAGATAAATAAATACAAATGGTTGCATTTCTTGATGAGACCTGTCAAAAACTCTTAATTTGAAATATTGGCAACAAAAGTGGGTAATAATGTTTATTGGGATGTGTTTTTCTCATTACAGTTTTTCACGATTGTCAACACACGTTTCTCAATACAATAACAGATTTCTCAATACTGCACACACAAAATGCTAAATCTGACACTCCCTTTGCAAGAAGACTCTTACCATCAAATCTCTACGTCAGAGGTGCCCAAGTCCGGTCCTTGAGAGCCCCTATCCAGTCTGTTTACCATGTCTCTCTCCTCCAACGCAGCTGAATAAAATCAAGCTCATCAGCTCAAGCTTTGCAGAAGCCTGATAACGACCCTGACCATGAATCAGGTGTGTTGGTGGAGAGAAACATGGAAAACAGGCTGGATAGGAGCTCTCGAGGACCGGACTTGGGCACCCCTGCTCCACGTTGTGTTCACAAAATGGAACTCATGTTTTCATTTACTATACACAGTCGTATTTTCCAATGACACATTGCATTCATTGAGCACACACAACTAAGCTTTTGCTGCACACTACCAAATATTTACAGCACATTGTAGTGCAAAATTGAAAACACAAGTGTAAAATGGAACACACCATATGAATGACAATAATTCTGGAAAATAAGATATTTCTCTAGCCTACTTTTTTTTCATCAAACAAACTTAAAACAGCACACAAATATGCAGCCAAAAATGTTGTATTTTTGTACATGCATGAGATATAATCATGATCAAGCATCATGATGCCTTCGGTTTCTGTCAGGCTAGAGGGCCTCGTCCACATCACAGGCGATGTTCTCCCTATCTAGACATCTCTGGAAGAAGCGCCTTGAGTGGCGTATGAATCCCTGAATGGACTCGAGGCTGACGTCACCACAGGCTTCTTCCATGGCCTGGACAAGTGGGACCTGGGTCTGGGGCTTTCGCTCATGCACCTTCCACCTCCAAGCAGAAAAGAACTCCTCTATGGGGTTGAGGAATGGAGAGTATGCCAGGAGGAATCGCACTCTAAAATGTGGGTGGTCCTGGAACCACTGACGTACAAGCAGAGCCCGGTGGAAACTCACAGTGT
This sequence comes from Festucalex cinctus, assembly GCF_051991245.1. Taxonomy (NCBI): domain Eukaryota; kingdom Metazoa; phylum Chordata; class Actinopteri; order Syngnathiformes; family Syngnathidae; genus Festucalex; species Festucalex cinctus. The sequence goes on from NC_135411.1 coordinate 52,370,159, forward strand.
CCCAGATGACAACATCATTTCAGTAAATCTTTATGGATCATCAATGTGATCTGCTGGAAAAAGTTGTTTGTGGAAGTCATCAAGGAAGGCCAGCAGCAAGACCCTCAAACCAGCCAACCCGGGCTGATCGGCAATGGCGGGGAGGCATTATACGATCATTCTTATGTGCCAGATGCATACTGTACGCCCACGCCAACCTCTGAGAATATATTTTTAAAAAACGATCGCACCAATAATTTGTACTTTATGAATGAATGACGTCGTTGTCGTCCTCTCTGCTTAATGGCGCTATAAATGCTTACTCTCGGTCCAACCTCGCTTCCTGATAATGTCATCTTTCTCGCAACTGTTACTATAACAACCATGTTGTTGGCGCAAATCCATTGCCATGTGTGGTAAATCAGGTGCAAATTTGCTCCAAGCTGTCAGTTTTGTGGGCGTGTTTGCGCCGGTATATCATTAGAGCAATATCCTTAGTGAATAGGTGGGTAACTGGGCGCAGACTGCGGGTGCACTTGTGGTGCAATATTTCGCGATATTACCGGACACATAGTGAATATGCCCCTCAGAGTCTAAGGGAGTCATAAGGGAGTGTGAAGTAGTGACAATTCGGGTTGAGCGATTGCTACATGAAGTTAAGGTTGCGCAAATTGTGCCAAAGTTTAGATTTCTGTGTGTGAACAATCGTGAAAAACTGTAAGCATAGCCTGGGTCAAATTGACGCAGGAATATTATTTTTGTTGCCGAGAAACCAACCAAACAGGAGTGTTAACCCACGTCCTCTGTTAATTAGGGAAGAATGTTCGCTCCTTGATAGCCTGGTAAACGTGTACTTGTGTGTGCCCCTTACTTATTGCTGCAGTGTTCACTTTACTACAAATACTACAGTGATGGGTTATTAAAAGCAGAGGTCTTCCTCTGTCAGGGACACAATATGGACATTTTATGTCTCAATTAACATGTCTGACTCAAATGATGTCCACTGCAGCCCCACACAAACACATCCACATTTTCATATTGTGCAGGTGCCACACACATGTTAACGCCATTGTGAATGCATACACAAATACATACAACACTTCAAAGAATTTAGAACGTTGTCAGTCTCAAGACACAAAAAGAAAATCTCGTCTGCATACTGAATTCATTATTTCAATCAACTGCAGAGATTGAGGTTTGTGAACATGCATGTGAGAATGTGAATTCTTGACAAAAAATAATAATCTTGTTATAGTTCATCTTAGGTCAGTGACACTGACGAGTACAAATAGTCACACATTATGATATTGTTTGTTAAAGGTGAAAGCTTGGGTTCATTTAAGATCAACAAAACTGGAGAAACTACTGATGAAAAAATAAGCTCATTGTTTTTTCTTTAGCAATTAACGTGATGAGGAACATCCATCCATCCATTATTATTGAAAATTGACTTTTTAATTGCTTGTATACAAACAATCTTTGGAGTGTCAGCACACACATTAAGTGTGAAATTAAACAACCAAATAAATATTTTGTTATCTGCCTATCTTTGAAATGGTGCCAGTGAGCTGCACTTCCACTCCACTGTTTATGAGGCTGGATTTGAGTTTTTTTCACCCATGACATGCTAGGCTAAGCTGGGCAAACATCCAGCGCTACCTTCAAGTGACGGCAACCGACGACGAGAATACATTGGCTGAAACAGTACCATGTCAGAGATTAAATAAACATAGCCGCGTATTTATTTATTTTTTAATTGTCACCGGATACAATTATTCAGATTGTACCTTTTTCACAGCAATAAGACACACAAACCTATCAGTTGTTATTCAGCCATTGTACTATAACACAAAACTGATCTTAGCTGTCCAAATAACACAAGGTGCAGAAAATCCGCCAGACTGTAGATGTGGTCACCCCATCCATGTTGAGAAGCCGCTAATTTCATCCCCTATAACACACTGTGAGCTCCAGTGGGCACCGGCAGGGAAGCAGAGTGATGGAGTAGCTGGATGTGAACCGCTGTGGACATAGATCACATCCCATGCTGTCTGCACTCCAACTCTGATTCATATTCCAGCCATAAAGCAGCCGAGGGCATTTTCAGACAGCGGCGGTATAAATCCCACTGCCACTGCGCTCATGGAAATAAAAAGTGCCGCGTACTCAAACACAATTCATCAAAAGCTCCTGAACAATCTTTTTACTTGTCTGTTTCTATTTGGAATTGAAGTACTCACCAAAAGTTTCATGGGCTACGTATGTAACGTGTAATGTTTTTACATTGATATGGAGTTGGGGTGGCGTTTGGCGCTTGCTCCACCATGACGACGAGCCAACATGATGACCTTCATGTTCTTAGGGTGCGTCCATGCAATCTTTTACCCTCGCAGGAGAGCATCGTAAAGCATACACTGGCCTGACACCGCCGGTGCGAGAGTTATGAGGCGCCGTAAAAACGAGTAAAAAAAAAAAAAGATCAAAACACGAGCTAGGGTGCACTGAAAGTACGTGGATGTGCTGTTTTTGATGCTGGCTTCACCTTCCAACTATTGCCTGCACAAACACATTATTCTACTGACAGTCAGAACTGAAAGATCATTTAACACGGGTCATTCTATAACGCTGATCTCCAATTGTCAATATTTTGAAATGTTTAGAAATAATTCATGTTGAATTCATTAGTTGCACAGGTTATGTCTCATCAAGCTGTTAATAACTGTAAATCTAATATATTAGCCAACATTTTTTAAGTGTTGAAATGAACTAACCACTGCCAATATTCACAGTTTTGGCAACGAGACTCCAGCTAGCCCATGACCAGGGTTGGGGAATCCAGGTCCAGAAAGCAAAAACCCTGCCACAGATTGACAGGTGCTTCTACTTAACTGGCAGGTAAACGAGCTCAAACAAGCACATGTTGAGTAGAAGCACCTGTGGCTAAAATCAAACTGTTTCAGGATCAGGATTCCCCATCCCTGCCCATGACAAGGACTGCCATGTATTATAAAATGATTGCATGGATGAAAGTAACCAGTAATATGTAATGCATTGCATTTTGCAGTCAACTGACACTGACTATTTTGTTGTTAACTCATTCACTGCCTTTGACAAGTATACTTGTCAATTGTATTTTTTAGAGCGGTGCTAAATGGGGGCGAATCTGAGCATGCTCCACTGTAAATATCAAACTTGGAAACAACTTTACTGATGCCCAACCACCGGTAGATGACATCATAGCCCCATTTTATAGGAAATAAACACAGTTTCAGAGTCCATGGGAGAAATGGCTGTATTTTGGCAAACCTACATTTTTCTGCTGTCAATTATAAAAGAACGGGACGGGACAAAAAGTAGGGAGTCTATTCTGTTATTTGGTAGATTCGGTTTATATATAATTATTGAATGTAATATCACGTGAGTATTGGAAATGTAAAAATTTTCTATAATGACTGGCAGTGAATGAGTTGGTTGTTTTAAAGTGCTTCTCTTTAAACACTATTAAAGTTTTGACCAAGAAAACGTCTCATACAAATTATTGCCATCAACATTTCAGTATAGTAGGCTGTATGAGTGCATTTCAGTCCACAAGTGTACTGTATTTTATTAGGATGTATGAGAGGATTTTGGTAGTGTGTGTGTTGGTCAGGCATTTCAGTAGTGCACGTGAGAGCATTTCAATCATGTGAATGGGTGTTTCACTAGTGAGAGAGTGTTTCAGTAGTGTGTGTGTGAGTGTTTCTGTAGTATGAATGAGAGTGTGTCAGTAGTCCATGCTTCAGAAGCCATTGTGAGAGCATTTCAGAAGAATGTGCAAGTGTTTGTGTAGTATGTATGAGAGCGTTTCAATAATGTGAAAGAACATTTCAGTAGAATGTGAGTGTTTGCATTTCACTAATGTGCAAATGATTTCAAAAGTGTGTGAGAGCATTTCAGTATAAAGTGTGAGAGTATGTGTGGTATTATTAGAGTGCTTGAATGGTGTTTAGGTAGAATTCAGTGTGTGAACATTTCAGTTGTTTGAGCTAGCATTTCAGTAGTGTGTGAGAATGTTTCAGGAGTATGTTTAAGAGCATTTCAGTAGAACACGTGAGAGTGTTTCTATAGTGTGTATGAGATTGTTTCAGTGGTCGTAGTGTTTCAATGGTTATGACAACATTTCATTAGTATGAGATGTGCTTCTGTAGAGTACATGAGACCATTTCAGCTGTATGTGTGAGAACATTCCAGTGTGGATTTAAGCAGGGAAAATCAGAACTGTGCGTGAGGGCATTTCAGTAGTGTGTTAAATGTTTCTGAGATATGTATGAGAGGAATTTAGTTGTAAGGCTCAGAGTGTTCCACTGTGAAAAAAAAAATCAGTTAGTGTGAGTGCTTCAGTAGTGTCTATGAGGTGAAAAACATCAATGATGTGAGTGAAAGAACATGTCATGTATATGAAAGAGATCAAGTTGTGTGTGAGAGAGGATTTCAGTATTGTGTGAGAGAGTATTTCAGAAGTATGTGTGTTTGACTTCATCCTGATTTGTGTCTAACGGCCCCTCACATTGTCTGTTGCAAGTGTGTCACTCGCCTCTGAGAAACTCTGAAGGATTTTTTCCAAAGCTGTTGCATTTCAAATGCAGCCTCATCCTCACACAAAAGTTGCTTCACCCTACGAACAAAATCCCTCGAAGCAACTCAGCAGTGTATAGTGCCGTGAAGAGTGCACTGACCTCTACCTTGTCCACGCAAGTCGTACCCGTACACAAACATAGGAGAACAGCCTATCGGAATCCAGAGTCAGCAGTTGATTTGCATGTCATAATGAAGGGATATTCTTTGAGGACAACAGCGTCCAATTTCTGGACAGAGAGGCTGGTTTGAAATCATCCATGTCAAATTAGAATAGCTCTCAACCACTTTGTCTGTTTATGACTATGTCCGGACATCTAATTCCTCAGGAAAAGTGGTCATGACTAACCAACACACAGGTTGCTATTCAAGTTGCCTGTAAACAACAGCAATCCTATTGTGACCACTCCCAGGGGACACACCCACCTGAGACATGAATAGGGAGACTTCAAATCAAAAATGTTGAACTGAAGAAGCATTTTGTTTCCAGTTGACTTGTTGCAGTCTTCGCAGATTACTATGACCCGAATGATCCCAGAATCTATTGAGACATGTTCTTTTGACACTGCAAAAAGGCCCCAAAAATCCAAGGTAAAAGCAGAACACACGTGCAAGTCGAGTGAACGTTAATTAAACCACACAATACTCTTACATCAGCCCTGCAAGCGTGTTTCTTCACTGATGAAAACATGTTGTGCTTCCTGTTCTCAGCCACTCGTGTCTTAACCTAGTTACAAGCCTTATACAAGCAGTCCCTACAGCACATCAATTCCCAAATACCTAATATGATTCCAAAACTCTTTAATTCGTGTTTTCATCAGCTATTCCTGGCTGGAAAATGCTCATTACTGAGAGTTTAAGCTTATTTTAGATCACTGCCTGCTTTCTTAAGCAGCACCAAGAAGGTATAATCACACGTAATTGGGCAGAATTAAGAGGGCAACCTGGCCGTGACCCTGTGTGTTTACTTCAGCGCCAGACCTACTTCAAGCAGCGATTCAGTAAACAGGTCCGAGGAAAGTAATGCTCTTTTTGGAGGATAATCGGCATAATAGTTGACTGCAAATGTCAGAGCCTTTTGTGCGGGTCTCAGAATTTCTTTTACAATGACAGTTGTGGCTTTGTGGTGTCCTCCTCGCGTTCCCTCAATTTTCACCCAAGGAAGGCGTACGAAATGACCTCAGAGCAACAATAGCTATGATAAACAGTCCTTTCTCTTCCCATTCCACACTTTCATTTCCACGGCATGACTATTTGCCGTTTTGGCTTCGCCTTAAACAGGTTTATGGAGGGAAAGAAATAGAAAAGAAACTTGGGAAGCAATGAGGCTCAAGAGAGGATCATGATTAGGATTCATGAAGAGTGCAAGTGAAAGAAGAAAGGAAGAGCAAGATCCACCTCTTACTCCGCTGCTGATCACTGCTAATCTGAGGATAGAGCTTAGTTAGCTGCTAATAGCTCTTAATTTTGACACCTCCCGAGGTGGAACGACTCCAACAACTCTCAGGCCAATCTATCAGCCGACAACTCACACTTTTAATAGCGCTGCTCTCCTTACAAATGACCCAAAGAGCTCCGGCAATTATGGTACTGTATAAGCATATTTCAGCAAACATGCATAAACCCGAGTCCTGTGGTTACGCATTAGAAACATCTTTTGAAAAGAAATGAAAGCTCGAGCAATGTGTTCTGTTGATACAGGGCAGAAATCATGTGAGAAATAGTCAAGTCAAGTCATCTTTATTTATATAGCGCTTGTGACCCACACCAGTACCAGTCACAAATTTTTACAGGTCCTTCACTTTTAACTGAAGAAATATTGACAGCGGAGTCTATACTAAAACCAAGTGGAGGTTCCGGGCAGGCGGGTTGCGATAGAATGCCCTTGTTTCACATGATGTGGCAGGATTCAATTACCACCATTTCAGGGGTGAACAGTGAAGGTCACATGCCACTAAGATTTATTCACTCCTGAGTGAATATTTATTTAATTATTTATTTGACTGTGGGAATAAACATTCTGCACTGGCCCATCAAAGAATGAGTGTATGAATACCTGCAACCTTTTTCTGCATATGCCCAAAGTATGGGCATCGCATTTCCAAATATGGTCAGGTTTCTTATATTTTCACACATCTATACTATTGGTCTGTCCCCATGTCGTCTGATTTTTTTTTTTGATTTTTTTTTTACGAAAAAGGAACCTATTTAAAGCATTGAAAGTGGTCTGAGAGCAACCCTGTTACCTCATTTTTTTAAAAGTGTAAAAAGAAGAAGTAGTGTAAAACTGTAGGTTAGAAAAAACATATTCAGGTTACTGGGTGGAGAAGGAAGCACAGCCACAAATGTATAGTCAGCTTAGTGTTTTATTTTTTGCATCATTCATGGCTCTAAGATCTTTGGAAAAGTGTTTGTGAAAAGGATGTTACTACAATTGTTTGCTTTTTGGCTTGATTTTGACTGATTTTGCAAGGCCCACAGAACATTGTGTTCTATTGCTATAAAAACATGGAACCTACTAAAAGAAAAATTAGAGTCGCTTCTCTCATCAGGAAAAAAGTAGATTTGTATGTTTCCGTTTTGCAGCAATTAGCAGTAGAATATAGCTAAGTTTCATCAATATTCACATTCCTGGTGAAAACTGACGAAAAGAGCTTGTTGCAACATGGCCCTGGGTGATTGCCACCTGCTGGCCGTTTTTTGTAATAACTGCCATTGCTTTAAGCCACCTCTTCATGTCAGAAGCTGTATCAAAGCCTTCTGTATGCACTTGCATAAAAAAACATATTTCCATGTTTTTGGGAGTGAAGGGCAAAATATATATTAAAAAAAACGTATTTACACGTTTTTGGGTTTGAATAAGTTAATAAGAAAATAATTATGATTTCCTTCTGATTTTCACGTTATTGAATTAAATGTACTTTATTTTAATTACTATATATATATATATATATATATATATATATATATATATATATATATATATATATATATATATATATATATATATATATATATATATATATATATATATATATATAGGGCGGTTCAAGTCCAGGCTCGGACTTTCCTGGGTGGAGTTTGCATGTTCTCCCCGTGCCAGCGTGGGTCTTCTCCGGGTACTCCGGTCTCCTCCCACATTCCAAAGACATGCATGGCAGGTTAATTGGGTGCTCCGAATTGTCCCTAGGTGTGCTTGTGAGTGTGGATGGTTGTTCGTCTCTGTGTGCCCTGCGATTGGTTGGCAACCAGTCCAGGGTGTCCCCCACCTACTGCCCAGAGCCAGCTGAGATAGGCGCCAGCAGCCCCCGCGACCCTTGTGAGGAATAAGCGGTCAAGAAAATGGATGGATGGATGGATGGATATATATATATATATATATATATATATATATATATATATATATATATATATATATATATATATATATATATATATATATTAGGGGTGTCACGATTCGCCAACTCCACGATTCGATTTAAATTTCGATTTTGGGGTCACGATTCGATTTTTTTTTCGATTTTTTTTTTTTTTTTTTTTTTCCGCTCCCCCACTTTATAACACAGAGGCATATGCTTCTGTAGGCTAAGGCTAGTCTATGATCATTGGTTCTATTCATTGTACAGTAAATCTTATTTCAAAAGATCGGCTACATATAGGTGATGCAATTTCCATATTATTTTTGTGTAAATTTATGTAATATATGATAATTGACATTAGGCAGGAATGATCAAATTCAAAGAATTTATTTACAATATAAAGTTAACCGTCTTGTTCTTACTGAAGTGTAAAATAAAAAATAAAAAAACAAAAACAAAAAGTCACAGTGGGTGCCTGCCATCTATTGACTGTTTTTGGTTACAACAGTGTGCTGTGCGTTCCTCTTAAAATAATGTGCAACAACAACAAAAAATATATTGTATCCAAAGTCATGGAACAAATACAGCCTGAACAAACTATATCCCAACATTTACAGTTGCTGGGCATACTGTAGCGTGGTTCAAGTACACTAATTAAATGTTTGAATCCAGCGTTTTCCAAGGCTGCAGGTCTGCTGCTATAAATAGACCTATGGATCTGGCGTTTCGCGCGAGCTGAAGTGTGTGGAAGTTTCACTGTAAATGAGGATGAAATAGTTGGTTGGACCGTTGTTTTCCCACTTCTAGTTGAATTTGATAAATCTAAATCTTTGTGATGCCTGCGTAAATGTCCCGTCATGTTTGTCGTGTTTCCCGTTGTTACGGCTGGCGGCTCGGGCCCGCCGCCGGCTCCGCTCCCCTAGTATGTATGTGTGTGTTTGTGTCGGCTGGTGCCCGTATAATGGTACTTCAGTTTGAATGCGCCAGCGCGACACTCTGATTGGAGGACTGTGCCAGCGCGACACTCCGATTGGACGACTGTGCCAGCGCGACACTCCGATTGGACGACTGTGCCAGCGCGACGCTATTGTGTATCCGTGTATTATACCCCTATTGGTTATTGTTGTTTCTCCTCCGTTCTGTCAGTTCTGTCAAATGCGGTTATTATTTGTTCACCTTCCACTTTCACTCCCTTGTCAAACCCCTGCCTGAAATTTCAATTAAAACTACTCAGATGTTAAAGTCGACCCGTGTTTATCTACTCTATATTTTCTGTTATTGTGTTACTTCCCTTCCCCTTGACGAGCCGGGCGTAACACCGTGGCCGAGTACAGTACGCGCACATAGCATATCTTGCAACTGTGGTCTTTTTATCGACAACGTGAACGGGGGGGGGGGGTGCATCGAATCGTGTGTCCTCTCTTCTATTTCGATGCTCGAAATCGTGACGTAATTTCGATCGATTTCGATAAAAAATCGAAATCGTGACACCCTTAATATATATATATATATATATATATATATATTAATTATGGGTGTGAATTTGCTAGTACCTGACAATTCGATCCGTATCACGATTCGATTCGATTAATCCCGATATGAATTTACAAGTGGATTGTTCCGATTTTTTTTTACTCAGATTTAGAAAATATCATTCAGTAAACTTCTACATGTACACTGTAAGATTTGTATGAAAATTTATTATTTATTGATCTGAAACTTCAGTCTTATGACTGTATGGAGAGAAATTTGTGTCTTTATTTTCAATCAAACAAAAAAGGGATTTGCAATCAAAAAAAAAATTCAATCAAACAAAAATGGGGATTTGCAACCTCAAATAAATTTGAATCAAACAAAAAACGGATTTCAAATAAAAAAAAAAATTGCAAAAAAAAAAAAAAACATTGACCTGCTCCTCTTACAGTAAACATGCATCTCGCTATGTCTACATTTTCTACCCCTTGGTCTGCTCGCACTCTAAAAGAAAAGAATCTAGTCAGTGTAATTGCAAAAGTACACCTACAACTCAGATTCCCCTTCTGTTTCAATCTGACTCGTACAGTAAACAACCAGGACCAATAAATAATAATCACAGAATTATCACGAATTTAATCTCTACTTCAAACATCCAAAATTAAGGGGAAGCAGCTAGTGTAAATAAATTCGATTCCCAGCCCTGCCTGTATGTGAAACAAATGCAAAGGTTTCTTTATGAGTATAAAAAACAACAACAAAACTTCATCCTAACAGCTATCCCAAATTAGCCGTATATTTGTGTTTTGACTGCCAACAACAGCTTCATGACTGACTCATGTATCGGACCATCAGTTACCTAGCTAGCTAACATGGCTAAGCAATGCTGAGTGAGTGATTACGTTAATTGTAGGGGTGTGAATTGCCTAGTACCTGACGATTCGATTCGTATCACGATTCGATTCGATACCGGTTAATCCCGATACGAATTTATAAGTCGATTGTTGCAATTTTTTTCTTTCAAATTTAGAAAATACTAATCAGTAAACTTGTAGAGTGTAAGATTTGTATGAAAATGTATTATTTATTTATCTGAAACTTCATTCTTATACAGGTTGTAATCTGTTTCATGTTTGAACAGCATTAAAATAAAATATTAAGGCTTAATGTTCCGTTCATATAACATTCTTCCATGCTCAAGGTGTGAATCCTAACCCGAAGTCAGACGTTTTGTTGAATATTTTTCCATTAAAAATGGAAGTTTAAAAATCGATTCAGCCGCCTATTGAATCGATTCGAGAATTGCGCGATGTAGTATCGCGATATATTGCCGAATCGATTTTTTTTAACACCCCTAGTTAATTGTAATGGTTAGAACAAATCACCGGATAAACGATAGATCAAGGGTTGCTTTTAGATAAATGTCAGATAAACAAAACGGAAAACTAGAAGTGAGGGGGGGTGTCATATTTACCTCGATGCTGGCGGCGACTGGACAAAATGAACCAGGAAATAGTCAGACGAACATTGTCACACCCCCATTCCTATCTGACCAATGAAAGTTGTCGCAGCGGCTTCCAAGCTGACCAATGACAAGGCTTCTATCATCGGTTGAACGGAAGACACACAACACAGAAAAAGATTCGCAACCAAAAAACAGGTTTCAATCAAAAAACAGATTCGCAACCAAAAAACAGATTCGCAACCAAAAAACAGATTCGCAAACAAAACGAAAAAAATGTTTGCAAAAGATTTTATTAAAATACAAATCCATGTTTGAAATGTTTTTTTTTGTTTGCAAATTTTTATTTTATATGAAAACCCTTTTTTGTTTGATTAAAATTTATTTGAGGTTGCAAATCCCCTTTTTGTTTGATTGAATTTTTTTTTTGATTGCAAATCCCCTTTTTGTTTGATTGATTTTTTTTTTTGATTGCAAATCCCTTTTTTGTTTGATTGAAAATAAAGACACAAATTTCTCTCCATATAACTGTACGCCACTGTATTTAACAAACAGGCTGTAACATTTTTCATGTTTGAACAGCATTGAAATAAAATATTAAGGCTTAATGTTCCATTAATATAACATTCTTCCATGCTTAAGGTGTGAAAGTTAGACGTTTTGTTGAATATTTTTCCATCAAAAATGGATGTTAAAAAATCGATTCGGCTGCCTATTGAATCGATTCGAGAATTGCGTGCTGTAGTATAGCAATATATTGCAGAATCTATTTTTTTAACACCCCTTATATATATATTATTAGTAATGTTAATCTTGTGTGGTCGATATAAATAGTGGAATGGGCTGCTTGTGGACCAATGACCATACTTTAGTTTTTACAGAACTTTATTTGTTTTTCCCATTGCTTGGTCTACAAAGTCGACCACCACGAAAGTGGTACAATTTCGAGTTCAACCAGTGTTTTCTGGAAACACATGTCTCAAATGTCACCCGTTTGTCTTCAGGGGGTGAATTTACTTTTATTATACACTAGCTCATTTATTTCTCTTTACACCTGTAGAACATCAAGGAATGTTTAAATGTCAATTTAAACCTCACGTGTGCAGTTAAAGTGGTCATCGACTGTGACAGTCTGAGTCTAGAACAATTGAATTCATTTTACATTATGTTGTATGAGAATGACTTTTAAATTTGAATTTGAAGTGAAGAGAAGGTGGCAAATGGGATTCTCAAGAGATTTCCATTAGCCATTGTTTCTGTGAACTGCTCCTCCATCAGACATGCTTTCAATGAAGTTTCAAAAGGTAAGCTGTTCCCTTTCCCTCCTTGGTCCAACAACAAAAATAACTCCTTATTCCTCTTGTATAAGCTGAAACTAACTTTGGTAGCGCCAAACTGACCTCAATCCTCTCCCGCTCTGGGTCACTGTCTCACCCGATGGAGGAGGTCTTCTGAATGCTTACTGTCACACCAAGCAGCAATCCGACATATTCTTAGCCCCGTGGCTAGTTGGGCCCGTGGTGATTATCCTTGCTATTCATACACAACCCAACTCTCCCAAGAGCCACTAAAGCTCCTGTCAAGGATGTGACAGGACAAATTATCTGTACAACAAATGTAGCTTAGTGAAGCAGTGCATCGACAGTCGGACTGACAGTGTTGGGCAAGTCACGTCCAACTTGTCATATGCTGCAGTACATACTAATTTTTACAGCAGGGGTGTCCAAACATTTTCATTTGAGGGCCACATCCAGAAAATCAGAAGGACGTAAGGGCCACATAATGGTATGAAGAGAAATTGTGTTTAGTCCTAAAAATTGTACAAATAATTTATTTGTGCTTTTGCATATTTAGAAAAATGCTACAGCATACAAACCAATTTATTTGTAACATGGCAGTAGGGTTATTATAGTTTTGGCATTTTTCATTTTAGTTAGTTTTTATTAGTTTTCAGGGTGGTTCTGTTAGTTTTTATTAGTTTAATTCTTTAAAAATGCTTAGTTTTAGTTTAGTTTGTTTCAGTAGTAGTATTAGTTAAAAAAAAAAAAACAGTGTATTACTTGTGCGCAATATTTAAAAAAACACCATGGGCGCGACGTCATCCGAGGTGCTTTTCTATTGGCTGCTGTTAGATGACGTTACTTCTGTGTGACATACTTTCAAACGTCATTATTCCGGTTTATATCAAAATAAATCTACTATAAATCACATTTAAAATCATCCCCAAAGGCTCATGTATTAAATTAATTACCAAAAATTAAAACGAAGGACATGTTTGCTGTTATTATAGTTAGTTTTAGTTAGTTTAGTTAGTGTTTGTTAGTTTCCTTTTTCAAAAAGCATTTTCGTTTTTATTTTATTTCGGTAACAATATTGTTCTTTGAATTTTAGTTTTAGTTTTTGCATTAGTTTTATTTCACTAAAATAACCTTTAATGGCACCTGTTTTTCGATACCCTCCCTTCTTACTTTGACCATCTCCAAACATTTTTGTTTTGTTCAAATGCCATTTTTAGCATATGTCGCGGGCCACTTAAAAATGGACGGCGGGCCGCAAATGGCCCCCGGGCCGTAGTTTGGACACCACTGCTTTACAGTCATTTGAAAGCAATTTTTTTTTTTTCATATTGAAATCTTTATATCTGAATTGCCATGCATTACATCACAAAGAGGTTAGCTACGAATGACATATGAGCCATATACTAACCCTAACAGGAAGTCCGCCATTTTGATTCCATCCATCCATCCATTTCCTTGACCGTTTATTCCTCACAAGGGTCGCGGGGGGTGCTGGCGCCTATCTCAGCTGGCTCTGGGCAGCAGGCGGGGGACACCCTGGACTGGTTGCCAGCCAATCGCAGGGCAGCCATTTTGATTTACTTTGGAATTTGTTGCCTTTTTTTTTGGGCTGTTGCATAGGGGTCTTATTTTAAAAAACTCCTCCGACAAAATTTATCTGATCGCCTTCAAACTTGGTGTCTTTCATCTTAAAATATTGAAGATGAAAAGTTATTGAAAACTTTTTATTTCATCGTACGCCGTTGTCGTGGTAGTAAAATAGCTGTCAGTATGGAGTAAGACGTTTGTGTGACATAAATATTCACAAAAATCAATGAAAGCACCCTATATAGCCAGGACATAATTTGAATTATTTGTGGATAAATAAATAAATAAATAAATAAATAGATATTTATTTATTTTTTGAAGTAGTGAAAATAGTTACCTTGCCTGGTAACAAGTTACCCAATTACTAACATTTTGAGCAAGTAACGAGTAAACAAACTAGCCTATAACTAAATGGAATAATAAAAGAGTTTTGGAGACTGATGAGTTCATGTTTCATGTGACAAAGTGAACAGCAGGGAAAAGTTGGACATGTGGGCTGAGGAGTCCAAATCCAAACACTGATATATTCAAAAGATGTAGCAAAACAACAAAGGATCTTGTCATCTCGTCAGAGCCAGCTGGCTTGTGTGAAAGGATCATCTGATGGCTGAAGATGTTCCTTCAATTCCTTTAGAGCTACGAAATTGTAAAGTGTAGAGTGACTGTGGGAAATCAAACCACAGGAATGTGTCCATTTAGACTGCAGACATTCAGGTCATAGTAATCCACAAAGGTTACATCAAAGGCAAATGGGCATTGTGGATTTTGAAGATGAGTTTCAATACCATAAAAAGGAAGCCTTTTGGATTAAAGGTGAAACGTCTTCAACAACCAAGAGGCCCAATTACCGTCTAACCACCTTTTGTGGATAACCAGAGAAGAACACTGATAAAACATTCTTTTAAAAAAGCCCACCAATCTGATGTGTGACCTAAGCCACCTCAAATATCTTACCGCTGACTTTGGCAAATTAATTGGGCTCTTGTTTTTATACAGTACAGCAAGTCGCCTTTGAAGCAATCCTCACAAATTAGGATGAGTAACACTGAAAATACATGAGCATAGACCGCAGCTACTTCAAAAAATGTAATATGAGAATAGTCGGAATCTTAGATGAATAACAACATAATTCCTGTTTGTTAGCATTTTTTATATCGTGATGAAAAAGAAGTAGTCTGAATGCAAGTCATACAATCAAATAAAAGAATCTCATCTCATGCAAGAAATATGACTTTGAACTTGTTCTTTTCAGTGAGCACTAATGCACCTTTGGAAATATTGGCAGTCATTCAAAATGATTAGGATCCTTGATCAATAGTCTGTCTACACTTCAAGAAGATAAATTGAGAAGTGTGTCAAAAATCGACACCCCAATCATCCATCCATCAAATTCTCCTTGATGAAGATGGACTGACAAAAGTGGAGTTGCGTTGGTCTGGCACAGATTCCGACAAAATTCAAGAGAAGAAAAAGGTGGAAAGAGACAAGCGAGCACATATTTGCTTGTCAGGAAGCGCAAGACTTATATCCAACGTCAGGCATCCTTCGGGTATGACTGTACACTTTATACATGCTCTAACTCGGGATGAAACTGAATCCAATTATTCTTCTGATCTGTCATTGTGCTCTATTGATTTCCAGTCCGTCATACATCTTATCTTTCCAATCCTACCTTATGCCCTCGTAAAGACCAAGGCGATACGTCACATAAAACAGGGCGGCTCCTGCTATCAAGCCAGTGAGTGTACACTTCTCAAATGCACTAGTTCCACCTAGAGAATGATGTTCTTGCAAGGAATTCCAGCGGTCAGAGAGCGCCACCACTGAAAGTCAACCTTGGCGAAAGATTAATAAATGGAATTCCTTTCTGTTCTCCCCTGTGCACTTTAATCGGCGAGAGACACCACAGCATGCCAAGAAAGAAAGACAAAGGCATAGTTGAAAAAGACAAAGAACTGTATATATCAGAATCTTCAAGTTGCTAATGCTGATTATGTAAATAACTAGAGACTGGACTGGAGACTTGCCCATAATGCTGCCCAGTATTTTTTATTTTTTTGTTGTAGAAAATATGTTTGCTCGTATACTCAACTAAACAACTTAAAAGTTCATTTTAAAGGCGAAATAAGTAAACAATGTATTAAGGTATAAGCAATGGACTGCACACAAACTCAACTAGCATCACATCATCATGTCGAGTTGAATGTTTTTAAGGTTGCACAAATTTGTGCAAAACTTCGAAGGTTAGAACGTGCAAATTATTAAAACATGCAAAAGGTCATGAAAGGATAAACCCTGAGCCAATGTTTTGCTGCTTTTTCGGCTCTTTTTTTCATTGCTTATGTTACCAGACTTATTGGGGAAACAGTGCCATCTGTTAAGTCTGCAAAAACAGTAAATGAATTGTGCTTTATCCTTTTACAAGGAAAAACATATCAGCAAAAAACTTGGTGAACAAGAGAGTAGTGTTAAGGTCAGAGGTTGGAATCCAGAAATATTCTCACAACACAATAGGTTTTGTGAGGAAAGGCAAGAAATGAGTGGCTGTCATTTTCACACAAGCACACCCACTGACACTTTGCATTACCTTGACATCATAATCACAAGGAACCTGGTAACAGCCAGTCGCTTATCTCACTATGGGGCCTGCAAGGGCACACATCACACAAGGGAAGGCTGAACATAAGATGATGGACTGCACTCTCCTTCACGCTGACATCACCATGAACTTCTTCAAGCACACCACAAGACCGCACGAGGTGCCGACAACACAAGCTATCTGGATTAAAGGACAGTCAAGGATCATCATTGGCCTGGTTTTCACTTGCTAGCGTGAGCTCAAAAACGATGCAATGCATAACATTACCACTTTTGTCCATATGGCGCCGCCATAATCAAAATAAACTGAAAGTTCCTTAGTGTTGCTTTAAAGGAGATAACACTGCAACACGAAGGCTATTTGTTAGTCTGTCAAAATATTTTTGTTCGAAAGTCAGAGCAAAAAAGTCCAGGTAGACACAGCTCTTGAATTGCAAAATGGTGCATGTGTACCTAATGTTGTGGCCGGCTAGTGTATGCCACAAAATGGACGATGGCCACAAAAGGCGACTGGCGTGAATAGAATTCAAGCTGGAGGCCGCGTTCAAGGGCAGACGCTAAATTAGTTGCTCTTATAAAGGAACACATTTGCATTTTAATGAGCCATCGCATGACTGTGACTCAGGGAGGAGATTGTCGATCTTTTCATGTTCCATTTCTTATGTGACCATGCAGCAGAAACATATATGAGCGGTACTTCAATTGGAGGAAAAACGTATGAGAGTAGTGCACTTTAAGTATATATGTTATTACTTTAAGGATGTTGCTATATTGAAATGTAAATAGGGTAGCAGGTTGTTGGCACTGGCTTTTCATGTATTCTAATAGATTAGACAACTGAACCTGCATATAATTTAGTGTTTCTTTGAGATGATCTGCTTAGCAGCTTCGGTCCTCGTCCCCTAAATTGTACAACAGTAGAACAGAAGCGTAAACTGTACAGTGGTGCCCGAACTTAGAAGTTGACAAATGAAGGGAAATGCTTTTAATCTGTTCCAGCCACCCAAAACAACAACAGAATGTTTGTTTCTTATTATTGTACAGTATTGTACTTCATAAAAACACCCATCTATCCATTCCCTTCTGGTTTTCCAAGGTTTGGGCTTGGGATAACAGCTAAAGCAGGAAAGCCCAGACTTCCGTCTCCCTAATTACATTCAGCTCCTGCCTCCTTCGAAAGGATGCTGTGACACTCCCAAGTAGGGATGTGACAATAACAGAAATTTAGTAGTCGATGCCAATACCATTGAAATTCCACGATTCTCCATGCCATTTCAATACCACGGTAAAAATAGAAAATAAATGATAAATCCCATGTACTTCAACATACACTCCTTTATTAGAAGTGAACAAACAACGATACTTGTGTGCTTAAACAGAACAATTGGCATGTGGCTTTAAAGCATTAAAATAAAATACTGCGCATTAAAGTATTAAACAATAGAGTAAACAACAAAATTAAATACTGTGCCGATAACCGATGATTTCCTGCTTTGTATGGTCGATACCGATACCCGATAAATTTGCCTTCATATATTCTGCAATTTATGCATCCAGGAATGGAAAAACTGATGTTTTAGTAGCTCTAATTATCACAGCAAACGTGTTTCAATCAAATGTGTATTTCTTTTCTATATGAAATGGCTAACAGATAATTACACAAAATAAAAAATTAATTTAAAAATTAATACAGAACTACAACTGGTTTATCTGGAAAAACAAAACATTCATGTATGTATGCATTATGCAATAGGAATGCATTTATACAATCCTAAGTGCAATAGTGCATGAGGATGAGGTCGGTGAACGTTTGGTAAAATTATATGCATTGACATTGGTCAACCTTAATTAAAAAAAATTGAAATCAAGTAAATAGACAAAACTGGTATTGCAGCAACCCTTGTGGGTGCGTGTGTGGTTATGTTGTTTCCCGTGGTCTGGACTGGCTGTGTTGCCGTGTAGGCAACACATACTTAAAAAAATAAAAAAATAAATAATAAATAAATAAATAATAATAATAATAATAACAATAAGCTCACATTCGCGTGTTGTGTTGTGGCTCTGTTACAGCCGACAATAACTGGCATTAAATAGTTAGTTCACTGCTTGGCTTGATCAGTTCACAAACACTACACTATTAATTCTTTGGCTGCACTGGGCATAGTAGAGATTTCTCTGAAAATTAAAAAGTTAAAAATGAAATAACATGTGATACACATCCTTGAAAACCGCCACCCCGAACTGCTGTGAGACTTACGTGTAGTGTTAGTCCATTCTTGTCAATCAAGCTGTGGCCACTTGGGAGGATGCAATGTGGCTCCAAATGTGCTCTTAACTCTTTGACTGCCAGCCATTTTCGGAAAAGGTAACCCCTATACTGCCAGCTGATTTACAGAATTTTACCGATCTTTCAAGCTCCACAGAAAATGTTGTGTTAGGACTATGGAAACGCGGATACTACCAAATGAAAGATTCAAATGAAAGTCTCATCTTTCATCTAAAAAAAAAAAAAGTTTGTTTCTACCTTATTCGGATCTTCAGTAATCAACAATAGAAAACAGCTTCGTTTCACCCAAATCCTCTATTTTCTTCCAAAATACGGAGAAATCAAGGTTTTTGTGAAATGATGTTATTTCGTGCACTCTAGTGAATTTGGCACTTTTTTTTTTGCATGAGTGATTCTACAAACACCTAAACTTCTATAAAACACTATCCCAACAATAAAAAATGTTTTTTGATTGCAAAATAACAGTTTATTTACATGCAACAGTAGCAATCCGAACAAACAATTTGGAAAACTCTTTGCAAACTATTTACACGTGCGCAACAGTTTTTGTCAGTCTGCTTCTGCATGGACTGATTTGCGTAGAGGTTGGTATGATGAACGGTGTGCTGGAGAAGTTCATCCGTGATGAAGAGCTCCAGGATGTCAGCTGGCAGGTGGGAATTCAGCTCTGCTGCAGCATCCCTTGGTCCTGGTTTTGCAGCAAAGGGGAAGATGGTTGGCTGCCAGCCGAATTCATCAACTTCAAGCCAGCCAGAATCTTTGGGATCTGCAAATATACATTTCAATATCATATATTATTTTAGAGCACTGTGATGCAATGTGTGTGTGTGTGCATGTTGACACGACGAGGAGAGGTAGGACTCAGACGCAGGATAAAGGTAGGCCACAAAGGCAATAGGTTTATTTCCGGCCAACAGCTGTCTACTCTCAACTTGAGAGGAGAAAGGGGAATCAAAAAGTGGAGAACTAAAAACGCTCCACTGGGGAGGAAAAAAACAGGCAAAAGGTACAGGGGACAACAAAAGGCGCTCCGCAAGGGAGGAAACAAGGCTCAAGGCACAAGGGGGAACTAAGGGCGCTCCGCTGTGGAGGATAAGGCACAAAAACAAGGCAAAACAACAAGGTAACAGGAACAAGGACTCGAGGACTGTGGGACGCTTCCATGCACTGACTGTGACACTTCGGCACTGAGGGGAAAGTGCAGGTGGCTTTTATTGTCTTGGTTGATTGGTGGCAGGTGGACATGATCATGGGCGGGGACCGGTAATTAGTGAACTGCAGGAAGGGCAAGTGACCTGGGGTGAGAGGAGACTCAAAATATCAAAGTAAAACAGGAAACATGACTATGAAAATAAAAGCATGGCCGTCACGCCGGTGGCGGCGTGACACATGTTTACCTTTTTTTCTTGGATGTATTGGTTGATGCACATTCTGTAAATTATAGAAGACGTTTACCATCAAATATTTTATTAGTGCTGTGGAGAATCTTTTTTTTTTTCTTTTTACCTTTGTTCTGCTCAATGTGAGAAGGGTCACTTTGGGTAGGAGCTGAAAGAAACATATACAATTACAATACTATCGAAAGACTTTCCTTTTTTTGTTGCGGTGTATTGAAAACCTTTTTTTTTTTTTTACCTTTCTTTGTCGTAGAACAAGCGGTCGGACGTTGCTGTGAGCACGATCTATAAAATATACATTCACGTTTGTATAGGTAATAGATGTTCTAGTGTATATCAGCACATTTACACACGCTGCTAGCAGATCGCCCGAGAAAGTTAGGAAAGTAATCTTACGAGCAATCTCTTAGCATGTTAGCGCTTACTTTCACGTTCTTTGGAAGACTGTCCAAGACTGTCTTGCATCGGACCCATAGTAGTCGTCATCGTCCGATGAAACGTCATCTGTGCAGACGTGCTCGGTTGTGCACCACTTTTCTCCGGTGTTAGCATCGCTAGCCGGTGGGGCCTTAGGACGTTATTAGCATCGCTAGCCGGTGGGGCCTTAGGACGTGGTCGAAACAGCCGCGTCACCGCTTCAACTATGACTTAACCCCGTCATCACTGTGCTCTTGAGCACTGGTCGATGCTTTTGAGCTTTGAAAATAAGGTTCAAGCGTGAGCTGATTGCCATCTGTAGCCTTTTTTGACTCCCTTAGCCAAGTTAGCCATTCTCTCCCCCTCAACACTCTAGCTCCACCTCTCTTCTTCTACTGTTGTCTCCTACCCGATCTTGTACAAAAGACTCATCACAGCTATCTAGTGGCCAGGAATACCCATTATAGTAACCCGATCGGCTTGATACTTGGAGCACAGCTGCCCAAGGCTTTCCTCCACCCGTTTCCATAAAAAAACATAGTAGACGTCAATTAACGTCTATGGCGGCCAATCCTAGGATTATACTGAACGTTTTTAAACGTTTATGGCGGTCAAAGAGATAACTTGCAAAAAAATGTGTCACCTACAAAAAACGGCTACTTGTCCAGCGCTATGAATGCCATAACTTTGGTGTTAATGGCTTTAGATTTGTTGTTGCTATCTTGTTAGCTTAGCGCCGTTAGCTTAGCAACATTAGCTGCTGCAGCTGTGCCTCCTTCACGTTCGTGAAAAACGGCTTTGACATGATGGATTTCAGGTGAGCAAAAGCCTTCTTTCCCCCTCTTAGAATCCTTGCTGAAAATGTTTTGATCTTCTGCCATGGAGAAAAACCACCACACTGGTGAGGAGGACATGTTGATTGCTACGTGCTAGTCTAGACAGTAGTGCGGGGCGGGCCAAGCTTTGCTAAGTTGGATGTTTTTTTTTCGTTTTTTTTTTTTTTTTTTTTTTTTTTTTTTTTTGCGTCATATTGCGTGACGTCATTAGACGTTGCGTGGGTTGCCAGATAAGCACTCATTTATCCCCCTAAAACAACACAAACGATGCGGCCAGATCTGCCGCCTCGGTACCAACAATACTTCGGGTATTGCAGAAATGGAGGTACCGTCACCGAACGCAGCAGCTGCTCGCTTATGAGCTAGCTTATAAGCAAACTTAGCTTGTAGCAAACGTGTGTGACGTCATGCATGCTGAGATCCCGTCTCTGATCAACTGCTGAAAGGAGGCTGATTCTGTCCTCTTTCATCTAAAAACTGCTTCAAACATCAAACATCAAAGCGTATGTAGGGATGGAAGAATGTTGATTTGTTGTGATTGTATTGTATTGGTGTTAATGTTTTATGTTGTTTGTTTTTTTGTCTTTCTGTAAAATGCTTTGTGACAGTTCAGGCTGTTTGAAAGCGCTATATAAATAAACTTGAGTTGAGTTGAGTCACATTTTCAGAATCTTGGCATCGACTTGGTACCGAAGTATCGGTTCTCGTGACCACCCTACTCCCAAGCCAGTCATGAGACATAAACTCCAAATTTGTAGGATGCGTCTTCAGAAGGAGCATTCACAGGCTAGGCCATTTGAAGGTTACTTCTCTGGTAGCCTCCGGATGCACCACATAAACCGTGGCGAATTTGGACAAGCCCTCAATTTGTCCGCTGGGTGCTCCGAAGCAGCCTTTGGTCAGGGCCCATTTCCACAGAAACAAAGACTAGATTTGAAGACTACATTCAAAGGCCACATGAATTTGGACCACTGTGTGCAGTTGGGTCATTTGATTGACCAATTCAGCCTTTGGGGCACACAGCATATGAATTTGGATTATGTCTTGGGTCGCCCCTGGGCGTTGTCTCCCAGTGGGATGTGCCCAGAATGCCTTACAATGGAGGCATCCAGAAGGCCTCCTTACCAGATACCCGAGCCACCTCATTTGGCTCAGAGCCTCTCCCGGATGACCAAGCTACAGAGAGCCTGGACAACCTGTGGAGGAAACTCATTTCGGTCACGTAGGAACGTAGATCGACCGGTAAATAGAGAGCTTCGCCTTTCTGCTCAGGTTTTTTACCACAACAGACCAATACACAGTCCGTATTGCTGCCGGTGCTGCAATACCATAGGCTCATATTTGGAAGTGCTGATTCTGATCCCAACTGCTTTGCACTCGACTGCAACCACTCCAGTGAGAGTTGGAAATTGTGGCCTGAAGAAACCAACAGTACCACATCATCGGCAAAAAAACAGATGCAATGCTTTAGACAACCAAACTGGACCCTGCTTGACAGGAACAATGTCCAAAAACTTCGTTTTTGCCGACAATCGGTTGAAGTGAGTGAGGCACCTTTCTTTTTATGACTTCTGCAGCAGCAGACGGCGAGGTGAATTTCTTTTGTTTTTGGGCAAAATTGCATGGTAAGGGAGTGAAGATACCTTTCACTAAATAATATTAAAGCCCCTTTGCTTGCTTCGAACACAAATATCGGCGTCCTGAAAATACTTGACTGAGAAATCACAAGGAAGGGGCTCGACACACGGGAGGCGACGTCGCTCGCTCTCCATTCATTTCCTATGGAAGCAAGGCGACAAGGCGAAAATCACCATCCCCCCTCCACCTCGGCGACTTGCGACAGTCATGCATGTGAAAAATTGTGCGCGTACACGTAAACGTGCATGCCTAGGTCCGCGACGCGATACTGGAAAGTTGAAACATATCGCCGAGGCTTCACCCAATCGGCGAAGGTTTCATTGATGAGCCAATGAACGCAGGGCATGCTAGACAGTGCGATACACGGCAAAATGGAAGATCTAATTTTAGCAGTGTCCGACCATCCAGTTTTATATGGCACTTTACGCAACAAATGATTCCCTCCAATTTAATAGCCAATCAAATCTGTTGTCAACAAGCTGCTCTAGAAGGTGACGTCAGACGCTGCCACCGTCGCAACTCCGTGTCGCGTCCCGTGTGTGGAGACCTGGCGACAAGGTACGTATTTCGCTGTCGCTTGTCACCTCCCGTGTGTCGAGCCTCGAAGATTTGACAACTTTGCCATTACTGTGAATGCACTTCAACTCATCTCGACCGGTAAATGTCGGAGGGCGCTGGTGGGCGGAGAGGGGCGTGACATGGTAAGGTTAATTCCGAACCTCGAGGTCCCGAGTCCTGCAGGTTTTAGGTGTTTCCACTCACTAGCACACCTGACTATAATCAGCTCATCAGCATGCCTGATAACGTCCTGATCTTCAGTATCAGGTGTGTTAGTAGGCAGAATCATCTAAAACTTGCAGGACTCTGGACCTCGAGGACCGGAATTGGTGAACCCTGATCTACACTATGGGCTATTTCAGTTAATTATTTTATTTATTTATTTTGTCTTTGTACGTCTGTGAACTTGGAAATAATGACTATTGATAACCCTAGTTTGACACAGTCTTTGGCTTTTATATTGTTAGGTACCAAAATGACCTGTTTGAAACACTCTTGCAAGGACTACTACTAACCACAGAAGATACATGTCTTGGCTCGAGTGCGACACTACTGCTGTCTGTTGATTGGTTGTCAAACAATTCTCACTTTTTTTTTCTTTTTTTTTAACTGAGGGAAACATAAGAGCATCAATACAAATGTATTTCTCTTTTCTTGTACTGTAATTAAAAACCCTATAAAGTGGGGTCACAGATTTGTTTCTAAACGTTTCCACAACATTCAGCAAATGCCCACAAAATTTGAGGGTAAAAAGAACTTGATTTTCTCCATTTTTAAGCTTTTTCTCAATTTTGGAGCCTCATTTTATAAACTTGACATTGTTTTTTTTTGTTTTTGTTTTTAATTATTCAAATTTGGCAGGTTTGTGACCAACGCTCTTCTCTGTGGTATGTCAAGACATTTATTTTAATTTTACAAGGACTTCAGGAGACACATGCTAAGTATTCATTCATTCATGCATTTATTGTGGAATTCATCGGCATCTACTGTATCAGCATAATACCAAACAAAAGCCAGAACATTCTTTAATGTTCCAAACTGTACAAGCTAATATGAGCCTAAGCCTTCAATAAATGATGATCTTGCTTTCAAAGAATGTGGAATCCAACATAGCATTGAGGAATAAAATTTCCACAATTTATCGAGTCAGTGCTCCTATTTACATGGAAGATTATATAAAACCGAGCTGATTCACAGCCGGAGTGACTGAAAGCCAAAAGTGTCCCTTCAGAGAAGAAAAACCGCTGCCAGCCCCATGAATCATAAAAGTGAAAAGCTCATCCAGCTGTCCGTCCACTCCAGCAGTAAAAAAAAAAAGAAAGGACAGGAAGCGAGGGAGATCAACAAGAGCAGAGCGCCTACGTCATGGGCGAAAGAGTAGCGAGACCCCGAGGGAGCGAGGGGATAAATAAAGGAGTGCAGTGAGGTGCGTGGGTAATATTACAGTGCGTCTCTCTTCTGCTTGTGGCCTTGCCGCCTGTCATGCGATGCGCTCCTGGCCAGTGATGTCACCCAGACTGCAGAAACGCTCACTCGCACATCCCATAATAGACACATCCACACAAACAAGCACGCAATAGGCACAGAGGAACACACGCTTGCCTCATACACCAAATCAATAAGAGCGTGTGGATTATTTATATGCAACTCATCAATATGGAACCTGACGGGATTTAAAAGGTCACTTCAATATGAATGACGTCATTCTAATAAGACTCAATACAAGAGCTGTAGCACAAATTTTGCCTGCTCAACTTTCATTGTGACTCCACGAGGATAAGCGATATTGAACTTTGTGTCCTATTCTTGGCACGTATTATTTTTTTGTAATCAAATCCATTTGTTCTATCATACAAAGTGAACATTCCCTGTCAACAACCAATGAACAAACTGCAAACTACAAGCTCAACATTTTTGTTACTCAATCACAATAATTAGTAGCAAAAAAAACAATGCGTAATTTTTTTGGAAATTCGAAAATTAGCTTAGCAAACTGAACCATAAAACATTTGCATTTATTTATTTGTGACTGAATGTCCTTTTTAAACACTTTACAAAAGTGCATAATCATACAGTACTTGAATGAAATGTAATATTTAAACAAGAAAAATGCAGCATTCCCCCTTGGCACAAAAAATGGTTTGTTCCACCCAACCCCACAAATCTCATCCCGGCTGGAATGATCTGCACAGAGCAATATGCTGCTTACGATTGATATACATTTGTGGTACACGTATCTGGCTCAGACCACGGTATGTGGAACATTTGACTTCTACTACTCAATACCAACACATAGTATAGCATTATCATCATCATTCCTCATTTTCCCCACACTTGATCAGGGCTAACTGTTCATGTTGTCAAGTAGAAGTTAGCTAACATTTTTGCTAGCCAAGAACTATTTCAGGTGGTCAGAGAAACATTTCTGTTAATGTGGTTAATTTCCTACAAAAGTAATAAAAAACAAACAAATTAAGTCTAAATTTGTTGCCGGTTATTTGTAGTATTTACTACATTTTTACTCTAGGAAAAAAACGGATACTTTATCTTATCATGTAGCCTACTGTGCTATCATATCCCCCCCAGAAAATGTGTTTATTATATTTCTCTTTTGGAGTGGCTTAATGTCTATGTAACGTTTACCAGGTTTGATGATTTAGTCACAGTTATGCTTCTCTAATAAAGAAATTGCTTTCAAATGTAGAAAACTGTGAAATTGATCTTACCTGGCCCGTAAACTTCGGATCCTAGAACTATCCATTCCAGGGCAAACAATACTGCTTATGTACTTGGACTTGAAGGACAGAATTTGACAAACAGGATGTTGTCAGTCTGATAGAGTGCAGTTGTACACCTCCACAAACTAGAATAATAAACATATTGTTTAATTAGAATGGCGCAGATAGAGGCTAAACCTTCTTAATTGGAATTAGCCACAAATGACGAGCCCTCTTAACACTCACTCAACTCTTGCACATGCCAGGCTTTTATTATTAGGATACATGTGGTATTTACTGAGAAATACTTGTAGAACATGCTGAAAATGGCCTTGCAAAGTTTTAGTTAAAAAAGTGGAAGAAAAAAAATCCATTTGCACCAACAAAATAACAGTGCTGTGTTAGGTTGACCTCTAACTTCCTCTTCAAAGGTTTTGCAATCTTGAAAGCAAAGTGAAAGGCACATTTTACTGGCCATGGAATTTAATGCCGTCACGACAACAAAAAAATTTAACATCACTGTAATGTAAAAATACAGAAAATTTAAAACCGATCTTGTATTGTATCTCATTAACGTGGTCAAGGTTTTGGCTGAAGCCGTTTCAAGAGCAGAAATACACAGAATAATTATCACCTGAAAGACAGGAAGGAGAGGAAGATGATAATTTATATCTAGCTAGCCTGCACATGGTGTCACATTATTTGTCCCTGCTTTCAACCCCAGTTCAGCCTTCTCAGCACTTTCGTCGGCTGCTAAAAATAGACAGACAGACGCACACACACCGCCGCCATGGCACCATATTGTCTCTCCTCCGACCTCTGTTTACTGTGAAGTAACAAAGATTGAAGTTGGTTGTGTGGCTTGGCCTGCAGGCCTTTTTTTTCAAATTGCTCATGGCATGCTGCAAGAATCCCAACATGCTTCGTTGTGCTGGCTCGGAAACTGCTTTAGCCAGCCCGTCACTGTGAAATAGTGCGCACCTCCACGGCAGACCAAGGGCACTCTCACCGAGACTAAAGGAGGCTTTTAAATCACATGTGGTCATGCAGTTTGTGTACATACACGCACACGCACTAAGGGAATAGGAATGCACACACACATATTCACACAATTCATATCTCCTCCTCTTATTCCAAGAGTTATGTCATTAATTCTAAGCTTTAAAAAAGCACCCCCCTCTATCTCCCTTTTGCCAGATGCCTCTCCTGGATTAAAAATTCCTCTGTGTTGGTGCTACAATAGCAGCTGTTGTCTTCCCTATAAACACTCAACAAACAGTGGAGGAAAAATACTGAAAAGACGGTGAAATAACATTTGCGTATGTAAAGCAGATAGAATGGCACTGAGTGGAGGGCAGACATTTACTTGATAGAAACTATGAAATAATTATTCAAGATATCAACCCCCCCAAAAAATGTCATTACATTATGTTCTACGCACCTCTACTAGTCTAAACACAGCATTCTGATTACTATTGTGTTTGTGGAATTTTAAGCAGCAAAATCCACCTGTTTTTATCCATCTCATGGGGCGGCCATTTTGCCACTTGCTGTCGAGTGAAAATGAAATCACAATTATTCATAGCTCGGGTAATAACCAATCACGGCTCAATATCAGAACACAGGTGAGCCGTGATTGGTCCTTACCCGAGCTCTTACCCCGGGTTTTCACTGACTGCGGTTGCGGTGCGGTTGCGGTGCGGTGCGTCTTGACTGCGTGCTCCGGACGGGTCAATTTTTTTGTCAATCCACACCGGCTCCGCACAGCTGCGGTCCGGCAGCTCCGTCGCCGCCCACTTCCCAACGTGTCTCGCGGGACCGTGCGCGCGCGATCATGTGGCATTTCACAACGACAAACATACAGAAAGTCTGTGCTTCTTCTGCTATGAGATTCCATGCAGCATCTTTTTTTTGGTTGTCCTTGTAAAGTATATTAATAACGAGAGTCGGGTCAGTGCGTGCTCAAGGCGAGCGCCACTCTTTATTTCTGTCTTCCGCGTCCGGCTGCCGCTCAGTACGGCAAGCGAGACGGGCACAACAAGCAATCGCGAACATCAAACTCACAATACATTACAGTCCTTATAAAAAGGATGTGTCGTGTCATATATTATTTTGTGGTTTTCCACCTCCAATATAAACCTCTCCTCGTCCATGTTCGCTGGTGTCTAAACCGTGAATGAGCACATGGCCCGGCGACGCCCACGTCACGTTCTGCTGATAAGCTTGCGAAATACGAGCTGGCGAGTGTTTTATTCTGAAAGGTAACCGGAAATTTATTTTGAAACTGCGTCGGTCTTCCTGTCCCGCTCGATGTGTTTTGTGCTAGCTTGCCATTTGCCGGAGGCCTACCGCATGCGGCGTCCGGCAAAAATAGAAAATAGGCTATCCTTGCGGAAGGCTTGCGGCACGCCGCAGGCCTTCCGCAGTCAACACGCAACGCACCCGCAAGCGGTGTAGACTGCACCATTCGAATGAATGGAATCTAATTGCTTGCGGCGCCGCACCGCACCGCAACCGCACCGCAACCGCAGTCAGTGAAAACCCGGGGTAAGCAACTGTGATGTCATTACTTGACAGCAAGTGGCAAAATGGCCGCCCCCTGACATGGATAAAAACAGGTGGATTTTGCTGCTTAATTCATAGTCCACAAACACAATACTGTATTAATCAGAATGCCACGTTTAGACGAGTGAAGGTGCGTAGAACATGTTCTTGCAAAGACTATTTTTGGGTTGACTTCACCAACTTCAGCTCGGGTTTATATCAAAAGTACTAGTGATATCGGTGAATTGTATGAGTGAGTACTCATACTGGTATCGGGCTGAAAAAAGTGATATCGAACAGTTTCCTCATTTCCCTAATAGAAAGAATAAATTCTGCATCTGTTTTCAAATGTAAGCAGTAAAAGTAAACCAGAAAAATTGGCTAAAATACACTAACAAACTATTTGTACGTCATTGATGAAACTGAATAAAAATACTGAATTACCTCTACATGGAAGTAACAGAATATGTGAGGGCCCACCACTCACTATGGTGATGCAGACGTGTGCAAACACACACGCACGCATCCTGTTTAGCAAGACCTTTAGAGCAAGACGGCGTGCAAAGCAAGGCTTGGGAGAACATGAAGCAGATGTCTCCTTACCTCTGCCATATTTTTCACTTTGCTGTCATCTGGCGAGCCTCTCCTCTTAATTCCCTCTCCTTTTGACTTGCTGGGCTCTCCGCATTCACCACCAGGCAAGCAAATAAGCCCAAACAAGAGTAAAAGGAAGCCCCCCCCCGCCCCCCAAATAGAAGCCATATTGATGTAATGGAAAGGCGATGTTGTTGTTGTTGTTGTTGTGAACGGTCCTGCCCTTGACTTCCCTTCCATGAAGGGCATTTGTTTTGTTCATAACAGACAAGTGACGCCTTCCACATAGCACAGGAGAAAGAAATAATCCCGAATAAAGGGACATATAGTGATGAACGCATAAGTATAAAGATTTATGAAGGGCAGACACAGAGGAGGCTGCCTCAAATGTTATATAACAGCGCAACCTGCACATAATGCTGTATTTCCACTCATCATATACACAGTGAGCCGAGTGAACAAAACACAATGCTGATTATAAAATATATTTCTGCTACCAATCTGCACAGGAAGCAGCTTTGGCACAGGAAGTTGAAATCTGTTCATATTTTCCTTATTTTGCAGCATGTTCGCTGTAAAGCATTACAATCCCGGCATGTTGTGTTCTCAGAATCCCCTGTATGGGCGACATCACACGTTGTGACGTCAGTAGCTTCATTGCGAGCGCGCGCGTGGATCAGCCCACGCACGGCTTAAGCAGAGGAGGGTGGGGGAGGAGGGGTTGGAGAAAAAGCGAGGAGGCGGAAGATGGGCTTTATGCTGTGATGTAATTTCATGTTGTTGTTTTTTTTAAATTTTTTATTTGGTGATGTTGCAATTGCATCCAGCAGAAGCCTGAGCCACACTGCCCCCTATCACTGAAAGAAGGCATTGCACGAACACTAATGAACTCCCGGTGACTTGCTGTCTGTCAGGTTCCTCACCAAAGGATAGACTATGAACAAATAACACCAATAACAATAAAGTACTGAATTACATCATACCAGAGGTAGCAAAAGTGCTCACAACCTGATTCTATTTCAAATGGCTTTTTTTTTTTTTTTATACTTTGTTTACCTTTTTCAGTTTTGGCTCCTACTGTACCTTTAAAGCAGGGGTGTCCAGACTTTTCCATTTGAGGGCCACAACCAGAAAATCAGAAGGACGCAAGTGCCATGTAATGTTATGAAGAGAAATTGTGTTTAGTCCTAAAAATTGTACCAATAATTTATTTGTGCTTTTGCATATTTAGAAAAATTCTACAGTATATAAACCATTTTATTTGTAATATGGCAGTAGGGTTATTGTAGTTTTGGAATTTTTCATTTTAGTTAGTTTTTATTAGTTTTCAGGGTGGTTCTGTTAGTTTTTATTAGTTTAATTCTTTAAAAAATGCTTAGTTATAGTTTAGTTTGTAAGTTTCAGTATTAGTATTATTTATTTATTTATTTTTTAATGTGTATTACTCATGCGCAATATTTAAAAAACATGCACCATGGCAGCAACGTCATCTAAAGGTGCTTTTCTATTGGCTGCTGCTACATGACGTCACTTCCGTGTGACATACTTTCAAACGTCGTTATTCCGGTTTATATCAAAATAAATCTACTAAAAATCACATGTAAAATCATCCACAAAGGCTCATGCATTAAATTAATTACCAAAGACTAAAACGAAGGACGTTTGCTGTAATTATAGTTCGTTTTAGTTAGTTTTGTCATTAAAAAAAAAATATATATATATATATATAGTTTCAGTTAGTTTCCATTTTTTAAAAATCATTTTTGTTTTTATTTTATTTCGGTAACAATATTGTTTTTGGAATTTTAGTTTTTTCATTAGTTTTAGTTAACTAAAACTTTAATGGCACCTGTTTTTTGATACCCTCCCTTCTATCTTTGACCATCTCCAAACATTTTTGTTTTCTTTATTTTATTTGAACTTAGTCAAATGCCATTTTTAGCATATGTCGCTGGCCACTGAAAAATGGACGTTGGGCCGCAAATGCCCCCCGGGCCATAGTTTGGACACTGGTGCTTTAAAGCCACCAGTGTTGATGTATCATACAGTTATATGAACATATCGCTACGATCCAACACTTGACACCATTCCATCAAGGTAATGAATGGGGAAAAGCAAAGAGAAGGGCAAAGAGCAGGATGTTGGTGAAACTGAGTTTAATAGATTGTTAAAAATAAGGCTATGATGTTCACTTAGCAAACACTGACTCGGGAAGAGAACTGTTATGGCATCCAGAGATTTTTTTTTTCCTGATGGAAATACACACAAACATTACACAAAGCCACACACGCACACACATTGGGACGGACAAATGTGTTTTGCATCCAAACTCACTCACGCACACACACGGACATTCACCCTACCCAAAATGGTGGCACTAAAGAGCCAATAACATTGCAGTGTTGTCTTAAAAAACATGCATAGCTTAGTACATTGATGTCAAAACCCTTTGTTAATGTTGGCAAAATGTGATCTTGTGGTTTGCAGAAAAAAAATCAAAAATAAAATACTGCTTTAAAATTAACAATCATGTAAACTCATCGCACTGCATTATTCACAATAGTCTGGTTTGATATAAAAAGTTACATTCGGAACCAAGGTAGGCTCTGTTGCAAAGCAAATAAATACTGGAATGGTAAAAACACAAGATAATGTCATCATCTTCAATGCCGGCAAAGGACAGAAGACCGCACTTGGCCTGACCTTTTCAGACATTAAAACAATTCTTGCAAGCATTTTAAAGTCATTAATTACATACTTGAAATTTTCAGAGATGGATTCAAAACAATTCCTAAACGCAAACATGACAATAATTCCCCAACACAGGGAACGATGCTGCACATGTGCAATTTTTTCCAACTATAGAAGGTGCCACATTAAAATACTACATTTGGCCAAAATGTCCTATTCAAGTTGATTTGACACAAACAAGCACACACACCTTTTAGATATTCAAGACAGTCAACACATTATTGAATTCCTTCCCACGTTTCTTCCTTCAGTCATCATTTGGTTATTGGGATGACATCTTGCTACACCTTATTGGCACGCAAATCAGTTTTGTTTGTTTGCCCAAGCTAATAATCTATTCAATCACCATAAAGTGCCCAATGAAACAGGAACGGGAAGCACCAAGATTGTGGCACTTTTCCTCTCGCCCAAATGAAAACATACACTGGTTCAAAAATGAAAGCCCATTACCCAAACATCCCACATGTAAATTCATGATAACACTTTAAAAAAAAAAATCAAAAAAAAAAAAAAAAAAATCAAACAGCCTTACTCGAATATTACAGTGGGAACAAAAAGCTGATTTAATAGAGAATTAAAATTTGATGCACCACTCACAGCTTGCTGCTTTTCTCACTTCCAATCCGACTTAACTGTATATCAATTCTATTTATATCTCAGGATATTTGTGTTTAAAGTATATTCCAACTTGGATGATATACAAATGGTGGTAGGTAGGCCATTTTTTCACCAAGCAGTAGTTTGGTCCTAGCTACTGTCCAAAGCGGTACCAAAATCTGTTACAACACTCCAGTGCAGCGTTACAGGGTGGAACTCAGGGGTTCACAAACTCCCCACCCCCCAAGGACAACACCCATAATCTGAAAGCCAATTATACATATATTAGGAGTGTGACGATATATCGATATTGTGATAAATCGTGATAGATTATCTATACGCCTACGCAAGTATCTTGATATTTGTAGTTAATATACAGCCACTACAACGGCTCCATTGTTCATTACTTATTGAGCAATAGCTTGGCGGGCCACTAGGGGGATCGCCTCCTAAGAGTCACGGGGAAATGTACGGAAGTCTTCAGGCGAAGAAGAATCATACTCTTACTTTTACTTGTGTAAGACATTTATCTGTCAAGCGACGTACTCAGTTTTGCATACGTTTCTGTGAAAAATATGTATTGGATCAGTGGTATGGTGGTTGTCTCCCAACCCAGAGGTTGTGGGTTCGATCCCAGGCCATTGATCGGCCATTGTGGCCACGTCGAAGTGTCCTTGAGCAAGATACTGAACCCCCAATTGCTCCTGATGCTGCGTCATCAGTAGGTGAATGGGTAGTCAAAAATGTAAAGCGCTTTGAGGGCCTTCAAGGTGGAAAAGCGCTATATAAATGAAGTGCCAAGTGCCATATCTTCAATTTGAACATTTTAAAACATATTTTATGTTTTGAATTTTTGAAGCACACAATTTCTGAGGTCTCATTGAAAAAACATCAGTTTATGTCTTGAGTAGTTTTATCGTAGATTATCGTGGTTTCCTGACCAATATATTGATAATCGCGGTACCGTCATATCAGAGATAACCGTTATCGTGTGCCTTGTATCACAAATTATATCGTATCGGGAAGTACTGAGATGTTCCCACCCCTAATACATATACTGTAACTACCATGTACATAAACATGTTTACATGTTTAAAAACGTTTCAACCTAAATATTCTTATTTCTCAAATTAGCCTATAAGGAGGAGTAATGGGTTTAGTTAGTATATTACATCATATTCAAGCACATAGTTTTAAAGAAATGATGCAACATAATTTATTTGAAATGATTTCACGGAGCCCAAGATATGGCTGACGGAGCAGTTTGAGAACCCCTGAGCGAAACACATGACGCCAGTTAACTGGTTGACGGAGAATTGAGAAGCTCGTTCGACAGACACACACTCACACACACGCACACCTGAGCTCTCTCACGGAGACTTGTGGTATACAAATGTCAAAAGTTCTAACATGTATAATATGAAATAATAATTGAGATCAAATCAAAAAGTTCCTTCTCCCTTTCTTCCATGTCTGCAGAAACTCTTTGCACGTCCTCCAGCGTGAAATGGCGACAACAGTTGATCAAAATGTCCGCACCATTCACAGCGTCTTCACCCTGCAGCCCCAACGAAGGGAGCGCTTGGACGTATTGTTTCATTTAGTGAACATCCATCCCATGACCTTGGGAATAAACTGTACAAAAAAATACTGATACAAAATAATTGTTTTGTTTTGTTTGTTTTACAAAGTAGTGAATGACTTAAGAAAACCTATCTAATTAAAAAAATCTTGACGTTGCGCATGCGGGCTGAGGGCGGTGGATGTCGCGACTGGTTCAATCCAGAGAGGTCGCCACCTGCCAGACGATGAGGTGACTGCGCTCCGCCTTGGTGGGCGCCGACTGCTGGCCTGACGTCGGCTCAGACGTGCCGTCCAGCTCGCCGCTCTCGTCACCTGAGATGTCAGACGGCCAGTGAGTCTCAAGAAGGGGTCCACGCACACGCAGCGGGATGGGGGAGGATTCTCAAGAGAGCTTGTCCCCCCAGCGGCCACCGTTTTCCCTAGTATCGCTAAGTCACGACTAGGGATCAACCGATTATTGGCCGGGAGCAATTGGACAAATATCGGCATCGTCATTTTACGAATGTGAAGCCCGACATAGCTGGCATCTCACTGAGTGGTTCATGCTTGCAAACATAGCCGACATTTTTTCATCAAGATTTGTAAGATGTTCACAGACAGTTTTTACTTGTTGAAAAACAATTTTTCTCTGACTGCGAAGATATTTTGAAACTTTTACGAACCCTGACGAAAACCCCAAATTAGTTACATTTGCATGCATTTGTTGCTCAGTGATAAATAAATTTTCATTTATGTATTTATTTAAATTTCCACTTTATAAAAGACGATGCTGACACTAGGAACTCCCGACACTTTTTATTTAAAAAAATGTAAATTAAAAAAATGATGTTGAAATTTTGGAAACCTTTATTTACAGTAGAACACTTTAGGAGCTATTTATTTGCTTAGTTTTTGATTTAGCTTAACACATGCTGATGACTCTGGAAGCTTCCTGCAATTTTTGTTATAATTTTCAAACAAAGTTTATTATTGGCTTATTGTAAGGGATGCAACAGGTGGCGTAAAAAGAGAGCTGGCAAAGGTCAGCTGCTGCTGACCTTTTAATTAAAAGAAAAAGTAATTTTAAAAAATTTTGGACACTAATATTTTCTCTTATTGCAAATGAATGCCAGCTTGAACTAGACTAAGTGCAATTTCTGGAGAAATTGCGTGGGAATGCTGAAAGCTGAATGCCAATAGTTGAATGCTTTTGAAGTAAATTGAAAGATAAATTATGTGAAAATGACAGATTTAATTGATTGAAGTTGAAAAAAAAATGAATAAAAAGAACTGAGCAGTATCACAGAGCTGGTAATGATGATCAGTTGTATGTATGGAAGTGGGCGTGGAAAGTGGGACTTAGAAAAAGTTCAATGTCAATCCCATTGAAAATGAATGGGGGTAAGTTGATATTCAACGTCAAATTGTGCTAGTAGGGTAAGTAACGTGGAATCAGACAATATATACCCTGGAATGCATGAATTTGTGAAGCAAGTTGAAATTTGAACGGTGTATAAATCGAAAGTATTACGTGGGAGTTGTTTTTCGGCAAAAAAGTGAGGAGAATAAAAATCCGAACAACATACGTGGGATGCTTTTAGCATCCCCACAAATTTCGGTTATCAGCCTCCTTGAATACTAATAATCAGTATCGGTCTACAAAAAAAAAGTGTCTATCACTAGTCATGACCTACTTGTATACATATTAATAAATAACATGTTTAGTTTAAAATAAAACTTTTGTGTATCAATATTTTTTAATTTACCCAGACGCAAGGAAATGCAGAGTTGAGAGGAGTTTTGCTCTTGGGGATATAGCATGACTCCTTCTTTTGACTGTCTCCTAGTCAGCCCTGTCAGCATTCAGAAGCACACTTGAATACACGGTATGTTTGATCATTTTTGTTTGTGGCGTTGCAATAATGTTGATACGAGCGGTAAAGATGTGTTCTCCCTGTCGCCTCTCATTTTGCAGGCATCTCCATCCCTTTCAGATGCAGCCTCTTAAAGATGCAAACTCAACCACCACAATTCATCTCAGTTGTAATGAATCACATTGCTGAATTCATCTATTTGCATATTCTCCTCCCACGATGCACAAACGAAACCTAATATTGCCTGTTTTGCAATCCTGGGTGTGTCTTTCCTAAATCAGCCTCCATATTTGTTTTTATGTTGTCTGTGCTTATTTTAGCAGATGTGAACCTTTAGCCTAAGTGTCTTGTCCTGACCTGTGCCAAGTTTGGCTTCAGGTGGATGAATGCTTTGGTCAGCATTTATTGTGTAACATAATAACCAGAGTGATCTTCACCAGAAGTACCTTTGAACCCCAAAGCGGGTTATGCTATTTTACATGCACTTATTGTAAAAACACCACCATGCAGTCGTCATGGTACTTACCCATTCTGAAGTCAATGTAGCCTTCTCCTCCACTCATCACCAAGTACGTTTTGGGCTCCGACGCGGCTGTGTCCGACGATTCAGACGGCGGGTCATCGGAGCCCGAATCAGCGCTTCCAGGAGGTGGCATTGCCTGACCTGTCAAGAAGAAAATGCCAATATTGAAAGGTGAGATGACTATGACAAGAAATGAGGGATGAGCTTTGATCGTAAAAGTGTATCTCCATTTCAAATCCAATGAGTATCAGTAGCAGTATCAATAATTCTGCAGTGAACTCCTGCTATGCTCCGTTTGTATGTATTGCTGCTCCATGTGTTAACACAGAAAAATGAATCTCAAATCGCTACTGCCACCTGTGGTCGAAAAATGGTGCTGCTTTTACCCTTTTTAAAAAAAGTACATTTCTTATTACAGTACAACACGCACATGACGTCACATCCTCAGATAGAGGAAATTCGAACCTGAATCCGTTCTGAAAACTATTGATCCAGGTATGAGCAGCTAATCTCCTGATTAAAAAATGTTTCAATCATAAATGGTAAAAAAAAAAAAAAAGAAGGCTATTTTAAATACATTTTGTGGCAAATTTCTACATTGAGCAGCTTTAAGTAGCAATTGTTTGAAAGTTTAGTTACTGTAACATCAGTGCTAAACTCTAATCTCTATTGACCAAATTATGTGGTTAAATTGAAAATGTTGGCGTCTCCTCTGTTTTATGTGTTAGTTTTACAGTATATTGTTAGATGGAATAAAACTACACTTTTGTTTCAAGTTAAGTCTACTTTATTTCCTCATGCTCCACGACCTCCACGTTCCAACCACCCAACAACTGCTCTTCTACAGAGCTTCCTTGATGTAAAAGAAACAACACTGCCCCCTTTTGGTGTGGCATGTGAAGGTGATTAAACGGAACAACATATATATCAGCTTGAAGCAAGCACAGTGCTAAGGAATACGTACTTTAAAAAGGGTGTTTCTATAAGGTAGTATGTTTTAAGAAGTTTACATGAAAAGCTTGTGGAAACGGGAAAAACATTTTTTTTTTTTTTAACGTTCTTTAGGATGTTTACCTATGATTGCGTTTGAACCAAAATGTATTCTCCACGATAAACAGGGGTTCACTGTATCATGTTTGTAAAGGCAACATTTGTGACGCAGCTTTTGTACTGGATGAGAGTGCGCCACCGACAAGCATCAAATACTGTAATTCATTTTTTGGTCAACCTCCTCAGCACTTGACGCTCACCTGGCACGGTGACAAAGAATTTGACAGCATCTCGATGTCCATGGAAACAGAGCTGGGCGTGCGCCATGGAGCAGTATGGCACGAAGCTAGCTGGCAGTGCGCCCTCTGCGCCGTCGTCACTGTAAACCCGTACGGCGCTGCCAGGCCAATTTGGCACCGTTGCTGATGCCTTGTTGGCTGCCGGATAAGCGAAAACTTGTCAAGCTACTTAGTATCGATCTAGCTTACATGATGCATAGGAAGAATAATCAAGGAGAGCAACAGAAAACCCAAAAGTGATAGAAGGAGACAGCTTAAGACACCTGAACAAACATGTTTCTTTCCTTTGCACAGAGAAAACCTTGCTTGTGTTGTTTTGTTTAGAGACAAACATCCAGAGGATTCGAAATTGGACGGTTGAATGCACAGTGTGGCTTTGCAGCCAGTATCCATGGTAACCCAGTCATCTCATATTCAAGGAGCCTCGGGAGCAACAATTGTTGCATTTAGAGCAGCCCGACACAGGATGTATGCTTAGTGTGCCGCTCCCTTTTGTTTTAAAGCAGAGAAATAAATGAGACGGCGCAAAATGACTCAAGAGTGTCACATGCAGGAACATGGGCGGAATATTACGCAATATGTGTTCAACTGTTACTGTCATTTAAGTCTACAATGTACAGGAGTAGCATGAACATATCAAATGTTTTAGTACAATAAATGAGAAGGCAATTTGTTACCTTCAGACAGCGGGATGGAAATGATGACGCCATTTCCAGTCCCCACCCAGAGTCGGCTGCAGGACACCACCAAAGCTGTGATTCTCACAAATGAGAAACCCAGTTTACCCGTGCCTGCAAAGTGATTAGATAATTTATTTTGATTGTTTCCAATGGGGAGGGCTGTGCAATTAATCAAAATTCAATTACAATTACTACACTCCACCATTACAAAATCAGCATAATCGTAAAAAAAAAAAAGAAAAAGATTATTAAAACTCATTCACTGCCTTTGACAAGTATACTTGTCAATTGTATTTTTTAGAGCGGTGCTAAATGGGGGCGAATCTGAGCATGCTCCACTGTAAATATCAAACTTGGAAACAACTTTACTGATGCCCAACCACCGGTAGATGACATCATTGCCCCATTTTATAGGAAATAAACACAGTTTCAGAGTCCATGGGAGAAATGGCTGTATTTTGGCAAACCTACATTTTTCTGCTGTCAATTATAAAAGAACGGGACGGGACAAAAAGTAGGGAGTCTATTCTGTTATTTGGTAGATTCGGTTTATATATAATTATTGAATGTAATATCACGTGAGTATTGGAAATGTAAAAATTTTCTATAATGACTGGCAGTGAATGAGTTAATACTAATTTTTGAATTGTTTACATTCATACATTTACACGTTTTTTAAATTAAAATTGAATTTAATACATTTTGTTTCATCCAAAAATAACTTGCAGAATTATAGTGTTTGAAATAATTTTGTCTTAACATTTTTTTTTGGGGGGGGCGTTTTACATTTAAACTCATTCACTGCCTTTGACAAGTATACTTGTCAATTGTATTTTTTAGAGCGGAGATAAATGGGGGCTAATCTGACTATGCTCAACAGTAAATATCAAACTTGGAAACAACTTTACTGATGCCCAACCACCGGTAGATGACATCATTGCCCCATTTTATATGAATTTAACACAGTTTCAGAGTCCATGGGAGAAACGGCTGTATTTTGGCAAACCTACATTTTTCTACTGTCAATTATAAAAGAACGGGACGGGACAAAATGTAGGGAGTCTATTCTGTTATTTGGTAGATTCGGTTTATATATAATTATTGAACGTAATATCACATTGGTTTTAAAAATTTGGAAATTTTTTCAAATGGCTGGCAGTGAATGAGTTAAACAGTCAGTGCACATGCTGCACTCCAACTTGAAGTTTTTGCCAACATATATATTACAATTATATATTTTTATCAATTCTGTTTGGCCCAAAAGGAACTTACATAATTATAGTGTTTCTATTTTTTTTTTAATTGGTCTTGCTAAATGCAAAATGCTTAAATAGTTTCTTGTCTTGTACCAAAAAATAATTGTTTTATTAATTGTGATTTTAAATATTGGCAAAATATTTGTGGTGTTTATTTTTTTCCAAAATCCAGCAGCCCAATCAACGTCGGAGGAAACTGGGTCGATAACCCAGGGAAGTTGAGGTGTATGTACCGAGCATTTTGCTGACATAGGGCTCGATGTCCACGTCCTGGAGGTGCTGGAAGGTGTGAGCATGAAACAATCGAAGAGTGGAATCCAGTCGGATGGAAACCCAGATGCCATCTCCAACCCAGGCCAGCTGCCGAACCTGACTCTCTTTTCGTGGGTGTGCGTCAAATGACTTCTACTCACACACAGATGCAAATGTGACATTTTGCAATTATTCATGTGACAAGCTTTTTTTTTTTTTTTATTGTTTTTCCATTGAATATGCAGTATCATGCTACCTCTATCCTCATGGCTTTGGGCTGGATGACATAGATCTTGTTCCTATAGCCGCACCACACCTTATCGTGGACTACAGTCATGCAGCGGATTGAGTGGTGGGGTCGTCCCAGATCCAACAGGTGGTAGTTGGTTAGATCCCACTGACCATCTGCATAGGGCATACAAAATGCAGACTAAAGATCTACTCAATAAGAGCTTTAATAAATGACGTGATTATAATGAACGGTTCTGGAATCAACAGAAAACACGTACATTTATCACATTAAATTACATAACATGAAAACAGGCTCACCAATGCCTCTGTGAAAAATTGCTAATGTTCCATCCGCTAATGCTACCAGGACTCTGCCTTTAACATGCCTGTATGAAGAAGACACCTTTTTTTTAACATATATGTTACAGTAAAAAATAAATAAATAAATAAATAAAATAATACAAAAAAAAAAAAAAAAAGACTTGTTTGTGTGTCTCCTGCATACTCACACTATGCTGAGGATGGAATCTTTAAGCTTGATGGCATGAAGACACTTCCTCCATCGCGCCACAGATGAGTGGACATACAAACTTGAGGAAGACAAGTAGTTCGAATTCTTATTTGGTTCAACATCTTGGGATTTATTTTTGTCAACAGTTGACATTTAGCACCCCCTAGTGGATGTGACGTTTCCACTCACCATCCATTCTGAGCGCCCAGCCACATGGTGGGGAGGGCGCTGCTCATCCTCTTGACATCCAGAGAGGAGGGGTCAGAGTCATCTGGCAAGGAGCCGCTGGATCACAAAGAGCAGATAAGACATTTCAAAGAAAATGGAGGTAGGTTTGTTTCCAGGATAAGGCACTACTGTATTACAATCTCATCCATTTCGAATAAAATGAAAAACGTTGCCACCATCTTTTTATTTTATTTTATTTTATTTTATTTTTTAGACAAAAGGCCATTCTGGATGGACCTGGTTGTATGAATTTGAAATAAGTGAGACTTGAGTGAGACTTGAGTGTAGGATCCTTATTGTGCATGTTTAGGTGGTGTGTATTTGGTAAAATAAATAAATAAATAAAACTTAAAGGATTGTTCTGTTTCCATTCTGACACCACAGCTGCAGGAAAAGTGGCTCAAAACAGTGACTACATTTACACGCAGGCAATAACCCCTTTAAAACCTGAATATTGCCAATATTCGGGTTTTGTAAGGCCATGTAAACACGTGCAATAACCCAAATAAAAACCCTGGGTTACCCCTTTTATAATCCACATTCATCCACAATACCTTGATTGAACAGCACATTGTTTTTCGCTGTATGCATGCTCTCTATTTTCTTCTTCGTCAATTCTTCTTCAATTATTTGAAGTTGCAACGAATCTTGGTCTTTGTCGTAACGACTTGTATACGCAGCTCCATCGCACACGCTAAAAAGGGCGTCGCTTGAGTACATTGATTTCTCTGTGACATTTTTATGTTATTTTGTGTCTATACGGCGAAAACGCCACAGTTTGTGCCTATTATATATAAGTCTATGCTTCTGGCGTGTAACCCACCGGAAATACTCAAGCCGATGCCAACAAACATGAAACTCTCACCAAAGAACCACACTTCTGGAGTGAGGAGGAAACCGACTACTTTATTTAGCATGGTGAGTGACGTAAATATAATGTCTTTAATTAAACAAAGTTAAAAGCGGAAATGACGTTATTGACGTAATTAGGTTGTCCGCGCACCGCGTTCCGAACAGGATATTCCAATCAATGACAAATGACATGTAAACGCGAGTACTGTACTGCTTCCGCCACGCATGTAAACGTGTTACCTTGATTGTTTCACAAACCGGAATTCTGACCTTAACCCGAATACTGACTGCATGTAAACATATTCACAGTATATCAGTCACCTTTGTATGCAGGCAGGGGAGGACTCATTAGGTCCCACCCCCAGAGGGTCCGTGAAAACATGCTCGGTGTAGATTCCGTGCTGATTTTGCTCGGGTCCCTGCTCCTCCTCTCCCTCTTCGCTGCCGCCAGCATTTGCCTCTGTTGCTTCTGTCGCCTCTTCAGCAGTGGGAACCTCCACCGGGCTTGTCTGCCTGGACAGCTCAGCTGTGGAAATTATGGAAATTCTTAGTTGTGTATTTATGACCCTAATTTTTGGGTCATGAATCCTGTAATTACCTGAGCCAGGGATAGCGCTGTGCTCGGCTGGTTGCTCAAGGCCACCTGTGCTGGCTGTCTGGGGGATGGCGGTGGTCCCCTCAGCTGCCAGGGTACCGTCGCTGCCTGTTGAGCCCACACTGGCCACACTGCCGGCCAGGGAGACCACGTCGCCCTGATTTGCATCCGCGTCTTGAGGCACTTCCTCACCTGCTGGATAATCGGACTCCGACACACCTGAAAGAATGTCACAAAAACACTCAAAATGCACATGTACAAGTCAAGTAGCATAATAAAGGAATTTATTGTCTAATGTTTGTTGGCATCTCCAATACTGACCAAGTACTACTTTGCAATTTATATCAGAATCCAGTAAAGGATCATTAAAAAAAAAACAAAAAAAACCCAGCAATATGAATTATGAAAGCAAGATGTACCTGGCACACTGGCAATGCACACGACGTGAGTGTTGCAGGCGTAGAAGCTGTCAACAAGGTCAGACGGTTGAGCAGCATCCACCACTAAGACTTTGGTGGAGGAGTGGGTGCTGGTGCACACCCACACCCGACTGGACAATTCATCCTGCTGGATCAGCTCCTCAAATTTCTCTTGATCCTGACAGGGCAGACAAAAACTTGTTTTAGGGAATTATTGGACCTACCAGGCGGGAA
Organism: Festucalex cinctus; assembly: GCF_051991245.1. NCBI lineage: Eukaryota > Metazoa > Chordata > Actinopteri > Syngnathiformes > Syngnathidae > Festucalex > Festucalex cinctus. The sequence goes on from NC_135411.1 coordinate 52,413,372, forward strand.
ACGCAAACACAGTAGAGACCAGCTAATCTTTAAATCCTCACTCTGACCTTGTTTTCTTGCTCCAAATGGTCCAGGCTACTCTGAGATCCCTTCATCTGCTTTGTGAGCTCAGACGGGTGTGACGCCCTCCCCCCGGAGAGGTTGACGCCAGCCGCACACCACAACTGGGAAGCCCAAGAAGAAACATGCACGCTCATAATTCAGCAGTGTTACATATTTCAGAGTGGCTGTTCCGATGAATTACCTTCAAAGAAGCATCTTTCTGTTCCAAAGGTCTCAAATAGACGGGCACAGGCAGGTTAATTTTGGTCTCTGTTTGTCCACCATTCGTCCCCTGTCACAGTGTAACAAAAATGTTGCTGGATACACAAACGTAAAATTACACGTGACCCACTTTCCCTACACAATCATGCAAAACATTACCTGCAGATCTGATTTGCAATTAGATTACACCTTCATGCTGAGTTCCGTTTCATCCCTGTTGACCTCTTACCTTGAACTTGCTTGGCAGACTCCAACCGTGTGCTGTGACGCGACCATCCTCCTTCTGCATGTGAGCTTTCACCTGTCTGTACTGGGCTCGCTTCTGCTCTTTGCGAGACGGGGAACTGCACTGGTCTTTTCTATATTATTGGGAAACGGATCAGATGCCTCTCAGTATTCATCAAAGTTGAAAATATTTCAAGAGAAAGTCAACCTCCAAAAATTTCTTGACAATAATGTGTTCTATGCAGCCCCACAAGTCTAAATACGATATTCTGGTTAATATTGCATTAGAGGAATATGTGTTAAGCAGCAAAAGCCAGCATTTTTTATCAAATCAGAAGGCGGCCATTTTGCCACTTGCTGTCGAGTGAAAGTTACATCACAGTTGCTCAAGTCTCAAGCAAAAACCAATCGCAGCTCAGCTTCAGAAAACAGGTGGCTATGATTGGTCGTTGGCTGAGCCCTGAGCAACTGTGATGTTATCTTCAGTTGACAGCAATTGGAAAAATGGCCGCCCCCTCAGATGGATAAAAACGTCTGGATTTTGCTTCATAACTCATATTTCCCAAATGTAATATTAGTCAGAGTGTCATGTTTAGACTAGTGAGGTCACTATATAACATATTATTGTCAAGGTTTTTTTTAAGGCTGACTTCCCCTTTAAATGGATACTTGACTCAATGAGCCATTTTCAGTAGTAAAAAGTTAGTTTTCTCCAGAATTAATTTCATAATGTCATTATTTTTCATGAACAATTAATACCTTCAAAAACACATTTTTCCACTTGCTGTCAACTAAAGATGACTCACCTGTACTGAGGAAATAGGTAAGGACCAATCACAGCTCACCTGTCTTCTGGGTTTGGTCATCAAACTGAGCCATGATTGGTCATTACCTGTTTCCTAAACACGGGTGATGTCACCATCAGTCAACAGCAAGTGGGAAAAAAATGACTTTTTCAAGCTATTTTTTGTTCATGAAAAATAATGAAGTTATCCCATTAATTATTGACAAAATATGATCTTCTTACTGTTGAAAATGGCTCAATGAGTCAAGTGTCCCTTTAAGATGTGCTTCTAACAAATTGTACAGCTCAGTTTAGCTTGCCATGAAACATATATTTTGGTAAACTTGGAGATTATACCATACTGACATTTTTTATGCAAGAGCGGCTTAAACAATAAGTCCCCCCAAAAATGGCCATAATGCATTACTTACTCTTCATTGAGGAAGTCAAAAGTTTTGGATTTCTCTGTGGGGAACTGGGAGAAAGTGCTACTTCGTTTCACCATGCCGCCCGGAGCGTTGAATTTGACGTTGGACTGGGGCTCCATCTTCTTTATGGCCGGCGTGCTGGAGGACGAGCTAAAAAGTCTGCTGAAGCTGAAGGCGGGGAAGCCACACAGCCAAGACGGAAATGGAGCCACCAAGAGTGAGGAAGAGTGCAGGAAAAAAGTAACCGGGGTGTCACCCAACAACCAAACAACCACCAAAAATCTAGATCAAAGTGTTACATACGGCATGCTGGGAGGATGAGACAACTTTAGATAAACGATATCAAGTGTAAACTTGGATTAACTTGCAACTGAAAGCAATTGTGATTATTTTATTATTATTTATTTTGTGATTATTTTATAATAAAGTGTCCACAAAATATAGTTTTGACTGTCTGCCATAATTTCCCCAATCTGAATGCAAACACAATAGCCATTTTTTCGGTTCAATGTGCATGAGAAATTCATCAAAAAATACCAGTAGAATTCCATTTGTGGCAGAAGAACACCATCCTCTGATATGTGATATTGTCTAATATTTGAACAAAACATGCTGGAGCTCAAATCATTTCTTGCACGCTGCATGTTTAAAGTTCTCTCCTTGAGCAAACAAAGTAGGAAAACACCAAAATGGAAAATAGCAGGCAGGAGATAGGAGAAACCAGGATATAAGGAAAGCAATGTGAGCAGTTTCTCATGGAAAAACTGATGCAATTGCATAATGAGACAATATGGTGGACGATAATAAATCAAAGTTTGTAACAGGGGGCAGTTTTGTTTGAAAAGGTAGGCAAGGGATACTTTACGTTGGACTGGGAGATTATTTACTGAACCACTTTTACCTAATGCTGCCAATTCAAAAGCAAATCCCGAAGAAGATAAGAGAAAAATGTAGTCTAGTAATTGCATAGAAAAAAGCCTAAGAAATGGAAGAAAATACAGTAAATTGTATGTAAGGACTCACAACTGCCAGATGCTGGACTTCTTCTTCTCTGTAAGAGCTGGATTTTCCCTGGAGGCCCTGAAGACGACATCATCTTTGAGTATGAGCATATTCAGAAGCATCTCGAATAGTTCATGAATGTACTGTGGAATCGGACTCCTTTGTTTTGTCTTAAGACCACTCATCACCCTACCGGATCATCTCCGTCCACCGCACAGCTTCCTGCAGCTCCATCAGTCTCTCTTTGTACTGGTTCCTTTCCATCAACACTCGAGCCATTTCCACCCTGGTGAAGCGTTTCCTCTGAGCTGTAGGCACGTCGCTCTGTGGCAGCAATTACAAACCGCAGAAAAACATTAACTCCAAGTTAAGATCCACAAAGGTCCAACAAATGTCTCCACGTAGACTCACATCTTCTTCTTCTTTTGCTTTCTGTAGCACCTCCTCCATCTCAAGTCGCACTCTGTAAAGCAACATGAAGATTTGAGAAGGATAAACTATTTGGAAAGCAAATGTTGATGTTTGATTGTTGTCTTGCTGCCTACGGGACTTACTTTTTGAGTTCCTCCTCCAGCTCTCGGTTTTTGTCTTCCATTTTTGCCTTGGCCTGCTGCACGGCCTCCAGCTCGCCCTGGAGCATCTCCTTCTCACACGTCAACTCATCCACTTTCAATATCAAGTCTTTATTCACCACATTCAGGGCATTCCTGCAGCGCAGAGTTTGAGGCAAGAAATGCTATCAGCGCAGCACAAGGATGAATTACTAAGCGGGCATCAAACACAATCAGAAGGCGCGGGATTAGCATATAACATTTTAGAATGCTTTTACTAAGAACTTACTTTCTCTCAAGCAGTTGTGAGTTCTCTTGAATGAGATTTTCCACCTCCCGGCCCATACCTGACAAAAAAAAAAGGAGCATGGTAGAATGTTATTATTTTTTGTATATATAATTTCGCAGCAAATTGATGTACGACTTTAGCACTACACATTCAAAGAAAACACATAAAAACAGAACTAAATGTATGACTAGTCAAATAACTGCCATTTTTTACTCTACGCTTTTCCAAAACTAGAAGCAGCAAACACAGAAGCTCGCACACACAGAACGCATCACATGACTGTCAGGCAAAGGATGGATAGAGCGGGTGAGGTCTTACCAATCAAACTAAGGTCTGAGAAAACCATGCAATCCCAGCCAGGTGGAAAGAATAAGGAGGAGAGAGAGAAAAAAAAAGAAATGCAGATATAGTTTGAGACACTGGAATGACTGAAATGATGATGTTTAGCTGCAGACTCCACAAGCAAATATAAATATATATTGCTAGGTCTTTATAAGGCTAGTTTACATTCAGATCAGAACAGCAATCAAGGGGAAGGAACACAAATGAAGTGAAAATATTTTAAAGCTGTAAAAACAAAAGTTAGACCATCTTTACATAATTCATCGCTATAGAAAGAATTTCAAAGTAAACCGAACGCATCCATGCACTGAACTCAAACGTCAGATTGGCTTGAGTAAGTCAATCAAAATTTGACAGCTAAGAAGCGCTAAACCTAAGCCAGCTGCTGTATGAAATCATAATGAGTATGACTTTGTGAGCTGCCGCCGTGGTGCATGTGCAGATGTTTGAGGGACATGAAAAAGAACGGTTGGCTAGGGAAAGGTTTTGAGGTCATACACACCAGAGTACTCCACTGGGATTATGGACAAAAGCGGGAAGATGAGACAAAAGCGGGAAGATGAGACATGGAGGAAAAAGAGAGGTGACGTTAACACAGGCAGATGGCTAAGTGGACTGCTAACTGCTGGACCAAAGTCAGCGGTGGAACACTGCAGAAAACAGGTGTTGCTGTGAATTTACAACTAATAGTACAATTACAATATTAGCTGTGCGAACACACTGCTTGATATCATGTGTAAATATTGGACAATACAATTATTGTAAAATCCCGTGTATGATATTATGCCCCCACAAAATCAAACTTAAAAAAGCCTTTTTTCTCCTCTGTACCGTATATAATACCAGTAGACGATTTGCTGGTGTCCACCATTATTGTCATCTGGTCGCATTTGTGCAAGTGCATGCATAACAGTTTTACTATGCATTTTTTAACATGATGGTCGCACTTTGAGAAAAAAAAATAAGAACATTTGAAGCCAATCTTTCTTGGTGGTTTAAAGTAAAAAATAAAAAAAAATAAAAAATTGTGACGTAACACGCCAAAACAAAGACATTAATATAAGTTAATCCTATTTTAGGTACGGAGGGTAATAAACTTCCATATTACAAACTCACCCATCCATCCATTTTCTTGACCGCTTATTCCTCACAAGGGTCGCGGGGGGTGCTGGCGCCTATCTCAGCTGGCTCTGGGCAGTAGGCAGGGTACACCCTGGACTGGTTGCCAGCCAATCACAGGGCACACAGACGGACAACCATCCACACACACAAGCACACCTAGGGACAATTCGGAGCACCCAATTAACCTGCCATGCATGTCTTTGGAATGTGGGAGGAGACCGGAGTACCCGGAGAAGACCCACGCGGGCACGGGGAGAACATGCAAACTCCACCCAGGAAGGCCGGAGCCTGGACTCGAACCCGAGTCCTCAGAACTGGGAGGTGGATGTGCTAACCAGTCAACCACCGCGCCGCCCTACAAACTCACCCATGAATGCTATTCAGTAATCTAAGACACTCATTAAATTACATTGAACAGGCTGTAGAAACAATGTGCCAAAAAAATGGTATCTCTGCCCCTACAAGTTGAGTTGACCTGGCTGATCTGATTTTGGTGCGGCAAATAAATTCTAAAATGTTTCCACATACCCCATACAATATGCTCACATAATATTCATTGCTGTCTGGTGCAGTGAATGAAGGAAGCCACAAACATATCCATAACAGACATAATACATTATTCACCTTTGTAGCAAAATCCACATAATCAGGAATAAACTTGCTCATGGTCTGTGTTTTGTTTTTGTTTATGGGTCATGTTTTCGTTGTGTGTCTTCCTTTGTCAATGTATCGTCAAATTTTATTATGGTCCCGGTGTTACCCAATCAGCTCCCCAAGCTACGTGTGTCTTGTCCAGGTGTCTCTCATTGTCTCGTTACTGTGTGCATTCACCCTGCCTTCACATGCTATGGGAAAGATGATTGTTACCACTCGGAAACTCCTAATTACGACTGAGTTCTGTTCATGTGATTTTGTTATTATAGCAAAATTGTGTATGCTACGTGGGCGTGTAGATTCTAAAACAGCCTTCTGTGCTAGCAGACGTTAACGCCCTTGTAAGTGTTAATATTTCTTGCCATTCACAAATCCTTGTACGCTCTCCGCCATGTTGAAACTTGTTGAAAGTTCTCTCAACTCGGAAACTCGGGTATCAAAATAAATTCCCAGTTCTTCAGTCGAAAATACGACATGAGTGGGCGTTCACGTGCAATTTTCTACTCGACATGTGGTATTTACCATAATTATGATACCACATGAAGGCCGCATTAGTTCACTGCTTACTTTCAGTCCTTGTCGACTCATTGACGCTATCATACCCATGCCATGTCTTGTTGTCCTCGTGTCCATGTCCTGGCCTTGCCGTGTTGCTGGTTGCTTTAACTCATATTTTTGGACATGGTTGATTTTATTATTTTTGCCAAGTATCTTGTTTGCCTTTTTACTTAATTAAATCCACTTTTTGACTGCATCACAACCTTGGCAGCTGTTGCACCCTGCATTTGGGTCCTCCACCGCACGCCCCAACCTGACAAAACTAACTTGAGAAATGTTAAAACAAAATAAGAACTAACAATAATAAAACAAAAATCCTAAACTATTATAACCCTGATGAGGTACAGTATAATATTGGTGTAGATTTTTTTTATTGTTCTTATTTTTTATATATTCAATTGTAAAATTGTACCCTAATGCAGAGAGTACTTAGCAGCAATACTTAAATTAATTTCAAAATGTTCTATAGACTCCTCCCATAACTTTTTTTTTTTTCATTCTGTTTCCATGATTTAAAAATGAAAACAACAAAATGGGTGGAGAAGGAATTGGCAACACTGCATATTAAATTAGTGTAGATACACAAATTATAGTTCCAAGGAAATATACTAAGCATGGTCTGAGAAGTTTACAGAAACATAGTGTGAAATTTGACTCCCAATTAGCGTTGAGTTGCAACTCACCCAGCAGGTCGGCACCTTCATCCACATCTCCGATGAGCCCCGTGCCTGCAGACGACAGTTCTTCAAACAGAGAGTCTGTGTTGCGGTCAAATGCCATATTCTCAATGCCTTTGGTTGGAGTACTGCGAAAATGATCAAAGCAGGAGAAGAATTTTGGCTGTAGTTTAATGAGTCACATTGAATGTGGTTTGTACTACCTGCATCCCTTGTAGCCAGTCAGGTCCATGTCCAGCTCAGGTGTGGACTCGATTATGTCCTGCACATCTGCACTGTCTTCATTATCAGGCAAACCTAAACGAGCCACAATTTACAAGTGGATACATCTACGTTAATAAATAACTAACTGATGGTGTGTAAAAAACAATTTTGTCACAAATAAAAGTGTCTTTTACCAACGGATACAGATCGGGTCCCTGGTGCAGCTTGTACCTCTGTGCTCTTACTGTTCCCATCTTCCCTCCCAACATCCGAGGCGGTAGTAGACATTGGAGTGGCAGACTTAGAGCCAGAGAAGTCCGACATCTCATCCTGTAATGACCGGCATTTTATTACTGCCAACATTCAGAATTATCTCCAAAGTGCACATTCAAGATGACACGCATCTCAGATGTACAAGTGTGCAAATAAAACACACAAATGGACAAGTCACAAGACACTACGGTGGGAAAGAATATAGTACATGTTATGAATTGTAAAACATGCAAGACAGGACATTTATCTAGTTATGTGATGGAGCAGCATTTACGTCAAAATGACATCTGTGAAAGAGGAGGGCAGTGGTCTCGGAAGAAGTCATATTGTTATATGACACCAGATGATCCAAATCAGGACTGTTTTAAGTATGGTGAAGACCTGCTTGCTACTGGGTGCCATTCTGGTTTTTAATGTAGTTTTGTTTATTATTTGCAACTGGTTGAACTTCACTGCTGACAATGAGAAAGACTGATGTGGAAAATGCTCACTTAAATTTGTAAATGTGAGGTTAAAAACTTGAAATGCAGATTAAGATGTACAGTAACTGTTTGCTGAAAGAAAGACCAACATAACAGTATTATGCTAAATGCCAAAGTGAGTCAATGCGATGGGATGAGCCAACATGGCAGGCTGTGATTGCTGTGGATGGCGGAGTAGATTTTTAAAATTTGCCACCTCAGTTACAATGCAGATGAGAGAATCAGACGTAGTAAAATGAGGCAAAAATGTAACAGTAAGTACGTAAAAGGCTATAATGGGACGGGAAGCAAGTTTTCACCGACATCACTTCATCCAGTTTTGTCATTTTCCTCCGCATTTGGTATGTACTATTGGTGTATATGATAGCTGTTTTGTCACATTATGTAACGACGTGTTTTACTTTTGTTTGACATGGCGAGCACAGGCTACAAAGAAGGTTGGCAAGACCCAGCAGGGGAGCTTTGTGTTTGCTGTAGCCACAAATGTGCCCCAAAGCTTACTGAAATCCACATTTCATCTGTAGAAAACCATAATGAAAAATATATATAAAAAAAAAAATGCAAGACCATTGATCAGAACCTGAGAAGCATGAAATAGCCCATCAGAATGTATTGGGCCAGGAGGGAGAATACTTCATCCGCGGTAGGCCCAACCATACCCCAATGGCCTATCACGGCTACTAAAATAAACGTGAATACGGAGGGAAAAAATGGCCAAAGCTGCTGTGGCCACAGAGAACATAAAATTAAGCATTAGATAACACCACAGAGGACTTCAAATCATTTTGCATTTAAAGAGGAAAGGCTGAGTCATATGAGAGCCGTGGCCCGCAATACTGTAAATGTTTTACAGGATCACAAGCGCGAAATGGCTTACAGCTCGAATACTTAGATTACAACATAAGCCTGAGTATAAAGTCTACTGTTTATGTTGTAAACTTTGGATGTCGAGAAAAACTTTTAGTTTTTGTGTAACTGGAGCTCATAAACGCAAAGGGAAGATATCAAAGACGATACAGACCACAATGGGAAAATGGAGCAAATTTGTACACAGCTTCACAGGTGGCAATCAACTTTACACCACTCAACACAGATGACAAAACAACCATAATGAAAGCTACACTCAGATTAGCACAAATCACACACAAGACACACAACATCCAAAACAACAAGTACTGTATTACTACAAAACAGTGGTAGTTAAATAGTACTATTACACAACATTCCGAAAACAAATGGTGTTCTATTTTCAAGTGAGCGATGTCCGTTAAAGCAAAATGCAGAAAAGTAATAATACATACAATAAACAAACATGCATCTACAATCGAAAACAAGAAATAAAGAGCGCCCAAATGCAACCACGTTGTTGATTTTGACAGATGAATAATTTGCATGTTGCCAACTCCAAATTTCCCTCCCCCACACACACACACACAACGCGTTTGCATGGAGCGCCATCAAGAGCAGGCGATCTGTGAAGCGACGCTGCCTAAAAGCACGCTGAACAACTACGATAGCCAACACGCATACACACAAAGTGATGCCCGCAGCAGATGCGGAGCGTGTCTACACTATCCAACACCCGACATTCATTCAACTACCTTGCAGTCGTCAGCCAGTGAACTCCCCCAAGTAGAGTCTTGCATACTCAAACCCCCCCTTTCCCTTGGGGGGTTGGCAAAGTCCTGCTGCTTGGGGGGGAAGAGTTAAGATTGAAGCTCATGTGTGCGTTCGGCAGAAACGCAAACACTCCAATGCAAGTGTGCATGTTCGTGATGTGAACGGCAAGTGCAAGGCCCAATATCAATACAGTGCCTTGATGTGCGAGTTTAATTTGTTCCGTGACCACACTCGTTATCATTTGTATCTCAAATCAACCTTCCCCATGGAAATCACTGGAAATGTCATTAATCCGTTCCAGTCCCACCCAAAAAACAACACTTGTGTTGTTATTCGGAATGAATGAGTTTGGGAAAAAAAAAGAAAAAAAAAAAAAAAAAAAGTTTACAAGCATTTTTTTTTTCTCAATTGCAACTTAACATGAGATTATTTTTATCAAGTTTGTCTTCCCATGTAGACCAAATGCTAACCTCAACTTGGCCTACATTTTTTGTATATAACTAACTGCTACATGTGTACATTTGGTAATAATACTACAAATTTTAACCATATTATAAGTGTTCATTAAAACTGCAGATTTGTGTACAGTATTATAAGGCCAAATCTTGTCCCTCTTCCCTCCACCATGCCAGGCGGGAACTAAGAATATTGCTAACATTAAACCATTGTTGTCATTTTTGCTCGTCTCTTTATAGAGTTGCTTGAGATCAGAAATGTCTGTAAATATAGCAAAAATGTTGCGAGTTTGGCAGAATTGCAGACAAGTCACAGCACTTGCTTGTTACCTTGCTTGTACTGGTATCCACAGTGTGCAAAGAAAAGCAAAACTTTTAAAATAAAAGCACCACATACAGTATTTGAGTTTTACAAATTTGTACCTCTGTAGGGGCCTGTTAACTCCAAAAACATGTATAGTGTCAATGTGTATGTGGATGAGCTGCTTTACCACAATTAGATGTCTTCCTGCCAAAATTAAGGTTAAAATATGTTTATATTTTAAAATTATAGTCCTTTTCTCATGGTGGTCCATGCTGAGATTGCACTTTGATCAAATTGTGTCGTTTAAGAATGGCATTAAATAAAAAAAATAAAAAATAAAAAGCTTAGTGTGCCAATTTTGTTCAATTACAATGTGATTAAGATCAAATTAAAATGATACCAAATTAGTTTATAAATTTAAATTCAAACAAAATGTCATTTCTGACACGCTCTACATTCAATTGTGTAAGTTGCTTGTAAAGAAGGCCACATATATAGCAAATATAATGATAAACAGGCTTTAAATTAATGAAGAGGTTGTTATGTAACCCGTATTGTTCACCTTAATTAGATCTCAGCTGTCAAGCAGCATAACCTCTTAATATACAACTGGTGAAGTATCAGAAGCTGTCTGCATATCAAAGCTCAGTGGAGTTCAAAAGGCCAGGGCGCACTGCAGCGCTGATTACATAAGGGACAATTATACTCTGGCGATTGTGCCTCTCCATCAGCGGTTGGCTGCCAGCCACACAGACGCATAACTCCCATCATGCACTGCACTGTCCCACTTGTAATGAAAATGCAGAAGAGGGATGAAACCCTTGCCGCTATATTCTTCATATTCATCACACGAACTGAAAATGACATTAGCATATCACTGCCATTTGTTCACTCATGTGATGACTTTGCATATTCATGTGGCGCTTTAAAAGATGTCTGAAAATAGAGAGGCCTTTGTCAGGCGCCTCCTAAAACACGTGAGCGCGCGCACGCCTAATCAAAGGCTCTCTATTTTTTAAGTAGAAGCCAAAACGCCGCAAGAGGAGGAATGTGTCTATCGACTTCAATACAAGGTTTGTTCTTGGAGCACAAATGAGGGAACGTGCGTGTGTGTGTCACCCAGGGCACCCACCTGGAGGCTGGTGTTGGAGCGAGTGTGTGTTGTGTCGCTGAACCTCCACCCCTCCGCGCTTGGCGTCTCTGCACGGGTCTGGCAGTCCGGAATGAGCAGAGGCCCGCCAGCGGATGTTGGAAAGATGCCCAAAGAAAGGGGACGTTCTCGCCTGCAGAGGCGTGGACGACAACACAGGATTTCCTTATCATGCCAAGCGGGGGAATGTTTCAAATAAACACCGTTAAGTGAACATAAAAAAATGATGTCATACCGGACTCGAGCGACGCTGCTTGGTTCAGAGGCTTCACTACTTTGCTGCATTTTGATCCGCTCTACATGCTCCATATAATTATGGATCATCTGCAAGGGTCAAAGCAAACAACCCAGAAGACAAGTTAGGAATGTCATTAAAGATGTTGACTTCACCTTTCATCAATTCTTCTATTCTTCCCATCCTAATTCCTTTCCCGCTTACCTCTGTGTGCCTTTGATGGAGGGAGTTGTATTCCTTCTTGAGGTCCACCTCTCGCTCTTCTAACCTGCCGACTAAACAAAAAAATAAATAAATTACCAGTAAGTGCTAGGGCTGCACAATTAATTAAATCTAACCGACAACGAGGTTTGACCAAGTGCAATAACCTAATCGCAAAACAGTGCGGTTTTAGATAGTATTTCTTTTTTCCCCTTTGGTGTTTGAGTGATAGCTGTATTAGCCAACCACAATTGCGATGCGCGAGTCTTAATGGCGCTGGCCAATCAGCGGTGTTGGCTCATATAAGTTAGTCTGCGCTCCGGTGCCTTCTTTTTTTTTCTTTTTTTTTTGCACACTCCAGTGCCTTCATTCTGTACAGCGCAACCATAACAAGTGCACCTTGACTGCCGTACACCGAAGTGGAGGGGAGAGAGAGCAACTTGTGCCAATGAAGGGCGGTAGGTCTGTTATTTGGACGTATTTTGGATTCGACAAAAATGACGTGGACCAAAAGAAAAGCGCCAGACACAAAATGTGTTATCAGCGAGTAGCCAGATCTAGAGGCATCACAACCAACTTATATCAACACTTAAAAAAACACCACCGACTTCAGTATGAAGCATGTCAAGCAGGTTAAAAAAAGACTGACGAAGGGGAGGCAACAACTAGCGGCCGTGCTAAGCTAACATCGCTAACAGCATCTTTCACGTTAGTCACGTCTTGTGAAAAAAGTGCATAGGCACAAAGAAATGACAAGAAAGGGCTATAACTAATGTTGTTCCGATACCGTTTTTTGGCTCCCGATACCGATACCCAGCTTTGCAGTATCGGCCGATACCGATACCATACCGATACGTAAGGTTGTTTTTTTTACGCAACATGAAAAAGCTGTCCTGCCATTGGTTCAGAGCATTAAAGGACCAATAGGATATCTTAGATCGCCATGCAGTGAACATGTCACATATCAGCCTTTAATCCTTTAGGTGATGTCGGGACCTATGTGATGTCGTTCTTTAGTCCTTTACAATTCACTGTCTGTGGGTGCAGTTTGAGAATTGTGTGTGGTTTGCCGGATTATTGGTCCTACTGTCCTGTGTACAGCGTCTCTGAGTTTCTGCCTCTCGATGTGAATAAAGGGAGAAAATCTTATTTCTGTCTTCATTTGGGATCCAAACCTTTCAGTACACAACACTCTTTGTCTTGTTTGAATTTAATGATGCTACAAAAAAATAATTGGGACGTTATTTTCCATTCTGTTCTGTGATAATATTCTGGATATGTAACTATATTATAATCTCACCATAGCCTGAGCCTCAATGTATTGTTTTTATTGGCAAATTATTTGGTTTAGAAGCATAATGTAGCATATTCACCAGAAGAGGACGTCTCCGCCTCGTACTTTTAATCAAATAGTGACATTATAGTATTGCATTGTTAAAATATTGATCAAATTACTTGTCTGAAACTGAAATGACTCACAATTGTAGTGTTTTCATGCATTTTAATGTTTAAAATACAAAAATCGCAAATCGAATCACAATCGTATTATTGATCTGAAAAATTGCAATTAGGTTTTTTTCCAAAATCGTGCAGCCCTCGTAGTAAGTGCCGTAAATGCGAAACAAAACATACCTAGGCTGTATTAAATAGTGTATTTCTATTTCATGGATTTTCACTTATCTTGTGGCAGTCAGGAGGAACATAAACCCCACAATGGAGGGGTGATTGCTGTACCCTTATTTTTATGCGGATATTCAAAACAAAATCTGGGATTTGTCTGTGTTGATCCACTTCCTAAAGTGACAAAAATTCCCTAATCCAATAAGAGTATGTCGTCTTTATCCAAAGCTTTACAGAGATGGGCTGCAAAAGGAAGCCTGCATATTTATTTCAGCGGCGTATTAGTAGGCCAGCATCAATCATGCTATGTTAATGTTGGGCTGCTATCATGACTCATCGAATTCAAGGAGACCCACCACTGATTGAAAAGCTACGTGCACACGTGAGGGTCAGTATGGAGTCATTTTGTGCGTATGCAAATACACAGTGAAATATTTATGAGAGGAGATAACATCTCGGAGGCACTCGCTTCATCTTGAGCGGTGACTTATCAAGAGGGATGAAGAATAATGAGATTTGGGTGACAGATATGACTCAACAAATACAATTGATAAACTGTTGCTGTATAACAAATAAATGATTCACCACTTTTTACTAGCTGAAGCAAAGGGGCCATTTTGGTTTTATTTCTAAGAACAAACTTTACAGTAAGTTACTGTCTGTTTGTTTAGAAGCACCTCACTTAGCCCAAACTTACCAGTGAAGGATGCTTTTGTTTTCGAGTGATGTGAATCAACAGGATGAGAACACTTTTGATACTATAACATATGCTGTAATCCAGCAACAAGATGAGCGGTGATGCGGTGCCGTATTAAAATGGGAATAACATAAATCCTATAATCCAATTATACTGCCTCCTCGAAATGTAAAAGAAAGCGTGTGTGTGTGTGTGTGTGTGTGTATCTGGGTGCAGACATGTAAAAATGAGGCATACAGATTTTTTTTTTAAATCTACAGTACATTATTTGCTCCTTTTGTGTCAATTATAACAAATAAAGACTTATGTCAGGACTAAAATATCCATCCATCCATCCATTTTCTTGACCGCTTATTCCTCACAAGGGTCGCGGGGGGTGCTGGCGCCTATCTCAGCTGGCTCTGGGCAGTATAGGCGGGGGACACCCTGGACTGGTTGCCAACCAATCGCAGAGGATTAAAATAATAAATAAAAAAAAGGTCATTTATACATCTGAGCACATGTGCTTACTCTGGTCAGCGTGGTTCTTGATCTTGAGTTCAAGTTGCCTCGAGTGGGACTCCATTCGGTCCACATGGTTCTGCAGGTCCTTCTTCTCCTGTTCATGCGTGTCCTCGAACTCAATGAACTTCTACGCACAGACACAGACAGGCAGCAGGATTACTCTCCATGCAACACATCAGGTGACTCATTTTTGACACAAAAGGAAGAAACACAAGGAACTTCTCCGAACCAGTCTCTCTTTGTTAACAAGTGCAACATGTTCCCACAATAATGGGCAATTGTGTGAGAATGTAAGTAAGCACTACGGAATATTCCACTTGAATTGGACTACCGTATTTTCCGCACTATAAGGCGCACCGCATTATTAGGCGCACCTTCAATGATTGACAAGGCGCTACAGTAGAGGCTGGGGTTACGTTATGCATCCATTAGATGGTGCTGCGCTAAAGGGAATGTCAACAAAACAGTCAGATAGGTCAGTCAAACTTTATTAATAGATTACAAACCATCTTTCTGACAACTCCATTCATTCCCAAAATGAATAAACAGCTGTTTTATTATTTTCTCTGAGGTAAAGTATTAGTATTAGCTAGCGATCCAAGATGGCGGGATCTTCTGCGCATGTGCGTCACCGATCGTGTAGGGTCACCGATAGCGTCTTGACAGCGAGGCCTGTTGCGGCTCAATATTGATCCATATATAAGGCGTACCGGATTATAAGGCGTATGGTCAGCTTTTTAAAAAAAATTGAAGGCTTTTAGGTGCGCCTTATAGTGCGGAAAATACGGTACTTATTCTGGAAAAAAAAAAAAGTTACATTGCAGTTTTTTTTTGTTTTTTTTTATTAATCCACCTACTGTTTTTATAAAGTACATTAAACATTCAAGACTGCTCGTAAAAGAAGTGAACTAATCAGCAAACTTGGTCCGAAGTGCAATCACACACAATCCACTGACAGGCGCATGGAGAAATGGAAGTCAGTGAGAAACTGAGACGCAATTATCAAAACAACTGATATTGTATAACTATTTATTCCACTTCCATAAACAATGAGAAATCAAGGCTAATGTTGATATTATCTCTCATCTGTGCCTGCAAAGTGACAGCAGATGGACTTGAATTGACAAATGAAATCCATACTTAGTTTCAGAATAGGATGTTGATGATTTTAAAAAGTCAAAACAAAGCCATAACCTTAAGTGTCCTTCTTAACAGCTAAAATGTGACCATGCACCCCCCCCCCCCCCCTCCCACACACACACACACACACACACACACACATAATTGGTGAGTCCATCACACCACTATTTAAACATTTAACACCAAAAAAAGGGAAATGTGAATTGTGATGAAGGGGATGTTCCCTTTCTGTTACTTCCCTTCAAAGGATCACATGACCTGGAAGTAATATCCACCACCTCCTTCAGCATACAGTTTTAGTCAGTGTAACCCCCACACCCTCCCTCCGCCATGTGTCACACATGCAGAATTATTTTAGAACTGATTGTTCATGTTGCACTATTCAACAACGGCGACAATGTATGGCTGTCACACTGCTACCGTGTCTCTGTCTGTTGCTCCACTCCAAATGCACTGGGTCAAGGAGTTAGCTGTGACAGAAGGTCGGAGTCTCATCATATAATTGGTCACATGGGGGAACTCAGCCAGGAGACTCATATTCTCACAACCCATTTCCCAGCTAGTATCGGCGTAAACACGTGATTTCTATTTCCTGAAGGAGTCTTACTTAATCAACCTTTCCACTTTCTTCAGTTACTAAAATACTAACTTTCAAATTCAAATTCTATTCCGATATCAAACAATATAATAGTATGACTATGTACTGTATATTAATACCAGTCCCACTGTTAGTAGAATTACATTTCTATAGCATATCATACAATTGGTACCATGTTAGACGGCATTGTTCTTATTTGTTGTGCCACCTTTTGGTCTATGTGGCAGGTAAAGTCTTGGTATTGTTTCAGTTTTTTTCCTGTTGGAGGAAGAATAAAAGTTTACTTCCTGTTTGGCTTCCTTGATCTGCTGAGTCTCCTTATTGTAAAGTCATCAAGCTGACATATTACAAATTATAAGTGCCTTGAGACAACCATCATTTGATCCATTTCAAATGGAGACTGGGCGACTAAATAGAATCTATCTAACAATTAATTTGAGATTATTTTTAACAAGGATTTTTATTTTTTTTTAAATCAATTATCGGCTTCGTCTGACGCGTACTGGTTATCAACAATATGGCTGGAGTTGCTAAATTAAGTTACTGTATTGCTAGGGTGACCAGATGTCATGTTTTGGCCGGGATTATTATTAATACTAATTTTGAGTTGTTTAAATGTATATATTTGCACCATTTTTATTTTTAAAATGATTAACTTAATAAATAATGTTTGGTCCAAAAGTAATTTGCAGAATTAAAGTGTTTCAAATTATTTATTTGTCTTAATATTTTTCATGTTGAAACATTTTCTTGTTTTGTACCAAAAAAAAAAAAAAAAAAAAGATTGTTCCAACCGTGATTTCAATTATTACCAAATTAATCGTGATTAATATTTTTCTTCATAATCGAGCAGCCCTAGTCATAGCAATTCATACAAGAAACCCATTGAAAGGGAATTTAAAAGTTAAATTCTTTTCTATTTACTTCCAAATTCGCATCCCTATCTAATCGTCAGAAAGCAATTGGCACTGACTGTCTGTAACAAGAACTAATTCCTGCTTTCCTATCTAAGAATCACCACTCACCAGTCTGACAATGCAAATTGAGTTTTCTAGCGGTATACAGTATTTCCAATGTTACAACAATGCGTGACCGGCACAAGGTAAACGTCAGGCAGTGTCATAGCTGTTGGGACAGAGCAAAAAAGGTTGGACAACAGTAAGTGCATTGATTGTTGAACTGTCAACCAAGATATCATTTAACTACAATTAGCAAAATCTAGAGCTGTCAAAATTAATCCATTAATCAACAAGTAATTGATTATTAAATTAATGTCCAACTATTTTAATAATTGAGTAATCGTTTAGAGCCATTTTTTAATTTAAAATTATCCAAACCTCTGATTTCAGCATATCAACAGTAATTGCTCACCGATTTCTATAGTCCTTCGTGAAAGAGAACTGATTATCTTCTGCGTTTAATAAAAATATGACATTGATTTGCAAACATCTCTTTTACTTTGGAAAAGAATGACGGGACCAGGAACATAGTACAACATAATCACCCCCACCCGCTGCTTTTTTTAGATGTTAAAATGTGGATGATCTTTACAATATTAGATTATAGGTAGAAGGTATTGTAACAACTAATCAATTATCAAAATATCATTGATTAATTTTATTATTGGTTATTGTTTATTCATTAACTATTTGTTGCACCTATACGAATACAAAATACGAAATAATCACCAATCACAGAGGCCTGAGAGGCTGAAATTTGGAGAATTTTGACAATTTTAGATTAACAAGGTATTGTAACAACTAATCAATCATCAAAATATCATTGATTATTTTTTATTTTTGATAATTTGTTGATTCATCAACTATTTGTTGCACCAAAGGGGTTAACTTTGCTTACAAAAAAAAAAAAGAACAGCTGGCAGTGAATTAGTTAAAAACAACACACCTGAAATACATTTGCATTTTAGGAAGATATTTTTTTTTTAAACATTTATTAAAGAACAACATTCATATTGGTGTTAGCGTACAGGTTATCCATAATGATGTTGTTGTACTCTGTAGGAATAAATTCTTCGTTTTGGATTGAACACTTTGGTCTTAGTGTAAAAAGTTGTCGAATCACTGACTGATCTGTCAGCGAAGTGGTGAAAAATTGATTCAAATCATAAATGGCACTAATAATGCCAATAAAACGGAATTAAAGTTGATTTGTCAGCTTGTGTCCCTTGAATCCAGCTCTTCATTCTTCTTCAGTGATGGCCTCAACTGCTGAGTCACACCAGTCCAGGCAGGTCTCACAGCAGGGCTGTGATGCCTTCACTGACTTGGAGAGGTGAGCGATTAACAGGTGCATTGGGAGGCCATGGAGTTCATTTGGGCGCGTGTTAAGGACTGGAGAAGAAAAGCACTGTGCCACGGAACGCACACTTTACAGCGAGCACGTTAGCATCGTAACATTAGCATGACCGTGTTTTGTTTACATCCGCTGCAGAGCTGGACGCTGCCCGGTCAAGTGCATTTTAATTCCCAGGTAAGCTAACAAAGGCTATAGCATAATAAAACGGCTCATGTTCGCAACGAATCGTCTCACCTCCTCGGCGTGTTTCCTGAGCGCCTTCTCCCGCTCGTACTGGGTGATGAGCTGCTCGTTGTCCTCCTTGAGCAGCTCCAGCTCCACTTCGTGCTCCTGGTTCTCCGCGAACACCGAGTCGAGGTTTTCCAGGACGGCCACCACCAGCGGCATGAGCTCCTTCACCACGTCCTCGTCGTATTTCCCGATCAGCCTCTCGAACTCGCGGTAAATGGAGTTAGCCAGGCCCGATACCCGCTCAGACATCATCGCTGATGTCCCCGGGTCGTCCTGGTACACAACTCCGTCTTCCAGCTCCATTATTTTTTTGTAGTCCTCTTCGTGTTATCCAGATAGGAGCGTGTGTGTTTTGTATTGCTGTATTCCCGTTTCCCTGCCACTATGACCACATTTACGCGATTCTTGGATTAAGCAGTCACACCGAGAACATTACTCGACCGGACCGGCCCCGTTACGATGCAGGAGACGACGTGGATGTCTTCCTCCTTTTCCCCTCCTCTCTTGCTCCGTGATGCCTTCAGGAACTACTCCACAAGCTGCGCTCTTCCACAATACAAACGTGCACAAACAAAAAGCCATGCGTTATACGCACTCTTCTCACTCGTGATATATATCAGATCATCTGGCTACACACTTCATCAACAATTCCGCATCCTGCTTAAGTGTTATTTATTAGAAATGTGTATTTGAACGATAGCAAGTTGATAATTGTTAAATCCTCTTCCCCTGTCCTTTGACCTGTTAATAACCGTGGTACAGAGAATAAACAGGCAGGTTCTCTTTTCGTTGCTTCCGCACAAACTTTATTTTAGCTTTTTTTCCACCAACATACAGTGCGCTCAGAGCACGCGCCGCAGCTTCCATTTTCTTTCTTAACCAACACCGCCCCCCTGTGCCAAAGTGCGGCACTGCAAGACTCTCCCACATGATATTACAAAGCCAGTCTTGGCATGTAACAGAGTGGAACATTTTACGTCAGCCGATTTTGAGCTCTATATCCGAACAAAGAGGGATTCTTCTACTTAACATCAATCTATTATTGCTATTTTACAAAAATCGTTTTTACGTCGTACAGTTTAAGTTTACAGTTTATATAATATTTCCAGATGTCCTTGAATGCACCATTGCAACAGCTGAGTTGTTGACGAGATCACGCCATGACGTCATGAGAATGTCATAAATAGTTTAGCCCAGTTATGGATATTTTGCAGTTTAGCAGCTTTGTTTAACACAACTAAACGTTTTGTTAACTACGTTTTCACCACACCCCTTCTTATCTTTTTTTTTTTTGTGTACTGTTTTCAGCTTAATAAATGTGGAAACATATACAGTTTATAATTGCATGTGTGTTTATTCTTGTTTACACAGCATAATAGCACTGTTGAAATGGTCTTCCTGAGAGACAATACACATTTCATTTTCTGAATATTCGTCACTTATGCCTACATGTTTTTCCACTGACTGATTAATAATTTATTCATGTCATCTGCCATGCCACAATGCCACATCCACACATCGCAAATACTCAGACCATAGCATTTGCATTGTTTACTTTGTCAAATACATTCACTTCTGGAAATGTCATGATCAGCATCAAGTTCCCAATCTGGGATCTTTTATAATCGCTTGTAAACGTAGATGAGTTTGTGGCAGTTTGGACAGTGATGCTCCACATCCTTGCAGGAGTCCACACAGAATGGTATAAAGCAGCAGAGAAAACACCTGAGACAGGAAACAAAAAGAAAAAGTTGTTTTCAGTGTGGAAGCAAGATGATAAGCTTATCAATATCTGATGGCATAGTTAGTTTTTGTGTATTTTCTCCTCTTTACCCGAAGAGGGTGAGGCCTCCGCAGATGGCCCAGGTCATCAGGCCAGGGGTGCGCTCTGTCTCGGTGACCACTGTCTGATGACAGTGGGGGCATATGGCTTGTGCGGGGCTGTCTTGCATGGTAGGTGATACCACTACGTGAGTCACTGTAGTTGGGGGAACAAAAAATATCATACAATTATTGCCCGTTTGTTTTTATGTCTATTTTGTTTTTACACAATGCCATGGAAGACAACCAAAGAAAATCATCATTGTTAGTGTGCATATATGTCTGGTCTTTTTACTTTGGACATATAAAGTGAGTTGTCGTTTTACGTCGAGCTTAAAACCGAAATACACTTGAGTTTATTTGCACTGGGATTCTCCAACTGGCATGTGGGGACACTGAGGTACGCAAGAGATAGCTTGTGGGCCCCCTAAATTGCAATAAATTATGTTTGTACAATTTAACCAGCCAATTAAACAATGACAATGAAACTAATTGCTCTTCCCTACCTTAGCTTTTTTGGTCCAACAAAGCTCTCATACGATTGTGACTTTTCTCATAAATCTGACATCCCTGCATGAATGAAGTTAAGAGATTTTAGTACAAAAAAATTCTTATTAGTTTTAGAACTAAAAGTGTATATTCCCCCCAAGACTGAAGTATGTCCCCAACGTATACTTTCCAGTTGCTTTTTTTCTATTTTGTTTCAGGGATCATTCAAACAGATGTAAGACCATCAGCATTTGATAGTCTAAGTTTGAATTTTTGTAAGCACGTCTTCTCCAAGCCCACTGAAATTGAAACAGATATTGCAAATTTACCACCTGGCAAGAATTTACTTTATATGATTGTCATATGGCGAGCCCTGAGCAAATGGATGAATGAATGCTTACAAAGTCTAAGCCATCAAATGCTGATGGTTTCATGTCTGTCCAAATGAAACCTGAAATGAAATAGAAAAAAGGAAGTGTGTGTACACAGTCGTTTTTTAATTATTTTATTTCATTTTTTTTTAATCTTCATCACTGGTTTGATTTTGTCAGGTATAGTGGGGGTTGTTGAGGACCCAAATGCAAGAAGCAGGGAGGCGAGGCTGGCTTACAGATGTTGGGAACAAACAAACAAACAAAAAAAAAGAAAAAAAAAAAAAGCGATTTAATTTCCAAAGACATAAACTAAGAGGTAGGCAAGGCACAAGGAGTAAATTGATAGTAACAAAAGACCAAAACTCATATGCAAAGTAACAAACAAAACATACTAGAAGACCCGAGATGAATGGCAAAGACTGTGACACAAACCAATGATCCGACCAAGAGTGCAGGGAAGGAGGGAACTAAATAGGAGCAGACTAATTAGACAAGAACAAACACCTGCAGAGGGTGCTGATTGGAAGACAAGGGGACTGGGATGATGCGTTCAATGACAAGAAGACAAAACTAAGACCAAACCAAACACAGATGACAAAAACAAAACCTAAACCACAACAGATCTTGGGGGAAAATATGCGTTTTAAGGACATTCTTTACATTTCTAAGGGTGTACAGATTACGTTATTGGAACAGCAAGTCTTTGTACTGTATATTGCAAAGACATAAATTGGCCAGCAGATGGTACCAACTGTATCGCAACGGTCACGTGATATTAGTCACTTAATATCACCTACATGCATTCAGGACAGTATTGACGTCATACAAGCATTTTATGAGCACTTAATTCAGTCTATTTGGTGCTTGAGTTGGTCATTCATTATTGTGAAGGATACTCTATCATGATGTGTACCTAACAATATGCTGTGACAGGAATTTTAATTCCTCAGTGTCAATGAAACACATCCCAAAATGTGATCTACGCTATGACAACGCCAAACAAAGTTTCATTGTGTTGCACACGGGCTGTCACGGGCTGCAGATTAGGTTGGAAACACCCTAAATACCTCAGGCGGTGCCGATGCACTTTAGTTCTTTTTAGTTTAGTTCCGTTTAGTGTACGTAGTTTAATTTAGTTTAGTGTGTCAAAACAATTTGTGGTTAAACAAAACTCTACATTTGAGAAGCTGATTTGTTTGAAGGCAGTACTGCCTTTGATATTTAAAACCTGGGGGGGGCAGTTTTGCTTTTCATGTACTGTACTATCTTCTTACCTGTGGTAGAGGTACCTGGGACCACCGTGAGAGCAGCACATGGCAGATGAAAACACAATCAAACAATACAGTATGTCCATTAATTTGCAGTACTTTGTGTAACTCAACTGCTATTGTATACGATACATGACAGTAGTATCCAAAAAATAGCTGGATTTTGTTATTATCATTCAGCAGTGAGAGGTCAGGGCTAGTAAGTCCTTCTCTGCAGGCTGCAAAACTATCAGAAGTATTGACCCATATTTACAACCTAAATTAAAAAAAATAAATGAATAAATAAATACATAAATAAATACATACACACATACTTACATTTTAAATGCATCCCCAACATTTTATTTGCTTAATTTCAGAGCATTTGTCTTGGCTGCTGTACTACTTTTAGTACATATACTGTAGATGGAGTTTTTTTTTTTTTTTTTTTCATACACCTAACAGACGAATGGACGCTGCAATTGATTATGTTCTCGCAGAATTACAGTTTCCTTGTGTATACTGAACAGTGAGAGGCGTTTCATGCATTTTTATCTGTTAAAGATGTTCATGGGTAATTATTGAGGCTTGATGGAATTAATGCAAAGTGGATGCACACTATTTGGCTATACTGTAAGAAGCCCAACATGACATCAGCTACAAGTTAAGCTATGCCTTCCCGATGATCTACGAAGCAGTATTCTGCTCAATACGACTTCAGATAAAAATGTTCCAAATCACAGTCATAATAAAGTGCCATTTTAAACAGGCGGCATCCACAGACCTCCTTGGTATCCAACAGGTGGGGGTCCTACATTAAGTGCTGGTTGAAACCCAGGTGGAGGCGCTGCACCCCCATAGTTCATGGGCGGGCCAGGGTAGGGCGGAGCTGAGTCTTGTCCCGGGTATGCTTTTTCCATCTTGAGATGTCTTTAAGAGGAAATACAAATATTTTCTTGACAAACTTGAGAAAAAAAACATTCAGATAAATGACAGAGCACTTGGAAGTGTCTTGGAAACGTCACCTTTTCAGTATACATGAATTATGTTGTTTTCCATTTGCTCTGGCCACCTCCCACGGAACAAAAGCATCCAGTACATTGAACACATAAATGGTTGTTTGACTATCTGTATTAGACTTAGTAGGAGTGGTTTAGCTAATACATGTGTAGTCAATATTTGGAGCCGTTTCCCAAAACACACAGAGTAACAATGCAATTTTGGGGGGCATTGTGCGTGTTATTGTTTACATAGTTCAGTGTTGTACTAGCTGCGATTGTTGAACTTAAATAGGCTGGGATGTGCCGAACAGGATCAGCAGCAATGGAACGAGATGGCATGGCAGCCACCCTTTGGCCTTTTCGCTTTTTATTGATATTGTGTGTCCAAGGCGCATGTACAGTGCATCCAACCTCTTAATTTTTCCAGGATACGACTCATAATATATTTCACAACTGTAGTTCTTCCGAATACAGTCAAGGCTTTCCTTGTAAAATGACATTTTGACCCTTTGTGTGATTCCACTGACTTACTTCAATATCAACTATTAATTCACATATGTAACCTGAGAACTTCCCACCATATAAACCTTTTGCATCAATTTAGGAACTAGAGACTTCCGTGTGCAGGACTCCAAATTACAAGTGGACCGTGGAGAAATGACATTTTTCAGTTCCATATTATCATCCTCTGTGCAGCCCAGTAAAGCCTTTTATGACAGTGTCGCCATTTCATGTTTTATGCTGAACCATTCAAAAGTTCTGAGTATCATGCAAGATTTCTTGTGACCTGATAAATGCCACGCTCTGAGTCCATGGTCCAGGAAACGCGGAGCCAGAGCACTTTACTTCAGCTTATCAATTTGATTAGAGGGCGAGGCATGGCTTATGCTTAAAAGCTGCGATCATGTTGCCTGCATGGCACGAGTCCAGATGCCAGCCAGTGGTCGAACCTTGTGCTCACTGTGTATTCCCTGTCAGTCCCTGCCAGCCATCCTAGAGTCTCACCATAAATACATACTAAATCATTTAGAGAAGCGTGAGCCACTCAAGCACTCTTGTTCACCACCAACTTGCTGGAGTGCCTCACCCTATTTTGTACCACACACCACTGAGATGACTTCTTATGTTTTCAACTAACCTTATATAATACACAGATAACAAGGATACAAGTGAACAACTTATTCAAAATAAGACAATTGAACTCTTTGCTAGCTCTGTTTAGGCGCGTGAAGCACACCCAAAAAAAAAGAAAAAGAAAGAAAGAAAGAAGCTAAATCAACATTCAAATTTCACACAAATACAATTGAGTTACATAACAGTAACAGGTGCTCTAAATATCTTTGAATATGTGATCAAATCAGAATGACTTACCTGTGGCTTTTAACACCAACAAAGACAGAGAAGAACCTTCCTGACTGTATCTGCTTGACTCCAAGTGAGTGAAGAGGCGGAAGAAGAGAGAACACAAACTCAAGAGCACTCAGTATGCGCAAGGCGATTACAAAACAAGCACTTCAGTCTAGAGATAAGCCCAATACACCATGTATTATCGCATGTGTTCCAATCTCCCTGTTCTACTCAGAACTTTGTCAAGTGCCCCTCCCATCGCCGCCACCAACCTCCCATGTGACGTCAAAGACTCACTCAAGTTGTACTGTGAATGTGTGTGAATAACGTTTCAATCAATCAGGCACTCTGATTCCCAGTGAGCTGGAAGTGTTTTATATAGTAGAAGTTGGCATAGGGTGATTATACTCATTCCACATTTTTAGTCTAAAATCCTCATGATTTCATCACGCTCACACCATATATTAAATGAGACTGCTTGTCTCCTCTTTCATCTATAACTGCTTCAACATCAAAGCGTATGTAGGAATGGAAACAAATGTTTTGGTTTGTCGTGATTGGTATTACATTGTACTTTTAATGTTGTGTTATGTTTATGTTTCTGTAAAGCGCTCTTCTCCTGACATTCCTCTGACACACGCATTTCTCAACACGTGACAGAAGACCTCATGACAGTCAGTTTGGGAGCAGGGCGAGGTCACAGGAGGGAATCCTGTGAGAACGATTCTCCACCACATCATGAGTGTGAAACAGCATTATGCTGGTTGTCATACATTACAGACAAAAATCCAACTTCAAACATGTAGAAATTCATAGTAATGTCACCATAATGGATCCCAGGCTCAAAGTACATTCCAGGCAGTCCCAACACGGCCACACCGACTTCTCCCCGGGGGGGGTCAGCAGTAACGTTGCTCCGGGCATGTCTTTCATCCAAATCAGCAAGCACAATCAGGATTGTTTACACTTGCGGACAACCTGGTTCTCCGGTCCTTGGCAGGCGCCCGGCAGATGCTCGGAATGTGGAGAAGCAGCCACAATGGCAGTCGGCCATGTTATAAGCGTGTGTGAGGATCCCCAAAACACGGACAAGAAAATCAAGTTTGACAAAGTTTAATCTGTCACACAGCTGCGAAAATACAATAGCACACTTGCAAATGCAAGGACTAACAAACAAAGACGCACACTAACACTTCGCGAGAGTACCAAACAAAAAGAGCTTACAATAGTAAGAATGATAGTCAACAGAAAACGCACATCACCGAACGCGGAAAGGGTCTAACAAAAGGAGCTTGCAAAAGGCAAGAATCAAAGCTACCGAAACTAGAATACTTACTAATAAAACCAAACAGGCACAAGATCAAGGCGAGATACAAGAACGAGGAGCAGGTAAACGGGAGGTCGAGACTGGTTGGGAAAAGGGGACAAGCAAGAGGAATAGTCCGACAAACTGGTGTCTTCTAAGCAGACCATAAAGAAGGAGGCTAATCAGCAAACACAAGGCAGGTGTGTGTGGTTGGCCTAGGCTCCCCCCAGTGGTCACAAGAGCAACTGCAACAGAAAAAAAAGACAGAGCAGGCCAGCCAACACAGAACATAACAGTACCCCCCCCTCAACGGACGCCCCTTGGCGGATTACCTGGCTTGTTGGGGTGAGACGAGTGGAAGTCACGGACCAAGGACGGATCGAGAATCCAAGAGCGGGGAACCCATTGGCGCTCTTCCGGCCCATAGCCTTCCCAGTCGACCAGGTACTGCACACCTCGCCCTCGACGTCGGGAGTCCAAAATCTCCCTCACCGTGTACACGGGATCGCCGTCAATCACTCTAGGTGGAGGAGGAGGAGGAGCTGCTGGAGGACTTAGGGGACTCACAGCCACGGGCTTGATCAGGGAGACATGGAACACTGGATGGATCCTGAGCGTTGGAGGCAACTTCAGCTTCACCGAGACTGGGTTGACCATGGATTCAATTTCAAAAGGGCCAATGTAGCGTGGGTCCAGTTTAGAGATCGACCGATATGCTTTTTTCAGGGCCGATACCGATTCCGATTATCGGTAGTCAAGGAGGCAGATAACCGATATTTGAAGCCGATATTCATTTGCAGTAAAAGTTAAAATGTTGGCACCAAATTTTTGAATAATGCAAACCCTAACCGTTCTTTACAATGGATTCTCACACTACACTTTTCATTTTACATCCTTCTATCTGCAATAAGACGTTGGTGGCGGGGGGAGTTAAATGTGGGGGCCAATGTGACATTACCTTTTATAGCATTTGGGATACTTGTAGTTTTATTCTATAAATGTTATATTTTTATATTTTGAAGTAATAGGAGGAACCCTGTCATTCAAAATGTGCATCAGCTGTGGCATTACTTATTACTACAGCAAAAATAAATAAAAAAATTCCATGAGAAAAACTATTCATCCCTGAACACCATACAGTTCTTGTAGACCTTATTATGATTATTGTTATTGTTACCATATAGACAGTTTTGATAAGCTGAGGATCTTAAATCGAGAACAGCAATATCATGCTACTCCTCTCTACAAGAGAACTGTCAAAAGACACTTCATCATGTAGTTTACTGCCACTTAGGATGCCCCAATCAACGCAGAAAAAGGGTTGAGTAAAATAACTTGGTTATAATAATAGTAAGAATAACTTGGTTAAACAGACATTGTTGCGGTGGACCGCTGCCAGTTTCTGCTGTTTAATGTGTTTTACACTTATAGACACGTGTGTGTATATGGGCACACTATTCTCTCACTACTGTACTGTACTGTATCACTTAATGGCACAGATGTACTTGTCTAAGTAATAACTGGGCTGCAACATTGCTAATTCACATTAACAAGCACTATCTTAGCTGTCCACATGAATAGTTACTAACACACGAGAAAGTTATACAACACACCAAACATGAGCTCATTATTCAAAGTATGATGCACGTAACGAAATTACATCACTGAACATTAATTGCAGCCGTGTACGGCCGTAGATGTTACATATTAGTGGCATCCATTTAGAGGATAATGTCCCAAATGACGGCAGACATGACGTGAAAAGAGAGACAAAACGAGCAAATAAGCACACTATACTTTAGTGCACTTCTCTACTAATGCCAAACATACGGAAGAGGACACGTTCGTGTAGTTAAACGGTGTTTGAGACACTTAATTTGTTACGGAGCGGACTTTAACGAGGTGCACAACGAGCTGTCAATCAAATCGACGTCGAAGCTTAAGGCACACAATGGCAAACCAGTGCGACAAATAAACACAATATAAAGTAACTAAACGCTATTTAGTGTCATTGTGGCATCTCACTGCATAATAACTGCTATGCAACAAGTAATGGACGTGACCCAGAATGCAATGTGTGCGTCACGAGAGGTAAATATAATGACGTTACTCTACTCTTAACATGGAACTAGACAATATAATAATGACAACTGTTAATATTTGGAACCTTTCTAACAAACATTATTTACTTAATTAAGTGAAAATGTGTGTGATTCCCTCCCCGAGTAGTTCAAGTAGCGAATTAGCTACTGGGTGTTAGCCTACATGCTAAGCTGAACACACCACTGTTAGCTAGCGGGGATTCAATGCAAGGCAATGCAGCTCCATTCATATAGTGCATTTAATACACAACATAATTCAATGTGTTTAGCTTATCATGGTGAAACGATCGGCGGAGTCTCTTCTCTTTTAACTTACCTTCGAAGCATGTGTCTGTCGCGTTGTGTACGTGGGTGCGTGTGTGACCGGCTACTGTGATACAGGCATACACTACTGATTGGTTCTGGCTCTTGCACGGCTAACCAATCAAATGCTGCTATGGGCGTTACATTGCTGGAGTTGGACTCCATAACAGACAGAGACGCTCTGGGCTGCATTCGAAGCGAAAAGACGGAGTTTTAAATGGATCGCTCATATCGGCCGTCAGATTAATAAAACAGACCGATACCGATATGTACCAATATGTCAAATATCGGCCCCGATTATCGGCCCGACCGATTATCGGTCGATCTCTAGTCCAGTTTCTTGGACCCTCCCGCTAAATGTAGATCTCGTGACGACAACCACACCCTTTGTCCCGGGCAGTAGTCTGGTGCTGGGAGTCGTCGTCGGTTAGCAATCTCTTGGTTCCGGGCGGCGGTGCGCGAGAGCGCGGCCCTTGTCTCCCGCCACACATGGTGGGCTCGCCGGAGGTGGTGCTGAACAGACGGAATGACTATCTCATGTTCTTGTGAAGGAAATACTGGTGGCTGGTAACCATAGGCTGTCATGAAGGGGGAGTGTCCAGTGGCAGAGGAAGTCAGAGAATTGTGTGCGTATTCCACCCATGGCAAGTGGGAGGACCAAGTTGTTGGATGGTTCTGACAGACGCATCGTAGAGCAGCTTCCAAGTCTTGATTTGCCCGCTCAGTTTGCCCATTGGTCTGCGGGTGGTAGCCTGAGGACAGGCTGGCAGTAGCTCCCATTGAGGCACAAAATTTCTTCCATACTCGTGATACGAATTGTGGTCCACGGTCTGATACAATGTCCTGTGGGATGCCATGGATTCTGAATACGTGTCGGGTTACCAAGTTGGCTGTTCCCAAGGCGGATGGGAGCTTAGGCAGGGCAATGAAATGGGCCATCTTTGAAAAGCGGTCAACAACTGTCAGTACCACCGTGTTTCCTTGAGATGCAGGCAGGCCTGTGATGAAATCCAGTGATATGTGGGACCAAGGTCGGGAAGAAATTGGCAAGGGACGAAGCAGGCCTGCCGGAGGTCGGTGAGATGCTTTATTGCGGGCACAAACGTCACAGGCATTGATGAACTCTGCCACGTCTCGTCTCATTCGGGGCCACCAGAACCTCTGAGCCAAGAGGGAGTGTGTTCGGTCAATGCCGGGATGGCAGGCGATCCGGGAAGCATGTCCCCACTGCAGGACCTCTGGGCGGAGACGGGCTGGGACAAACAGTTTCCCCTCTGGGCAATTGTCCGGGATTTGTGCCTGGGTTTCTTGTACCCTTCTCTCCACCTCCCATTGGAGCGCGCCCACCACTCTGTTGCTGGGAATAATAGTTTCATTCCCTGGTCCTTCCCCCATTGGGTCATAAATTCTAGACAGTGCATCGGGTTTAGTGTTGGCTGATCCACTCCGGTACGTCAGGATAAAATCGAACCTCGTCAAGATGAGTGCCCATCGAGCTTGTCTTGAGTTCAGTCTCTTGGCAGTTCGAATGTAGGCCAGGTTCTTGTGATCAGTGAAGACAGTGAATTGTTCCTTGGCGCCCTCCAGCCAGTGCCTCCACTCCTGAAGGGCCAGAACAATGGCCAGTAATTCTCGGTTGCCCACATCATAATTTGCTTCTGCCGGGCTGAGACGTCGTGAAAAGAAGGCGCAGGGATGGAGCTTCTGGTCGGCTGGGAATCGCTGAGAAAGGACGGCCCCCACTCCGGAGTCCGATGCGTCCACCTCGACAACAAATGGAAGGTTAAGATCAGGGTGGTACAATACAGGAGCCTGAGTAAATAGTTGTTTCAGTCTAGTGAAAGCCAAGTCGGCTTCTGGGGTCCATTTAAACGAAACCTTGTTGGATGTGAGCCGCGTTAGTGCGGCTGCTCTTTGGCTATAATTTCGGATAAAACGCCGATAGAAGTTAGCGAAACCGAGAAATCGTTGAAGTTGTTTCCTGGAGGTTGGAATCGGCCATTCTACCACTGCCTTAATCTTAGCTGGATCGGCTCGAAGGTGGCCTTCCTCTACCACAAAACCCAGAAACTGAACAGAATTGGTGTGGAAGTCAAACTTCTCGGCCTTTACAAAGAGGCGGTTCTCAAGTAAGCGCTGCAAAACCATACGGACATGGCAACGGTGATCTCTAAGATTCTTTGAAAAAATCAAAATATCATCCAGATAAACAAAACAAAAGTGGTTAAGCATGTCTCGCAGGACGTCATTTATTAATCTCTGAAACACAGCAGGGGCGTTTGTTAGCCCAAAAGGCATAACAAGATACTCAAAATGACCTAATGGTGTCTTAAATGCCGTCTTCCACTCATCCCCCTCCTTAATCCGGACTAAATGGTATGCGCTGCGGAGGTCTAATTTTGTAAACACCGTAGCAGACTGCAGTGGCGTGAAGGCTGAATCTAATAACGGAAGTGGGTATTTATCCTTAATTGTAATCTCATTTAACCCCCGGTAATCAACACATGGTCGCAAGGTCTTATCCTTCTTGTCTATGAAGAAAAACCCTGCCCCCACGGGTGAGGACGACGGTCGGATCAGGCCGGCAGCTAATGATTGGGAAATATAGTTGTGGAGGGCTTCTTGTTCGGGTTGAGACACTTGATATAGTCTGGAATTAGGTAGGGGTGCATTGGGAACAAGATTAATTGCACAATCATAGGGCCTATGTGGGGGTAAGGCCTGGGCTTGGTCCTTACTGAAAACCTTTCTCAGGTCGTGATACTCAGCAGGTACTTTGGTTAAATCAATCCTCTCGGGACTCGGTTCAATGAGGGGTTGACCACTAACTTCTGCGGATTTTAAACAGTGTGAGTCACAAAATATACTCCAATTCTCGATTGCAGGAATATCCCAATTTATATCGGGATTATGCATCTTGAGCCAAGGTAGGCCCAAAACGACAGGCGATGAACTAGAGGGCATAACCAAAAAACGTCGGGTCTCGCAATGATTTCCGGACAGTTTAAGGCTAAGAGGAGCTGTAATCTTGGTAACCTTAGCCAGAAGACGCCCGTTGAGGTCCAAGACCTGACGCGGTTTACGGAGGATATAGGTAATATATATGTAAAGGACGGCAAATGTCAAAAAGTGATTGATTGCCCCCCATAAATAGTCCTTTGAAGTAAGCCCCGCCCCCTTCCGGCATCTTAACCAATCAGAAGCCGTTATTTTGAATTAAGCCCTACCCACTTGCCACCTTCTTAACCAATCAGAACCCCAGGACGGCTTCTGTCAAAAATGATTGATGACATTCTGCACCCCCCTCCCCACCCCCCTCATCGTCTTAACCAATCAGAGGTTGGAAGCCACCCCCCTCATCGTCCTAGCCAATCAGAACCCCAGGACGGCTTCTGTCAAAAATGATTGATGACATTCTGTTTCCCACAACATCAAACACATGTTTTCCGGTCCCCCCACCCCCTTTAACAAACATAGGGTTCCGGTCACCCCCCACCGATTGTATACGTACTTCCTTTGAACCCCCCAAACAGTAGCTTTGTTGTTTTCCGGTCCCCCCACCCCCTTTAACAAACAAATGATTCCGGTCACCCCCCACCGATTGTCTACGTACTTCCTTTGAACCCCCAAACAGTAGCTTTGTTGTCGGAGAGGAAGTTTTCGTCCTGATAAAAGTCCCCCCACCCCCTTTAACAAACATAGGATTCCGGTCACCCCCCACCACACATGTTTTCCGGTCCCCCCACCCCCTTTAACAAACATAGGATTCCGGTCACCCCCCACCGATTGTATACGTACTTCCTTTGATTTTTCACACGAATACTGATAAAGCCCCCCACTTTGAAGTAGAACGGGTACCAACCGTAGGAACCCCCGACCCCCCTTATCACCATGTTGGGCGGTAGGAAGCCCCCACCACCCCTCTATCGGGTATGTGCGTGCGTGAATGTAAATTAGTACGAGGCTCACTTATTCTAGTTAATGTGTTGTGAATATTAAAAAAAAAATGTTATCCATTTGTTTCATGTTTTTTTAAATAAATAAAAGAGACTTACCGATGTTTCTGAATACGTAGTCGCGTCTCATTCATGGGGTTTTTCTTTAAAAAAAAATAAATAAAAAAAATAAAAAAAATAAAAAAATAAAATGGCGTCTGTTTCTATCCGCTGTAGTTGGAAATACAGACGAAAAATAGATTATTCGTGCGTATAGGACGGCTATTTAACCCATTTCAGAACCGCGTCCTTCTTTTTTCTTAGACTGAAAAATTGTGACTCTGTAAAAGTCAAAGGGGCCGGCTTGTGAGTTGTGACTCCCGCAAGCCGCGGTAAACGGCGCCATCTAAAGGGCAAAGGATGTTACTGCATATGGTCAAGGGAGGGAGACAAGGAGGAGCTACTCAAACCTCTTAACCATATAATCTACGTTTTCAGTGTAACACGCCATCAGTTCATATCCACCTTGGATTTACTAAGAAGTTTGTCTGTATTTTTAATTTTAAATAGAGTGAGGCGTGAAATTAATTGATTGATGTCTTGTGCGTTGTATTTGATAGCAATGTAATAAAGAAATTTTGGTAGGATGAACACATTAAAGTTAGTCTACAAAAGTAAATTAGGGTATTAAAATGTTGATAATGAATGTAAAACCTAAAATTTGATTCAAAGGTATTCAATTTGTAAAATTATACATTTTGGATGACGGAACAATGTATGGCATTAAAATGCCTTTAAATATTAAGTAGGGTTAATTTTTAATTTTTGACGACAGCAGATCGAAACTAGCATCGTACTAAACCCCCCAGCAGCCATCTTTTTAATGTTACAAAACACTATCCCTATATTAAACCAAAGATAATAATTGTACTAGTTTTTAAAAAAAATACTGATTTCTGGAGAGAATATATAATCACAAACTCAGGCAGGAACTGCATGTGGACATTATTGGTCAGACGTCTGACAGCGTGTGTGCGTGTTTTTTTTTTGTTTTTTTCTGTGTTTTTTCCCATTAGTAAAACAGACTGTTATATCTGATGCTTTAGTCTGAAGTATACTTTGTATTACCATACAAGCGATTCTATACCTTCTATTTAAAACTAAGAGAATTGAAAGTATGAAACTTTGAGTTTCTTGATACGTTAATAGATTTATACTCTACTTAACCCTTAATCTTTAATCTTAAAGCCGATCTTTGCAACAATTTAACCAAAATCAGCTTCTTATCAGTAGATTAACACCTTAGTCTCTTACAAAGGGTATTCCTGTAAGCCCTTGGCTAATAGTTTTTTTTAGATAGGATCCACGGCTTGAATTTATGACACCATAGATGCAATATGTATATGAGGGAGGGTGTGTACACTTTTATTTTAGGGCTGTAGCAATTCAAATTGGAATTTTCCACATTTACCAGATTTAAAGACATACTTAGATGTCATCCTAAATGTTATAAGCGATTCTCTTTGCAACAATTTAACCAAAATCATCTTCTTATCAGTAGATTAACCCCTTTGTCTCTTACAAAGGGTATTCCTGTAAGCCCTTGGCTAATAGTTTTTTTTAGAAAGGATCCACGGCTTGAATTTATGACACCATAGTTGTATTTGTACATGAAGAAGGGTGTGTATTGTTTTATTTTAGGGCTGTAGCAATTCAAATTGGAATTTTCCACATTTACCAGATTTAAAGACACACTTATGTTATCCTAAGTGTGATTCACGGTGCAAAATAATAATACTAATGACACTAAATCACGGCGAGGCGTTGCTCACGTTCTAGTTGTAAACCTGCTTTGGGGATATACATTTTCTACAAATGTACCACTGAGAATATTTACGAGCTTGTAAATAAAATACTAAAGAGGTACCAACATGAAAAATTAAATTTTTGGAGGTTTTAGCTGTGTTAAAATGCTCTTACCTCGCCAAATACATGACCGAATTGGAGTTTTCCTCCATTCTCACCTCTCTGAGAAATTCTGTTCTACAAAACACCAGCCCCACCCAACCTGAGAAAAAAAGCTGTAGGCGGCCTTTGACACCATAAGGTTACCCTCTCTCACGTTTTTGGTGTACGTATAGCTATGTATTTTATGTTTTCGAGCTGTTGTATATAAGATTGTGTTATACATAAGAATTTTACCCCCTCTTACGTTTTTGATGCGTTATAAAACTAATAAATGCGCTGATTTTTTTTTTTTTTAAAGGATTAGATTTAGAGAAGGTGTTGGTGGCACTCTCATGAATAAAGCGCACGAGTTGTTTTAGCCCCTCTGCAGACGCGTACACGTATAAAATGTTATTTTTCTGTTTCTAGTTTTGTTACCGCTAGTGCTATAATTTGTGTCTATACGATTTTTATCGGATGTCTCTATGTATTTTTGTTGTTGTTTAAGTTTATAAGGTTTGTATATACGAATGCGCTGTGTGGAAACGGGTTTTAACATCTATCGTTTTTGTAATATTTAAAAAACTAATAAATATACTGTTTTTTTTTGTTTTTCTTAAACTGATTTATGAAAAGGACTTGTAATCGCAAACTCTTTTTTTAAAAGCAGTAACTGATTTAGGAGGTGGAGGGGCAACGTATTATGGGGATCATACTTTTTGAAATCTTTAAACTGTCGTTTGTAAGAGTCTTCTATCTTGATGTTAGCCTTTTTATCTGAATATGTATGAATGAAATATCTTCTAATTATTAGCTCGGATTCTTTCAATGGATAGCCCTGTAACCCTTAGGTTAGTAGTTTTTTAGAAAGTATCTGGGTATGAAATATGTTATGTTAGGAATATGGCGTGTACGTGAAGAAGGTACCTCTGGCTATGTATTTTATGTTTTTGAGCTGTTGTATATAAGATTGCGTTGTACATAAGAATTTTACCCCCTCTTACGTTTTTGATGTGTTATAAAACTAATAAATGTACTGATTTTTTTTTTTTTTTTTTTAAAAAGGATCAGGCTTAGAGAAGGTGTTGGTGGCACTCTCATGAGCAGGGTGCGCAAGTTGTTTTACCCCCTCTGCAGATGCGTACACGTATAAAATGCTATTTTTCTGTTTCTAGTTTTGTTACCGCTAGTGCTATAATTTGTGTCTATACGATTGTATCGGATGTCTCTATGTATTTTTGTTGTAGTTTAAGTTTATGAGGTTTGTATATACGAAAGCGCTGCGCGGAAATGGGTTTTATCCTCTTAGCGTTTTTGTAATATTTAAAAAAAACTAATAAATATACTGTTTGTTTTTTTTTGTTTTACTTAAACTGATTTATGAAAAGGACTTGTAATCGTAAACTTTTTTTTTTTTTTAAAGCAGTAACTGATTTAGGAGGTGGAGGGGGAGGCTGGTCCAAAGTGTGCATGTGTGCATGCGTGTGTAAGGTGTCAGTGTTTACGCCTAGGGGGCAGTAAAACAGTCTTTGAAAGTGATTGTCATACGATGCTTCGATCTGAAGTATACTACTTTGTAGTCGCGTATAAATAATTTTATACATTCTTTTTAAAAAGAGAGAAATGTAGGTACGAATGTTCGAGCCTGTTAAAATGCAGCGAACTTTATACTTGATTTAGAAATTATTCTTTAATTTACTAGGGCAATGTATTGTGGGGGTCATACTTTTTGAAATCTCTAAGCTGGTGTTTGTAAGAGTCTTCTATCTTGATGTTAACCTTTTTATTTGATGATGTATGAATGAAATATCTTCTAATTATTACCATGGCTTCTATCAATGGATACCCTTGTAAGGCTTAGGATTGTAGTTTTTTAGAAAGTATTCGGGTATGAAATATGTCATGTTCGGGACATGGTGCGTACGCGAAGAAGGTTGATGTAGTTTTATTTTTGTTTTGTTTACAATTTAGTTTTTTTTTTAGGGGGATGTAGGCATCGTTTTAAGGTGCCAGGTGTATTTTGTGTAAATAATATATGGATACTTACTTTTTATTTTTGTTACCGATAGTGCTTTGTTTCGTGAAACCCTTATGTTTTGTTTTGTTTCTTGTTTTTTTTTAACTTACCCTTCGATGATAAATAAAACGTCTTTAGACTTATCGCTAGCGAAGATGTAGCACGTTTAACATTCTAAATAGTTTTATCGCTGCACGACGTATTCGAACTAAGAGATCCCAAGTCTTTGTGAGTTTTTTTTTTCTCTTTTAAATACTTAGAAATTCCAATTGTTAAATTAGCCTATAAGATATTATTGAATATGATAGGCTGTAAGATTAGCTATACTAAATCACCCCTGGATTTAAAACACAAAACTATGAGATTTAATCAGAGCGTAACAATCTACCGCGACGATCTTTTTTAATCTTAAAACCGCTCTTTGCAGCAATTTACCTAAATATATAGTGAACAAACGTGTATCTTGTATGACTAAGAGACATTTAACTTTAACTAACATTTAACTAACTACATTTCCCATCGCGAGATGCTGTGACTATCGCGTGACCGGTAGCGAGACTGGGAAAATCTAACATGGCGTCGCTCTGCTGCTAAAATAGAATTAGCTTTATATTTCTAATTAAACCCGAATTTAATGATTAGATAAATTTGATTTTTTTCTTTTCTAAGAAAGATCGGAAATATTATCCAGTGTGGACGACCTCGAACGTTTTATTGACGATTATTTTTATAGCTGCGCGATGGATGATCTGGCGGCTAGTCGGGATAATCCTTCGAAAAAAAAAAGGAAAAATGACTCGTCAACAGACACGGACGATTTAGCAACCGCCGACGTATCGGTGAGTATGCTGGATTCCATAAATAAAAAACTTGACGTCCTCTGTCTTATCCGCGAGGACGTCAAAGAATTAAAGGCAAGTTTGGAATTCGTTAGCCAACAGGTAAGCGATCTCCAATGCGATAACTCCGAGCTACGCTCCTCTCTCGTCGCTGTCACAGCCGAGTTGGAGACGATTAAAAAGGAAAATAAAATGCTAAAGGAAACGGTCTTAGATGTTCAATCCCGTAGTATGCGGGAAAATCTAATATTCTCAGGTATATCCGAAAATTCTCCAGATAATCCAGAGAGTGAGATAAAAAAATTCATGACATCATCGCTAAAGATCCCACAGGAGACGGTAAATAATATCTCTTTTCACCGTGTACACCGGCTCGGAGCTCGTAAGGGCAATAAGCCCCGTCCTATTATTGCTAAGTTCGAACATTTTAAACATAAAGAATTGGTAAAAAGTAAAGGACGGGAGCTCAAAGGGACATCTTTCGGGATGAATGATCAATTCCCAAGAGAGATAAACGAGCGGCGAAAAGTACTGTTTCCTATAATGAAACAAAATAGACAGGAGGGTAAACGGACTTCGATGGTCGTTGATAAATTATATATCGACGGCCAGCTATTCCGAAACCCAACCTCGACCCCTTGGCTGTTCTAACTGACAATTGGTAGAGCCGAGCATTGTGTGATTATTTGACGTATGTATATGTATATGTATGTGTATGTATATGTGTATATATGTATATATATGTATATGTATGTATATGTATGGATAATGGGTTACGAAATAGAATATGAATTTATATTATGCATAGGCTATATAGTAATAATAATAATAATAATAATAATAATAATATAAAAATATATTCTTAAAAAAATAAATTAATAATAATAATAATAATCTCGCTTAGGTCACCATTTACTGGTGTATTGTTATGTTGAATCCCCCACAGATTTCCTTCACACTCACTTCCCCCCACGTTTCTTCACTATTATACTTATCTACTTGCTATCTCTCTCTTTATATAAATTATATAAATTGCCTAATTACTCTTTTGCTATCCTACAATATGTTAATATTAATAAGCAGCTTATATAGATGTATACATAAGACTGAGTCTATATTGCTTGTATGCAGAAATTAGTTCTGGTCTCCTGGAATGTGTGTGGCGCTCGCTCCCAGGCAAAAAGAATAAAAATTTTAGACCATCTCTCAAAATTTAAGGCAGATATTTGTCTCCTACAAGAAACCCACTTACAAAAATCAGAAGAAAAATTATTTATAGATAAAAATTTTAGTCAAGTTTACTCTGCCTCCTATAATAGTAGACAAAGAGGTGTCTCTATACTTATACATAAGAATTTATTCTTTACTCTAAATAATATAGTAACAGATTTAGAGGGCCGATATATTATTATCCAGGTAACTATATTTAATAAAGTATATACAATTGGTAATTTATATGCCCCAAATAATGATGACCCTGATTTTTTCCATGAATTTTTCTCTCGGTTACTCGATTTAGCAACAAATTCTACTATTATTATTGGAGGTGATTTTAACACGGTCTTGAACCCGTTAATAGATCGTTCTAATAATACGATATATACAAGGCGATTACGATCCGCTAAAGTAATAGATGAATATATGGAGGATTTTGGCCTCAGCGATGGCTGGAGACTTCAAAACCCAACTAAGAAGGAATTTACTTTCTTCTCTGCTGTGCACCGATCATTCTCAAGAATTGATTTTTTCCTTACAAATAATTCTATTGTTGATAAAACTGCTATAAAAATACATTCTATAATTATAAGTGATCATGCACCAGTCTCCCTCACTCTACAAATTGACTCTACCTTTAAACCTCCCCCGATATGGCGTTTTAACATCTCATTACTGAAAGACGTAGAGTTTGATAAAATTATTAGAAGGGAGTGGGCAGATTTTTGGGAAATAAATGACTCTCCAAATATATCTCCATCTCTTCTCTGGGAAGCAGGGAAAGCGGTAATTAGAGGGAAAATTATATCATATTCAACTTATAAAAAGAAACAGGATCAAAAATTAGAAAAATACCTGGAAGATAAAATTAAACAACTAACGGATGAATATGTATTAAACCCAAATAATCAAATATGGATAGAACTACAGAATATAAAAATACAGTTAGATAACATGTTATCTAAAAAGACAGAGTTTATAATACAACAGTTGAGATATAATAATTTTGAACATAATAATAAATCAGGTAAATTCCTGGCAAATCAACTTCAACGGAATCGGGAAAAATCTCTTATAACGGCTATTAAAGATATAAATGGTGAATGCACACAATCACCAGAAGAAATTAACCATATTTTTTATAACTATTATCGAAATCTATACACAGAAATTAATAGACCTAACCCTGAATATATTGAGGAATTCCTAAACAGCTTAAATATACCTCAGTTATCTATCGAACATAAAGATATTCTCGATACCCCGCTTACTATAGATGAGTTGTATCGTGCTTTAGACAGTATGCCTAATGGCAGAGCACCTGGTCCAGACGGCTTTCCGGCTATATTTTTTAAACATTTCTGGTTAATGTTTGCTCCATTATTTCTAAGAGTAGTAACTGAAATTAAAAGTAAAGGTGATATACGTCAAGATATGAATATAGCAGCAATTAAACTTTTATTAAAGCCAGAAAAAGACCCTACCCTCCCGTCAAGTTACCGACCGATATCACTAATTAATACCGATATTAAAATTATCGCTAAGGCCTTGGCATCTCGATTAGAGACGGTAATCTCGACAATTATTCATAGTGATCAAACAGGTTTTATTAAAGGTCGTCATTCTACTAATAATATTAGGAGACTCTTTAACTTGATTAGTATGTCACAGCGGTATGATAAAAAGGCAGTTGTTATTTCGCTGGATGCAGAAAAAGCATTCGATAAAGTTAACTGGTCCTTCCTCTTTGCTGTCTTAAATAAATTCGGCTTCGGGGAGTCATTCATTCAATGGGTCTCAATATTATATGATTCTCCTAAAGCTACAGTTACTACTAATGGGATTACATCACAGAGTTTTACTTTACAAAGGGGAACAAGACAAGGGTGCCCAATTTCTCCTTTATTATTTGCTATATTTATTGAGCCGCTTGCATTAGCTATACGTCAGGATAGACGGATCCAAGGAATCCACTCCGGGACAATAGAACATAAAATTAATCTATATGCCGATGATATACTACTCTATTTAGAAGAACCTGCTATCTCGCTAGGGGAAGCATTTAAATTAATAACTAAATTCTCTCACTTATCAGATTACTCTATTAACTGGACAAAATCAACATTATTACCTATTACAGAAAATTCATGGAATCCTACAAGTCAGGATCCACACTACTCCTTTCCTACAGGTAATTTAAAATACTTAGGTGTTAAAATTTCACCAAAGTTAACTGAATTAACTTCTTTAAATTTTTTACCATTATTGGATAGTATCCGTAGTGATCTGGAGCGCTGGAATAATCTTCCGATCTCTTTAATAGGACGGATAGCTACTATAAAAATGAAAGTTTTACCAAAGATTAATTATTTATTTTCAATGATTCCATTTAAACCTACGTCTAACTGGTTCCAATCGCTGGACTCTGCTATCATAAAATTCTATTGGAATAAAAAAAAAAGCCAAAATTAGTCTATCTACTCTTCAGGAAAGTAAATCTAAAGGAGGTTTAGAGGCACCAAACTTTATGTACTATTATTTAGCTAATCAACTACAATATCTTGTGCTATGGACACAACCCAACAGAGATACTAACTGTTGGTTGGAATTGGAGCAGAAGGATTGTAATAATCTTAGACTGTCAGATTTACTCTTTATTACAAAATCAATAAGACGACATAATTGTTTTAAAAACCCAATGATAGCCGCCACCCTGACTGCCTGGTGGAAGGCATTAGAAATTACAAACTCCCAATTGGCGCCCTGTGGGCTCTCTCCCATTTGGCATAACCCCGACTTTCAACTTAATAATCAGTCGTTCCATTTAAGCCTATGGGAGCAGAAAGGAATTACACACCTTCATCATCTTTTCTCAGATAATAAGTTTATATCGTATACAAACTTGGTCCAGAAATATGAAATAAAAAAGGGAAATTTCTTACATTATCTGCAAGTT
Organism: Festucalex cinctus; assembly: GCF_051991245.1. Taxonomy (NCBI): domain Eukaryota; kingdom Metazoa; phylum Chordata; class Actinopteri; order Syngnathiformes; family Syngnathidae; genus Festucalex; species Festucalex cinctus. Next base: position 52,455,197 of record NC_135411.1, read on the forward strand.
AAAAATATGGTTAAGAAACAAATCCCAACACTTCAGGATACGCTCCAACTGCCTGTCTTAGCTAAAGATATTATAAAGCTTTCTCCAACAACAATAAAGAAAATATCAAAAATATATAAGTTATTTTTATACACAAATAAAACGTATTTACCGACTTTAAAATGGGAAAAAGACTTGTCTATAGTTCCGGAACCAGACTTTTGGACCCAAATCTGTGAAAATGTATTTAAAATGACCAAACAGACAAATTTGCAACTTATCCAATATAAGATACTTCATAGAACATATATTACACAATATATGATGAAAAAAATGGGACTCTCTGACTCCGACATTTGTCTCCAGTGCTCACAAAACACTGCCGATACTTATCTTCATGCTTTATGGTCATGTACTCCAGTGCTGCATTTCTGGACTAAAATCTTGGAAAAGCTCGCTGATATATTAAAATGTAGGCTTCCTTTATCTCCAAGATTGTGTTTACTAGGTGACTTAACAATAACTGAGCTACCATGTAAACAATCTCAATCTATATTTATAGCCCTTACTATTGCTAAAAAAATAATCCTTGTCAATTGGAAAAATAAACAATCTCTAAATATCGACCACTGGTTAAACTTACTAATAAATTATATCTCAATGGAAAAAATCTCTGCCTTAAATACAAATCAAGTATCAAGATTTAAACAAATATGGTCTATGTACATAGAATATTTTAATCTCAATTTGGCAACGTAATCCTGCCAAGATTCTGCCTGTTAACGAGAGCCACCACATCGTTACAACTTCTGTTTTCGCTGCTTCTGTATTTGGTATTTTGTATCTGATTGTTTTTATTTTTATATAGTCAGGAACCTAGTTGCTGCTAGTGGGCTCGAGCATACCACACTATACGACACTATACTCAATAACTCCTTAAGATCTATTTCTAGTGAGCACTAAGCATCAACACTTGGTGTTACTGCATGCTAATTAGTCAATTTTCTTGACGCCGTCCCCTGTGGTCGGGCGGGGGTGGTTCTGCACCCCCCCGTTGTCTGCTCGGTGGCGGTTGCGTCTTGGCCGCTCCCTGGGCCCCCTGTGGGGTGCGGTGTTGGGGTGCTTCCCCTGGTGCCCGGGGCGGTGCCGTCCCGGCGCGGTCCGCTGCTCCGTGCCCGGCGGCGCGGTTCGGGGTGGGTGGGCCTCCGGTGTGCCCCGTGGTTCCCTCTCCCCTCCCCCTTCCTCCCCCCCGTCGCCTCTCCCTCCTCGCCTCCTCCCGCCCATCCTCCTCTGCCTCCCGGTCCCCTTTCCCTTGTCGCCCTCCCTCCTCCTCCCCCCCCCCCGCCTCCTGCCCTGCAGCCGCCCTTTCGCCTTCTTGTCGTCTTCTCCCCGCTTCCCCCCCCCCCCCCCTTCCCTGTCTGCCCTGCGGCCCCTCCCCCTCCCTCTCCCTGGGCCTGGGGCTCCCTCCCTGGCCCGGGCGTCGGGCTCCGGGGGCCGGGCGAGGGTTTGGGGCCTGCCCCACTCCGGTATAACTCCTGGCGCCCCGGGCGGGCTCCGGTGGCCAGTGGGCTGTCCGGTAGCCCTGCTGCGCTGGCTGTCCGCCCATTGTGGTGCCGGGTGGATGAGGTGGGGGGTGGGTGGGGGTGGGGGTGCTGGGGGGCGGGCGTGCCACCTACACCCGCCGGGTTGGGTGAGGCCCCGCTGGTCGCTCCTCTTACTCACTTCACTAGCTTGCACTATACACTTTGTAAATATACACATAGGGCACACAACACATTTCTTGGTGGGGTGGGGAAGGGTGGAAACACCGTCTTCACCCTTCAACTCCCCTCCAATTTTAATGCACCTCACGTCCAAGGGGAGGGGTGAGTTGGGGCGGGGAGCCATCAGAGGGGATGGACTGCAGTGCCTGGCAGCGCTGTGGTCCCCCCCATTTGTGTCCCTGCCCCACCACTTTGTCCCTCCATTCCCTTTTTTTAATGCACCACACATATACATATTCATTTTTTTGGGGGGGATACGGGTGTGTCGGAGTAGGGGAAATTTTTTTTCCCTCTGCTCCGACTCACCTGCTCCCAATTTTAATGCACCACACGCACACACTTGTATATACACTGGGTGGGGCCACATTCACGGTGTAAGGGTAGAGCTCGCCAGTCGGCGAGCTGGCGGACTCAGTAACAGGGTTAGGTGTCACTAGTACTCTGGCGTGACGACCGGGGCCTCTCCCCACCGGGCTCGGTGTTCTGGTGTTCCGCCTTCTCCCCTGGTGCTTCCTCCTCTGCTTCCCCCCCTCCCGCCGCTGTGCAAATCTCGCGCGGCTGGAGGTGGGGTGGGCACATCTTCCCTCTCTGCGCTGCTGCCCGGTGCCGGTTTTCGGGGGGGGGGGGTGGGGGGTTCTCGCGGGGGGCCGGGTTCGCGGGGGGGGTGGTGGCCGTCGGGGGGGGGGGGGGGGGGCGGCTTGTTTGGGGGGGGGGGGGGGGGGTGGAGGTATGGGTGGGTGGGGGGTTGGGTGCTGGGGGTCGGGGTGTGTTCGGGGGTTTGGGGGTCGGGGGTGGTGGGGCCTGGGTCGTGGTGGATGGCGGGTTTGGGTGGGGTGCGGGGGGGTCGTGGGGGGATGGGGACTGGGGACCGGTGGGGCGCTGTGGGGGCCCGCTGGGCCTCGTTCTGCGGCCTTGGGCTCGGGGGTGTGGGCCGGGGCTGGGGCGGGGGTGTTCCGGGTGTCTGGGTCGGCTCGCCGACCGGTGTCCGCTCGGGTGGCTTGGGGGTGGCCTTGGTGCTGCCGCGGCCTGGGGATTCCGGGGGGGGAGTGCTCGCTTTGCTGGACCGCGGTTGACGGCGTCTTTCTTTGGTGGTGGTCCTTATGCATGCCAGATCCGTCGCACCAGCATCTACTGAAACTCAACAGAAGTACCCTCTCCCTCCCACAGCCCCTTGAATCAGTTGGTGCTGGTGTCTGTGGTTCTCACTTTGCTTTATCTATCCTTCCCTCCTTCCTCTCTTTAGTTTTTCCTCTGGTCACTTGAGATCTTAATTTATTAGAAGTATGAGGTTTCTGGGGTTGGCATAAGACTCTGGTTTTGTAACCACGCAGGAGGGGTCTTGTTGGTGCTGGACTTCACTTTGATGGATTGGATGTACTGGCTTCTATGGATCTCACTCTGCCTTATCGATCCTTCCCTCCTTCCTCTCTTTAGTTTTTCCTCTGGGCTCTTGAGATCTCGCTAAATTTGCTGGAATTTAGAGGCTTCCGGGGTTGGCGTAAGACTTTGATTTTGTAATCATGGGGAAGGCAGGAAGTGTTTGGTCGGTGCTGGATTTCACTTTGATTTACCTTTCTTTTCTCTTTATTTCTTTTTTTTTCTGACCTTTTCTCTGGTCTCCTGACCATTTAAACCTCACGACTCTGGCAAGATTCTGAAGTACCTGGTTAAGGCGAAGGGTAATGGGATATTTATAAGGTTTTAGGTGAATGAATGAGTATAAATTTATACGTATTTGCACGCACGCACACGCACGCACGCGCACGCACGCAAACGCACGCAAACGCACACACGCAAACGCACGCACGCAAACGCACGCACACATACACACACAAAAAAAAAAAAAAAAAAAAAAAAAAAGAGACATTTAACTTTTGATTGAACGATTTATTTTTTTCCTTACAAATCGCGCTTACTTTCCGATGATACGCGTAGGTAAACAATTTTTTACAAGTATGATTGTGAAATAACAGATACTAAATTACTTAATTTGAATGAATAATATTATTTAAGACGTCTACCCATCTAACGCTTTAAAAATAGCGACATAATTCAGATAAAAATATTATTCGTACTATATTGTTTTTTTTTTTTTACAATAGTTTCCGAGTTCTCACAATAGATGTTCGATGATACTATTTTATGTTTTTCTTACCGGTATGATTAACTTGTATTACATTTATGACTTTTTGCTATTATCTTTGCATCGTTTTAAGGTGGCCGGTGTATTTTGTACAAATAATATATGGATACTTATTGATTTCTGATCAATTTTTACTCGTATATTTACCTACTTTTGCTTTTAGGCGTATGTTAGTTAGTTAGTTACTTGTATATGAGTGCGTATTCTAACTTTCCCATTCACTTCTTGGTTCCATTCCATCACCCCTGTGAGACCGGACTCGTCTACTTAATATCACTAAAGTCTGTTCAAAAATCATTGGACACCCTGTCAGAGCCTTATCTTCCTTTTGTGACCGAATCCTGCTCGATCCGTTTCACTCACTTCATCGAATGTTTGAGTGGCTTCCATCATCTCAGCAGGCTGAGACGCGCACTCTGACGAACACAGCGGCGGAGGAGGAGGACTACATTTGTCCCCAGAACACTAAAATCTCTTGAACAGTGACCCCCCTCCCGGGCCATAGCGACAGACTGGCTGACTGACACGTAGCACTTTAGTGTGAAGCACGGAGCACTTTCTTTTGTTTTTTTTTATTGTTATTTATTATTTTTCGTATTTGTTTTTTTTTAATGTTCATTGATTTCATGTTTTGTTTTTTTTAACTTCCCCTCGAGGACAAATAAAAGCGTTTTTGAATTGAATATTTAATTACTTGTGGTATTTTATTCATTTTTAAGTTATTTTTTGGTCTTAAAAAGAGAAACTAAAGTCTTTATCACTAGAAGTTTAATAGTTTTTTTTTAATTCCTATCCACGCATCCCTCGCCACTTCCTTGCTCCACCGGTGGTCTAAAACTCGATAAGAAAACAAACGACAAACATGATTTTAATCCATACAGATATAATTTTTATTTAGTTACACGGGACGTCAACAAAAAGACATGATACACATTGTAAAGCACATCAAATAAAACATAGGGACGCACCTTGCTTTCAATAACAGTTTGGAAGTTTTTCATTTCATTTTTTAGATTCAAAGACTCGTCGTTGTCGTAATAATATTTAGCACAGTCAATAAACAATGTCATGACGGTCACCAAATATCCCGCTTTAATATCATGGTTACACCAATTATTCAATACATATTCCATCGTGTTAGTCATGTTTACACGGTTCTTCAACAGTTTTGTTCTCAATGGATGTGTGTAAAATGGTTTTCTCTACAATTTCTATCCAATTATGCAAGCTTTCGAAAAAGATTCGCCCATCTCACACGTACCAATCAGCGATCAGATCTAGTTGTTCATGGCTCAGTCCTCCGTCCCAACAGTTATCGAGAACGATCTTAATTCTGTCTAACACCATACGCTCATGAACGTAGTCGTGTAGCACAAATTCTACGATGCGTTGGACTTCCTCGGTAGTCGTCTCACGATGGGTTATGGTTAAGATACGGTGAATCGTCGACAGAAAACGTCCGTTACACAGTAGTTTCATGATACCTTCAAAATTCCGAGCAAGATAATACGGTTCCCGATCATAAAATAAGCAGGGATGTCTTAAGTGACTCGGTAATTTTAAATCACATCCTGAGCAATTCTCTCTGCTATATTTATGGATAGCGCTCATCAACATATAGCTAACAGTCTGCTTAATACAATTATATCTTGCAATTATTACCCACACGTCCGGTGCATAGTTCCAAACCAATTCACCCTCCCTCTTCTTAGGCCCGGCAGAAGTCGTCGGTAGACTGGTTAGCGTGTCGTCGTCGTCCACGGAGGTCTCATGAGAGGAAACGTTACTTTCCGTACCGTCCTCAGTCGGGCGATCATCGCGTTGAGGAGACCCGGGCGGAGGGTTATTCTCCTCTTCCTCAGCGATAGGGTCTATCATCTGTAAATATAAACGTAGGTAACCCTCCTTTTTTAAATTATTATTATTATTATCGATGTTATTAGGCTACATCAATTCGTCAAAAGTAGTTTACCGGGATAAATGCCGTAGACGATGTCGAGGATAAGTTGCAAGCGGTCACGGGGCTGGAACTCCGATAGGGTCCGTCGATAAAGGTTACGTTTGCCTCATCCTCTTCGACGTCCGAACGCTCAGGACTAGATGCTGTAAGATTTGGCGGCTCGCTGAAAATCTGCATACTTCTGGAGAGTCGTGGGGATGTCCAGATCGTTCTAACTCGATCCCCCGGAGGTGGTGGCACTAGTGAATCTCCTCAAAGATTATCAAACGTTCGCAATGTTAGGTTTTTTTTTTCCCGAAGGGGGAGCGGTCTTTATTAGCACGAGACCCCCCACAGGGGCGTGGTTTTTACCTAAAAAAAAAAGGTTGGTGGCGCTAAAACAACAGATTTAAAAAAAAATGAAAGTCAGAGAGTCTCCTTGATTCCTTCGCACATTAAAATCAATATGCGACTAATATAAAAACATTTACCGTAAAATAAAACATCTTTGAATAAGTCCCCCCTGTTTTAATCCGGGGTAAAACATTTAACGATAATATTCGTCAGTAAAGACACAAGGGGTATAAGCCGACGTTTAAAGCGTGTAAAGACGTCGCTAAAGAGTAAACTCTCGGAATAACTTTAAATTATAAAACGTTAGCCTCACGAATAATTAGTCAATACGGGAATCGAGTAGTTAAATATTAATTACAAATTTAACGGTATACGTACGCATTCAATAAAAATACAAGAGGGCGATTAATACTCGGCAAAGTTACGCCTAGAATTTTTAAAATAAAAATGTGTAAACACGTTTTGTTTTACTTTGTTTTGGAGGGACCGAGTATTTTGAAACATTTCATAGTAAAGCGTAAGGAGAACTAAAAAGTTTCATAAAGGTAATAATTTGACTTTATAAAAAAACAAACAAAAAATAACTTAAAAATGAATAAAATACCACAAGTAATTAAATATTCAATTCAAAAACGCTTTTATTTGTCCTCGAGGGGAAGTTAAAAAAAACAAAACATGAAATCAATGAACATTAAAAAAAAACAAATACGAAAAATAATAAATAACAATAAAAAAAAACAAAAGAAAGTGCTCCGTGCTTCACACTAAAGTGCTACGTGTCAGTCAGCCAGTCTGTCGCAATTTGGCCCGGGAGGGGGGTCACTGTTCAAGAGATTTTAGTGTTCTCGGGACAAATGTAGTCCTCCTCCTCCTCCGCCGCTGTGTTCGTCAGAGTGGGCGTCTCAGCCTGCTGAGATGATGGAAGCCACTCAAACATTCGATGAAGTGAGTGAAACGGATCGAGCAGGATTCGGTCACAAAAGGAAGATAAGGCTCTGACAGGGTGTCCAATGATTTTTGAACAGACTTTAGTGATATTAAGTAGACGAGTCCGGTCTCACAGGGGTGATGGAATGGAACCAAGAAGTGAATGGGAAAGTTAGAATACGCACTCATATACAAGTAACTAACTAACTAACGCCTAAAAGCAAAAGTAGGTAAATATACGAGTAAAAATTGTTCAGAAATCAATAAGTATCCATATATTATTTGTACAAAATACACCGGCCACCTTAAAACGATGCAAAGATAATAGCGAAAAGTCATAAATGTAATACAAGTTAATCATACCGGTAAGAAAAACATAAAATAGTATCATCGAACATCTATTGTGAGAACTCGGAAACTATTGTAAAAAAAAAAAAACAATATAGTACGAATAATATTTTTATCTGAATTATGTCGCTATTTTTAAAGCGTTAGATGGGTAGACGTCTTAAATAATATTATTCATTCAAATTAAGTAATTTAGTAGCTGTTATTTCACAATCATACTTGTAAAAAATTGTTTACCTACGCGTATCATCGGAAAGTAAGCGCGATTTGTAAGGAAAAAAATAAATCGTTCAATCAAAAGTTAAATGTCTCTTAGTCATACAAGATACACGTTTGTTCACTATATATTTAGGTAAAATGCTGCAAAGAGCGGTTTTAAGATTAAAAAAGATCGTCGCGGTAGATTGTTACGCTCTGATTAAATCTCATAGTTTTGTGTTTTAAATCCAGGGGTGATTTAGTATAGCTAATCTTACAGCCTATCATATTCAATAATATCTTATAGGCTAATTTAACAATGGGAATTTCTAAGTATTTAAAAGAGAAAAAAAAACTCACAAAGACTTGGGATCTCTTAGTTCGAATACGTCGTGCAGCGATAAAACTATTTAGAATGTTAAACGTGCTACATCTTCGCTAGCGATAAGTCTAAAGACGTTTTATTTATCATCGAAGGGTAAGTTAAAAAAAACAAGAAACAAAACAAAACATAAGGGTTTCACGAAACAAAGCACTATCGGTAACAAAAATAAAAAGTAAGTATCCATATATTATTTACACAAAATACACCTGGCACCTTAAAACGATGCCTACATACCCCTAAAAAAAAAAACTAAATCGTAAACAAAACAAAAATAAAACTACATCAACCTTCTTCGCGTACGCACCATGTCCCGAACATGACATATTTCATACCCGAATACTTTCTAAAAAACTACAATCCTAAGCCTTACAAGGGTATCCATTGATAGAAGCCATGGTAATAATTAGAAGATATTTCATTCATACATCATCAAATAAAAAGGTTAACATCAAGATAGAAGACTCTTACAAACACCAGCTTAGAGATTTCAAAAAGTATGACCCCCACAATACATTGCCCTAGTAAATTAAAGAATAATTTCTAAATCAAGTATAAAGTTCGCTGCATTTTAACAGGCTCGAACATTCGTACCTACATTTCTCTCTTTTTAAAAAGAATGTATAAAATTATTTATACGCGACTACAAAGTAGTATACTTCAGATCGAAGCATCGTATGACAATCACTTTCAAAGACTGTTTTACTGCCCCCTAGGCGTAAACACTGACACCTTACACACGCATGCACACATGCACACTTTGGACCAGCCTCCCCCTCCACCTCCTAAATCAGTTACTGCTTTAAAAAAAAAAAAAAGTTTACGATTACAAGTCCTTTTCATAAATCAGTTTAAGTAAAACAAAAAAAAACAAACAGTATATTTATTAGTTTTTTTTAAATATTACAAAAACGCTAAGAGGATAAAACCCATTTCCGCGCAGCGCTTTCGTATATACAAACCTCATAAACTTAAACTACAACAAAAATACATAGAGACATCCGATACAATCGTATAGACACAAATTATAGCACTAGCGGTAACAAAACTAGAAACAGAAAAATAGCATTTTATACGTGTACGCATCTGCAGAGGGGGTAAAACAACTTGCGCACCCTGCTCATGAGAGTGCCACCAACACCTTCTCTAAGCCTGATCCTTTTTAAAAAAAAAAAAAAAAAAATCAGTACATTTATTAGTTTTATAACACATCAAAAACGTAAGAGGGGGTAAAATTCTTATGTACAACGCAATCTTATATACAACAGCTCAAAAACATAAAATACATAGCCAGAGGTACCTTCTTCACGTACACGCCATATTCCTAACATAACATATTTCATACCCAGATACTTTCTAAAAAAACTACTAACCTAAGGGTTACAGGGCTATCCATTGAAAGAATCCGAGCTAATAATTAGAAGATATTTCATTCATACATATTCAGATAAAAAGGCTAACATCAAGATAGAAGACTCTTACAAACGACAGTTTAAAGATTTCAAAAAGTATGATCCCCATAATACGTTGCCCCTCCACCTCCTAAATCAGTTACTGCTTTTAAAAAAAGAGTTTGCGATTACAAGTCCTTTTCATAAATCAGTTTAAGAAAAACAAAAAAAAACAGTATATTTATTAGTTTTTTAAATATTACAAAAACGATAGATGTTAAAACCCGTTTCCACACAGCGCATTCGTATATACAAACCTTATAAACTTAAACAACAACAAAAATACATAGAGACATCCGATAAAAATCGTATAGACACAAATTATAGCACTAGCGGTAACAAAACTAGAAACAGAAAAATAACATTTTATACGTGTACGCGTCTGCAGAGGGGCTAAAACAACTCGTGCGCTTTATTCATGAGAGTGCCACCAACACCTTCTCTAAGTCTAATCCTTTAAAAAAAAAAAAAATCAGCGCATTTATTAGTTTTATAACGCATCAAAAACGTAAGAGGGGGTAAAATTCTTATGTATAACACAATCTTATATACAACAGCTCGAAAACATAAAATACATAGCTATACGTACACCAAAAACGTGAGAGAGGGTAACCTTATGGTGTCAAAGGCCGCCTACAGCTTTTTTTCTCAGGTTGGGTGGGGCTGGTGTTTTGTAGAACAGAATTTCTCAGAGAGGTGAGAATGGAGGAAAACTCCAATTCGGTCATGTATTTGGCGAGGTAAGAGCATTTTAACACAGCTAAAACCTCCAAAAATTTAATTTTTCATGTTGGTACCTCTTTAGTATTTTATTTACAAGCTCGTAAATATTCTCAGTGGTACATTTGTAGAAAATGTATATCCCCAAAGCAGGTTTACAACTAGAACGTGAGCAACGCCTCGCCGTGATTTAGTGTCATTAGTATTATTATTTTGCACCGTGAATCACACGTAGGATAACATAAGTGTGTCTTTAAATCTGGTAAATGTGGAAAATTCCAATTTGAATTGCTACAGCCCTAAAATAAAACAATACACACCCTTCTTCATGTACAAATACAACTATGGTGTCATAAATTCAAGCCGTGGATCCTTTCTAAAAAAAACTATTAGCCAAGGGCTTACAGGAATACCCTTTGTAAGAGACAAAGGGGTTAATCTACTGATAAGAAGATGATTTTGGTTAAATTGTTGCAAAGAGAATCGCTTATAACATTTAGGATGACATCTAAGTATGTCTTTAAATCTGGTAAATGTGGAAAATTCCAATTTGAATTGCTACAGCCCTAAAATAAAAGTGTACACACCCTCCCTCATATACATATTGCATCTATGGTGTCATAAATTCAAGCCGTGGATCCTATCTAAAAAAAACTATTAGCCAAGGGCTTACAGGAATACCCTTTGTAAGAGACTAAGGTGTTAATCTACTGATAAGAAGCTGATTTTGGTTAAATTGTTGCAAAGATCGGCTTTAAGATTAAAGATTAAGGGTTAAGTAGAGTATAAATCTATTAACGTATCAAGAAACTCAAAGTTTCATACTTTCAATTCTCTTAGTTTTAAATAGAAGGTATAGAATCGCTTGTATGGTAATACAAAGTATACTTCAGACTAAAGCATCAGATATAACAGTCTGTTTTACTAATGGGAAAAAACACAGAAAAAAAAAAACAAAAAAAACACGCACACACGCTGTCAGACGTCTGACCAATAATGTCCACATGCAGTTCCTGCCTGAGTTTGTGATTACATATTCTCTCCAGAAATCAGTATTTTTAAACTAGTACAATTATTATCTTTTTTAAACACACACACACACAAAAAAAAAAGTAAACAAATTTTCGCTACTCTAATGCCATACATTGTTCCGTCATCCAAAATGTATAATTTACAAATTGAATACCTTTGAATCAAATTTTTAGGTTTTACATTCATTATCAACATTTTAATACCCTAGTTTACTTTTGTAGACAAAATTATACTAACTTTATTGTGTTCATCCTACCGAGATTTCTTTATTACATTGCTATCAAATACAGCGCACAAAACATCAACCGATTAATTTCACGCCTCACTCTAATTAAAATTAAAATAAAAGTGTACACACCCTTCTTCATGTATAAATACATCTATGGTGTCATAAATTCAGACCGTGGATCCTTTTATAGAAAACTATTAGCCAAAGGCTTACAGGAATACCCTTTGTAAGAGACTATCGTGTTAATCTACTAATAAGAAGATGATTTTGGTTAAATTGTTGCAAAGATCGGCTTTAAGATTAAAGATTAAGGGTTAAGTAGAGTATAAATCTAATAACGTATCAAGAAACTCAAAGTTTCATACTTTCAATTCTCTTAGTTTTAAAAAGAAGCAGACGTCTGACCAATAATGTCCACATGCAGTTCCTGCCTGAGTTTGTGATTATATATTCTCTCCAGAAATCAGTATTTTTAAAAAAAACTAGTACAATTATTATCTTTGGTTTAATATAGGGATAGTGTTTTGTAACATTAAAAAGATGGCTGCTGGGGGGTTTAGTATGATGCTAGTTTCGATCTGCTGTCGTCAAAAATTTAAAATTAACCCTACTTAATATTTAAAGGCTATTCTAATGCCATACATTGTTCCGTCATCCAAAATGTATAATTTTACAAATTGAATACCTTTGAATCAAATTTTAGGTTTTACATTCATTATCAACATTTTAATACCCTAATTTACTTTTGTAGACTAACTTTAATGTGTTCATCCTACCAAAATTTCTTTATTACATTGCTATCAAATACAACGCACAAGACATCAATCAATTAATTTCACGCCTCACTCTATTTAAAATTAAAAATACAGACAAACTTCTTAGTAAATCCAAGGTGGATATGAACTGATGGCGTGTTACACTGAAAACGTAGATTATATGGTTAAGAGGTTTGAGTAGCTCCTCCTTGTCTCCCTCCCTTGACCATATGCAGTAACATCCTTTGCCCTTTAGATGGCGCCGTTTACCGCGGCTTGCGGGAGTCACAACTCATAAGCCGGCCCCTTTGACTTTTACAGAGTCACAATTTTTCAGTCTAAGAAAAAAGAAGGACGCGGTTCTGAAATGGGTTAAATAGCCGTCCTATATGCACGAATAATCTATTTTTCGTCTGTATTTCCAACTACAGCGGATAGAAACAGACGCCATTTTATTTTTTTATTTTTTTTATTTTTATTTTTTAAAGAAAAACCCCATGAATGAGACGCGACTACGTATTCAGAAACATCGGTAAGTCTCTTTTATTTATTTAAAAAAACATGAAACAAATGGATAACATTTTTTTTTTAATATTCACAACACATTAACTAGAATAAGTGAGCCTCGTACTAATTTACATTCACGCACGCACATACCCGATAGAGGGGTGGTGGGGGCTTCCTACCGCCCAACATGGTGATAAGGGGGGTCGGGGGTTCCTACGGTTGGTACCCGTTCTACTTCAAAGTGGGGGGCTTTATCAGTATTCGTGTGAAAAATCAAAGGAAGTACGTATACAATCGGTGGGGGGTGACCGGAATCCTATGTTTGTTAAAGGGGGTGGGGGGACCGGAAAACATGTGTGGTGGGGGGTGACCGGAATCCTATGTTTGTTAAAGGGGGTGGGGGGACTTTTATCAGGACGAAAACTTCCTCTCCGACAACAAAGCTACTGTTTGGGGGTTCAAAGGAAGTACGTAGACAATCGGTGGGGGGTGACCGGAATCATTTGTTTGTTAAAGGGGGTGGGGGGACCGGAAAACAACAAAGCTACTGTTTGGGGGGTTCAAAGGAAGTACGTATACAATCGGTGGGGGGTGACCGGAACCCTATGTTTGTTAAAGGGGGTGGGGGGACCGGAAAACATGTGTTTGATGTTGTGGGAAACAGAATGTCATCAATCATTTTTGACAGAAGCCGTCCTGGGGTTCTGATTGGCTAGGACGATGAGGGGGGTGGCTTCCAACCTCTGATTGGTTAAGACGATGAGGGGGGTGGGGAGGGGGGTGCAGAATGTCATCAATCATTTTTGACAGAAGCCGTCCTGGGGTTCTGATTGGTTAAGAAGGTGGCAAGTGGGTAGGGCTTAATTCAAAATAACGGCTTCTGATTGGTTAAGATGCCGGAAGGGGGCGGGGCTTACTTCAAAGGACTATTTATGGGGGGCAATCAATCACTTTTTGACATTTGCCGTCCTTTACATATATATTAGGTAGGACATGACAAAAATACTACAATGCTGGGGTCAACAAAACAGTCATCGGACCCGGAATCAATCAAAGCAGTAATGTGCAAAACCCGCCCTTAACCAGAGATCTCCCCTGGCAGTTCTAGTCTCTTTGCCGTTGGGTCTCTAATCAAGTCTACCAGCTCTGAACCGTCCTCGGGGTACTCACACGGGTTGCTGTTGTCGGGGCTGGTAGAGGGTTCCTCCATCTGGCGTTGCCCCCTCAGAGCTGTCGAGGAACCCGAGCAACATGGAGGCCGGATGGGGCAGGAAGAAACCAGGTGTCCAGTCTGTCCGCAGAAACAGGATCCAGTCTGGACGCGCCGCCACCGCTCCGCTGGACTGAGATGTCCATTCCCAGTCTGCATGGGCTCCTCCCTCACCACCTCCATGGGGGGTGTCTGGGTGACTGAAGACTCAGCAGGGTAGCTGGGGCACTCCAACTGTTGTTCCCACCATCGCTCCCTCATCCGATTGTCCAGCCGGATCGCCAATGCTATGAGTCCCTCCAAACTGGTGGTGTCATCCCGAACTGCCAGTTCATCCTTGACATGCGGTTCTAACCCTCTGCGGAATATGCTGCATAGGGCAGTGTCTTCAAACCCACTCTCTGCAGCCAAAAGCCGAAACTGGATTGAATAGTCTGCTACTGTTTCACTGCCCTGAACATAATCCAGTAGTCTACTCCCAGCTTCCTTGCCCTTGACTGGATGATCAAACACACGTCTTAGTTCAGCAAGGAAAACCGGGAGCGAAGTGTGTAATTCAGGTCTAGCGTTGCTTGTCACCATTGCCCAAGTGGCGGCTCTATCAGTAAGCAAACTCATCATAAAAGCCACCCTACTACTATTGCATGTATAAGTAAGCGGTTGCTGGTCAAAAATAAGGCTACATTGATGTATAAATTGGCCGCATAACCCGAGTTCGCCGCCATAGCGGGATGGATGAGGAAGGTTAGGCTCGCGGCAGCTGTGGGCACCGGTCTCCGACGCACGCGAAGCGGCCAGATGAGGTGGGGGAGGGGGACCTCCAACCTCACCTCTCACGCCAACGTGTGCTGACAAAATGTCCAAACGGCTGGCTATGCGCTGTAATGCCTCCCTTAGCTCAGCCAGCGACTGCTCATGGCGCCCCACAAGCTGCCCCTGACTGGCTAAGGCCTGACCTACTTGATTTATGTCCGCGGGATCCATCTGGTCGGACTATTCTGTTATAAGGGGGTGTGAGGATCCCAAAAACACGGACAAGAAAATCAAGTTTGACAAAGTTTAATCTGTCACACAGCTGCGAAAATACAATAGCACACTTGCAAATGCAAGGACTAACAAACAAAGACGCCCACTAACAAGTCGCGAGAGTACCAAACAAAAAGAGCTTACAATAGTAAGAATGATAGTCAACAGAAAACGCACATCACCGAACGCGGAAAGGGTCTAACAAAAGGAGCTTGCAAAAGGCAAGAATCAAAGCTACCGAAACTAGAATACTTACTAATAAAACCAAACAGGCACAAGATCAAGGCGAGATACAAGAACGAGGAGCAGGTAAACGGGAGGTCGAGACTGGTTGGGAAAAGGGGACAAGCAAGAGGAATAGTCCGACAAACTGGTGTCTTCTAAGCAGACCATAAAGAAGGAGGCTAATCAGCAAACACAAGGCAGGTGTGTGTGGTTGGCCTAGGCTCCCCCCAGTGGTCACAAGAGCAACTGCAACAGAAAAAAAAGACAGAGCAGGCCAGCCAACACAGAACATAACAGGCGAGGGGCCAAAATCCTAACGAAGCCCCCACAGAGCACCTTTGACTGCCATTGATCTTCACAGACATCACTGGACAGTTATGACAAACACTTCAGGACACTTTCAGCAGACCATTCAGTCATGTGTATGCTTATAATGGAATGTGCAGAGTCGATCTTGGCTATTGCGTTTTATATTCTATTTGTAAAATACTGCCATTTTTTGTTTTTTTTGTCGTTAGTACATTTCATAACTGTGTACACTGAAGGGATGTTCTGATGAGGATAACAATTTGGTGATCTTGATTCTAAATTGTAAATTACACCTCAATGTATGTGGAAGATTGATTGCAAGAGACTGGGTAAGATTCACATTTCACGTACTGTAATTTGTTGGCATCTCATGGTGATCCAGAAGGGAAATGACAGCGCTGCATAGCACAAAAGACAAAAACTTAATCAAAACAAGTAGAAATGTGAATATGGGACAATTGTTATGTTCTGGGGTTGGATCCCAAAAGCGCAGACACAAATAAGATTTTAACTATTTATTCATACAACATCGAGAGGCGTAGAACAAACTTGACTAGACGAGAAACAATGAGAATGCATCGAGAATCACGAGACGCCAAGCCCCCTTGGGCTGTGGAGATGCACAGAGGAAACGAGGTAATAATCCGACACACACTTCTGGGTTTGGTTTAAATAGACAGTGAATTGATCGGATTGGCTGTGGCTAAACATGTGGGTAACAGGACTGACATGGAATTATCTGATTGGCTGTTGACCAAGTAAAGGGATTAAAGATTCTTGACATCACGTAGCTCCTGACATCACATAGTGTTTTTCCAGTTGAAACGAGATGATACATCAGTTCAAAACAGACACTTGACCTCACATCGCTGACCCAAACATAACCCTTGCATGACCCAAACTTAACCCTGGCATGACCCAGTCATGACACAAATCTCCTTATGGAAAATTGTACATGCATCACTGTAGGAATTACAGTGCAGTCTTCCTACTTCCTTTGGGCCACAAATTTTCATCCACATCACATTTATATCCACTTGCTATGAGCTATTTCAGAAAACTGGTTGATCATTGGTGATCTAATGCTTCAAATTCAATTCTGATGTTTAATCGCAAGACAGTGGGTACGCTATTACTGTCTTTTACTGTCTGTTGCTGACTGAAATGCTGTGGAATTTATGACTCATTTGAGAAATGTGGAAGGAGGCATTTGGGTAAAATGTTTCATTTTTTGACTTTTATTGCGAAATTAGGGGAACTCTGCAAGTGTCTTGATCTTGAAGGTGTGCTCCCTGTTGGTGCCGTCCTCAAACAGAGAAAAAGAGTTGCCAGGGAGGAAGAGGAATGCCAGCCTTGAGTGCCACACTATGTAAAAAATTTCACACGCCAGTATAATTTTGCATGTATTTTTCAGGTGGTACAGCAGTCTGCGGCCTCCTGATCCATCCAAACACTGGCACATTCCACCACTGAAGGTGGTCTATTACCGACAGTACTTCTTGGCTGTGCTTGGCATACCATCAGGGTTTTAGAAGGGGACAAGGTCAAGGAGCCAGGATCTGAGGGGGTAACCACTGCCACCTGCAGGTCATACCAGGAAGAATAATTTTCATGCTTGAATGGTCAGATTTTCTACATGAATTTACGCCAAATGACAAGCCAGCATATATGATTGACAGCTTGTTCATCACGTCTATCAGATCCATCTCAATCAAGCAAGCAAGTGAAACACAAAATCATAAGGCTTATCATCATTAGAAAAACGGAGAGACACACAATAAAGTGAAATCGTACACAAGTGTTATATATAACTACACAATGCAATTTCTGAAGAAACTGCGTGTGAAGGCTGAATGAAAAATTGTGGAATTACAGTATTTGGAAGGAGGGAGAAACCTGGAAAGATCTGAAAATGTTGACAATGGAATGATTTGAATCCACTGAGAATTGTTGAAGTCGTTGCAGGAGGAAAAATTGAATAATAGAAATAAAGTAGCAGGAAAAGAGGAAACAAGGAAAGAAGCAAGCAAGGGAAAAGGCAGCAACTGTTGATCATGCCTCAGACCAAATATTATAATTTTTAAACACAGGATATGGTCAGTACGGTGCCGCTAAGTCTGATAATGCACTGTGAAAACAAAAGCTGCTTTAACTTGACCCTCTCTTCTCAATATCGCACATATTTGATAACAGTACAAGACTGAAGACGTCTATAAACTTATTTTTAACCGTGCTGTGAAATTCTGTTGCCATGGCAATGCATTGTTTGCCCCCGCCCCCCCCAAAAAAACACTTGTATTTTGTATTTTTTTTTTAGTGTCTTTTAACATGAATGAACACTCATGATACTTGGCAAACACATCAGGCCTGGCAAAATAGTCAATATTTTAATAGTTTATTTTTACATAAAAAGAAAGAAAGAAAGAAAGAAAGAAAGAAAGAAAGAAAGAAAGAAAGAAAGAAAGAAAGAAAGAAAGAAAGAAAGAAAGAAAGAAAGAAAGGCTCGGTAATATCTTCTACAAATTTTCAATAAATGAGCCCTGCTTGTACATTTCACTTAGATCTGCAACAAGTTGGAGGCATATGAGACAGTCCAAGACCTACAAAAAAGCCTCTTGGAGCCATATATTTAACCCAACAGGAAGTCCACCAGTTTGGATTTACCTTCAAATGTTGCCCCTTCTTGAGTGTGGATGGTTGTTCGTCTCTGTGTGCCCTGCGATTGGCTGCCAACCAGTCCAGGGTGTCCCCCGCCTCCTGCCCAAAGCCAGGTGAGATCGGCTACGGCACCTCCCGCGACCCTAGTGGGGAATAAGCGGTCAAGAGAATGAATGGATGGATGGATGGATGGACGGACGGACGGACGGACGGATGGACGGACGGGCGGGCGGACGGACGGACGGACAGTACCAAACATGCAAGTACCCCAAAGTGGCCCAAGCTGTGAGGGCCCTTCATAACTACTTGTCAAAATGCTAATTATCTTGGTGGAATACTGCTGATGCTAAATCGAAAAGTTAGCAAAAGGAGTAAAACGCAGGCATATTTGGAAAGTTTCTTTGTAGCAGGGCAAAGGCCCAGTGATGTGACAGCACAAGACAAGCTTATGACCAAGATGAAAAGAAAGGTGCATGGTTATTCCGACTTTATTGTTCTGTGGTGCCTTGTTATGATGGTGCATTTAAGGAGGACGCTGCTAATACAGTTACATAAAAATGTGGCTTCGCGTTAATTGTTATATCTACAAATTACCCCAGTTTTTGTGTTGCTCGTATCATTCATGATAAACGTACCATGATACCATATTAAAGTGTTTTTTGTTACATTTTGGTGCTGTTTGTGCCACTAGAACAACTACATAAAAATAAGACAGTGGATTCGCGCTTGTTGTAGCATTTTATTAATCAAGCTAACTTAAAGCTATTTTTACCCCACGGCCCACAGTCTACCTCGGTGAGAAGGGGGTCGAGAAAAAGTTCCTCTTATGAAGGTTTATGTGTAAATATAATACAAAATGTTCCATAAGGCAGTATATTTGTCAGTTGTCTTGCTGTATGCTGTGCTTAGGAGTTTGAAAAAGGCTAGGAGGTAGTATTGCTGCCTCCATTCAACGGAATGAGTTTAAAATGCAGATACAAAGTGCATGTACAGCTGATCTACAGGTCCTGTAGTTACACATACTCATTCTTCTCTATTACGAAAGTTCACATTTAATTCCCCTTGTAAAACATTTGCAAATATGAGCTACTGAAGTGCCAACACATTTAAATGAACACAAAGATTTGGTGGGGAGAGAAGCCAATGAGCTGTAGGTAGGAAACAATAAAAAAGGTTTTTACTGGCACAACCTTTACTGTGATGATAAGCATGAACAGAAGCCATCACCTCCCACGCAAACATAATGTGGCTTGTGTAGTTCCGTTACACCCCAGAAGCACAGACTTATATACTTGCATTTACTGTATGTATATATAGGCACAAACTGTAGCGTATTCGCTGTACAAACACAAAATAACGTCAAAACATAACAGACAAATCAATGTATTCATGGGCGTTGTCACGCCGCCACCTGCGTGACAGGCCTTTATTGTCATAGTCATGTTTCCTGTTTTATTTTGAATTTCTGATTCCCTTCGCACCCCAGGTCACTTGCCCTTCCTGCAGTTCACTAATTACCGGTCCCCGCCCATGATCATGTCCACCTGCCACCAATCAACCAAGACAATAAAAGCCACCTGCATTCTCCCCTCCGTTGCCGAAGTGTCACACACAGTTAGTGCATGGAAGCGTCCCACAGTCCTCGAGTCCTCGAGTCCTTGTTCCTTGTTCCTTGTTCCTTGTTCCTTGTTCCTTGTTCCTTGTTCCTTGTTCCTTGTTCCTGTTGCCTTGTTCCTGTTGCCTTGTTCCTGTTGCCTTGTTCCTGTTGCCTTGTTGTTTTGCCTTGCTTTTGTGCCTTGTCTTGTTTTTGTGCCTTTTCCTCCAGTGGAGCGCCTTTTGTTACCCCTTTTGCCTTGTGCCTGTTTTTTCCTCCCTAGTGGAGCGCTTTTTTGTTCTCCACCTTTTTGATTCCCCTTTCTCCTCTCAGTGTGAGAGGAGACAGTTGCTGACCGGCAATAAACCTGTTGCCTTTGTGGCCTACCTTTATCCTGCGTCTGGGTCCTACCTCTCCACGTCGTGATAGTACACTTCGACCAGCATGGACCCAGCGGGAGTGTCCAAATTGGAGACCTGGCAGAGGCTTGAAGACATCGCCCGAGTCATTGCAGAGATAAAAGAGTTGATGGCTTTGGACCGTGGCGACTGGGGTGAAGGGTCGGACTGGCCTCAGAACCCCGAACCTCGTCTGCTGCAGCCTCTCGCCCCTGAACCTCGTCTGCTGCAGCCTCTCGCCCCTGAACCTCGTTTGCTGCAGCCTCTCGCTCCGGAACCTTGTCTACTGCCGCCGCAGCCCCTGGCCGCTTCGCCTGTGCCGCTGGCGCCGCAGCCCCTGGCCGCTTCGCCTGTGCCGCTGCCGCCGCAGCCCCTGGCCGCTTCGCCTGTGCCGCTGCCGCCGCAGCCCCTGGCCGCTACGCCTGTGCCGCTGCCGCCGCAGCCCCTGGCCGCTTCGCCTGTGCCGCTGCCGCCGCAGCCCCTGGCCGCTTCGTCTGTGCCGCTGCCGCCGCAGCCCCTGGCCGCTTCGCCTGTGCCGCTGCCGCCGCAGCCCCTGGCCGCTTCGCCTGTGCCGCTGCCGCCGCAGCCCCTGGCCGCTTCGCCTGTGCCGCTGCCGCCGCAGCCCCTGGCCGCTTCGCCTGGGCCGCTGCCGCCGCAGTCCCTGGCCGCTTCGCCTGGGCCGCTGCCGCCGCAGTCCCTGGCCGCTTCGCCTGGGCCGCTGCCGCCGCAGTCCCTGGCCGCTTCGCCTGGGCCGCTACTTCCTGTTCCTCGTCAGGCGGCGCATGGATTGCGGCCGCCACCTCCTGTTCCTCGTCAGGCGGCGCATGGATTGCGGTCGCCACCTCCTGTTCCTCGTCAGGCGGCGCATGGATTGCGGTCGCCACCTCCTGTTCCTCGTCAGGCGGCGCATGGATTGCGGCCGCCACCTCCGGTTCCTCGACCGGCGGCGCCCAGCCAGCGGCCGCCTCCTCTTGCACCAGTTCCGGCGGCGCCCGGCCAGCGGCCGCCATCACCTGCACCAGTTCCGGCGGCGCCCGGCCAGCGGCCGCCTCCTGCTCCTCATCTGGCGGCGAACACCCCGCCGCCACCTCTGCTGCTTGTCGGGCGTCGAGGACGCCCTCCTGACTGGCCCCGCTGGGACTCTCTTGTCGGGCGTCGAGGACGCCCTCCTGAACTGCTTTTTGTCTGTACGGATGGGTGGGCCGTGTTCCCACCTCCGTGCCCCCTTCCGCCCGCCCTTGTTTTTGGACTCTTTGGGTCGGATGGCCGTCAGGAGCCGGCCATTGAGGGGGGGGTACTGTCACGCCGCCACCTGCGTGACAGGCCTTTATTGTCATAGTCATGTTTCCTGTTTTATTTTGAATTTCTGATTCCCTTCGCACCCCAGGTCACTTGCCCTTCCTGCAGTTCACTAATTACCGGTCCCCGCCCATGATCATGTCCACCTGCCACCAATCAACCAAGACAATAAAAGCCACCTGCATTCTCCCCTCCGTTGCCGAAGTGTCACACACAGTTAGTGCATGGAAGCGTCCCACAGTCCTCGAGTCCTTGTTCCTTGTTCCTTGTTCCTGTTGCCTTGTTGTTTTGCCTTGCTTTTGTGCCTTGTCTTGTTTTTGTGCCTTTTCCTCCAGTGGAGCGCCTTTTGTTACCCCTTTTGCCTTGTGCCTGTTTTTTCCTCCCTAGTGGAGCGCTTTTTTGTTCTCCACCTTTTTGATTCCCCTTTCTCCTCTCAGTGTGAGAGGAGACAGTTGCTGACCGGCAATAAACCTGTTGCCTTTGTGGCCTACCTTTATCCTGCGTCTGGGTCCTACCTCTCCACGTCGTGACAGGCGCCTCCTTTAGCGAGTGGGACGGAGCTGCGTAGACAAGTCGTGACTATAGACCAAGATTCCTTGCGAATCAAATAAGCGAAAATGAAAAGAAGACGAAGAAGAAAATAGCAAGCATGCGCACAGCGAAAATCAATGCCCCGATCGATTGACGTGTTCCAAATGCGTTTATATGCACAACAATTCGGGTTATGAAAGGGATAGTAACCCAGGGGTTCTCATTCGGGTTTTTTAAAAACCCGAATAAGAACCCCTGGGTTACCCAAGCTGCAAAAATACAATTGTACACTTGCAAATGAAAGGAAATAGCTTGCAAAAGGCAAGAATCAAAACCACCAAAACTAGAATACCCCCCCCCCCCCCCCCCCCCCAAAAAAAAAAAAAAAAAAAAAATCAAACAAGAACAAGACTGAGGTGAGACTGGAATCAAAGTAGTTGGGCAAAGTCGGTGGATCAGCAAGAGGATTAGTCCTGACAGATAACACGGGCTGAGGGCTGAGCAGATGCCACCAAAAAACAAAATATTGATGATGTCACTAACATGAATGATATGAACCTGTAACGTGTATTAACAAATGAATGCGGCGATGCAATGATTGTTTGAGATAATCGATATGTCACACAGAACTGATATGTCACACAGAACTGATATGTCACACAACACTGGTCTGAAATGTCTTTGGTATAGTGTCAACTTCATTAGCGTTTAACCCTTGTGCCTTGGAATCAGTGATACCCTCGAAGAGTAGATTTTAGCCAAATAAGTAATTCTACTTTGAGGTGTGATAACTAAGTCAATTTTTAACATTTTTTTTTATTTCAACCACTCAAAATGTTCATTGGCATCAGAACTATCCATACATATGAAGTTTTTTTTTTTTTTTTTATGTATTCCCCCCTCTTAGGACAATACAAGCCCAAAGAATGGACTATGAAGAAAACGAACTGTGCTGTATACATGTATAAAAAATAAATAAAAAATTAATACTTCATATGACATAATTAGAGCTTTGAATAAGGCAATAAGTTATAACAACAATTTTTTCAATGCATGCCAAATTTTTTGACAATGGCAATTTAACTCAGAACACCCTCGAAGAGTACATTTTAGCCAAATATGTAATGCTCCTTTGAGGTGTGATAACTAAGTCAATTTTTAATATTTTTTTTTCTTTCAACCACCCAAAATGTTCATTGGCATCAAAACTATGCATAAATATAGTATATTTATTTATTATTATTATTTCCCCCCGCCATAGGACAACAGAAGCCAAATAATAGATTATGAAGAAAATTAACTGTGTTGTATATATGTATAATAAAGAAATAAATTTGAATCTTTCATATGACATAGTTAGAGCATCAGGCAACACGGTAGCTTTGATAGAAAACTTTGGGGAAAAAAGTACTTTTTGTGGGGCTCCGGAGCGGCACCGGGACCCCTCCGTGACTTTAGCCGCAAATTGTGTTTGATTTTCGGATACAGGAAGGCCCGATTTACACCCCCGTATCCGGCGTCGCACTTCAACGAGCCACGTATCTCTTGTGCTCACGGTTCCAGATATGTGTCAGATATGTGTCATTTTCCCCGTAGGACGTACGGTTCCGGAGAAATAACGGAAAGAAAAAGCTCCATTACACCGATCCGTCCGTTTACTTTACCCGGAAATCGTGCGTGTTTTTCGGATAAATTTACACCGCCTGTATCCAATTGTATCCGGCGAACGGAAGTCAACACAGCGACGAGCTACATACCGTTGGGAAGCTGCACGTCCCCCGCGGCATTCCAGGACGTGCTCATATGTTCGTTTATGTTTATTTTGTAGAAGTACTTACTTGCCAACTTGCATTTGCAGCTTTTTGTGTCTCCGATCGCCGTTCTTTTACTTAGATCCAGGAAGCTCATGTCTCTTGCACGTTAGCTCTTGCACGTTGTTGTGAATACAAACTAGCCGAATAAAAATCGAAGCTTAGCACTTTCACACGTAGAAATGCAACGGCCAGATAAGATAACCGACGAGGAATTCATCTCGACAACCGTTACATGTTACACTTCATAAGTTGCAAAAAAAAAAAAACACGTTTTTTTTGTTTTGTCTTATTAAACATGCCCCATAATTGGTTAATAAACTTGTGAACCAGAAGCCAGCATAAAGCACAACACATACACATACATCCATTTACGGTAACACAGTTGCACACTCATTCGTCATAACACACACATACTTAATATGGAGTACGGGAGTGAAGATTTTGGCCTGTCACTATGAGGTGGCAAGAAATGTGGTTTTGACATGTCACCATGAGATTGCAAGAAACGTGGTTTTGACATAACATGTATTTTATTTTGAGTGTGGTTTGGGTTTTATGTTCATATTAATCAGTATTGGTGTGGTGTATTATGAGCAATAAGCTTTGAAGGGATTTTATTCACAAATAGGAAGTACAGTTTATTTTAAAATCATAAATGTTTTGTCAGCATAAAAAATTAGACCTTGTCAAATGTGTTCTGCAAAACTGTTAAGGTCACAGGTTAAAAGGAACTGAAAAGCGGTTGTAATCACTAGACTTTTAGCACTCAGCAGTTCATCATATCACACTAAGACATTTGGAACTCAACAGTTCAACTTTGGACACACTCATCTGTGCTTATGCTATGTACACTCACACTCAATCTGAGCTTAGTCATGCTATGATCAGCATCCCGAGGTCATAAATTAGCTGGGACAAAACGAAACTGGGCGCGCGCAAAAAGAGCAAGGCACCCTCTGACGAGGAGCGCAGTTGGCTCTGTGCCCCATTTATTCCCACATGCTGAATGAGGAAGCAATTCTAACAATCAAAATAAGAGTAATTTGTGGTATTGGGTGGGTGGGCGGTTGGGTGTTGGGGGTCAGGGGGTCAGGGGTCAGGGTGTGTTCGGGGGTTTGGGGGCCGGGGGTGGTGGGGCCTGGGTCGTGGCGGGTGGCGGGTTTGGGTGGGGTGCGGGGGGGTCGTGGGGGGATGGGGGCTGGGGACCGGTGGGGCGCTGTGGGGGCCCGCTGGGCCTCGTTCTGCGGCCTTGGGCTCGGGGGTGTGGGCCGGGGCTGGGGCGGGGGTGTTCCGGGCGTCTGGGTCGGCTCGCCGACCGGTGTCCGCTCGGGTGGCTTGGGGGTGGCCTTGGTGCTGCCGTGGCCTGGGGATTTCGGGGGGGGGGGGCGGTGCTCGCTTTGCTGGACCGCGGTTGACGGCTTCTTTCTTTGGTGGTGGTCCTTATGCATGCCAGATCCGTCGCACCAGCATCTACTGAAACTCAACAGAAGTAGCCTCTCCCTCCCACAGCCCCTTGAATCAGTGGGTGCTGGGTCTGTGGATCTCACTTTGCTTTATCTATCCTTCCCTCCTTCCTCTCTTTAGTTTTTCCTCTGGTCTCTTGAGATCTCGCTAAATTTGCTGGAATTTAGAGGCTTCCGGGGTTGGCGTAAGACTTTGATTTTGTAATCATGGGGAAGGCAGGAAGTGTTTGGTCGGTGCTGGATTTCACTTTGATTTATCTTTCTTTTCTCTTTATTTTTTTCTGACCTTTTCTCTGGTCTCCTGACCATTTAAACTTCACGACTCTGGCAAGATTCTGAAGTACCTGGTTAAGGCGAAGGGTAATGGGATATTTATAAGGCTTTAGGTGAATTAATGAGTATAAATTTATACGTATTTGCACGCGCACGCACGCACGCACGCAAACGCACACACGCAAACGCACGCACACACACACACACACACACACACACACAAAAAAGAGCAATGATGATAAGACGTTGAATCGGTAAGACTACCGAATGAACAATTCTGAGCTCTTGAATAAAAATAAAAAATAAAATAAAAAAATAAAATAAAAAAATTGTTTTGATTGGCTGTTAGAAGATAGTAGTTACTAGGGGTGTGAATTGCCTAGTACCTGACGATTCGATTCGTATCACGATTCACAGGTCACGATTCGATTCGATACCGATTAATCCCGATACGAATGGTCACGATTCGATACCGATTAATCCCGATACGAATTTATAAGTCGATTGTTGCGATTTTTTTTCATTCATATTTAGAAAATACTAATCAGTAAGCTTGTAGAGTGTAAGATTTATATGAAAATGTATTATTTATTTATCTGAAATTTCAGTCTTATAGAATCTGTTTCATGTTTGAACAGCATTAAAATAAAAATATTAAGGCTTAATGTGCCGTTCATATAACATTCTTCCATGCTCAAGGTGTGAATCCTAAAAAAAAAAAAAAAAAAAAAAAAATCGATTCTGCCGATTATTGAATCGATTCGAGAATCGCGCGATGTAGTATCGCGATATATCGCCGAATCGATTTTTTTTAACACCCCTAGTAGTTACCCCTTGTTTTGATCAGTCTTATTAAAATTAAACAGCCGGGATAATAAATGGTTAACTTCCTCAATTACTTCCTTTGAGCTACTAGTTTAGCTTAAAGATAATTAGACCCAGGTGGTTCATCACAGAATAGCTACCTGTCGTGACCACCCAGCAAAGGAATAATTCTCTTTCAAAGCTTTTGCCCTTCTTTTGTTTTTGTTTTTCTTTTTTCTTTTTTATTTCTTCAATTGATGGTCTGGAGTGAGGAGCAACAAATTGTGAGTACATGTGATTTTGTTTGGTTTGAATTTATGGTGTAAATCATTACCTCTTGTCATTAATCGACATATATTCCTCATTGCACAAATTTTGCTTTGCTATTGGTTTGAACACTGATCAAATATTAAATCAAGAAAGACAAGATGTGGTTTAGAGTTTTTGACACGACGAGGAGAGGTAGGACTCAGACGCAGGATAAAGGTAGGCCACAAAGGCAATAGGTTTATTTCCGGCCAACAGCTGTCTACTCTCAACTTGAGAGGAGAAAGGGGAATCAAAAAGTGGAGAACTAAAAACGCTCCACTGGGGAGGAAAAAACAGGCAAAAGGTACAGGGGACAACAAAAGGCGCTCCGCAAGGGAGGAAACAAGGCTCAAGGCACAAGGGGGAACTAAGGGCGCTCCGCTGTGGAGGATAAGGCACAAAAACAAGGCAAAACAACAAGGTAACAGGAACAAGGACTCGAGGACTGTGGGACGCTTCCATGCACTGACTGTGACACTTCGGCAACGGAGGGGAGAATGCAGGTGGTTTTTATTGCTGTAGGTGATTGGTGGCAGGTGGTGATAATCAAGGGCGGGGACCGGTAATTATGGAGCGGCAGGAAAGGAAAGTGACCTGGGGTGAGAGGAGACTCAAAATATCAAAGTAAAACAGGAAACATGACTATGAAAATAAAAGCATGGCCATCACGCCGGTGGCGGCGTGACAGTACCCCCCCCCCCCCCTCAATGGCCGGCTCTTGACGGCCTTTCAACAAGGAGTCCAAAAACAAGGGTGGGCGGAAGGGGGCACGGAGGTGGGAAACACGACCCACCCATCCGTCCCAGACAAAAAGGCAGTTCAGGAGGGTGTCCATGACGCCAGACGAGAGTCCCGTCGGAACCGTTCCGAAGACCTTTTCTTAGCGCAGGATCAGGTTCGGAAAGTACCAAGGGAATCCCGTGGATCGTTTTGACTTGGTAGGCCTGGCAGACTTGGCAGACTTGGCGAGGCGTGGCAGACGTGGCAGACTTGGCGTGGCAGGCTTGGCAGACTTGGCGTGGGAGGCTTGGCAGACTTGACGAGGCGTGGCAGGCTTGGCAGACTTGGTGTGGCAGGCTTGGCAGACTTGACGAGGCATGGCAGGCTTGGCGTGGCAGGCTTGGCGAGGCGTGGCAGGCTTGGCAAGACGTGGCAGGCTTGGCCGACCTGGCGTGGTGTGGTAGGCTTTGGCGTGGACGATTTTGGCGTGGACGGCTTTGGCGTGGACGGCTTTGGCGTGGTCGGCTTTGGCTTGGTCGGCTTTGGCTTGGTCGGCTTTGGCTTGGTCGGCTTTGGCTTGGTCGGCGTGATGCAGAGACTTGGCGTGACTTGATGCAGAGACTTGGTTTGGCTCAGGGTCTTGGAGATGCGCCCGGCGAGACTCGGGGTCTTGAGGCAGTGACTGGCGAGGTTCAGGATCGAAAGGCTCAAGAGTCACCTGGTTGACTGCGGCTGAGGATGCACTGGTAGCTAATTGGTCCAAGACGTGATCCAAACAGTCTTTTCCCCATTCCAGTACGTTTCCGGAGTTCCAGTCGATTCTGGGGTTGTGTAGACGTAGCCAAGGGTGTCCCAGAACCAAAGTGGGTGACGAAGCTTGGATTACGTGGAAACGGAGATTCTCGATGTGTTGTCCAATTTGAACCTTCAGGGGTTCGGTGATGTGAGTGATACAAAAGAGTTCCTTGCCATTCAGAGCTCTAGCCTGAACGGTCCGGGGAAGGGGTTTGGTGGTGGCTCGTACTCGCTTTACGAGGCCCCAGTCCATGAGGCTCTCGTCGGAATCGGAGTCGATGAGGGCTGGCAGGTCTATGGTTATATCATGGTGGCTGATCTGGGCTTGCGTGATCTTTTGGGTCTTGGCAGGTCGAGGTGACGGGAAATTCACCGGTGAACCTCTCTTCACGGTGCAAGTTCCAACCAGATGACCAAGTTCACCACAGTAGAAGCAGCGGCCTTCTTGGCGGAGACGCTGTCGCTCCTCGGTGGTTAACTGGGCCCGACCAAGCTGCATGGGTTCCTCCTCGACGTTCTGCACTTCCCTTAGCGCTGGTCGGGGAGGCAAGATGAGCTGTGGCATTTCGACTTCCATTGGCGATGACAAGGGGGTTGGTTCCACCCTTCTATGGTGCCCGCTGGACTTGGTCAACTCCCGTCGGCGATGATCAGCACGAATCGCTAGGGAGATCAGAGCATCCAGGTCGGTAGGAAGGTCCACGGGTATCAGGAGTTCTTGGATGGCGGGTGAGAGTCCTTTCAGAAAGTGGTCCTGTAATGCTGTGGAGTTCCAGCCACTGTTTGTGGCCAAGGTGCGAAAGCGGATTGCGTAATCGTTGACGGGTTCTTTGCCTTGTTGGAGCCGGCTCAATGCTCGTGCCTTCTCTCGGTCATTGTTGTCGGGATCAAAGACCTGGCGCAAGGCGGCTTGAAAATCCTGTACATTTTGGCAGACCAAGGAGCCCCTGGCCCATTCCGCGGTTGCCCAGGTCTTGGCTCGTCCAGTCAGGTGGGACACCATGAAGGCTACCCGGGACCGAGCTGTGGAAAATGCCTGTGGTGAGTGTTCAAAATGGATGTCACACTCCGTGAGAAAAGTCTGACATTGTCCAGGTTCACCGGAGTATCGTTCTGGGGAGGCCAGTCTCAATCCTACCCCGGTGAATGACGTGGTCGGGACGGAGAGTTCGGGGAGGGGTAGCTGTCCGGTGGGGGTTGGAGCTCGACGCCGCGTTTGGCTCACCAGTTCGTGGACCTGGCTCGACAGCTCCTCCAGCTGCGAAATCACGGCTTGCTGAACCTTTTCCTGGTTGGCAAGCCGGACCTCAAGGCCCTGCAGCGCAGCCTCGACCTTTCCTGCTGGGTCCATGCTGGCCGAAGTGTACTGACACGACGAGGAGAGGTAGGACTCAGACGCAGGATAAAGGTAGGCCACAAAGGCAATAGGTTTATTTCCGGCCAACAGCTGTCTACTCTCAACTTGAGAGGAGAAAGGGGAATCAAAAAGTGGAGAACTAAAAACGCTCCACTGGGGAGGAAAAAACAGGCAAAAGGTACAGGGGACAACAAAAGGCGCTCCGCAAGGGAGGAAACAAGGCTCAAGGCACAAGGGGGAACTAAGGGCGCTCCGCTGTGGAGGATAAGGCACAAAAACAAGGCAAAACAACAAGGTAACAGGAACAAGGACTCGAGGACTGTGGGACGCTTCCATGCACTGACTGTGACACTTCGGCAACGGAGGGGAGAATGCAGGTGGTTTTTATTGCTGTAGGTGATTGGTGGCAGGTGGTGATAATCAAGGGCGGGGACCGGTAATTATGGAGCGGCAGGAAGGGAAAGTGACCTGGGGTGAGAGGAGACTCAAAATATCAAAGTAAAACAGGAAACATGACTATGAAAATAAAAGCATGGCCGTCACGCCGGTGGCGGCGTGACAGTTTTTATGTGTGTTGTCACTTTAATCATTGATTTCTTAAACCCTACTTTCACTTTCCTGCTTTAACACTTTTCTCTCACTATTTGAGTCATACTTAGAGCTACCTTAAAGATCGGATATCGAGTAGATAATAGTTCCAAATATATGTTGGCTGTGTTCCAAAAATCCTGAAAGGTTATTTCGGCTTACATAAACAAATGAAACAAGCCCTCGCGGTCCTAACAAGGACAGCTAAACTTATTTAGGTCTTTCTAAGTGCAACCGATCATAGGGAAAGGAGCCGCTGTAAAAAGAGTGTGATTAGATTTATATCCTTAAATCATTAAAGGTTACTCTTTAAGGGTGTTATTCTAATGGAAGCCGGGGCTGACATTCTAAAACTAGGGCGGTGAGAACCTAAACGAATCCTTTTCGACGCCAGCTTGAAGTGCCCCCGTCAACCCTGTAAATCCCGTGTTACTACGGTTTGGGATAAAGGGGGGCCTTAACCCTTTGTAACGGAGAGTTGGCCAGGTAAGCGAGATCAGACAGTCCAACAAACTGGTGTACTCAGCTGCCAAAGGCAGCCTAATCAACACAAAACAGGTGTGTGGGAAGAAAGAAGAAAAAACATGATGCTCCTCCGCTCTCATTCGTTCCTTGAAGTACGAAATGCATCGTGGGATATATTCACAGCCAAGCCTTCACCAAGCAACAACCGACGCATCCTTGGTTTAAGCAAGCAATAAAGAACGACATTCGGGAATTCCATGTGGTCTTGGCTTCTGCATACTTTCGATTGGAACAGTACTTGGGCCGCCATTGATGACGTCTCGCCAAATCACAAGGATGTAAGTAAAGTTTTTAACCGATGTATGTTGTACAAACACATTTTGAAACATCCAAATAGTAGTATAAATCCATTGAAAGCAAGTCACATGATATAACTGCGATGAATTACATAAATACGACAGCGAGATATGCGTGCTTGGGAAGTACGTTCTTGAGACCGGGCTTACCAAGACCCTGCTTGTTGCGTCACAAGAACGTACCCTGTGTTCTTGATATTTTTTATTTTTTAATTTTTTTTTTTTGAAGAGCTCAGAATTGTTCATTCGGTAGTCTTACCGATTCAACGTCTTGTCATCATTGCTCTTTTTTTTTTTTTTTTTTTTTTTTTTTTTTGTGTGTATGTGTGCGTGCGTTTGCGTGCGTTTGCGTGCGTGCGTGCGTTTGCGTGCGTGCGTGCGTTTGCGTGTGTGCGTTTGCGTGCGTTTGCGTGCGTGCGCGTGCGTGCAAATACGTATAAATTTATACTCATTCATTCACCTAAAACCTTATAAATATCCCATTACCCTTCGCCTTAACCAGGTACTTCAGAATCTTGCCAGAGTCGTGAGATTTAAATGGTCAGGAGACCAGAGAAAAGGTCAGAAAAAAAAGAAATAAAGAGAAAAGAAAGGTAAATCAAAGTGACATCCAGCACCGACCAAACACTTCCTGCCTTCCCCATGATTACAAAATCAAAGTCTTACGCCAACCCCGGAAGCCTCTAAATTCCAGCAAATTTAGCGAGATCTCAAGAGCCCAGAGGAAAAACTAAAGAGAGGAAGGAGGGAAGGATCGATAAGGCAGAGTGAGATCAATAGAAGCCAGTACATCCAATCCATCAAAGTGAAGTCCAGCACCAACAAGACCCCTCCTGCGTGGTTACAAAACCAGAGTCTTATGCCAACCCCAGAAACCTCATACTTCTAATAAATTAAGATCTCAAGTGACCAGAGGAAAAACTAAAGAGAGGAAGGAGGGAAGGATAGATAAAGAAAAGTGAGAACCACAGACACCAGCACCAACTGATTCAAGGGGCTGTGGGAGGGAGAGGGTACTTCTGTTGAGTTTCAGTAGATGCTGGTGCGACGGATCTGGCATGCATAAGGACCACCACCGAAGAAAGAAGCCGTCAACCGCGGTCCAGCAAAGCGAGCACCCCCCCCCCCCCCCCCCCCGGAATCCCCAGGCCGCGGCAGCACCAAGGCCACCCCCAAGCCACCCGAGCGGACACCGGTCGGCGAGCCGACCCAGACACCCGGAACACCCCCGCCCCAGCCCCGGCCCACACCCCCGAGCCCAAGGCCGCAGAACGAGGCCCAGCGGGCCCCCACAGCGCCCCACCGGTCCCCAGCCCCCATCCCCCCACGACCCCCCCGCACCCCACCCAAACCCGCCATCCACCACGACCCAGGCCCCACCACCCCCGACCCCCAAACCCCCGAACACACCCCGACCCCCAGCACCCAACCCCCCACCCACCCATACCTCCACCCCCCCCCCAAACAAGCCGCCCCCCCCCCCGACGGCCGCCACCCCCCCCCGCGAACCCGGCCCCCCGCGAGAACCCCCCCCCCGGAAACCGGCACCGGGCAGCAGCGCAGAGAGGGAAGATGTGCCCACCCCACCTCCAGCCGCGCGAGATTTGCACAGCGGCGGGAGGGGGGAAGCAGAGGAGGAAGCACCAGGGGAGAAGGCGGAACACCAGAACACCGAGCTCGGTGGGGAGAGGCCCCGGTCGTCACGCCAGAGTACTAGTGACACCTAACCCTGTTACTGAGTCCGCCAGCTCGCCGACTGGCGAGCTCTACCCTTACACCGTGAATGTGGCCCCACCCAGTGTATATACAAGTGTGTGCGTGTGGTGCATTAAAATTGGGAGCAGGTGAGTCGGAGCAGAGGGAAAAAATTTCCCCTACTCCGATACACCCGCATCCCCCCAAAAAAATGAATATGTATATGTGTGGTGCATTAAAAAAGGGAATGGAGGGACAAAGTGGTGGGGCAGGGACACAAATGGGGGGGACCACAGCGCTGCCAGGCACTGCAGTCCATCCCCTCTGATGGCTCCCCGCCCCAACTCACCCCTCCCCTTGGATGTGAGGTGCATTAAAATTGGAGGGGAGTTGAAGGGTGAAGACGGTGTTTCCACCCTTCCCCACCCCACCAAGAAATGTGTTGTGTGCCCTATGTGTATATTTACAAAGTGTATAGTGCAAGCTAGTGAAGTGAGTAAGAGGAGCGACCAGCGGGGCCTCACCCAACCCGGCGGGTGTAGGTGGCACGCCCGCCCCCCAGCACCCCCACCCCCACCCGCCCCCCACCTCATCCACCCGGCACCACAATGGGCGGACAGCCAGCGCAGCAGGGCTACCGGACAGCCCACCGGCCACCGGAGCCCGCCCGGGGCGCCAGGAGTTATACCGGAGTGGGGCAGGCCCCAAACCCTCGCCCGGCCCCCGGAGCCCGACGCCCGGAGCCCCAGGCCCAGGGAGAGGGAGGGGGAGGGGCCGCAGGGCAGACAGGGAAGGGGGGGGGGGGCGGGGGAAGCGGGGAGAAGACGACAAGAAGGCGAAAGGGCGGCTGCAGGGCAGGAGGCGGGGGGGGAGAGGAGGAGGGAGGGCGACAAGGGAAAAGGGACCGGGAGGCAGAGGAGGATGGGCGGGAGGAGGCGAGGAGGGAGAGGCGACGGGGGGAAGGAAGGGGGAGGGGAGAGGGAACCACGGGGCACACCGGAGGCCCACCCACCCCGAACCGCGCCGCCGGGCACGGAGCAGCGGACCGCGCCGGGACGGCACCGCCCCGGGCACCAGGGGAAGCACCCCAACACCGCACCCCACAGGGGGCCCAGGGAGCGGCCAAGACGCAACCGCCACCGAGCAGACGGGGGGGGGCAGAACCACCCCCGCCCGACCACAGGGGACGGCGTCAAGAAAATTGACTAATTAGCATACAGTAACACCAAGTGTTGATGCTTAGTGCCCACTAGAAATAACTCTTAAGGAGTTAGTGAGTATAGTGTCGTATAGTGTGGTATGCTCGAGCCCACTAGCAGCAACTAGGTTCCTGACTATATAAAAATAAAAACAATCAGATACAAAATACCAAATACAGGAGCAGCGAAAACAGAAGTTGTAACGATGTGGTGGCTCTCGTTAACAGGCAGAATCTTGGCAGGATTAAGTTGCCAAATTGAGATTAAAATATTCTATGTACATAGACCATATTTGTTTAAATCTTGATACTTGATTTTTATTTAAGGCAGAGATTTTTTCCATTGAGATATAATTTATTAGTAAGTTTAACCAGTGGTCGATATTTAGAGACTGTTTATTTTTCCAATTGACAAGGATTATTTTTTTAGCAATAGTAAGGGCTATAAATATAGATTGAGATTGTTTACATGGTAGCTCAGTTATTGTTAAGTCACCTAGTAAACACAATCTTGGAGATAAAGGAAGCCTACAGTTTAATATATCAGCGAGCTTTCCCAAGATTTTAGTCCAGAAATGCAGCACTGGAGTACATGACCATAAAGCATGAAGATAAGTATCGGCAGTGTTTTGTGAGCACTGGAGACAAATGTCGGAGTCAGAGAGTCCCATTTTTTTCATCATATATTGTGTAATATATGTTCTATGAAGTATCTTATATTGGATAAGTTGCAAATTTGTCTGTTTGGTCATTTTAAATACATTTTCACAGATTTGGGTCCAAAAGTCTGGTTCCGGAACTATAGACAAGTCTTTTTCCCATTTTAAAGTCGGTAAATACGTTTTATTTGTGTATAAAAATAACTTATATATTTTTGATATTTTCTTTATTGTTGTTGGAGAAAGCTTTATAATATCTTTAGCTAAGACAGGCAGTTGGAGCGTATCCTGAAGTGTTGGGATTTGTTTCTTAACCATATTTTTAACTTGCAGATAATGTAAGAAATTTCCCTTTTTTATTTCATATTTCTGGACCAAGTTTGTATACGATATAAACTTATTATCTGAGAAAAGATGATGAAGGTGTGTAATTCCTTTCTGCTCCCATAGGCTTAAATGGAACGACTGATTATTAAGTTGAAAGTCGGGGTTATGCCAAATGGGAGAGAGCCCACAGGGCGCCAATTGGGAGTTTGTAATTTCTAATGCCTTCCACCAGGCAGTCAGGGTGGCGGCTATCATTGGGTTTTTAAAACAATTATGTCGTCTTATTGATTTTGTAATAAAGAGTAAATCTGACAGTCTAAGATTATTACAATCCTTCTGCTCCAATTCCAACCAACAGTTAGTATCTCTGTTGGGTTGTGTCCATAGCACAAGATATTGTAGTTGATTAGCTAAATAATAGTACATAAAGTTTGGTGCCTCTAAACCTCCTTTAGATTTACTTTCCTGAAGAGTAGATAGACTAATTTTGGCTTTTTTTTTATTCCAATAGAATTTTATGATAGCAGAGTCCAGCGATTGGAACCAGTTAGACGTAGGTTTAAATGGAATCATTGAAAATAAATAATTAATCTTTGGTAAAACTTTCATTTTTATAGTAGCTATCCGTCCTATTAAAGAGATCGGAAGATTATTCCAGCGCTCCAGGTCACTACGGATACTATCCAATAATGGTGAAAAATTTAAAGAAGTTAATTCAGTTAACTTAGGTGAAATTTTAACACCTAAGTATTTTAAATTACCTGTAGGAAAGGAGTAGTGTGGATCCTGACTTGTAGGATTCCATGAATTTTCTGTAATAGGTAATAATGTTGATTTTGTCCAGTTAATAGAGTAATCTGATAAGTGAGAGAATTTAGTTATTAATTTAAATGCTTCCCCTAGCGAGATAGCAGGTTCTTCTAAATAGAGTAATATATCATCGGCATATAGATTAATTTTATGTTCTATTGTCCCGGAGTGGATTCCTTGGATCCGTCTATCCTGACGTATAGCTAATGCAAGCGGCTCAATAAATATAGCAAATAATAAAGGAGAAATTGGGCACCCTTGTCTTGTTCCCCTTTGTAAAGTAAAACTCTGTGATGTAATCCCATTAGTAGTAACTGTAGCTTTAGGAGAATCATATAATATTGAGACCCATTGAATGAATGACTCCCCGAAGCCGAATTTATTTAAGACAGCAAAGAGGAAGGACCAGTTAACTTTATCGAAGGCTTTTTCTGCATCCAGCGAAATAACAACTGCCTTTTTATCATACCGCTGTGACATACTAATCAAGTTAAAGAGTCTCCTAATATTATTAGTAGAATGACGACCTTTAATAAAACCTGTTTGATCACTATGAATAATTGTCGAGATTACCGTCTCTAATCGAGATGCCAAGGCCTTAGCGACAATTTTAATATCAGTATTAATTAGTGATATCGGTCGGTAACTTGACGGGAGGGTAGGGTCTTTTTCTGGCTTTAATAAAAGTTTAATTGCTGCTATATTCATATCTTGACGTATATCACCTTTACTTTTAATTTCAGTTACTACTCTTAGAAATAATGGAGCAAACATTAACCAGAAATGTTTAAAAAATATAGCCGGAAAGCCGTCTGGACCAGGTGCTCTGCCATTAGGCATACTGTCTAAAGCACGATACAACTCATCTATAGTAAGCGGGGTATCGAGAATATCTTTATGTTCAATAGATAACTGAGGTATATTTAAGCTGTTTAGGAATTCCTCAATATATTCAGGGTTAGGTCTATTAATTTCTGTGTATAGATTTCGATAATAGATAAAAAATATGGTTAATTTCTTCTGGTGATTGTGTGCATTCACCATTTATATCTTTAATAGCCGTTATAAGAGATTTTTCCCGATTCCGTTGAAGTTGATTTGCCAGGAATTTACCTGATTTATTATTATGTTCAAAATTATTATATCTCAACTGTTGTATTATAAACTCTGTCTTTTTAGATAACATGTTATCTAACTGTATTTTTATATTCTGTAGTTCTATCCATATTTGATTATTTGGGTTTAATACATATTCATCCGTTAGTTGTTTAATTTTATCTTCCAGGTATTTTTCTAATTTTTGATCCTGTTTCTTTTTATAAGTTGAATATGATATAATTTTCCCTCCAATTACCGCTTTCCCTGCTTCCCAGAGAAGAGATGGAGATATATTTGGAGAGTCATTTATTTCCAAAAAATCTGCCCACTCCCTTCTAATAATTTTATCAAACTCTACGTCTTTCAGTAATGAGATGTTAAAACGCCATATCGGGGGAGGTTTAAAGGTAGAGTCAATTTGTAGAGTGAGGGAGACTGGTGCATGATCACTTATAATTATAGAATGTATTTTTATAGCAGTTTTATCAACAATATAATTATTTGTAAGGAAAAAATCAATTCTTGAGAATGATCGGTGCACAGCAGAGAAGAAAGTAAATTCCTTCTTAGTTGGGTTTTGAAGTCTCCAGCCATCGCTGAGGCCAAAATCCTCCATATATTCATCTATTACTTTAGCGGATCGTAATCGCCTTGTATATATCGTATTATTAGAACGATCTATTAACGGGTTCAAGACCGTGTTAAAATCACCTCCAATAATAATAGTAGAATTTGTTGCTAAATCGAGTAACCGAGAGAAAAATTCATGGAAAAAATCAGGGTCATCATTATTTGGGGCATATAAATTACCAATTGTATATACTTTATTAAATATAGTTACCTGGATAATAATATATCGGCCCTCTAAATCTGTTACTATATTATTTAGAGTAAAGAATAAATTCTTATGTATAAGTATAGAGACACCTCTTTGTCTACTATTATAGGAGGCAGAGTAAACTTGACTAAAATTTTTATCTATAAATAATTTTTCTTCTGATTTTTGTAAGTGGGTTTCTTGTAGGAGACAAATATCTGCCTTAAATTTTGAGAGATGGTCGAACATTTTTATTCTTTTTGCCTGGGAGCGAGCGCCACACACATTCCAGGAGACCAGAACTAATTTCTGCATACAAGCAATATAGACTCAGTCTTATGTATACATCTATATAAGCTGCTTATTAATATTAACATATTGTAGGATAGCAAAAGAGTAATTAGGCAATTTATATAATTTATATAAAGAGAGAGATAGCAAGTAGATAAGTATAATAGTGAAGAAACGTGGGGGGAAGTGAGTGTGAAGGAAATCTGTGGGGGATTCAACATAACAATACACCAGTAAATGGTGACCTAAGCGAGATTATTATTATTATTATTAATTTATTTTTTTTAAGAATATATTTTTATATTATTATTATTATTATTATTATTATTATTATTACTATATAGCCTATGCATAATATAAATTCATATTCTATTTCGTAACCCATTATCCATACATATACATACATATACATATATATACATATATACACATATACATACACATACATATACATATACATACGTCAAATAATCACACAATGCTCGGCTCTACCAATTGTCAGTTAGAACAGCCAAGGGGTCGAGGTTGGGTTTCGGAATAGCTGGCCGTCGATATATAATTTATCAACGACCATCGAAGTCCGTTTACCCTCCTGTCTATTTTGTTTCATTATAGGAAACAGTACTTTTCGCCGCTCGTTTATCTCTCTTGGGAATTGATCATTCATCCCGAAAGATGTCCCTTTGAGCTCCCGTCCTTTACTTTTTACCAATTCTTTATGTTTAAAATGTTCGAACTTAGCAATAATAGGACGGGGCTTATTGCCCTTACGAGCTCCGAGCCGGTGTACACGGTGAAAAGAGATATTATTTACCGTCTCCTGTGGGATCTTTAGCGATGATGTCATGAATTTTTTTATCTCACCCTCTGGATTATCTGGAGAATTTTCGGATATACCTGAGAATATTAGATTTTCCCGCATACTACGGGATTGAACATCTAAGACCGTTTCCTTTAGCATTTTATTTTCCTTTTTAATCGTCTCCAACTCGGCTGTGACAGCGACGAGAGAGGAGCGTAGCTCGGAGTTATCGCATTGGAGATCGCTTACCTGTTGGCTAACGAATTCCAAACTTGCCTTTAATTCTTTGACGTCCTCGCGGATAAGACAGAGGACGTCAAGTTTTTTATTTATGGAATCCAGCATACTCACCGATACGTCGGCGGTTGCTAAATCGTCCGTGTCTGTTGACGAGTCATTTTTCCTTTTTTTTTTCGAAGGATTATCCCGACTAGCCGCCGGCTCATCCATCGCGTAGCTATAAAAATAATCGTCAATAAAACGTTCGAGGTCATCCACACTGGATAATATTTCCGATCTTTCTTAGAAAAGAAAAAAATCGAATTTATCTAATCATTAAATTCGGGTTTAATTAGAAATATAAAGCTAATTCTATTTTAGCAGCAGAGCGCCGCCATGTTAGATTTTCCCAGTCTCGCTACCGGTCACGCGATAGTCACAGCATCTCGCGATGGGAAATGTAGTTCCTCTCGCCGATCTGTGTTCTTGATATTGAGAAACGGCCCTTGTCTTGTCTTGTCCAGTGCTAAGCTGCGTTGCTAGTTTCTGTTTGGTCAAGTTTTTCCACGTTTAGTCAAGTTTGTCCACGTCTGATCACGTTCTCCCGACGTCAACTCCAGTCTCCACGTCTTCTCAAGTCTCTCACGCCATGCCCGGTCTGCTCACGTCCCATCCAGTTATTTATCTAGTTATTGGAAATAAAGCGCCATATATTGTCCTGCCAGTTTGTCTTCCTGTCACGTTTCTCCGCTTTTGGTTACACCCATCATACCCCCATCATAACAGGAAGCGCAAAGTATGGAAGTTTTTGCTCCTCCATAAAGTTTCATTCAAGTGGTAAAACTGCACTGATCGGTTTAAGGTATGTTAGATAATGCCTACTAAACATTCATCCATCCATTTACTTGACAGCTTATTCCTCACAAGGGTAGCGGGGGGTGCTGGCGCCTATCTCAGCTGGCTCTGGGCAGTAGGCGGGGGAGACCCTGGACTGGTGGCCAGCCAATCGCAGGGCACAAAGAGACGACCAACCATCCACGCTCACACTCACACTTGGGGACAATTCGGAGCACGCAATTAACCTGCCATGCATGTCTTTGGAATTTGGGAGGAGACCGGAGTACCCGGAGGAGACCCCCGCAGGCATGGGGAGAACATGCAAACTCCACCCAGGAAGGCCGGAGCCTGGACTCGAACCAGAGTCCTCAGAACTGGGAGGCGGACGTGCTCACCAGTTATTCACCGTGCCGCCGCCCATGGCTACTAAACAGTACAAGGAAAAGAAGGTATATTTATTCAAATACTTTGATGACGTGAAGACACTCCCTGCAGTGACACAACCCTTAAGATCACGTAGTAGACTCTCATTCTCCACTAATTGTTGACCAGTGAATTTTGAATATCTAGTAAAGGCGTCAAGCAAATTAACACATCATCATGGTAAAACGCACTAACTCAACATGAAAGGTGGTCAGGCTGCCAATAACACTTGCATGCTGACTACAAACCAAAGTAGCATCAAAATGATTTTAGAGCTGTTATTTTAAGGTAAACTTACATACAGCGTTGACTCATTTTGAAAATGTTGTTGAAATGTTTTCTTTTTTACAGGTGTTTAGTGCATCCATCATCTTCGTCAACTTCTTCTCTTGTGGTACATGTTTCCAACTGATTGCTTCTTCGGCAATTTCCTTTTTCGTCTTCGGCTTGTACGTTGCTGAGATTAGCTACATCCGGGCCAGACCTGGAGACCTTTTCCTTCCACAGTTCCAGGTCTCCTGAAAGTGCTTGAGGCCTACGTGGCCTGCATCATCTTCGTGTGCTTGCGGTACATCCCGTACACGCTATTCCCAAGGCCAAAGTGGTGTGTGGTCATCTACTCCATTTGCTTCAATTTTGCGATCCTCGTCATCATCTTTACCATGTCGACTTTTATCCCTCTTCCCCGCACCGTTTGATAGAGTCCATATTGTGTGCAACGTGTCAGCCGTTTTGTTGTACTTCACTTCATATGGCGCTATTACAGCTTCAAGGATAACCCCGGACCAAGCACCTGTGATAAGTTTTCAAATAGATGTGGTTGGAATTTGCTGGTGGTTGTTACATTTCTGACCTGTTTCAACCGTACTGCTTACATCATTGATACTTTGTATTCCTTCCCGGCTGGTCTTTTTTGTGAGTAGAACCTAAACTCTTTACATGTAAACAT
Source organism: Festucalex cinctus (assembly GCF_051991245.1). NCBI lineage: Eukaryota > Metazoa > Chordata > Actinopteri > Syngnathiformes > Syngnathidae > Festucalex > Festucalex cinctus. The sequence continues at coordinate 52,496,243 of NC_135411.1, forward strand.
GTCATATATAGCCTACTGTCTACCAAATGTGAAACATTACTTTTGAATTTCAAGTGAAATTATATGAAGTTCAAAACTATTTCATTTAGAGTGACGCCCAATTTACACATCGTGACATGTTCTCCACTTTTGAGGCAATGTTAATTGTTGGTGCTTGCATTTTCTTGCAGTATTATCCATTGATTTGGTTTGAATGTGAAGATGTGACATGCAGAATGCATCAAATGAATCAAATGGAAGCTTTTTCTGTCACTGTCAAATTAGTCAACTGTTTAACGATGTCAGCAGACATGAGTGCCATGTTTTGGTTCCGTGTGGTTAGGTTTTGTTTGGTTTTAGGTGTTTGTAGTGTCTTGTCCTGAGTTCTCCCCTAGTCTCGTCATGGTTAACCTCGCCCACCTGCGTGTGTCTTCCCTTCCCACTATATGTGACCAATCAGTGCCCTCAGCCTATTGTGTTTCCAAGGTGTGTCTTGTTAGTGTCTCGTTAGTGTTGGTGTATTTAGTCAGTGATGATTGTTCACGCGGTGGGAGCATTGTCCAGTCCTGCCCTGCCCTGCCCTGTCCTGTCTTATCCTGGTAGCGTTTGCTGTCAAGTCAAGTTTCTCCACGTCTAGTCAAGTCTCTCTCACATCCCAGCCAAGTCGCCCCACGTTCAATCCAGTCATGGCAACGTCCCATCCTGTCTTCTCCTTGGTTATAGTCAATAAAGTTACTCTCCTGTGATTGGCTGGCAACTGGTTCAGGGTGTACCCCGCCTACTGCCCGAAGCCAGCTGGGATAGGCTCCAGCATCCCCGCGACCCTTGTGAGGAGCAAGCAGTTAAGAAAATGGATGGATGGATGTAAAGTTACTCTCATTCTCATTCTGTCTCCCTGCCTTGCTTTTCCGCCACTGGGTCCATCTCCCCTCATCCACTCGCTCCACATATCATGACAATAAGTTATTTGAGTTTCCACATTTTGTAATGATTCACAACACTACAGAGATGTCAAGATTTTGTTTAGTATAAATTCAATTGCAATAAAGTGATAAAAGGAAGGCGGCACGGTAGTAGAGTGGTTAGCACGCCCGCTTCCCAGCTCTGAGGTCTCCGGTTCGAGTCCAGGCTCGGACCTTCCTGGGTGGAGTTTGCATGTTCTCCCCGTGCCCGCGTGGGTCTTCTCCGGGTACTCCGGTCTCCTCTCACATTCCAAAGACATGCATGGCAGGTTAATTGGGCGCTCTGAATTGTCCCTAGGTGTGCGTGTGAGTGTGGATGGTTGTTCGTTTCTGTGTGCCCTGCGATTGGCTGGCAACCAGTCCAGGGTGTCCCCCACCTACTGCCCAGAGCCAGCTGAGATAGGCGCCAGCAGCCCCCGCAACCCTTGTGAGGAATAAGCGGTCAAGAAAATTGATGGATGGATGATAAAAGGAATTAAAAAAAAAATCACCTCATCAACAGAAGTCAAGAGCATTCTGTAGGAAGAAGGTATAATAGGTTTGATAAAGAGTTTAAATTTGTTTTCCTATGATCACTATTTGTTATGGTTGTCATGTTTCTGGGGGTGGAAAGATTGATAAAGTATTTTCTATTTATCAACAAACTGTCCCAATTTAAGAAAGAAAAAAAAAGACCAATGGATGCCAGTTTTAAAAGAGCTAATCAACGGTTAATGTGCTATCAAGTTAGGTTTATTTATATAGCCCTTAATCACAAAACAGTCTCAAATGGCTTCACACACCCACAGTTGAGAAATATTAACGACATCCCCTGATCTTGACCCCACAGGAGGGCAAGGAAAAAGAAAAAAGAAAAAAAAAACATTAGGGGAAAAAGAAGAAACCTATCCAAAAGCATCCATGTAAAGGGAAGCCATATTATACTCAAAACATTTTTGATGGTCTACTGTCCATTTTATGACCTCAAGTTGGGTTCTGTAGTTGTACAACAATCCAAAACACATTAGTGAGTCAATTTTTGAATGGTTAAAAAAAAACAAAAAAAAACAAAAAGAGGAAGGTTTTGAAGTGCAAAAGTCTGAACTTGAATCCAATTGCAATACGCTGGCATGGCCCGAAAAAGGCTATTCATCTTCCGAAGAGTGGGCCAAAATGTGACCAGCTCTGGCAAAGGGTCCACATGTGTAAAAAAAACAAAAACAAAAACAAAAAACAAACAAAAAAAAAAATATCAAAATTGAGATATTGATATATTCATATTCTGCACTTAATTCCATTTAAAATGATATATTATACGTGGATGTAGCTAAAAAAATTGACAAAGTTGCAGCAGTATTGAGAAAAAGGGCTTTAAAGTTTTGGTACTTGCATCTTTCAAATGTCCATAGCAACCAGGACCTTAGCAAAAAGATATGAACCTGAAATTTTCAAGAACTGTTAAAATATCAGTGGAAAGTCAATTCCAATCGCAGGTAAGGCCATCGTCCGAGATTTTAACCCTTTAAACGTTTTGGAAGTCTGACCTCTCAAGTGATGACATCAGCCTCATCAACTTTGAAGATCACATTCAGCTTACAATTTATCTTCTGTGGCATCAGCCAAAGTTTGCTTATTTTATTGTTGCTCCTTGTGGTATTTTCTTACTTAAATTAGGTCATATTACCACAGTGGGAAATTGATGATGATTATTGAAATTCAGTAATTTGATGTCAATTAAAATATTATTTGTCATTTGGTGCGGTCTGTGACAATGAAGTTTACTGATAACATGATGGATTGAGTATTTTCTCAATTAAAAAATAATAACTTAACTTTTGTTTGATGGTTTAGCTACTTTGAGGCACTTCAATGGACCACCATGCTGCCAGATGAATGTTGTTTGCGAAAAGTGTGTGGGTGTGCGCACTCATTGCATTAAAACATGAACGGGATCAAAGGACTCAGCATAAATATTGTGAGCTTTTCTCCAACAGAGGAGAGCATCGTTTTTCTCATTGCACTCTTTTCAGCCCTAACGACTTCCCTGGAGAGGAAACTGAAACCATCATCCTCATCACCCTTATTAGATCAAAACATTACGCCTGCTGCATTTGTATTATTGTATTATTGATCCAACTGTTGCGGCTGCGCCAGTCAGGCAGGGAGATTACAGTGCCGAGTGGAAAGAAAGAGACAGAAGGACTTCCTCCCAAATGTCAGGTGATGCTTGTGGTTGACTTTCTAGTGTGTGCTTTCGTGTTTGCATGCCATATATGGATGGGGGTTTTTTTGCATGAGAGAGGAGGAAATCTTAGTCAAACTAGTGAAACCACCACAAAATGATGGAATTGGAAAAACCAAAAATAGAGGATAAGAATAAATCAGTTTCTTACAGTGATAAAGTGAATTCCAAAGTGATTCATCACATGTAATGGATAAAATATTGTAGTGTGTCTGTGCTCTATTGAGGGTCTGACTAAGATCAGTTAAGCTGTAGATCCAAAGTGCACGTACATCTTATCTACAGATCCTCCCTTCTTCTCTATTACGAAAGCTCCTGTAAAATATTTGCATATATGAGCTACTAATGTGTCAGCACGCCATGATAGATTTGCTGGGGCGAGAAGCCTGTGAGCTGCGTCATACTGGGTGGGAAACCATGAAACCGTTTTTTTTTTTATTAGCTCAACTTATAAGCAAACACAAGTGATCACCTCCCATGCAAACATTCTAAGAAATATGTCACACGCATGCGCATGGATGATCAGCTTGCTGGCCATTGGAGGACGTAAAATGGGTGCAGGCAACGGAAAGGGAGTGGCAGTTTCATGTTGGGGCAGCAGAAGCAGGATGAGAGCTTGCCACTGAGTGCAGTCTGTCAGATCATCTTGTCAATTGGACAGAAGATAATCAAACATCTGTTCCAGAAAGCAGCAGGGTCGTTATGGTGACACTCGACACCAGGGCGCTGACGGCGCCGGTGGGAATCGTGCGGATCCTGGAGGTGGTCTTCACCTGCATCTCCTTCAGCCTGGCGGCGTCATTCGCTAGCTCCACAGACTCCTTCTGGGTTTGGTGCATGTTCACCTGGTGCTTCTGCTTCGTCATCACCATCCTCATACTCCTGCTGGAGTTCCTCAGTCTCGGCTCCAAGCTGCCCATTTCCTGGGATGACTTCACCGCCGCCTTCGCCATGCTCTCCACGCTCATGGTGTGTGTGCTTTTTTTTTTTTTTTGTCGAATTGATCTTTGTCATCAGAGGAGCCTGCTAGTAACTTGTTGCTAGCTGCTAGTGAATGTCAGTTTTACCACATAATTTAATCCAAGTTTAGTCAGATATGCTGTAGCGCAAGCCATTTTCAACACTTTCAGTATTGTGTAAAACTTTGTCACAATATGTCTTGATGTAAAAGTAACACCAACACGTGGATTGACCAATAGTACAGATTTTGGAGAAATGTGAAACTTAAGATGGAGGAGGTTCCGACCCGATGCTAGTGATATGCTTTTCCATTAGCTGGCGGAAGGTACAATAAACTTGTGTATCCACCTGTTGCTACGTATAAACAGAATAACTCCTAGCTTGAAGCTTTCTTATCAAATTAAAAAAGAAAGTCCCATGCAGATTTCACTCAAAGTACATTTGTGAGTAAAATGAGACGACAGCGTCATTATTTCAGTTTTGATCCTGTTGTGACATTTTTGTGTCATGGTTAGGAGTTGGAAAACACTGGTTAATGTCACCTGAAAATAATAATTGATTTTCTTGGGCTCGCTTTAGATGACTGAATCATAATACTCACTTGTACATTACAATTATTTTCATTTATTTTTTATTTTTTTTATTGGGGGGGGGGCTTTATAGTGTCATAAAATAGATAACTTCTAACTCCAACATGACTTTTATGTCTTGATTTTATGTATGACCCTTACACATATGTAAATACTGTAATGACTTAAATTAATTATGCTGGATGGAAAATACAACTTTACTCTCATAGCATTACAGGCTCTATATTTGCTCCCAAATGCATGGCATAAATTTGTGCATGCATGCGCAGGCTAGACTAGTTTTGGTAGACACACACAAATTGCTGTCGTCAGTAATGTGCATTTATTCCGGTGTGGGCGTGAACACACTTGCTTAACTACGAATAGAAGTGACTCTTCCATCATACTGTTGTGTACAAACATAGAGCCCACTGAGTTTTTTGTGCCTTCGTAAAATAAATTTCTTGTGGTGAAACTGCATTTGTTGACAATGGGGTATCTGCCGCAGTTTTTGCACATCAGCTTTGGTTCCGGTTCGGTTTGCGATGTGTGGGCTTCGTCAAAAATACTTGCGCTTCCGACTTTGTGCCCCTGGGTTGCACGTTCTCATCGCGGACCGAACCAAACCCGTGCAAAATCACAGAAGTCGGAAGTCCCGCCTCTTCCGTGGCATCTACTCCATTGGATTAAGGTGACAATAGATAATGGCTACTACAAGAAAAAGAGTCGCTATTGGTTGAAACACTTTGATGACTTGTGGAAAGACCTACAGAGACACAACCCTTAACGTTGGGAGTCAGTAAGTGGACCAGGCGTCAGTATGTGGCCTCTGATTAATGTATAAATCACCTTCGTAACATCGGGCATGTTGGTTGACATCAAATTGTTATATCGTGGCCTTTAATGAAGACGAATTGATTTTTTTTAAAGGCCACACAAAGTACAGTATCGACCACTATGCATGCAACGTACCATCAAAATGATTTTAGAGCTGTTATTTTAAGGTAATCTTACAACCTAAAGTGTTGACTCATTTTGAAATGTTTCCTTTTTTACAGGTGCTTAGCGCATCCATCATCTTCGCCAACTTCTTCACTTGTTCTTCATGTTCCAAACTGATTGCGGCTTGTGTGACTTCCTTTCTGGCCTTCGTCTTGTACGCCGTTGAGGTTGGCTTGACCCGAGCCAGACCTGGAGAGATCAGCGGTTTTCTTTCCACAGTTCCAGGCCTCCTGAAAGTGCTCGAGGCCTACGTGGCCTGCATCATCTTCGTGTGCTTGCGGTACTTCAAGTACACGCAGTTCCCAGGGCTCCAGTGGTGTGTGGCCGTCTACTCCATTTGCTTCATTTTTGCGCTCCTCGTCATCATCTTTACCATATGTCGACTTCTTGCCCTCTTCCCAGCACCGTTTGATAAAGTTCTTATTGTGTGCAACGTGTTGGCCGTTTTGATGTACATCACCGCTGTGGTCATATGGCCCTATTACACCCTCAAGGATAACCCCAGACCAATCTACTGCGACATCTCTCCAAATACATGCGCGTGGAATTTGCTGGTGGTCGTCACTTTTATGACCATTGTCAACCTTATTGCTTACATTGTTGATACATTTTACTCCTTCCGGTTGGTCTTTTTCATGAGTAGAACCTAAAATCTAGTTTTACACGCAAACGTCATATGTAGCCTACCGTGTAACTCCATGTGAAGTATTTACATTGAATTTCAAGTGAAATGATATGAAGTACAAAACTATTTAATTTAGAGTGAAGTCCAATTTCCATTTCTTGCCATATTGTCCACTTTTGATTCAATGTCATGACATTACTTGTTGGCGCTTTCACTCCTTCTTGCAAACTCATTCATTGATGTGCTATGGATGTTAGCATGTGACACATACAGTATGCATCAAATCAATAAAATGTGAGCTTTTTCCGCCAGTGTCAAATTAGTCAACTGTTTAAGCATGTCAGTTTCTAATGAGTTATTTATTAATTCATTAGCCAAACAAAGCAATGCACCTTTTACCTTTCAAAGTCTGCTCCCATGGGTGTGTTGAGCGTACATACCACGAACGGCAGCCATAGGTTTCACCACACACTCTTAGAGAGGCAGAGGTAAGAACAGCATATTTTTGTTTCGTTTCCACTAGGGCTGTCAAGGTAAAAGCGTTAATAGATTAATTAATCACAGGAAAATGTTGCATTAATCACGTATTAACGCATATTAATCGCACTATTTTTTTCCTACGCCTGTTGTTCCAAAATGAGCGGGGTGACTCCAGTTGGTGTGCTCGGTGGTAAATTCGCTTTAAAAAACACCCAGACGGGACTTTAGATAAAACAAAAGTCATCTGCGTTTAATTAATTGCTGAATTGCACCGAATTGTTATGATGCTGTTACGTTTTGAGCAATACACGCATGCATGCAATTGCGTACATGCATTTAATCAATGTTTGCAAATGACATTCAGATAATAAAATGCGTTAATGTCAAAATATTACGGTATTCTGTATTTATTTTATATTACGCGAATACGCAAGTAATTTAGCTGATTAATCGTGATGAATCCAAATTAAAAAGTGTGATTAATCAGATTAAAAATTTTAATCGTTTGACAGCACTAGTTTCCACATTTCATAATGATTTACAACACTTCAGAGATGTAGAGATTGCATTTAGTGTATAGTTAATACAAAAAACAAACAAACAAACAAACAAACAAACAAAACTTCCACCCATGAACAGAAGTCAAGAACATTCTGGAGGAAGAAGGTGTATCATTGTCAAAATATGCACTCAATTGGCGTATTCGTGTACAAAGACACAACAGAAATGTTTTTAGGCCAGTGCAGATTCCGATATTTGGCAGAATGAAATTCCAAAAATTTATTATTTGGCTGATGAATTCAAAACTATATTATGGATAAAATAAGCATATTTTGGTCCTTTAATGATGGCAATAAACATATGAATTACAGGTAGAACATTTGATTGTTTTCTAATACAGTATACAGTCTATAATACAGTCTATTCGCAATTCAGCGAAAAGAAATGGGGGGGATGGAAAGTCCCAGATTTTTTTATTTTTTTATTTTTATTTTTTTTAACTCTGGAAAAAAATCAGTGAGAAAGGAGAAAAAATAATATATATATATATATATATATATATATATATATATATATATATATAAAACAAAAACAAAAAAAAACGTTGAACTGCGAGTATGCATGTGTCAATTACAGTACACACAGGATGCAGGTGCAAAGAATGTGAGATGTTCTGCATCTCATGTGCATGGTTGTGCTAACTGTGTGTCGTGTTTTCAAAATCCTGTTTTCTAATTCGTATTTAAGAAATGGTAAAAAAACAAAAAAAAACAAAAAAACAAAAAACAACTGTAATCCTTTAGGCCCTATTGTGAACAGATCACGTTTAGAATATGGTGCAAGTCACTGGTAACATTCACATACAGGGAAGCCAGATTAGGGTGGTTTAAAAAAAAAATGCTGTAGAGTCTGATTCTTTAAAACAAAATTCATATTGAAATAATTAAAACAAGTATGGAAAATGAAAGGAACAGCTTGTGATCCATATCACATCACCTGCCAAACCCAGTTCGTTCCTCAACCCTTGAGTGACTTTATGCATATATTTTATTTTATTTTTTCTTTCGATTCTTTATTTTACTCTCTCCCAAGTGTAAATATGAGTCTACTCTAAAACTGAGTCTATTTGGTCCCACTCTAAATAGTCAAATTTACTCTATAGAATTTACTGTGTAGTTTTGTCCTTTTTTGTAATATTTGAGTAAATAAAAACAGCTCTTTCTTTCATTTAACACAATTAATTACATTTATCAATAAAATATAGAATCCATCCATTCTCTTGGCAACTTATTCCTCACAAGGGTCGCGGGTAAGATATAGATTGGAAGAAACGTGTACCGGTAAGTTAAAATAAAAAGGATTTCTTCTTTTAATTTTTCTTCGCAAGTCAGTGCCCCGTCACTGGTGAGCTACAACATTTTAGGTGGGCTTAGAACAGACCCCAGTTACTTATACATGCTGGCAGCTACATCGTAGGCCAATGCGTGTGTCTGCAGACCTGGAATCAATTTAGGGTTCTGGGTCTTGCCCAGGCACATTTCAACAGCACTTCACAGCAGGAGCCGGGATTCAAACTGCCAACCTTCCAATGACTCGCTCCAGCAACTGAGCCACAGCTGCCTGATTTTAAGTTCCCGAAAATGATTGCAATTCTTAACATGTAGATGCTATATTTTTTGTTGTGATTTCATTTAATCAGAAAGTCTCTACAGCCATACACACCTTAAGTGTTTTATTTCAAATCCAATGTATTGGTTTAAAAATGTAAAATTATGAAATGTACCCTATCCAAATACTACCTTAATCTTAACTTAAAGGAAATGCTATTTCCAAATTGAAAACTATAACACTGATTAATATAGCATAACATTTCATAGATTCATTGGAGTAATATATTGAAATGTTTAATAAGTGTTAAAAAAAATTCCAGCTAAGCCATGACATCATTTCCACATCCACAATTTGCTTGATCTTTGACTCACTTAAAACTCATTCACTACCAGCCATTTTAGAAAATTTCAAAATGTTCAATACCCATGCGATATTATGTTCAATAATTATATATAAACCGAATCTACCAAATACCAGAATAGACTCCCTACTTTTTGCCCCGTCCCGTTCTTTTATAATTGACAGTAGAAAAATGTAGGTTTGCCAAAATACAGCCATTTCTGCCATGGACTCTGAAACTGTGATTATTTCGTATAAAATGGGGCAATGATGTCATCTACCGGTGGTTGGGCATCAGTAAAATTGTTTCCAAGTTTGACATTTACAGTGGAGCATAATCAGATTCCCCCCCCCCCCCCCCCCCCCCTTTATCCCCGCTCTAAAAAATACAATTGACAAGTATACTTGTCAAAGGCATCATATATTAGTTGGGTTCACACACTTTTTTTTTTTTTTTTTTTGGTTTTTGAATGAGTGTCAATATTGACAAATCAATTACACTCTTATCTATGTCCATTTGGCCTTAATGATACTACATCAACACCACTCCATCAATAATTAATATTTGATCCTTTTGTATAATTCATTAGTAACTACATTTATGCTATCATAAGGTTGTAAGCAGAATATTATAATACAAACATATTTTACATTTTTTCACCTTTGGGTTATAATAATTGTGGATGTTTCATTACAGTTATAGTTGTTTTATTTTACTTTGGCTTTTATTTGTTAATGGCTTCCATCCATCCATCCATCCATCCATTTTCTTGACTGCTTATTCCTCACAAGGGTCGCGGGGGTGCTGGAGCCTATCTCAGGTGGCTTTGGGCAGTAGGCAGGGTACACCCTGAACTGGTTGTCAGCCAATCGCAGGGCACACAGAGACTAACAACCATCCACACTCACAAGCATACCTAGCTACAATTCGGAGCGCCCAATTAACCTGCCATGCATGTCTTTGGAATGTGGGAGGAGACCGGAGTACCCGGAGAAGACCCACGCGACACGGGGAGAACATGCAAACTGTTATATGGCAGTTATTTTAATTAGTTTTTAGGGCGGTTTTGTATTAGTTTTTATTATTTTAAAAATATATTTTGTAGTTGCAGCTCTTGGGTGCTTGGAATCCCGCCGGTGGAGCTGGTTGAAGTGGCTGGGGAGAGGGAAGTCTGGGTTTCCCTCCTAAAGCTGCTGCCCCCGCGACCCGACCTCGGACAAGCGGAAGAAGATGAATGGATGGAGTTGCAGCTCTTACTAGTTTGAGCATTTGTTTTCTTATTTTTATACTGTACATCAGGGGTGTCAAACATAAGGCCCGCAAATGGGTTTAATCCGGCCCGCGAGATGATTTTGTAAAGTTAAAAACAAAAAAAAATGTAATGTCGGCCTAATTAATCAGCCGGCCACAATCAAAATATATAAAATTTGTAACTTCACAAGCAGTCCACAGATGAGCAATGCAACTTGTACGGGGGACTTATCCTGGATGTCATTTTACACACAAATTAAAGTTACAGTGTGTTTAATAATAATAATAATAATAATAATTATTATTATTATTATTATTATTATTATTATTTTAAAAATAGACCAACAAACATGTTAAATACGACACAAATTCAATTACTAGTGGAAACATAAATACATATGACAAGGATTAGCGTCCTTATAACGTCATTAACTGCGCCACGCAATGCATTCTAGGAACAATATAGTGAAAATCTGCCGATAATTGAGGGCAATCGTTTGTAAGTTGTATACCTTTATTTTACCGATGCGGCCCACTTGGTAATATATTTTCCTCCGTGCAGCCCCTGATCTAACATGAGTTTGACACTCCTGCTGTATATGGAATATTTGCGGGGTCAAGACTAAAAAAAGGATGTTCTCTTTTATAGTTTGTTTTAGTTTTACAAACACAAAATGTAATTTCAGTTAATGATTGCTTCTGATTGTTATTTTGCATGTTCATGAAAATTCTCATTTCATTTTTGCTTTAGTAATTTGGTTAGTTTTTTGGAGAATCTTCTTTAGCACAGATCGCTTTAGTATGAAACAATCTTTTGGTCTAAGAGTGCCAAGATAAGCCTCCGAATGAGGCTACAAGGGCAAAGTCCAGCATAGTGTGTCTTGATGTGGCCTTGATAACAAGCAGAGCAGGTCCAATCAGCAATGACAGCTCGAGGCCATAAAGTGCACAGTTATAGCAAGGATGCTGTGTTTGAGTTTCGTTTTTTAAAGAACAATGCATCATGTGCGTCTTGCTTCCATGGATTTCTTCGAGTGGATCAGTTTCACAAACCTTTTTTGCTGGCAATTCCAGAGCAAAGAAATGGAATGAGTAGCGAAGATTTGTGATATTTGTATTATTGAGCTATCATGATCCACGTGGACGTCCGCTCTCTCACCCAGCCGGTGGGCATCCTGCGCTTGATGGCCGCCGTCCTCGCGTGTATGTCGTTCAGCCTGGTGGCATCCGTGGGCTACGTCCCCTCTCCTTACTGGGCCTGGTGCATGTTCACTTGGTGCTTCTGCTTCCTCTTCACCCTCCTCATCGTCATCCTGGAGTTCACCACCTTCAGCGGCAAGTTGCCTTTTGCCTGGGATGACTTCACCACCGCCTTCGCCATGCTGGCGAGCCTCATGTGCTTGTCCGCCTCCATCATCTACCCGATATTTTTCACCTGCAGCGGCTGCCACCGGCAAATCGGCGCTTCGGTGGTGTCGTGGGCGTGTTGCGGTGTGTACGTCGGCGAGGTGACTCTAAATCGATTTCGGCCCAGCGGGCAGATCCGTGGCTTCCTCTCGACGTTGCCCGGAATAATGAAGATGCTGGAAACTTTCCTCGCCTGTCTCATCTTCACATCTCTGGAGAAAAGTCAGTACAGCATCTCTCCTGGGCTGCAGTGGTGCGTGGCCGTGTACTCCTTGTGCTTCATCTTAGCCACGCTCATCATCCTGCTCACTGTCGGACAGCTGACCTCACGAATCCCATTCTTTGACAAGATAGTGATCGTCTATGACATTTTCGCAGCCGTGTTGTACGTGACAGCGATGGTGATCTGGCCACTTTTCAGTTTCCGGAACAATCAGAGACCACCAAACTGTGGCTACTTGTGTTCATGGGATAAGCTGGTCATGGTCACCTTCATGACAATTCTCAACTTCGGTGTTTACACCTTGGACTCCATCTACTCGATACGGCTCGTGTTGTGTGTCAGCACGGAGTGAAGCTGTTGTTAAAAGCACATTTTAGATAACTTGCTTTTTACACAATAGAATGTCCATTGTATTTTTTTTATTATCTTGATGCATGCTTAAAGTACTGGACTGGAGTTGAGTTAATGATTAAAAATGTATCACTGCCATAAAGAGAGAAACACTGTAAATAGCCTTTAGAACTTTGTATCCTGATACAATGAAAAGAATCAAACAGTGTGTCACTTTATTACCGTCATAAACCACTACATTACTATGACTACGACTGTGACATTGTGTCACAAATTAATCAACTGTATCTTATTACATAAAGTTACAGTTCTAAACTAATTCTTGCAGTTTGCCTGTATAAACTCACTTTGCACGCTCTAACTTCATCTCTTGGGGGCCAGCGAGTCAATTTGCTTCCACAGTGATTTTTATGCAAATGAGGGATGTCACTACGGTTGGTCGGAATTCCCCTACATTCCATTCCATAAACCCACACAATGGCGCAAACCTCCTGTTGCACCCAATTCTACCTGTGCAAAGTCTAGAAAAAATACCAGAAGAAAGAAAACTCCACCCATGCGCTCATTAGACTCGCTCTGTGCTAGATTTGCACGAGGCACAAAAATAGGGCCTTTATAGTACTGTACATACAGTAGTACAGTGTTAATTTCGACATGAAATTTGAATTTAGTTTTATAGTCATTTGACTAAAATTAATTACAATTTTAGTCATAATTTAGTCATCTGATCTTATCTTAGTTTTAATAAAATTTTAGTCAACGAAAAAAGAGCAATTTTATTCGACTAAATTGACATTTTAGTCGATGTTTTCCGTCAGCATACATTTCAACTTTTATACAGAAAATTATAACACACCTATTTGTAACTGTTAGTTTAACACGCAAGACACATTTAATACAATGTCTTTATTAATTGTTTCAATGAACCATGTTGAACTAACAATAATATAACTTAGTTTTCACCTATATATATATATACACACACACACACATATTTACAGCTGTACAATGAATGAAAAAAATGTTGCATTAAATCAAAATCAAGCTGGAACAGTCCAGATATGAGGAAATACTCTTATCAGCATTTCTCTGTTCACACCTACAAGTTATTATCCTCAGTAAAACAAATGTTTAAGAGGAAGAGGATGTTGTTTGAGCTCCAGTTGGTTTACTTTTATATGCTAATACAAGCTCCAATATTCTCAAAATGCTCACTATATCACCAAACTATTGCAAATTACAATACGTGACATGCCTGTAAATTGTTACATCTATGAAATTGACTCATGAGTTCTGACTACAGGTGATTAAAAAAATAATAGCCATAAAATTTCTGAGAGAGGAAAATAAACAGTTTGAGGAAGGGCGGTTGAAAATTATGACCCATAGAAAACTGAAAATAAACGCGTACTGATTCGACCGTAGCCACCCCCAGCCATAGTATTCACATAAATGGCGGTGAATTGACCAGTTGGAGACATCTGACGCCAGCAGAGACAGAAGGGCACTTTACAGAAAGATGGTCTTGCGGCCCGAGGAGACAATAACTCCCAAGTGGATGACAAAAAGATTTCAACCAAGGCTTCAACGATGTTCACTCTATTTTGCCATGCATTCTGGTCATTTCCTCTGCCATTCTGTTGTAGGCATAACAAGTTCATTAGTTGTGAAATCAGGTCAGTCATGTGTGACTGCTTCCATCATGATTTGCAAAACAGAAAGAACCAAACATCAAAAACACTATTTTAATTGAACATATTTCAGTCCAACACCTTAAATACATATAAGGAAGTTGATAGATACTACACACAAGTCCACGTAAGAAACAAATTGTCAATGAAATCAAAAGACATCACTCTCATGCTGTTATGTGAAGATTCAGATGACGAGATTAGGCCATGTTTGCTGAAAATATCACCAGTTATCAATACATGTAGTAGGCCTATCACCAAAGATAGCCTCGATCTCTTCTCGAGCCTCTTAATGGCCCTTAACAACCACCATACTGTTAGACAACATGAAATTCAAACAAACAGTTTGTTTTTGTAATTATGACTGCTACAAGGGAACCTCTCCTCTAAAACACTTTCAACATGATTAAATGTACTTTAGGGGGGGGGTCATGACAGAAAATAATTGAGAAGCACTGACTTAGCCTAACATGCATGTGTTTGGAATGTTGCAGTAAGTAAAGTAGGCAGAGAAAACCCCACAAAAGTCCAGTGAGGATGTGAAAACTTCACACAGGAAAGCCGAAAATGTAACCTCGAGCTTCAGAACTGAAAGGCAGATGTGTTACTCACTTGTCCACTATGCTACCACCGCATTTAACCATCATACAGAAAAGACATACAAATGATCTGTTTTGGTAGAAAGCAAATGTATCTTTATGTAACTTCAGATGTAAAATGAAGATGCCCTTTAGGGCTACTAATGTCAACTTCTATCAGTTCTGCTAACCATGGAAACTTGTCTTATGTGTTGTGGTAATTACGGCCTTTTAAAATCAGAACAATGACCTTTACTTGTAGCACATCAACAGGCCAATTAGCACAGATTTCCACACCAGAGCAACCTGCCAAAATACAAATCGTAACACATTTTTGTCAAACAGCAGGTTCACTACCTGGCATGCAACAATGGAGAGCGTGATCAGCCGTCCCCATAGGCACCTTCCCCACCTTCCCGCCACCATATTTTGACACTTGGGTCAGAGCGGGCGTGCAAACGAGATACCGTTTGATACAACTTTACAAGAAATTATAACAAACACATGACCTCACACTGTATTTATTTATTTTGTATTTATTTATTAATTTATTTATTGTTACCTTTTTAGTCATTACTGGTTCCATTGAACTTGTACCGTTTTGAAGGCTGTGATTCAACTGAGTCTGTCTCAACCCCCTGTGGACCTGGCCAGGATGTTGTGAAAGTGTGTGTGTGTGTGTGTGTGGGGTGGGGGGGGGGGGGGGGGGGGGGGGGGGGGGGTCGTCAATAAAAGCGTTGTGGCACTGTGGCTATCATTTCTTTTGAGTGCCCACATGCAAAACAAATCAAGTTGATTAGATGAGGCACTCACTGGATTCTTGTAAAATCCCTTGATAGATTTTGTTGTTGTTGTTGTTGTTGTTGTATTTTTCATCATTAGTTATGGACCTCTGTCCCAGCTGACTGCGTGAGAAGCGAAGTACACACTGGACTAAATACTCTTTCCATCCACAGAACTAACAATAACAAAAAAAATTATCGCTCTGCGTTATTAATTTTTCTTTTTAGGAACTGTGTCTTGCCAAAACAATAATCCTAAACTCAGCAGGCGGCATGGTTAAATACAAAATGACACCATGACCTCCGCAAAGATATATGCTATTTAAATGCATTTAACTAAAAGAGCGTATAAAAAAAATAAACAAGTGTCAAACTGGGTTACTTTGGATCCCAAATTAACTCATCTGATTTGCCTTTCAAGTCACTTCAAAAATTCATTAGAATTGTGAGTCGCTAACCAAAGACATGTATTATTCAGTTATCCATTTGTTTTAGTGTATTCTTTTGTCACCAATATGACCAGGGGTGCATCAGTCCAGAAAATATGACGGCAACTGTTTGGGAATGGACTACATCACATGCAGCGTCCTGTCTGTTGTCAACTGGAGCACAGCATAGCCAGACACTTCCCCTGTAAAAAAAAAAAAAATTGTATCCCCTGCCGCGGCTACAACACATGTTTTTCAATAAATACATGAATAACACGTATGTTCAGGGGATACAATTTTTTACAGCGGTAAGTAGGCTACTTCAGCACAACAGTGGAATGTTTTATTATTTATTTATTTATTTATTTATTTATCTATTTTGGTGTGAACGAAGCACAAAGTGCTTCTGAATTCTTCCAGGGTGCTTGTATAGTGTAGTGTGAGTGTAATCCGTTTCCACCAGTTCTGTACACCAGCTCCGTCTCTGTGTATCTGACGAGTCATGTCGATGTGCGCACGTCAGTGTTTTCGTTAACTGTTATTTTGCACATCATCGAAAAAAGAATATTTTGAATGAAAATCTGTTTCCCATGTATGCCTGGTTGCTATTATGTTACTGTAAGCGTAATTTAACCAAATGCATGTGTAAGACCTGTTCTGTTTGACCCCCCCCACCCCCCCCAACCCCCACCCCCACCCCCCCCCACCCCACCCCCCCAGCCACTTTCACCCCTGAATATGACATGACACATCTCTGTGTGTTGTCAAAAGAAATGTATGTGTGTTTGTCTAAGGCAGTCTAAGTCTATTGCATCAAATTATTTCAGAATTTCCTGATGTTTAGGAAACACACAGGCAAGCACGTTTTTATGGTCGCATCAGGCCCTGGGCATAGGCAAAGTAGGGTGCCATCTAGTGGAGGGAGCGCTAAATTGCAGTGACAAAAAAAAAAGGGAAAAAAAAGTAAAAAATAATTCCCAAAAACATTTACAATGAAATGGCCCAAGCCCTCGGATACTGTATTATTAAGAAAGGAGGAGGAGGAAAAATGGGCTCAGGTTAGAGGCATGTATGACAATCATCATTGCCTATAAAAATAAACATGAAAATAGCATTAGTTTCTTAGCTTGCTGGTAACTTGATTACTCAACCATTACATCTATGCTACCCTGTGCACCAAAGCGAGGCAAAACTTGCGGGCTTTAAAATAAAGCAGTGAGTCCAGTCCAAAAAAATTGCATAAATCATTGTTTCACATAGCCACGTTAATTTATACAAGATAAGAATTGTGTGCTGGTTGAATGTAAACGAATATATAGTAAAGGCATATGTTTTAATGTTATTTTTTATTTGTAGTTGTCTGTGAAATTTGGCTATTTATTGTGCGGTGTGCTATTAATTATTATATATCTATATATTTTATTTATTTATTTATTGCCGGGGGGGGGGGGGGGGGTCAATCTGCCCGTTCGCCTAGGGCACCAAATCACTTAGGTCCGGCCCTGGGTCGCATGTACTGAAATTGATAAAACTGGACAAACGTAAAACTGCATTATTCATGTAGGAAAAAAAAAAAAAAAAAAAAAAAAAAAAAAACACTTTCTGGCAACATTCCAAAAATGTTTTGTGCCAGGAAGGGAGGAGGTTATGAGTTAAAGGCAAAGTGAATTTTGAAAAAAAAATGCATTTGTGCAACAACAAAAAAAGAACTACTTGTGCACTTTTTGTCGACCGGGTAAAGGAGCAGTTCAAAAGCAAATATGTTTATGACACGTGTTTTATATAGGTTTGTAATAAGACTACGTGATTCATACAATTGTCATAAACTGGAATTGTTATTCCTTTTCCGGAGCGGACAAACTTGGGAAATATTTGTAAATGTGTGGTGTAAATAATCGTCAACATTGCAGTCATATATGAACTGATAAAAGAAATATGATATAGGAAAAGGGTTGATATCTATTTTTTTACTTCTTTCTACTACTCCTTTTATTTTTGATTATCTACATCATTATAATACTAAAAAAAAATCATCATTTATTCACTCAATTCTTGGCTTTAAATTGCACTGCTAAAACCTTGTGCTGTGCTGAGTGAACGTGTGTCTTTAAGAGCCTGCAGGCGCCCATTAGCCGAATATATTCTAAATGAGCCATATCATCACCCAGTACGTGCTGTTTGGCTATGCACATCCCTGCAGGGCGAGTTCCTACACACAACTGTGTGTTTACTTACAACCTGGTCCGAGTTGGGACCAGCCTAACAGGTCCTTTCAAAAGACGTCAGCAACTGACCATTGTGAACAAAACACGTTGCACATGTGGAAAATACAGAAACAGTGACCTGATTGCATGCAAATTTCACTTCAAGCAGTCTTTCTAAAGATTTCTAAACACTTTAATTTGCATCCCTTCATCCTAAGCAGGCTCAATGTTAGTCTCCATGACACGAACACATGCTCAAAATTAGTTATTTATAGTATGTTTATTTGGATGCTGTATAAGCTACTCTCTTTAAAATCTGACATAAGAATTGGGGTGAAATGTGCGCTTTTGCACTGTTGAGCTGTGATCATAGATACACCCACCCGTGGGTGGGACTTTCACATCAGAAGGAGGGGTGGGGGGTATTTTCCTCACATAAATACTCACTGTGCATCGATCCACGGTCTCGTATCTGGAGACAAACTTCCAACCCAACCTGCAGAAGGCAAAGTTCACCATCATATTTAGGCCTCCGAAGATGGCTGAAGGTGCGTGCTGATGTTGGCGAAGATGACGCTTCAAAGTGACGAGGAAACCGAGCCGGGAAGTTCTTCTCTCTGACCTTCAAAATTCCAAGACTGCTTTGATGCTGAGAGAGCACGGCGTCACTCCAAGGGATGGCGGCACAGAGAAGATGAGGCGCAGGCAGACAGGTAGGTTGATACATCCTCATCATCACCACTTACTATATAACACAAACAGAAACAGGGCTGCGGTAAGAGTCAAACTCTACAAACTGAAGACAGATGTGTGAGGGAAATTGTGGAATCAAAGCTCTTATGCAGGAATCACAAGCTAAATGCTCACATGTTTATTGGCACAAACATAAAAGTTTCAATATGAATGTTTCTTCATTTAAATTCACATCTGCGCTAAAGTGGACAATTTAACTTAAAAATAACAGTGGGTCATGTTCTGTCTTTTCTAGGGTGTACTCGGCTTTTTAATGAATGGGTTTTTGTAACTTTAAATGGGCTGCATATTATGTAGCTATGTTTTTCCACAGCCAAGCAAAAAAAAAAAAAGTTTTGTGTCAAGGGTATGAAAGACCTACATTTGCAATGTACTACACGTATGAAGTTTTTGGTTTTTGTTTACTGAATTTAATTTGACAAAAAAATGGCCTCTAGCCATATGAAAATGTAGTCATACGGACAATAATGCTGTCAAAATGGCCAACTGGTGGCCCAAGATGTTAAGCAGCACGTAGCCTGAAGCAAACATGGTGTTTGTTTTCTCAACAACGCGCTGCGGGCTGCACGTCACTCCTGTTTTGGAGCGCGGTTCACTGAATCTTTACATCAAACCAGTGACTGTATTTGTGAAACACGTTTCTACAGCCTCAGGTTGTAAATGCTGACAGCTAGCATTTATCAAATGAGTGTAGGTCATTCATGATGAGTACATATCAATGCAATTCAAGTAAGATCATTCCTTAAAGCGGTGGTCCTCAAACACCAGCCCGCTGCCCAGTATCAGTCAGCAGGATATTTGGTACAGGGCCACACAGATTTATTTTTTTTTTCATTTTCATATATACTTGTAGTAAATGTAGTCACAATCAGGGATATACGTCAGCACCTCTGTCGCCCGCATCCCGCCGCCCCACCCACGTCGACGACTAGCATGTCAGAAAATTGTTTGGGGACGCATTAAAGAGTGTGCCTGCTCATATTCACAAAATAATAATGTTGTTACAAATTCGCAGGAGCATCTGATATAGGATAACTTTAAATATTAAAAAAAAAAAAAAATCATTAATGTAACTATTAGAACTTATACATAAACATTACAGGAATGAATTCGTTTAGTACATGAACATATGATCTTAAGGTGAACAAAAAAAAAAGGCCTAATAGAGTTTTGTTAACATTTCAAGAAATGTCGATCCTAATGTTATCACATACAGTTTGCAATACAAATGGAGTATCAATCAGTTATCCGGCACTATTGGCCAAAAGAAATATGAACGAGATTAGGATCGCACATTATGCCATTGTCATGTTGTTAATTAAATTGTAAACCGAGTGCAGATGTGATTCTGGGACTAGCTGTCAAAATGTTATTTATTTATTTATTTATCTTTTTTTAATTTATTTTGTTTTGTTTTGTTTGTTTGTTTTTTTTGTTGCTTTTTAGTGACTTTACCTTGTAAATTAACCTTGGGGAGAAATGGGGCAGATAAAATAAGATTTGTCTTCTTTCTGCTCCTTTTCAGTCAATAATGAAGAACACTGTTTTACATTGTCTTTTTTTCTCTTATAAATGAATGAAATAAATGATTGAAATGGGGAAAAAAAAAAAAAAAAGAATTTCTACCACTACCACATGCTAGCCAGCTATGCCTGCAACTCGAACATGCATTTTACCTGAACGCCACAATTTAAGGAGAAGAATTTTATTTAAATTCCCAAGTGTTGTAATTGTTATTATTATAATGATTATTAGTGTACAATTCAGGCTAATGAAAATGTTTGTTACACAGAGCATTTTGGGTTACATAACTAGGAGAAAGTATGAGCTGAAACATCTGCCATGTAGCGTGATTATATTTCATTACAGGTGCCACCATGTTTAATTAATGAACAGTTGACTTTCCTTGATGTGTCTCTGTTGTATCAAGTCAAGTCATATTTATTTATATAGCGCTTTCAAAAAGCCATAGCTGTCACACACGGTGTGTGAACCCCCACACCGACGCAACAAACACCAAGTGACACCGGACACAAGCAAGCCCTCTGCCCGTCCGTTGGCCAAGAGACCCTGTTAGCTTGCAAGCTAGCTGGTGGCTAGAGGCCCTCATCGTGGAGTGGAAATCATTAATCACTCAAATCTTGACATGGGTTTTAACAACACTCTGTGGTGTGGGGTGTACATTATGCATTTATTTTCACTTTAAAGGGACTTACCCACATGTGAAGACTTCAATATAAAAATCCCTTGTTCTACATTGTTGTTGTTTGTTAGCATGTGACTGATGCGTTCAATGTCGCGGGATTTTGCACATGTTGCACATAATGATTTCAATTTGTGTCTATCTTTTTTCCCCCATAAGCCGTGACCAACTATAATCCATTTGGATAACCCCACCTCAAGATGGTCGAACACAATATCACGTCAGCGTCTGAGGAAGTGGACATGTCTTTCCCTCAGCCCCACCTGATGGGCCATAATGCTAACATGTCCAATGAGACCGAGCCACTGGACTTCCGTATGGTCACGGCAGTCGTATACAGCGTGGTCTTCATCGTGGGTCTCTTGGGCAACTCTCTGGCCATCTTCGTGGTGATCCGCTACACCAAGATGAAGACAGTGACCAACATGTACATCCTCAATTTAGCCGTGGCGGATGAACTCTACATTTTAGGGCTCCCCTTCTTGGCGACCAACAGCGTGCTTTACTACTGGCCCTACGGGGATTTTTTCTGCAAGGTGTGCATGACCGCCGACGCCATGAGCCAGTTCATGTCAACCTTCTGCCTGACGGTGATGAGCATCGATCGCTACTTGGCGGTGGTTCATCCCATCCGCAGCGCCTCGTGGAGGAGGCCGCAGGTGGCCAAGATTTTCAGTGGCGTCCTGTGGATTGTGTCTTTTCTGGTCGTGCTGCCCGTCACCATCTACTCGCATGTACAGGAGGGCCTCAACACCTGCAACCTCACGTGGCCCGAAATGCAGAACTGGTGGGCGGTTGTTTTTATCCTCTACACATCCATCCTAGGCTTCTTTGGACCGCTGTTCGTCATTAGCATCTGCTACTTGCTCATTGTCATCAAGGTACGCTTCTCACTGACTTTTACAACGGCATTTCCTTTAAGGTTTGAGTGAAATAATCTCCTTCATCTCTGTCCAGGTGAGGTCAGCAGGCGTGCGTGCAGGTGTGACCAAGCGGCGTAAATCGGAGCGTAAGGTGACACGCATGGTGGTGATCATTGTCGTGGTCTTTGTACTTTGTTGGATGCCCTTCTTCACGACCAACATTGTCAACCTGGTACACATCATCCCCGAGAACAATGCCACCGCAGCGGTCTACTTCTTCTTAGTCACCCTCACCTACGTCAACTCCTGCGCCAACCCAATCCTGTACGGCTTCCTCTCAGACAATTTCAGACAGAGCTTTCAGAAGGTGCTCTGTTTGCACAAACAAACCTCTGTCAACCAGAGGGAAGAACGACAGGATGCACCCCGGAATGCGCCGACGAACAACCATGAGCCTCTTTTACTAGAAAGGAATCCTCACCACAATGGAAACATACGGAACAGCCAGGTAGGACTTACTTGACAAGGTCTGAAGTAACTAACCCAATTAAGCAGGTTTCCATAACATTTACATATTGGGTACTGGGGTATATCTTGGCCTCAAGCTTCTTATATGGAGTTTACATATTTTCCCCTGTTTGCATGGGGTTTTCTTTGGCTTACTTCCACATTACCAAAACAGGCATGGTTATTTTTATTTCAAGAATTGAAATTGTCCAAGGGTCAAGTCAAGTCATCTTTATTTATATAATGTAAATGGTTGGTTGTCCATATCATAGATGTTCATTATTGCAGTTTTCTTCTGGTATCGCCGGTCCGCTTCAGTCGTGACAGAAAAATGGTAGAATTTAATGTATCTATGTTGAAACAAAAACGAGTAAACCCCTAAATGAAAATGTTTAGAATGGGCCAAAGTGTCAATTATTTTTTTTACCCAGTCGCTTGCCGGGCTTCACAGCAACTGCCAGGTCTTGAGTGATGGCGCTCGCCAAGACGCTCGCTCGCTCACACAAAATAAGAATTGATGGTAGGCTTGCGAAGTGTGGTCTCTCTGAGCCACCGTAATGTACGTGCTGAAAAATTCATGCACTTTGGCTACATTCTATTATACAGCGGCATCGAGTGGTCACCTATTACACACTGTATCTTTAAGGGTGTACCGTATTTTTCGGATTATAAGTCACAGTTTTTTTCATAGTTTGGCCGGGGGTGCGACTTATACTCTGGTGCGACTTATGTGTGAAATTATTAACACATTATTGTATCATTTCACATGTTATTTTCACACTAAACCGCAAGAGGGCGCCCTAGGCCTGTGTTGATAAGTTCAACATTGCCAGTAGAAAAGGAAGCGGCGCATCGTCTACCTCCCGAGTTGGGGGAGTTGTTTAAAAGTGACACCGAGGATGAAGATTTCATTGGATTTAGTGATTTTGAGTGAAACTGATAGTTTGGTAAGCTTGTTAGCATGTTCTTTATGCTAGAGTTATATGAATAACTTGTAGTGATGGGAACATAATTTACCCACGGAACGTTGGGACGAAGGGAAAGTTCCGGGTTGGGAAGGTTTTGTTAATGTGGAAAAGGGGAGTTAGCCTGTTAGCTTCTAGCTGAGTGGGGAGTTGCTGTTAAGACCTCAGAAGTTGATGTCAATAAAACGCCAGCCTTTGGCTCCGTGCTTCAACACTCCGCCTCCGACTCCCGTCACCGACTCACTCTTAATATGTTACGTCGTTACTGACATTACCAGGCATGTCAGTCATGTAACGTTAGTATACCGTATACTTATTCAGCCTGTTGTTCTCTCTTTTAGTTTTATTTTAAATTGCCTTTCAAGATGACGTGTATGTTTTTGGTGTTGGATTTTACCAAATAAATTTCCCCCAAAAATTTGATTTATACTCCAGTCCGACATATATATATATTTTCCTTCTTAATTATGCATTTTTTGGCTGGTTCGATTTATAATCCGGAGCGACGTATAATCCGAAAAATACGGTACTCACTTTTGTTGCCAGCAGTTTAGACATTAACGGCTGTGTGTGATTTCGAGGGGACGGTATATTTTAGGGGTGTTAAAAAAAATCGATTCGGCGATATATCGCGATACTACATCGCGCGATTCTCGAATCGATTCAATAATCGGCAGAATCGATTTTTTTTTTCTTTTTTTTTTTTTTTTCTTTTTTTTTTTAGGATTCACACCTTGAGCATGGAAGAATGTTATATGAACGGCACATTAAGCCTTAATATTTTTATTTTAATGCTGTTCAAACATGAAACAGATTACAACCTCTATAAGACTGAAATTTCAGATAAATAAATAATACATTTTCATATAAATCTTACACTCTACAAGCTTACTGATGAGTATTTTCTAAATATGAATGAAAAAAAATCGCAACAATCGACTTATAAATTCGTATCGGGATTAATCGGTATCGAATCGTGACCATTCGTATCGGGATTAATCGGTATCGAATCGAATCGTGACCTGTGAATCGTGATACGAATCGAATCGTCAGGTACTAGGCAATTCACACCCCTAGTATATTTATAGTTATACAACTGATTACCCAGCAACAAAGGTTTTCATTTTTATCCAATGAAAAGACAAGATAAAATACAAAATTGGGAGGATTGTAGTCACTTTTGTAAGGTAGCCTACTACTACAATATATAATCTTTAACATCCAAAGAAAATGCACATTTGACATCAATACTTTAGAATCTAAACACTCCTCAGCATCTAAAGTTTAGATGCTGAAGAGTGACTTGAAGCCTTGTGAGTTTTTTTTTTTTTTTTTTTTTTAGATCTCATGTGAACTACAGATGTATTTTTCCTGAAAGTTTTGCAATGTAATGTTCAAGGTTCCCTGTGTCTGTATTTGTTAACAGTGCATCCAGATGGAGGCTGCGGGAAAACCTGACATTGACCCTTCAACTACCTTGAATGGACAGTCAATACCGTGAAATGATGTGCCACCATGAACGTGCCAAATAGTGTCACCATTTAGCCCCGGAACTCACACTCTCGATTTTCATAACAATAACTCACACCATGATAGAATTCAACTGTTCTTATCTTTAGAACGTTCAGAGTGGCTGCATAAATTACATTCAATTGTGGAAAAACTCTGCAAAATGCAAAACATGATCATTTTTAAAACTGAATAAATCTTCAAAGATTTAAAGTTTTATGTAATCTCCATCCATTCTCTTTATTGTTTATCCTCACAAGGGTCGCAGGTGAGTTGGAACCTTGAATGGGAGGTTTAAAAAATAATTTAAAAAGTACTAGAGCCTGTTTTTCAAGTCCCATCGCTGCTGTCCTTGCAAGTACTGTAATAAGTTGGGGAAATATATGGCTGTAAATGTTTAAAGTCCATTATGATATGGAAAATGACATTCACAAGTCATTGAACGACGTATAGAAGGCAATTCGATTCTCAATAACTTAAGTAGTAAACATAAGGGGAGCATGTGAAAAACTCCTTTGCTCCAATGTAATGATGAAATGTGATGAAGCAAAATCATGTGACATTGTCCACAGACAATTATTATTAAAGAGGCATTTGGCCTGAAACCATGACACATAACAACTCGCTTTTGTTCTACACATTAGCTTGCTAACATGTCTGCTCAAGGCAAAGCAACAGCTGCTTTTTGGTGATAATTGCACTAGTTGCTATAAATAGTCTTACAAGTGACGTCAATGCACTTTACTCATAGCGTAATGGTGTGCTTTTATGTTTACTGTTGAAAAAAGATGTAAACACAATGTATAACTTTTTATTTTTGCTTCCCTCTTGTGGTCACGATGGGACAAAAATCCATTTGCAACCTCCTAGCTCCACCCCCTGTAGTCAGGGTAACGAAAGCCATACTCAGCATTTGCTTGGATGAAAGTCAAAGATATTTTCTTGAGAAATCTGGCAACTGTTTTAACGTTGCAATATTACAAATAGCAGAGTATAATTTTCTACTTTTGCGTGTAACTTTCCACCATCACTGTCAGTAGCTGATCTAAATATTTAAATGTGAATTAAAACAAACAGATAATTAAAGCTAGTTTAGCTATCACATCTGTTTAAATATTCTATTTTCATTTCCTTTACATTGTTCATGTTTTCCATAAAACAGGCTTGGCCTTATCTTTGCTTTTGATGTACTTGTCATGTAGTATCCGTGTTTAATGGTTCTGTGCTATGATGTATTTTCTGTTGGCCATTCTGGTCTACCTGTAGTCACTTGTAAGGTTTGAATTGTCTACTGCAGTGAAGCCCAACAGTGCATGTGCAGTGATGTGCCATGGGGAATTGTCGAATGCCATTTGATTGGTCTGAAAATTATTTAAGTACAACACGTAATGCATCTTTGTTCATTTCAATTACAGGTACGTGCATCTTTCACGTCAGTACAATTAGCCATAGTTTTGTGATCAACTTTACTAAACAGTCCAAGACATCACACTAAAAGTACATTAGTGAGTAAATTGAGACTAGGTCATCATTATTTAAGTACTCATACTTTTTGTGAAAATAAGGGCCTTGGCTCAAATAAAGGTTGGAAAACACGGGTGTATTGTATGTGCATATTTTTAGTTTGTTTTGTAGTTTATCTCCAGTTTTGTTTTGTTTTTTTGTATTGTGTGCTGTTGGCTGCATTTGATGTATTGGTTTGCTGTGACAAGATAATACGTCTTAAGCACGGTTTATTCTAACACTAGTGGTAACTAAGCAGGATCCCTGTAGTGGCACATGGAAGAAATAATGACTATATACAGTTCAATTGTATTAACTTTTTAGTACATTCGAATCAAAATTTTGTTTTTAACTTTTGTTAAGGTACTAGTTTTAAATTCAACTTTAATGTTCAATACATTTGAATGAAATAATTAATTAAATACATTTTTTTCTAAATTGAAATGCGTTAGCTTCAAACTATAATAATAATAATAATAATAATAATAATAATAATAATAATAATAATAATAATAATAATAATAATAATAATAATAATAATAATAATGATGGGCGGCACGGTAGTTGAGTGGTTAGCACGTCCGCTTCCCAGTTCTGAGGTCTCCGGTTCGAGTCCAGGCTCGGACCTTCCTGGGTGGAGTTTGCATGTTCTCCCCGTGCCCGCGTGGGTCTTCTCCGGGTACTCCGGTCTCCCCCCACATTCCAAAGACATGCATGGCAGGTTAATTGGGCGCTCCGAATTGTCCCGAGGTGTGCGTGTGAGTGTGGATGGTTGTTCGTCTCTGTGTGCCCTGCGATTGGCTGGCAACCAGTCCAGGGTGTCCCCCGCCTACTGCCCAGAGCCAGATGAGATAGGCGCCAGCAGCCCCCGCGACCCTTGTGAGGAATAAGCGGTCAAGAAAATGGATGGATAATAATAATAATACATTTATTTTGTATAGCGCTTTTCAAAGCACTCAAAGACGCTTCACAGAAAGTCCCAAAAAAATGAGGACATGATAAAATCAGTACAAAATTCTTTAAAAAAAAAAAAAAAAAAAAAAAAGTCCAAAACATAAAATCAATACACGTATAAGATCAGTATAAAACTAAGCATTCATAATACTAAACATTAGACATTAAAGGCGACTTTGAACAGATGGGTTTTGAGTTCTTCTTTGAAAGGGGAGAGGTCAGAGCAAGCATGGAGTGGTTGGGACAGTGAGTTCCAGAGAGTGGGGGCGGCAATGGAGAAAGCTGGATGAATTGTAGTTTTACAGTTTTGGATCGTATACCAAAGAATGCTACGGCAGTAATTAATTCTGAATGTAATACTAATGAAAGCATGGATCAAGGTTTCGGCAGAAGAGAAAGTGAGTGAAGAGCGAAGTCGTGCTATATTTTTTAGGTAGAAAAAATGCAGTCCGGCTTATTTGCTTGACGTGAGGTTCAAATGAAAGAGGATGCCAAGATTATGGATGCATGTTACTGTGACTTACAAAAATATCAAAATACACTTTTTTTTTCTTTTTTTTTAAATAATATAATAAAACGTACTTTGTTTTGGAAAAACACTTAGGACGACTATGTTACTGTATTCTAATGGTGGCCATGATGGTGGTACTTACTGAGAGCTGAGGATTTATTTATTTATTTATTTATTTATTATTTTAAGGTAGTATTTGAAAAAAAGAAAAGAAAAAACACTATTGTAAAAGCAAAGTGTACTGAAAACCACTGTGGGTTGACTGGAACATTGTGCTTTGTGCCACTGAGAGGCGGTGTTGCACTATTTTGTGCACAGAATCTATTGCAACATCAGTCCGGGTGAAGCGGGGTGGTGCTGAGGCCCCACTTTGGCTGTGCAAGTGTAGAGCGAGCTGTTGTTACGTTTAGATGTCGAGGGAAAAGTTGGAGCTCACTTGTGCATGATCATCCATCATGCTGCATTGGAACCTCTGAGGATAACATTTTGGAACGGAATACTCCGCCTGGAATGGTCGCTCATGAATGCACGTTTTCTCACACTGGATTTTCTAACTTCTATTGCGCTCTTATTTTTTTCCAATCTGGTGTTGCTGCTGACAGTGGCAAGCGTGCGGAATTAGCAGGTACGCGTTTAGCCCACTAATTTTTTTCCAATCATCTGAACTCTGCGGAGGTAATTATAAGTACAGGAGGACATGGCGAGCGAGAGGAAACCGAGGCTCTGTGTCATGACAAAGGGGGAGGAAGGCTACGGCTTCCACTTGCACGGTGAGAAAGGCAAGACCGGCCAGTTCATCCGCAAAGTGGAGCCCGGCTCATCTGCAGAAGCGGCGGGCTTACGCGCGGGGGACCGTGTGGTTGCGGTCAACGGTGTCAACGTGGAGAGAGAGACGCATCACCAGGTATTCACCATGCATCATAATGGAGTAGTCAACATGTAGCCCCTTTGACCCCCAAAATTCAACTTTTTTTTTTTTTTTTTAAGCCACCCATGGAAATGGAATTATCACCTTTTTACTTCTATGACGAAAGAAATATGGTCTTACATCACACTGACATTAGTGCACAGTATTTCTTTATATTACAATTTTATGTTTTGAGTTATTTCAGTGACTCCATTATATTTATTTTATTGACGTATTAATCAGGTCTATTTTGAACTCCTTTAATGTGATCTACAGTATGCTCCCCTAAAACACTAACTGTTTTAAAATTGCTGTGTACCAAAAGCACTATTTTGGGGTGTACGACCCACACTGAAAGGCCATAGGATTGCTAAAAGTGTCATTTAAAATTTTGAAAGCGCCTTTCCGCCTTACATCCAGGGGTGTTAAACTCAATTTGTTGTTGCAGTTTCACTCAGAGAGCATGTTGTGACTGTGAAAAAAAAACAACACAGACATGTATGACCTCACGTACATTTTCAACAAGACATTTCACCTGCAATATCATTGAAAATAATGTGTAGCAAACAAATATGTTTGTCTACAACCTATGCCTTCAAAATTAAAAGAACAAACGCATTTAGCAACACAAAGTAGAAACTTTATTTGCTTAAAATGCATAAAAAAAACAATGTTGTGGTCCAGAATATGGCACTCAGGCCTTATGTTGACACCCATGTCCTACGCCTACTGGTTCATTCTCTAAACTGCATATTGATACATAATACATTTTATAAGCAGCAGGATCACACTGGTCGCACGTGACACGACAAACTTCCAAGCACATGAATGTTGTCGTTTGCAAACCTGTTGCTCAAGAATGTTGCGTGGAAGTGCCTTGACAGTCATTCCGCGAAGAGGTGTCACTGGGTAATGATGATGGACAGAAATGAGGATGTGACAACAAAGTAGTACAGTTTTACCGCTCGTGGAAGATTGCAACAAGGTACTGTACATATATCCGTACCAAATTCCTGCTGTTTGATCACATCATTGTGGATTTCTGGTCAAGTTAAAGCCCAATCTCTGCAGATCATGTTGCTCACACAGAATACTTAAGTTGTTCATTTGTGCCCACCATTGCACTTTGTCTCCCACCCTCAGGTGGTACAGCGGATCAAAGCCGTGGACAATGAGACCAGATTACTGGTGGTGGACCAGGAGACGCACGAATGTCTGCGTAACTTGCGCCTCACGGCCACAGAGGAGATGGCCATCCCCGGAGAGGAGCCGCCTCCCCCGTTCTCTCCCCCGGATCCCCCCAGCCCTGCGCCGACTTCGCTCCCGTCCTCCCCCAGCAAGGACACGCATGAGGAGGGGGGGAACGGCTCTGCCATGCTACAGTCCATGCTGCAGAGGAGTAAGAGTTGTCAGGTGCCGAAACACACCAGGAGGCTGCCGTCGTTAGCTGTGAAGAAGGTAAACGCCTCACCTCCTTTCATAATCACCGACAGAAATAGAGGGGTTGCTCCATCAGATACCCCAAAAGGTTTAAGTCTAAGTAAACTGTACTACTACTACTACGGAGAACAGTGTAAATCTGCCCGGTGACATCATCGGGGTCAATGTTGAAATGGGAAATGTGTGAAGTTTGAGTGAATAGCTTGCTTAGCTAGCTACATCACGCTATACATTTCACTGTCAAATAAGCACATTTGCGCCATTAATCCAAGCAGGGTTGGGGAATCCAGGTCCAGAAGGTAAAAACCCTGCCACAGTTTGGCTTTAGACACAGATGCTTCCACTCAACTGGCAGGTAAACAAGCTCTTTTCCACCTCTTGAGTAGAAGCACCTGTGGCTAAAGCCAAACTGCTTAAGGGATTTTCCTTTCTGGACCTGGGTTCCCCAACCCTGAATTCAATCAGATTTTAAGTCAACAGACTTTAAGTCAAACAAAAAAACAAACACACAACCAAAAAAAAAACAAAAAAACACTCAATAGTATGCTATGCTAGGCTACAAATTATGCTACTATGCTAGCCTTTAGCTGCATCTATAAGGGAGTTTGTTTTGGTCGCCTAAAGTATACCACAATACGAATATACACATGCTGAGTTTGTTCGTTGTCCTGTGAGGTCTGACACATCTTCAAATTGGTTCAGATATTAAACATTGTGACGTGTGTGCCTCGCTTTAGTTTATCCATATCCAGCTCATGCCTTACTTTATGACCGGCGAGCTTGTCATGTAATGCGTGCAAATCTTCTGAGTGGCCAGGAGGCTTTTTGAAGGTCTCTTCAAGATGTTATGTTGGAAGAGGTCAACAATCCAGGAAGTTAAGACGCTGTGACCTTTGAAAAATGAAGATTTGGCGTAGATTCTGCAAAACAGGAAATCCACAGAAATGCATCCTTGTCACACAGACTCTCATCCTCTTGTAGTTATTTACATCTTGGTCTTAGGTGCAATGCAGCAACATGAAACATTTCAAACTCTCTAAATTCACTCTTAAGATGCGTGTTGACATAAAAAAAAAAAGTAACATGCTTCCTCACGCTGCAGCACTGGAGCTCAAAGATGCTCTTCCACATGTGTTCTCACTTAGATGCACACCATCCATATGTGAGTGGCTCTCTTTCAATGGGAAAAGTGACAAGGCCTATCAGTTATATCCGGAATGTTTGTATGTGGTTGCCTTTTGTGATCTGTGGAGAGGAATCCCAGTGAGTCACCTTGGTGGTATTCTTAACAAATTATTCTTTTGTCTGACTCTCGTGTTATAACTTCTAAGAATGGAAGTAGAGTTTAACCACATCTTAGGTGTTGTCATTGTATCAATTTAGCAGCACAATAGCGGCATTGCTGCTGCTTCAGAAGAAAGCATGTTTTTAATCCTACCGTCTGTTTATGCTGACGCAGCACATTTGTCTCATGTGGCTTACCGATGCATGAGAACTAAAAACTCTACCAGAATTGTTCTGCAATGGGAGCTGCATAGAACCTCTGACATCAGTAGGAATGGGACCCCCTCTGAAAAGGGGCCAAACAAAGCATGTGCAAGGCAGTTGAGTCATGCAATGAGGGGGCTAAATAGTCCATGTATGTACTGATGGAGGGTGTGCGCATTTTTTGTTGCTGCTTTTAAGGATTTTTTTGTGTGTGTGAGACAAAATAGGACAAAAACAACTCAACGAGGACATTCTGTGAATCCGGTTTGCTTCAAATGCTATGGGCTATTTTGTTACAAAAACATTATACAATGGAACTTTAAGTCTAACTTAAACAGTCATTTGGCACCCATTTTGTTTATATTTGGAAAAATAATATATAGTAGTAACAGTAGAGCTAATTGAAATTGAATGAACCTCCAACTGTGGCCATCATAAAAAGTTCTTAGTTTTTTTGTTGTTTTTTTTTTGTTTTTTTCAACAGTAACGTTTTACATTCTTAACTGTCGTTTCGTGTCAAAAGAAGCTGTCCACTGATGGTAAAAACACTCATTGGTGTTGTTTATGGTCCTCATTCAAGTCCCTTGTCACCAATGTTAAACATAACACTTTGACTCTACCTTCATGATAACAAAAGACGACACAAATGTTGACACTCACTTACATTCAGGGTTAATTCTCTGATGCTTGTCTATTTTTATGCGTGATTTCTTAAGTGTATTTTTCTTTAGTTTTTTTTTTTTGTCTTCCATTTTTGAGGTTCTGGCATATTTTATTTCACATTTAACGGCTTTGAATTAAAAAAAAAAAAAAAAAAAAAAAAAAAAAAAAAGCATTGTTAAGTAAACTTTGAACCAAAGCTCTATTAAAGTCTTGTCTATTTGTCAGATCGTTATATTTATTGGACTTGAGCAAAAATTCGAAGTACGTGTACAATAGTGGGAATGTCAGCACTGTTTTCGCAAACTGGCAACAGACGACTGGCCTTACCACAGACATTCTTGTTACTCTTACACACTCTTGGCTTGTGAATAAGACAATTACTCCTTGATTGGCTGCATTGTGTCAATGCCACAAATACTGTTGAGCAATTAAAGGTGGATTCAATGATGTTCTTGAAAAGTGGAAGCCATCATCTGTTTGTGACGTTTAAAAAACTGCACATGCGGAAGACCATCCTACCAGCTCTCCTGCTCGTCTGGGGGAAACGCCTCTCAAATGTCGCTAACGTCCGAGCTCATCTTCATCATCATCTTCATCAGCCTCTGCAGCCGGCCTCGCTTCATACGGATGTCCTCTTGCGGCTCTCAGCTATTTTCAAAGTACGCGGTCAGCTCGGTGGAGCTACAACGATGAATGGCCAAATCCGAAGCTCACTACACGAAGCTAGCTACGTGCTACAAACACTCGAAGTGCGCATGCGCAGCTAGGAACGAGCACGGACAACGTCGTTACGCAGATTGATTGACAGGACCGAGAAACAATCTTTAAGATGATCCACCCGGAAGACGCAGCCACAAAAATATCCTTGAATCCGCTTTTAAGTCGCCTAATATAAACGTCACTCGTATGTGTTTGTACTGTATATTACAGCTTGAACTTAACACCCCAAATCCATGCTCACTATTACTGTTGACATTAATGAACGAGTTCTGAATCAATTCCAATAGAATTTGTACTTTTGCTGAAAAACATGTCGTAGTCCAAAATATGAAAAATCCAATTTGATCATAACGGTAAATGATAAATGAGTGCACTTAGCTTTATCTACACCATGCGTTGTCCAAAGGCCTCATTCTTTTTTTTTTCTTTTTTTTTAACCATATCGGAACGTAAACCCACACACTGAAGCTGCCCCGTCCATCTATCTATGGAAAGGTTTTCCTTTTTAGTTTAAATTAACTTACTTTAACCTCTAGGAGCCTTTGCTGTACTGTGGCCAACAGCAGAGCCCAGCTTCTTGCTAGCACTAAGCTAACCTGGGTTTCATCACCAGGCCAGTGTCCCAAGTTGGCAAACTACTTTCGTTTGTTGCTCGGACGACGTGAGAAGCGACAAAGGCGTCGATACACTGCCTAGCTGGGGTTTATAGTGACTTAATAGTTGAAATGAACGCTAATTAGCCGGCAAAATATTCCCTGCATATACTGTATACAGTTTGCAAACACAGTTGGGTGTCATGTTTGAATTCAGTGCGTTTTCACACGGCACATGCACACTCCCCACTTACATGTACATTTCTCACACATACTGAGAAAAGAGTGTTCCCATTCAAATATTCCTCTGTGACATTTTTTTAAATTAGCAAATAGGTGAAAAATGGTTACTGCTTCATGAAAATTAAACTCCCCCACATTTAGTTGTTTGTTGCATGAACGTATACTTTTGATTTGTGACGCCGCCGGTGATAACGCTGACAGATGCACACACACACAGTCACTATCAGTGTATCCTTTGCACGTGCCAACATACTGCATAGTGCATATATGTGTGTCTCCACCCTCCTTTATCTTGGCGTTTCGTACGTGTCATCTAACCTGAGCACATACCTGAGGTGTCGAAGCTCTCAGCTTTACGTAACCCTCGCGGCACACGCTCACGTATGCGAGGGGGTGGGCCCCTTTGCTGTCGAAGCCCAAGGTGACGTCTCAGGTATCACTTTCTCGGTACTTCTTTTTACCTGTGGATGTGGACGCACGCTTATTACCAACCCTGGAAGCCATGATGAAAAAGAATGCCAAACAGATATCGTGCAATTCTTCTTCCAACAGAATGCATGGTTCATGTTCCTGGCTCTTATATTGAAGGTGTTATATTGTGGGACTTTGACGTTCTCTTGCAAACATCTTGTGGTGGTTTGTTGGGCAGTATTTCTCTCCAGTCTGGTTGCACTCCCGGTCCACTATGCCAGGTTTGTTTAAAGCTAAACCGGATACTTGTTGCTATGGACATATTGTTCCGAATGCCAATTAAACACGTGGAAGGAATGTTGAAACTTCTCAAAAGCCACAAGTTAAGTGGAAAAGCGTGCTTGTGAATGTTGAATTAGGCCTCACGTCTACTTTTGACTATCGCGGAGTGATTGAAGAATTTAGTACAATTTTGTAGTGCTGTAATTTTACCCCCCAAAATTGGGAGGGGGTGGGGCGTAGGGTTAGAGGAAAATGCTTTGGTGAATGAATGTTATGTGTGAACTCAGGGGTGTCCAAATTGCAAACAGAAATGTGATATATAATTACTTTACGGCAATTTAAACACAAACGGTGTACACAAATATTATCAATACTCACAGGGATATACTGTACATATTCTTTATCCTCTGCAAAGTATGACTAAGGAACATACTGAGGAGATCAAAACATTTCCAATTATATCCGTATGTCCGTATTATACTGCCCCCAGGTGGGCAGGGCGCACACATCACCAGAAGCAGCACAATGTCCATTGAATGTAAGATAAAAAGGTGGCAAAAAGAGTTTCATTTGCTTACATTCCATTTAGTGATGGTATTACTCTGTTTGTAACAAGTATCATATGGGGTGTTATTTTTACAATATTATAAAGTCGATTTTTCCTGGTAAAGACATATTCAAACTGTACTAAAAATAGACACAACCCATGTAATTTACCTGCATTTACCGTACATTCTACATTGGTCAGCAAGGCAGGGAAGAGAAGAAGAAATTGATTTTTATCTCCAACTTCCTTGTTTTCAACTAATCACACATCATTTTGTCAGACTTGCCTCAGAATTGCGATTGTTGGCTCCACTTTCTGTTTGGTGTCAAGGTCACCTTAGTACAGATTGCTCTTGTTTTGGTTCGAAATGTGGAGATGTGATTCCGTTGCTACTCGGTATAGAGGTGAACATCGTGAGATACAAGGCTGTTGGCCACCTAAAAATCATGTAAAATCCTTGACTTTTTGCTTTATCAACAAGCTGACTGTTTCGTTCAATAAAATAATTTGTACAAAGTCAACGTGCTGTATCATATCTTCGCCTATCTTTATCTACGCTGGAGAATGTCAATGTGGCCCTTATGTCAGAAAATGTTTGTGCGCGCATGCCCTAAAGGATTTGCTGCTATGAAAATGTCTTTTTTTATGGCTTGTGTTGCAGCTTGTGCCAAATTAAAAATATATTGCCTTTCCATCACTTTGATAATCTTGGCCTCAGGACAAGTGGAAAAGCCAAAGTCTGAAGAAATGGAGGGAATGTTGTGCCTTGAGCTTGCATTGCTGCTTCTGGAATGAGCTTACTATTCATTGTTGATGTAACTCGTGATGGTAGCAGCAAAATGAATTCTGACGTCTCCAGAACCATTTTGTTTGGTAATTGACAGAAAAATGCATCCAAACTACCGTATTTTCCGCACTATAAGGCGCACCTGAAAGCCTTCAATTTTTTCAAAAGCTGACCATGCGCCTTATAATCCAGTGTGCCTTATATATGGAACAATATTGAGCCGCAACAGGTCTCGCTGTCAAGACGCTATTGGTGACCCTGCACGATTGGCAGAAGATCCCGCCATCTTGGATCGCTAGCTAATACGAATACTTTACCTCAGAGAAAATAATAAAACAGCTGTTTATTCATTTTGGGAGTGAATAGAGTTGTCAGAAAGCTGGTTTGTAATCTATTAATAAAGTTTGACTGACCTGACTGTTTTGTTGATGTTCCCTTTAGCGCAGCACCATCTAATGGATGCATAACGTAACCCCAGTCTCTACTGTAGCGCCTTATACTGTATATGGAAAAAGTTCGAAAATATGTCATTCATTGAAGGTGCGCCCTATAATGCGGAAAATACGATAATCGGATGAGGCTTCATCATACAAGCCAATGAATGACCCAAACCATACTGCCAACACAACCAAGGACTACATCAGGCAGAAAAAATGGAAGGTCTTAGGCTACATTCACACTGCAGGCAAATGTGACCCAGATCGGATTTTTTTTGCCCAAATACGACCTGTATCTGACTTTTTCATGTCAATTTAAATGGCTTAATTCTGATTTTGGGTCACTTTCATATGTGGGCCGAGATTGGATACGTATCCGAATTTGTGCAATGTGACATATGTCGCATATATCCGACCTCCAAAAGTCCAATATGCGCTCCGCGCGGGGGAGTCTACTACTCGGGAGGTGTATGTGAATTGGCAAAGTTGTTTCGAGTCACAGGTCTGACTTTATATTTGACTTGAATGTAATCACCCTTGAAACATGAAGCATAAAGTTGACATTTGTGGTGATATAAGTAATTTAGCAATGCAGACGACTCATTTATCACGCACGGCAATGCCGTGATGTCATTTTCTCGAACAGGCTGGCCTCATTTTCACAAAATATTTCTACCTCCTCCCGCATCAATCCGTAGATATGAAATGGTAAAAATAATTGCCCCGACAACGGACTTATAAAAGTTCGTGACCCTGACACGCTGGACCATAAGTATTTACTTTGGTAAACACAAGGTTGTGAGTGACGTATCTTCTTCTGCGCATGTGAGTCACTTTGGGGACTCATACGTTCACACAGCAGACAGGCTGAGGTCGCAATTAATAGGTAATGTGAACGTTTACTCAAAAAATCGGATTTCCCCCCCCAAAAAAAATCAGAATTGAGCATGATGACCTGCAGTGTGAATGCAGCCTTACTCTGGCTAAGTTGATTACTGGACCTTAACCCAATAGAACATGCACTTTACATCCTGAAGAGAGATTGAAGGGAGAAAATCCATGAACAAAAAAAGAACTGAAAGAGACTGCACTAAAGGCCTGGAAAAGTATTTCAAATGAAGAATGTAAGAGTCTGGTGAAGTCACTAAATATTAAATGTTATTCACTTAAAGTTTATTTAAGTGAATAATAATCTAATAATCTAGATGGAAATACTGTGAATACTTGTATTTTGCAGTGCATGCCATGATCGTCTCTAAACGCCGTAATTGATTAATTCTGAGACCAATCCAGTTCATTTGTGGCTGTGGTGTTGGAATGTGAGTGTGATGTATTGATTTTTGACAGTGCATAGAAGCGTTGCAGCTGCAGACGTACTTTTTGACCTCGGTCTCCAGGACGACAGTGAGAGGAGCATAAGATGCAGCAAATAGCAGACAATAATGCAGAAAAACAAGCCTAAAGTGTGATGGATTTCATTATCAGTGCAGCCATGTGCGCATCTCCGTTGGACAATAAACGCATACATCATAAGCCCTATGCCCACTTCAGTTTAATATTAGAAAAAGCTGTGGCCTGTCAACACTCATGTAGCAGCATGGAAGTTATTGGGATGCATCAGCACCTCAGTTCACTCACGTTCAGGAGAGCACATGTGAAGCCATCTTGCCCAAAAACCCGAATAACCATAATACCCATTTTTTTGTCATCAGTTAGTGAAAAACATGCTCTGTCGGGCACAGATCAGGCCACTGACTTTGCCATTGAAGAAAACAGTACTGGATATGTTCGTCTTGACTTGCTTTTGGACTATGTGAGGTCAGTTTAGCATCTGGTTGAACTGGAACAGAGCATATACACCCCACTATTCATCCAGACAGTCTGTCAGCAGTCATCGCATCATCAATAAACATCACGGAGCCCATTCCATTCAAAGACATCCACAGCCATGTCATAGCACGACCTCCATCAAGTTTGAGAGATTAGGTGGTAACCCAAGCTGCTCCTTCCCTTCTTCATACTTCACTTCTCATTCTTCTCATTATGAAAGTTAACCCTGGGTTCTTCTGATTTAATAACAACTCATCAATGCCACAATAATCTGCAGAGTTTAATTTAAATCGAGGCAACTGGATACGGCCCGTTTAATGCAAAAACCTTTTTTATTTCATATCTTTCTAAATTGTCTTTAGCCTACATTGACTACAAAGGATTTTCATCTAACTGGTTGAAATGATGCTTGCATGATGAACATTTAGACACAGCATACAATTTCTGTGAAAAGCTCAAAGTCACAGTTGAGAGTCTGTTTGATTTCAAATCCCATCCAAGAATCCCAACAGCTGTAATGTCCAAATACTTTTGGTATGTGTGCATCCAGCAGTGAAAGCTGTGCTGAGGAGCAAAGAAGTCTTGCACGCTGTAAAGCTTTTTTTGTTTTGTTTATCCATGTTATCCGGTGTATCACATTTACCTTAAAATGCTTGTTAAGTGGCTTACTGAGAGCGAGTGTGTGCATTTCTTCTGACTAACATCTGGAGCTCGTGTTTAGCAACCCCCCTTGTCCAACCCCTTCCTTTTTCGAATACCAACTATGTTACATCAAGATGCAGGAGTCTGGAACATGCATTTGTGTGTATGTTGGCCTTTTAGATGTCAAAGAGTCTCAAGGGGTGAAATGCAAGACTGATATTTAACCCTCAGTTAGGTTTGTAATGCAGGAGAAACAACCGAGTGTGTGCGTGTGAGCACAGCTGTGTGTCATTTAGTGTTGATCATAAACGTAAATGTGTGTTCACCCCGAGGACATGTGCTAGCCACAACATAATTAACCGAGCAACATTTTTTTTTCTGAACACTGAGTCATGAATGGGGTTGTCTCTTTTGAAGTCACATATAATGGCAACTAATGATATGTCCTTCATACATATAATACGTACAGTACACCCCTTAATGTTTACTGTCAGAATGTGGCAAAACAGGCCTGACGTCTTTTTATGTAATGCATAATTGTCGGGACCTTCTATTCAATGTGGTTTCTCTTTTAAAGGGGAAGTCAACACCCCCCCTCCCCCCAAAAAAATCTTGACAAAAACATTTTCTATGCAGACCCCTAGTCTAAATACAGTAAACTGATTCATATTGTGTTTGCAAAATATGAGTTAAGCAGCAAAATCCAGCATTTTTTTCTTTTTATATCCATTTACTGTCGACTGAAAATGGCATCACAGTTATTCACAAGGGTGTTAAAAAAAAATCGATTTGGCAATATATCGCGATATTACATTGCGCAATTCTCGAATCGATTCAATAGGCGGCTGAATCGATTTTTAAACTGAATGGAACATTAAGCCTTAATATTTTATTTCAATGCTGTTCAAACATGAAACGGATTACAACCTGCATAAGACTGAAGTTTCAGATAAATAAATAATACATTTTCATCCAAATCTTACGCTGTACAAGTTTACTTATTTTCTAAATTTGAATTTAAAAAAATCGCAACAATCGACTTATAAATTTGTATCGGGATTAATCGGTATCGAATCGAATCGTGACCTGTGAATCGTGATACAAATCGAATCGTCAGGTACTAGGCAATTCACACCCCTAGTTGCTCAGGTAACCAATCACGGCTCACCTGTTTTCTGAAGCTGAGACATGAATTTTTGGTTGCTATGGCAATGACAGAAATGATGAAGGCAGTGTGCCATTCATACTATTATGAAGCTATTATTGTAATGTAAAAAACAAAAAAACAAAAAAGCATATTATTACCTTAAATATGATTTGTAAAACATATCAATCTGCATATGTGCTGTCCACACAATTTTGCTGGCATCAAATATTATATGTTTGGCTTGATTGTGTACCACAGAATAGTCCAATGTAAGTCTAGCTCTAATGTGTTCTGCCCTTTGACACCTTCACTTTGCTCCTGTGTGTACTCACAGCTGTGAGGAAGTGTACATTCCCACGCGGTGATTATCACTGTGGCCTCACACACTTTCTGATAGACTGCCGGCCTTGTCCATGATTTTGTAGGATATAAAGTAGGGATGGTGCGTGTGCATTTACAAACTTGAATACCCAGGCCAAACAATATTCTATGTTGCATATACATAATGTGGTATGGATTTGATATATGTGTAACTTGTCCATCTACTGCATATGTCTGAATTTGCCAGTAGGAATAATGCTTCATTTCCTTGCAAATTAAAGATGTGTAAAATGTTGCAAAATGCAATGTGAATAAAATAAATGAT
Organism: Festucalex cinctus; assembly: GCF_051991245.1. Taxonomy (NCBI): domain Eukaryota; kingdom Metazoa; phylum Chordata; class Actinopteri; order Syngnathiformes; family Syngnathidae; genus Festucalex; species Festucalex cinctus. The sequence continues at coordinate 52,536,959 of NC_135411.1, forward strand.
CCATATCCAAAATGTAGCTTGCAGAAGTAACTGTGATGGTCAAATTTTATTATTGCAGTGAATTGTGGATTCAGATAAGGAGCTGCTGAATTTTGCTATTCGCGTCTATTTGCTAAATGACCTTTATTAGCCCAAAAGAGCACATTTTACAAACTCTGATTTTATCCTACTCAATTAATTGGCTCAGCCTGAACAAGTTCAACAAAGATCACAGTCAATAGACATTAGGGTGGCAAAGCATGTATGCAGTTCAGGGTATACACGGTAAACGGCATCTACCCCCGATGTGCACCATTCACTAATACAGTGGTTCTCAAATAGGGGTACGAGTACACTTGGGGTACATGAGATTTAAAATATATTTAAAAAGTATATGTAAGTATTCCTAAAAAATATATATAAGTTCATAAAATGAATTTTATATTCAGGAGGCAATTGAATTTCAGTGTCCTAAAAACCCAGCATTTCCCCCATACCAGAATGGTTTGACTCAACTTGTCAGATGCCACCTAGAATCACCTGTCAATCACTTGAAAACTTACTATGATCCCAAATGATGACACTTTATGTTGATGATAATCTGTATGTGCACAAATCTTTATTTATAATTAAATGATTAATTATTAAATAGCTTTTTTATTTCCCAATAGTTCAAGAGACATAAATACAAATAGAGTTCCAAAGTGTAATAATAAATCAGACAATGATGGCACAGCACTCTGTTATTTTTTATATTTTATTTCAGTGAAGACATAGTTCTCGTGTAAGTTTTATGGCAGTTTCCAAATGAATGAAATACTGGCAATATGCCCAACCAGTCAGTATGCGGTCTACCAGTCGACCGTGGACTGCTCCCAAGTTGACCGTGAGTGGGTTTAAGGGGGGAAAATAAGCCTGGTTCGTGTGTGTTCTTATTTTTCAAGTCTTTCTGTAATGGCGACCGGAATGTTAGCTCACTGGAAGCTCTCTGCGCTCCCAAACAAAGACGTACTCGCAGCGTGGGTTCCATCCCAGACTTTAATGTTACATGAAATTGTAGTAAATGCCCAGAGATTATCTTATTGCTTGCTGAAGCGTGTTTGTAGCCAAATTACTTAGTTCCAACCAACTTACAGTACATGACCTAGTTTATTTATTTTTTTTAGTAGCTATAGGCAGTTGATTTTATATTTAACACACAGGAATGGGGACAAGTAGTAGTTAATTACAACTGCTCCTAATTAATAAGGATAATTATTGCAAGTAAGTAAATGACTGATGTCACCGTTTCTAAAACATGACGTTTTTATGGACTACTTAAAAGCAGAGGTGAAAACTGAGAGCATACCTTCTTCTCCAAAGACTACTAAACCACCGCATAGATGAAACAACATGCAATTATTTTACCCGAAAATCATCTTATCATAGTATATTAACTGATCCAGTGTGAAAATGCACATATACGTCATGCTGTTAAACGAAAACAAACTTGCTGATGGCCAAAAGAGGCAACATGGAACATCTGCCACCTACTGATAACAAGGGTGTGAACATGTGCATGACATCGCTGATATCAACACATAAGGTATGTGAAAACAGAAACTGAGGGTGGGGACACACTGGCTACAAAGTCAAACATTTCTAAAGAGGGCTGGCGACTAAAAATATTTTTGCAGTTGCATTGGCCGGAGAAAGTCAAGTTAGATCATTTATAATAAAGATTGAAACTTGCCGGAAAGGTGGGACATTTTGATGGAGATTCGGATAAAAGTATCATTAGTTAATTCCTAGTCTCCAAGCCAAACCCAAAGACAACAAATGATCCCTTCAAAATAACAAGAGGTAAATGCTAATAACCATTTAGCTGACTACTAAACCCGTCACATTCTTCCTCTTGTACACTGTGTGACTTGACCGCAGTGCTCCGATCGTGTAAACATCCAAAGGCTGCAGCAGGTCAGCGTGCTCTATGAAGAGATGTCAGGAAGAGCTCGTAAGGCCGAGCTGTTACACAAACAAGCCTTCTCATGTTTTCGCGCTCATGTCTTGTACATTGTCCTCTCCCGAGTCCCTTCTTTACAATTCCCTTTTTCATCTTTATGAATCCCTTTCCACTCTTCTCCATCCATCTGTCATTTCCTCTCTTCAACAGACTGTGAACGACTTCCTTTTTCAAGACTCACAGCAGCTGCATACAAGACAGCTTTGGAGCTAAACGTCTTCATTTAAGAGAGCTTTCGTAAAGAGCCCGTTTAAGCTCTGCATTTAATCTGTATTGTCCTATCTGTCTGTTTTCAAGAGAGGTGAGTCCACAAGTTCCCTTCCTGTCTCCATGCCAACCCGCAGTGACATTTGCCCCTGTGCGCTGACGCTGCTACTGTTTGTTCCTCTCTAGCATCAAGCATGAGCAATGCAATCCTTGCGGTATTTTTAATTAGGGTGAACTTTCAAGTAACTCGCAGCCAGCAGCAGTTTGTTCATAATGATTCGAGGAAATGTCAACACGAGGAAATAGAATGATCCTCCTCCGCTTTATGCTTTTTTAGCCATTTTTTGGTTTTTATAATTAATCATGACACAATCATCTTAATTCATTGTCTATTATTGTATTGTAATATTACTGCAGTTTGTGTTATGTCTAGAGCTGCTTTTAATACAATGCTGCCTTTTAACTTCTGAGTTTTTCCAGATACGAGCCGTCACTGGGACAATTTTTTTTTGCCTTAACTTGCTAGCAAAAAAAATGACACACGAGCAACTCAATTCACTTGAGAGCATACAGCAGTTGGGTTGGTATAGAAAACAACAAAACTGTCTTTGGAAGGTCCACAAGCTTCACGCCAACACGTGTTGCAAAACACCATATAGGCGAATAAAAATAGCACCGATAGCCTTGGTGTTCTAACTTCTAACCCTTGAACCAACTTATATTTAACCACAAATGGTGTTGAAACGTGAAAGACAGCATCAATGCAGTACTTTTATCCAAATAAAACTCCGAAACTCACTTTAGCATAGTTCACCTGCATGAAGATGCCACCAGATGGTGCCAAAGTAAGGCTTTGACTGTTTTGGCCCTGAACAAAAACAGCAACAACAAAAAAAGTAGTTGAGTTTTCAGAGAGTAAGAAGCTACTCCAAAGTAAATCTGCAGATAGGTGAACCAGGAACATACGGACATAAAACATACATTTTCCTAGCAGCCAGGAGAAACTAGTGCATACTGTGTTTTCAGTCCTCCGTGGAAAAACATCAACATTACTGCCACAGAACACCGAAGTATGACAGACTGTAGAAATCTGAATGGCTTGATGTTCCGATTTCTGTTCATCAAGGAGTTGTCTTTCGATTTATTTGGATGTGGGCTATCCCCTGCAGTTTCACAAGATCAGAGTTTACTGATGCTCTTAATTGGCCTGAGGTAACTTGAACTCAACTGGAAAAACTGCCTAATTAGTGTAAAGATTCAGCGTTGCCTTTATGGTAATGCCCAGAGGCTTTACTTGCTGCAGCTAATTACAACAACAGCACAACATGAACACAAGACTCAGCTAACCTGACAGTGAGTTTGCTATTCTGAATTGTGAAACGGTGACATCACGATTAATTATTCAACAAACCCAATATTGACATTCAGTCAGTGTCACAGGGAAAACCCCATTAGAAAAGTGCAAAAATAGTTGAAGTGACAAAGCCACAGATTTGGTAGCAATTACACTGGGCAACAATTTGAACAAAAAAAAAAAAAAATCTGTTGAGTTATATTTTTATGCTGATTAAAATCTTAAATTGGCATGCTGGTTCCAAAATTTGAGTCTTTTTTTTTTTTTCCCTAGCATGTCAATTTTTTTCTCCACATCTTATCCTCCAGATTAGCAAAATGCCACTGATTAGCTGTCGTAAGACTGTAGTAAGAAGAGCTGCTAACGATTGGACTCATCTACAGCTGCATGGCATTTTTGCATACATACACATTTCCTTTTTTTAAGATAACAGAGATTTTATAGCTCAAAAACTTGATGTGATAGAAATAAACTGAGATTTTTTTTAATTAGTTAGAAACAGCTGTCAAAACTAACAAAAATGTTATTCCCCAGCATTATTGTTGTAATCTGATTTATGACTTACTGACTTATGTTGACGCCACACTTGTCTGGAAGAATTTTGAGAAGTTGTCATAAATGCTTCAAAGAGTGCAAGTCAAAGTCGCAAACAACTCTAATTTTAAGTACATTAAAAAAACTCTTTCATATTAATGGCTTATTAGCCTTTATTTTAGTACAGTCATTCATTATAAAACCAAAACATTCATTGTGTGTGATAACAAATCTAACAAGTTTGTACAAGCCCTGTAGAACATGAATGGATGGATGATAGAGGAACTGCTGCTGTAATTGTGCTTTCATCTACTTTTGTGTTGGATGGAATGCGTGAAAACATTGACAGCATGTCCGGTGGGTTACAATGTGGTCTTCTGCAGTTTTCATGTTTTGTTTGTCATCTAAACGGCATGTACACCAGACACAGAGTCAAAAAACAAAATAAACGTCTGACTTGTTTACACAGAAAGGAACAGAGGCTCATTGTGACATGAAGTTAAAGGAATTTGGGAGATGTCTCTTTGAAAACACATCCTGTGTATGCTCGTGTGTGTAAAACAGTGCATGTAACAGTTTTCCATGTGTGCTTGTTTTGAGTCATGCTGCATTCAAAATTGGGTTTTTCCAATCACCTCCAACTGTTCCTCCTGCTCCCATGAGGGACTTTGACACATCATGTCCTAATGCTAACCAGATAACCAGCTGTTTTTTCCAATCTCAAGCCATTTTGCTGACAACGAAGGAAAGCAACATGTGTTTTTTTTCCTCTGGCTCTCCCTATCCAAAACAGTGGCAAGCTGTGCATTTGGTACCTGAGCCTTCAGTGGGGACTTACCTGACTTAATCCACATTGTAATAAGCCTACACCATTATAATGTCACACTGATAGAAACCATCAATACTGTACGTATACGTACCACACAAAAATGCAGTATAACAACATGTAATTGTGCCACTCAAGCAGTTCAAAATCAGTATTTATCTAATAACATGCAAAAAACATACACAATTTAAATAAATTGCATCAAACTCACCAGAGATGATGATTATTAATTATTGTAAACATTAACATGTGCAGATGTTTTTTTTTTTTTTTTTTTAGTAAAATTGTACTATGTGTAGGGTGACCTTGAGTGTCTTGAAAGGTGCATATAAATTAAATTATTATTATTTAATTATAATTATAAAATAATATAATATATAATTATTATTATTATTACTATTATGTTTACATATGTGTTGTGCTAGTCAAAATTAGCTGTAACATGTTCTTCTCTGACCAACCAATCAGAGCATGGAAAAAGATGTCATTAAATCTGATTGGTTAAAGGAGAGAATCCCATTATGCTAATAGAGTTGCAACTGCATTAGCCAGCACTACTGATTCTGAAGACCGTGGACAGATTGCATTACATAGTAAACACATAAAGGCTGAAATCTGATTGGACAAAAATAAATAAATAAATAAGAAGAAGAATCATACACATACTGGAAGCGATGCAACCAAGAGAAATGACATGAAATAAACAGAATGGAATCCTTGGAACAAGTTGGAACTGTAGGTCAGTGCCGCTATCGAACATATTTAGAATCAATTATTCAATTAGTTAAACAATGTACATGTGACGTGCAGGTGTCATTGATGTCCACTTGGGGTGTTATACCCGCCTTCCACACTGTAATATCCGTGACTTTGAATGTTGGCTGTTGTGAGCGCAGGTTAGCGGCTAGCTGTTAGCCTGTCTATGAGTGTTGAGTGCCTGCTTCAAGGCAGAAATTTTATACCTGCATGATTCAAATCAAACATTTCAATCAACAGTCTCTCTGTTTGAGGTCTGTTGCTCTTTTCACCCTGCACTTACTCAGCAAACGCTTGCGTTTACGCGTCCACGATCGAACCTGTGACTGATGAAAGATGGCGACGAAGACGGCAGAGACCTCAGGGGGTGATTGGTGGGGTGCGGCAAGTCATGAGGGGCAGACGGAGGTTACATTGGCTCGCACCCCCCACCCGCGCACTTAATAACTCCCAGCTGTGCAGTGTTTATGCTAGCGGAGTTCCATTGCTTTTCCCTCTCTGGAAAGTTCTGTCATGTTGCCGAATCTCGCAATTTATCTCACATTTCTGTGTGCTGTCTTCAATTGCTCTTTTTCTTCTGGAGCTGTCAATCACAATCCTCCCGCTGCATCTGATGAGCTTTGCCTCCCACCCACGCACGCACTCTCTCTCCCTCCTTTTCCTCGCCGCGCTCCATTTTGTTGCTATTTGCTCTCAATAGGCCAATTCCCAGTTTCCAAAACACAAAAGTCTTTATATTCCCGTTCTCCTGCGGAAGGTCCGCCCCTGCTTCCCAGTCCTGGCAAGGCCGCTTGGAGTCAGGATATGGAGAATGTGAAGGGATTGCTGAGCCTGAAATGGAACCATATGTCGCCATCTGGGTTATTAGGAGAACGACAGGCACTGCTGTTTTGAATTTGTGATAACCCCACAGGAAGTTTTCGGTTTGGGGATATGATGGGAAGCCTTCTCTAAACACATGAGCAACATTTCCACCAAGCGGTATAGTTCAGTATGGTTAGCCCCCCCCTCCTTTTTTTTGTGACGGGTGCCAAAATAACCGATCTCTACTTGTTCAACCGTTTAAAACTAATGAGGAGGGTAACTTGCCAAAATATGTAATTATTGGTCAAGGAAGAACGAAGTCTCATCACACTTCTTTCATGCCGCCACTGTATGTTCATGCCTGGTCATACTACACGCTTTTCTCATAAAATGAACTTAATTCTTGTGATTGTTGTGATATTTTCTCATATTTAGATTTGATTGTCATAGTTACTTTATTTTTGTAAATGAACATTTTATTTCCCAGTAAAATTATATAATAAATTCATACCTTCGTATATAATTCAGATGCAACCTTAAATGCACATCACCAGCCAATCGTAGTAACAGCGGGGCTTTACTAACAACAAAAAACTAAACTGAATTCATTTTGACAGACAGATGTTGTTCTTGTAGAATTACTTTACCCCTTTTTTCTTTTAAAATTAAAACCTATTTTCCAGTAAACTCAACATTATTCTCATATTTCTCCATTTATTTTCTGTTTTCTTGTTATATTGTGACATTCTCATACAATTATCATTTAATTACTATTTATTTAAAAATTATCCCCCCCCCCCCCATTTTATTCTGATATTTCTAACTTACTTTTTCCTCTTAATGATAAAAATGACAGCTGTTTTCTCGTCAACGTTCACGCCATCCATGTATTTACAATGTTGTCCTAATTCTATAATATGATTCTCTTATTAATATGATGTGCATTTCTAGTCAGTGTTAGCCTACTACTCCTTCATGGTGCTGCTATCATTTCACAGTATTCACAAGGGGGATGCAGTTATCCTGCTACAAACGCAAGCCAGACCAGTGTTTACTGCTCCAAACCTAAACCATAGAGTGCAAAATTGAACTGAAGTGTGTGGAGATGTGCTCATATGCTCCATATAACTCCAAGTACAGCTTCATCTTAGAAACAATAAGAATATCCAGTCATATGCTTTACTAATGTAAATGGGTTTGTGGAGGGGGTGATATCAGCTTGCCACTCATCCAGCATGGTGCACTTATTTGCAGAGTGTGTGGGTGGGAGATTAATGTGGTGATGTGATGACAGCTATTAATGTCCTTTTCCATGCTGCAAATGGACACTCACTGTCAACTAGGAAGCTCCTCCAAATAAAAAAGAGAGAGAATAGATTAGGACAAAGACATAATGTAAACACACACACAACAGCATAATTACCGTATTTACTTGTTGCATTATATTGTGATAAGTGTGTCACATTGTTGTGAATACAGCTCATCCATTCACCCATTTTAATTTCAAACTCATCATTCTTATCTGATTCACTGATTAGGAATGTGTTCCGTTTTGGATCCCCCCTTTCCTGAACAGTTTCTCCATTTGGGTCCCTAATATTGGTTGCAATGGCTTCATCGCAACAGTCTGTTTGAATGCAATCCCTGTTTGTCCTTGTCTAACGGCTAATGTCACGTTTCAGGAGGTTTCCGTGCGTGCTGTGGCGCCCACCCAGGCACAGCCCCGATCGCGACTCCACGGCGACCCGTCGGAGCTCGCGCCGCGTCTGTGCCACTTGGTGCGGTCTGAGACGGGCTACGGCTTCAACCTCCACAGTCATCGCTCCAGGCCGGGCCAGTACATCCGCTCGTTGGATACGGGCTCGCCTGCCGACCAGGCTGGGCTCAGACCTCAGGACAGAATCGTCGAGGTAGGACCAACACAGGAGGCTGCTTTTACATGCTTGTTTGTAGGACACCCTCAGTGGGTGTAGATTCGAGGACTGTCACTATTATATCTTTTAGTTACCTTAGTGACTATTTGAACCAAAAATGAAGTTATAGAACGGATTTGTGCCCCATCGCCAAACCGTTGAAACATATTCCCCACAAAGTCCGAGATCCTGGACAGCAACACCTTTCCACATCGGTGCAAATAAGACTTAAGCTTGCTGAAGTTCTTGTAAAGTAACATTATAGTCACTTAACTCATTCACTCCCAGCCATTTTCACTGAGGCAACCCCCGTCACTCCCAGCTGTTTTACGGGAATTTGACTGATTTTGCAAGGCCCCCAGAATTTTGTGTCCTTTTGCTGTAAAAATATGGAACCGACCAAAAGAAAGATTAGTCTCTTCTTTCATCAGGAAAAAAAAAAGTATATTTCTATCTGTTTTTGTTTTGCAACAATTAGCATTAGAACATAGCTAAGTCCATCCATCCATTTTCTTGACCGCTTATTCCTCACTAGGGTCGCAGGGGGTGCTGGAGCTTATCTCAGCTGGCTTTGGGCAGTAGGCGGGGTACACCCTGGACTAGTTGCCAGCCAATCGCAGAATATAGCTAAGTTTAATCATTATTCACAAATCTGTTTAGAACTGTGGGGAAACAGCTTGTTTTCAACATGGTCCTGGTTGATCTCTTATACTCTGCTGCCACCTGCCGGACATTTTTGTAATTACTACCATTGCTTCACCCCATTCCCTGCAGTTGAGAGGCTGCATCAAAGCCTTCTGTATGCTCTAGCATTTAAAAAAAACAAAAAAAAACAAAAAAAAACGTATAAATACGTCTTTGGGACACGAAACATTTAAAATAGAACATATTTATACGTTTTTGGGAGCAAATAAGTTAATAGTAAACATTCATCTATTGTCCGTACCGGCCGATTGCTCAGCAATATGAGCGTCCATCATTGACAGATTGTCAAATTTATTGACGGATTGACGATTACATTGTCAGATGAAAAACCCCTTCCCTCAATGCTTAGTTCGTCAATTTTCAAAGTTTCCCGTCAATCGTCAACAAAATGGCCATCCGTCATTGACGGATCTTCCGCCAATATTGACAGAATGCCCACCTCTGTATTTTTGTATCAACAAGGTTTAATATAGTTACAGTGTTATTGTTTCTATTCATGGATGAAACTTTTGCTACTTTTGGGATTAAATTATTGTAATTTAGTGACACCCTTAGTAATGGAGGCAGTCAGTCAGTGCTATATATAATATAATGGCCGATGTAAGAAGAACCATTGATATTACAGTTGATTGACAACGAGTCATATTAAGATGATATGGACGCTCGTTATTTACGGATTTCAAAACAAACGTATGCGGATTTGAAAAATGATATGCGAGCCGCTGTCTGCACGATTTTGAAACAAACCCGCGGCCCACCAGGAATTGTCCCACCCCTCCAGATGGCCCAGGCCAGGCCTGATTGTCAGCATGATGCTAGTTTGGCAGTGGGCAGCACCGTTGACTCGCAGTTAGCACCTTTGCATCACAGTCGAGACGTTCCGTTGTTTGAATCTTGGCTCAGGCTATCCTGTGACCAGTTTGGATGCTCTCATTGTGCTTATGTGAGTCATTGTCTACCCCACCTCTCCTGTGAGACTACAGCTCACCTATGAGCCTGTTGACTGTAGTAGTATTTTTACATCTTTATATTAATAAGTATGAAATTATTTTTACACTTAAGTGTCATATAATATTGATGGAAAAAAAAGTCAGGTGCTCCATTTTTCATTCATTATTAAAGTGAAGACGAAGATGAAGAAATAATTGCTGACGTAAGTTGTTTAAAACACACAATGTGTAAAAATGCCTGCTTAGTTATGAAAAGAGCTTATCATTATGGGATATCATAACCATTATCATCATTCCAAGCTGCAGGGATCGGACAATAAAAGAAGAACCGCTAAAATTGCAGTGCAGTTTACAAGAGCCCGACCACACGGCTTATTGAAAGCAGATGTGCACACGGACGGCATTTCAACCAATCACAAGTGCTGGGGTCAGGCTTGTGTCTGCCACCAAGACCTGAGATCTGGACTCAGTCTGCACTGTGTCAGTGTGGAGGAAGGCGGGTCAGGTGGTATAGTGTTTTGAAGGGCGGGCTTAGGGGAGTCATAAATCAGCTTCATGGACGGATCTGACAGGAGGAGGAATACGAGGAAAGGACCCACTTTAGGTCACATTTGCTTTCAGGTACAGCAATCATATAAAACTGTGGCTGTCTCACCATTATAAAGGTACTGAGCTGACCTCCATTCAAAATAAATAGGTTATGTGTATGTTCCTTAAAGTTGAATATCTCTCGTCATTTTGTCAGAAATATTAATCCCAATACACATTCAGTTCCACAATGTGTTGTATTTTTAGCAGTCATATCAAAGGTAAAGTTAATAGCTTGTCTTCCTCAAACAGCTCTTTAAACATAAAACATGTCATGTGTTTTGTCGTCGTTGGAACTAGATTCTCTCACAGCATTTAGTCATCGTTCCCATGACCTTTGTCATCTCAGACTCTCAGGCGCCAAACAAGTCTTTTGAATGTGCTTTTTTTTTTTTTTACATCACTTTATACAGGGATGGCTTGGAATTTTTTTCATTTCTAAGTTAAGGGCTTCATTTAAAACACAATTATTTTTGAGCCCAAGTATGAATATTTTGACACAAAATAAGGTGATTTATTTCAATTTTTTCTTCTTCTGCTACGACAAAACTGAATTGTGTATCCCAAACATATTTCAGTCTTTTTCATTGCGACGAAGGAAAATCACTTCAATCTTTTGGCCTTTATAGACCACCGCAATGGTTTTGAAAACAGTCATTGTGAATGAACTAACTTTTGGCATTTTGAGGCTTCATAAAAATATGGAATTTACGATTCACGACTTCCAGCCATTATATGCCAAATGGTTAATTAAAAATAAACAGCGAATCCAGTCAAGGATATATCCGTGCACTGAAAAGATTTTGAGTGAGTTGGATAACAAATAAAATCAAGGCATTGTATTGAAAACAATCATATTAATGCTTCAAAAAAGATCAATCAAGACATTATTACTGTTTCTCTTAAATCTACTTTGCAGTGACAACAATGGACATTCCACACACATGGACGTAAAGACATATTTTCAATGACCAAAATAAAAACAACTGATTAAAAATGTCACTCACAATTAGCTCCACTTCACTGAGCCGTGGCCGTTTGCCATATTCCAACAAATAACACAGTGCAGTGTGATAGCATTTGTGTTTATGATGGATCAATCAATAAATGATGATTTACGATATATTTATGATATACAAGCATATTTTTTTCATATTTGGATGAACATAAAACAAATCGTTTCATTGGAACAATGCTTACATTTATAATTAACCAATTACTGATGTACTAAAATGTCAGTGTCGTTTAAAAAAATCTGAAATTTGACCTCGTAAAAGGTGTATAAACCAATTTTATACTACAGAAGCGAGGCGCTGCTTTAGCTATACTTTTTGTGACTATTCATAATTGTATTTGACAATATAGACACTCACATTAAATCTACATTACAAAGTGGGAGGCCAAATGCAGATGAGTGCGTGGGAACATTACGAGTAGATGGATGTCACCTCGTAATCTCACCATGAAGGGATGCAACGACCACAAATCTCTCGCTTTCGCACACCCACACACACAAATACACAAACGGCTGCTCAGGTGTTTCCAATGGAGTCCCTTGAGAAGCAGCCCTGTTCCTACAGCACATATTAATTATCCCAGAGAACAGAGTGCATTGTCATGTGTGGGATGCAGTGTTGATGAAGGGCTGCAAAACATGACACCTGCTGTTAATCGGACTACAAAGATGTTTGTTTGCTCTGGATGTCTATTACAAGCCCTTCTGGGAAGGAAATTGATGAATTACCATCTTTCTTTTTTACCTTGTTTATCCTGAAAGACCAGTTAAATCTGTCTCAATATAGGCTACTATTGTTTTTTTTTTGGGGGGGGGGGGGGGGGGGTATATTGATCAGCACTAATTTAGGTGCTCCTCGGGACAAAGACATATGAAACCAAGCCCGAAACCAAGGAGCCGCATTAATAATTTATGTACATGCCTAACGGTGCATGTTGTGAAGCTATCTGACACAGGTCTAGACACAGCTTTGCCCTCCACAGGCACATGGAACCCACTTCATACAATGCAGCAGCACATTCAGAGGTCAGTCACATGCACAAATTGCCATCAGTATCAATCAATCAATATTTTATTCACACAGCACCTTTCATACTTGAAAAAGCAACACCAAGTGGTAAGAAACAGGTACGAAAAGACAACAAAAGTCTCACGTCTGCAGTCTGACCCACCACTCATAGGGCCAGGCAAAAAACGATTATGAATAGTATCTGCTGCCACATGGGTGCGTCTTATTAAAAATGCTACCCGATTGTTCAAAATGTCCATGCTTTCCAAAACGCGGTGCAATTATTAATCACTCAAAATGAGAACCCTTGCTTCATTGCATTGAGTAGTTTGAACATGACAATGTGTTGATCAACGACTCCCCCTACTGGGCTAATGAGAAAGTACAACAACAAAAAATGTAACGTGTGTCAATCTGAAGAAGGACGTTTTCTAAAAGAGCGGGACTGTTGCTGAAGTTATTTCAACAATATGGGTATGATAATGTGGTGAGCCACTTTTAAAATTGTGAGATTGAATTTTATTTCTAGATAGTTTAGTTTTAGGGTGACCATATTTTCATTAAAAAAAAAAAAAAAAAAAAAAAAAAAAGAGAACACTGACTCAGCCCGGCCTCGAAATCGTGTTACCAGTCACAGTAACACGGTGCACTCCAGCTCCTATGAGTCACACAATGTTAACTGGACATTTTCATGAATTTATAAACCCCCCGAATGCCCAGACACAGGAAGTAATATATATATATATATATATATATATATATATATATATATATATATATATATATATATATATATATATATATATATATATATATATATATATATATATATATATATATATATATATGTGTGTATATATATATATATATATATATATATATTTATTTTTTAAGTGGTCTGTCCTCCCCAAATGTCCTCCCAAAAGAGGACGTTTGGTGGCCCTAAGCTAGCTAGCTAGATGGATGGCTATAGCTTAGCTAGCTTGGATGGATGGATGGATAGATAGATAGACAGATAGATAGATAGATAGATAGATAGATAGACATTTGATGAGGGCACAGCAATAACTGTCTTTCTTACTTTTTGTAATGTTATGTTTGTTAGGTGAACGGTGTGAATATCGAGGGCATGCGGCACTCCGAGGTGGTGGCCTTCATTAAGAAAGGGGGCAATGAGACCTGGCTGCTGGTTGTGGATCCCGATGCGGACGAGTACTTTAAGATGAAGGGCATCATACCCACTGTCAGCCATGTGAAAGGTAAAAGGTCACCACTTGATATCTGCCTGATCTGCTGTGAAAGTGGCTAGTGCTAATAATGGTAAATATTAAACGTGTTTGGTGTTTATACCGATCAGGTCTGAGCACAGACTCAATGGCTGTGACGTGGAACGTGGCAAAATAGTAAACAATTCGTCCAAAAAGAGGTTTTCAAGTTGTTTAGTGCCACTCAAAGTTAACGTTTATAGTCAAACTAAACACACGCACAATGAAAAGCCCTGTTAGCTTAATAATAATTGCTATTACTTCGTTTTGTTTTGGGGTTACTCTGGGGGGGAGGCTGGAATGGAATAATGGCATTTTTATTCATTTCAATGGGGAATGTTGATCTGAGATATGAATATTTTGGGTTACAAGCATAGTCATGGAAAAAAAATCAACTTGGCCAAAACAACTTGTTTTGATTCACAAGGTCACGCAATGTCATTTACATGATTAAAAATACACTATTTAAAAGCATTTTCAAAATATGCAATACAAAATAAAGTACAGGGGAAAAAATAGCTTACAAAAATGAAAGCACAGACAAACATGCATTCTGATTGTTGTCCCAGATTACGATGGTCCCTCCATCTCCAACGGATCTCACAGCCCACTCGTGAACGGCAGCTCCACCTCACATTCCATCAGGTCGACGACCTCCAACCAGTACTGCCATGGCAATGGCGCACAGGTGGGTGTGGCCTTTGGTCTCGTCCCACCATCTTCATAAACACCGGCAAGTTCATAACCTCCAACTTTGCAATGTGTGTCCTCTCTAGCCGACAAGTGACGAGCGAGGTCGATTTTCGGACCCGTTCGCCGAGATCGGCCTGAGTGCCACGGCGGCCGAGGAAAAGCGGAAGCTCCACGCCAAAGAGAAGAGGCGGGCGCCGCAGATGGACTGGATGAAGAAATACGAGCTCTTTAGTAATTTCTGAGGAGACGCTTTCAAAGACCTTGACATGGGTGTGTGACACCCAAAACTGAAGAATGGATTTTAAGGAGCAACTCCAGACATTTTAGGACGATTCCTCTTACTTTAGCGGGCATATTTTTATATTTAAAGTGTATAAAGTGTTGCATAAGCATCGTCATGGCAACGTGGACTTCATTGTGACGTCACTGAAGGTGGCCCAGAAGATCACTGTGACAGAGTGGACGCCCTCCGCCTCAAATGTGTTTACTGACGAAGATAACTGGCGACTTTTTTTTGTTTTGTGCTGCCTTAAATATTATTTTCGACATGAAGGAAACTAGCTAAATGTGTCCAGCAGGGGGCAGACTTGCGCCACAAATACAACACATGCCCTTGGAGACGAGACTAGAAATGATTCAGGTTATGTAGTCTGGGAATATTTACTCCCAACAGTGGTTTAATGTGAAAAACACATTTACATGGTTGACATTAGATGAGCAATAGAGAGTGTATTTTACTTGGGGGAATTAATAAGGAGCTAAGGCATGCATGTCTGTTGATTATGGTGACCTGCTATTAAGAGACAGTATTACATTACAATTATGTTTTTCAAGACAGACTATTAAACGATGCACAGACAGAAGACAAGTACTCCTCACCATGATATGATGCATACCATAATGATGGTATCACGATGCAGCTATTGAATGATAATCAATATGCAACTACCCTGGCTTTCATTGGACTGCAGCAAAAGCAATATTTGATTATGAAAGATCATGGTACAACACATTGTTATGTTGATATCTGATGCCAGGTTATCTTTAATGTACCATAAGAGGTGATAAAATACATTTTGATGTTGGCATAACAATACTGTATCATATGAGATCTTAAGAGAATGGTGCCACCTCGAGACTTTATCAAAAGAGATGATGCACAATCATCCTGATGTTGGAGTGCAGAGTATTGATACGCTATTTTAAGAGCTGATACAACACACCGTGATATTGATATTGGATGCCAGCAGATCGATAATGTATATCAAGTGGTCATGATCAAGGTTTATATAGTTAATGAAAAGTAACAAAGTAGCTAAAATTGAAAAACATTTTCATGAATGAAAAAATAAACATGAGTTTGTTTGTTTTTTGTTTATTTATTTTTTTAATAAAAATGATCATTAAAATAATGTTTTAACTTTATAAAACTAACTATATAGCAAAAAAGGCCTTCATTTCTGTCCTTGTCAGTTAATATAAAACATGACTTTTGGAATTTATTTTAAATGTATTTAATTTGGTATTACTGCACAGCTGTATAGAAGAAAGAAGGTCAAACGGTCATTTGGTAATTTATTTTATTTTTTTTAAGTTTACTTTATTACACGTTAGTGACCTCTTTATCTTGCACTACAAAATGACACCATATATACAGAAATAAAATCAATAGTAAATCGAATAAAAACTGAACTAAAATGTTTTTTTTTAATAATAAAAACTGATTTAAAAAATGCTCTAAAAACTAATTAAAACTAATTGAATTAAAAAAAAAAAAAAACCCAGCTGAAACAAAATAAAATATTATTTAAAAAAAATCCAAAATTATTATAACCCCGACCATGAAACAATATATTGTGATACTGACATTTGATGGTACCATATTGATAACACTGCGATTGGTTGGCAACCAGTCCAGGGTGTCCCCCGCCTACTGACCAGAGCCAGCTGAGATAGGCTCCAGCAGCCCCCGCAACCCTTGTGAGGAATAAGCGGTCAAGAAAATGGATGGATGGATGTTGATAACATCTTGTAAGAGATGACAATACAGCAAAAGTTCATTGCTATTGTATTGTAACAGCATGAAATTATACAATACGTTATGAAATTTTGTCCCACACATCCCTTCTTATTTTTCTTATTTGTATTTTTAACTATATCGGCCAATTTAAAGTTAATAATAGCCTTAACTATTATCACTGAAATTATAGTGGATTATAGGAAAACTACTCAGATCTTACTTTGTGATAAAATGAGTGGAACCAGGATTATTTCTACTTTCTCAGTTAATAATGTATGGATATTAATGACAAAATATGAACATATGAAGGAAACTAGGGATGGAAGAAGTGTTTGCCTTTTGCTTGGGGTCTTCACTTTGTATATTACATGTTGACCAGTCACCACAATAACTTATTGTTGTACTGCTAGTTAATATTAGTCACCATACAAACACTTAGTCCAGTAAAGTTCACAGTTGTAATAGCAAAACACATGTACATTAATAAAGTCTGATTTCATCCAGTTCCGTATTGAGTAGCGTTGTTAAATACTGTATGTACACCAGGGGCCACCAACGTAGCCCGTAGGCCTGTTTTAAAAATAGACTACCAGTGATGGGGCATTGTGATTTCCTCAGAATGTTGTAGAAGTGGAGTTTTGAAAATAAAAACACTTTCAGAAATTGATAGAAAATAAAAGCTCCTACTTCACAGTTAGCTCAAGTCTAACGCAAAATCCAGTCTAATTGTGGGTGGAGTTTTCTTTCTTTTGCTATTTTTGAAGGACAGCGCAAATGGAATGGGGCGCTTGCGCCGTTGTGGGAGGGAATGCTGTGGAGTGGGTGCTTGGAGACAGCCTTCTACCCCTGATCGTGCCTGTGTGTGAGACAATACCCCCCACCCATGATGCTGTCATAATTGAAATACGATGACATTCAGTGCCTCCATCAAATCCACCAATACCGTGTTGCACCACAAGTTAGACCTGCTTTAGCTGCTCTAACTAATCTAACTAATCTATTTGCTGTCACCAAATTGTAGGGCCCAGAGTGTTGGATATTGATATTTATCTGTTTCCTGATCATTGTGAGAAAGTATTAACATGATCAGTATCTTCACATAAATGAACATAATTATCAATTTTTAACATATATTATTAATTTTTCACATTTGCTGTCAGAAGTGCATATGAAACACATTAATCAGTTCCCAAGAAGTAGCTTCTCAACTTCAAATATTGGTGACCACTGATGTATAACACTGCATAAATCCTCTACGAGGCAAGCACACTTTGTTGAACTGAATCTGCCAGTGAAGTGAACAAAGGGGAGCTTGTGAATTCATTGTCATAAACGGCCCGAGGCATTCTGCACTCAGATGGTCTGGGCACAGCGACGCTCCAGGTTGGGGAAGAAACTGGTGAGGATTTTCTGAAGGATTATTCCATGCACACACACGAGCAGCTGTCATGCACATGCCGGTGTCAGTGTGTCATTTCATGTGTTGATATCACTGCGTTTCAAGTGCATCCGCAGGTTGGAAAAAAATAGAATTCATGAAGACAATGTACATGTTTGTTTTGTTTTGAATTATCCAACAACGGCCGCTTGATTCAGTAGGATTTAGCTCAAAACGCTTAAAGAACAAGCAAACGCTGACGTGCAATTTACCCGTTTACGCATTTTCAATAAAATGTGAAAATGGCCCCACAGTGTTTTCTTATATTATGTGTAAGACTTTATCTCACTTGAATGTTTTTGTTGTCTGTCCTTGCAGTCTTTGTCGCACCAGATGAAGGATACGGTTTCATCCTGTTCTCAGAATTCTCCACCAGACAGCTGCTCAGGCCACACAAAGGTCAAATATGTGCGCCATCGCATGTGTACGGCCATTGTCTGCCTTGCACTACACAAGTTTTGTGGAACAGTCCAAGTTGTCATTATTCTTACAGATTTGGGGGACAAAATCCAAATACGCTCTATTGGTGTTGCACTTGTAATTTCAAATGTGCCGTAAATACCAAAAGTATACCGCCACCACCTGGGAAATCCATTCAGGGTCTGGATGTAATGTAACCTCATTTTCGTTATTGTGCTCCAATAAAAGCACGACAAATTAAAACCTGATCTGATGCGATGTGACAGATGAATAAAAATCTGCAAATGTTAAATGGGATTTTCCAGCCAAATGCACAATCTGGATCTGATCAAGATGAGACTTGGTTTGGCTTTACAGCTTCAGAGCCCGCATGCGCATTACATTTTGAGTCAAACTGCATTTTTTATTTTCTTCACAGAAAAAGATTTTCCTCATCTATACACCTATTGGAAAATTCTTTTTTAGGGCTTTATTCTTACATGTGGAACTTCAAATGAGAAATTGTGTGTGCAATGAAAACCATTATTGTTTCAAATATTTCTGGTAAGTTTGAGGGGCAAAATATCTCCAACAAAACACAATTACTCCACTAGGTGGTGCTTCATTAGCATTTAGTTGTACAGTGTTGTTGTGTGAGACTTTGGGCTCAGCAATACCTGACGTCCTGAACTTGTCAAACTGTTGTGGTGCTGATTGTGCCCCCCCCAAAGGAGGTGACAAGGTCAAACGGTGACGTTTGAAGGCCTCCGTTTAAATTGGGCTGCAATTTTCCAGCAGTAAAAACGTAAAGAGAGAGCACAAAAAGAACCCCGGGCGCTCACTCTTGTGCTTGTCCAAGCAGACAATTCTACTCACTACTAAAGAAAGCTCATTGTCTCCTTCAAAACCACTTTTCGTGTGTTTCTGTGGTTCTTTGTAGCAATCTTTTTTTCTCAGTAGAGGTGGAAAAGGTTTTAAAAAGCTGTAATCACTTAATGCAGAAAAATTAGATACCTGAAGGTTACTTGTAATAGACATAATGAAATGTACTGAAGTACAAAAGTAAAAATGAGTTTTACTGTCAACTGAATGCAGTACCTGTTTTCATTACTAAAATGTATCCACATACAAAATATTTTCCCTCTTTCATTTACTTAAATAGTGCTCGAACTGGGAAGAAGAGAAAAAGAGAAAAATCACATTACATGTCACATTTAGTTTTAATTTGGGGAATTTTCTTCTCAGAGCTAAAGCGAACACTAGCGCAACTCTCCTGCTATCAAAACATGTACCGGTACCCTAAGCTTTGCTAGCTTTGTTTACTTTAAAAAAATAAAATAAAATAAAATAAATAAAAAATCTAAATAACTAACAATAACAATTGGGGTGGGGGCGGAAATGATTTTTGTTGTTTTTCAGATTAGATACTATGTTAGTTTTCAAGATGGCACAAGACCTACATGTGTCCTACATTATCGCAGGCCCCATTACAGTGTCACAATTTTTTTTTAATTATTATTATTAGTCCAGTGCGTAAGCTTGTTTTAAGACAGTTGTCATAGTGACTCATACGATAATCCAATGAAAAAATAATATAATTTTAACATTATTTCCTACTTACTTTTACATTCATGTTTGTGTTCTCATTCTCATCTCCATCAAATTGCTAGCAAGCAGAGCATGTTTTTGTCATACGGGAACTAAATTGTAGAACGACTTCCTGTTTCCATGTCTAAGAATCATGTCCCACTAGCCTAAATGCTACAGTCAATAGCTGCCGGGATGGAGCCAAAAAAAAAAAAAAAAAAGATTGATAACAGTGAGTGCATGGACTTGTTTAGCACCGCTGTTGAACTGTCAACCAAGATAGCATTTAGCATGAACCACTGATTGACTAGCACTTAAATTTGTTCTAAATACTTCCTGGTTAGAATTTATTGTATATTTGATTTTCAGTTGTAGTGTCTCGCTTTAATTTTGAAAATCTGGTCACCCTTCATTTGCTACAAATCATTCGTGTTGCCGACAACATAAAACAATTCCTTTTGGGATTGGCTCAGTGGTAGAGCAGTTATCTCCCAACCCAGAAGTTATGGGTTCAATCCCATGACATTGTGACCAAGTATCCTTGAGCAAGACACTGCACCCCTAGTTGAGGACCTTTTAAGGTGGAAAGGGCTATAAAAATGAAGTAGGCTACCATTTTTACCATACCATTTAAAGAAGGCCATGTCTGTTTTTGCACCTTAAGAAACAAAACATCAATCAATCAAGATCACAACTATTGTTAACTATCTCTCTTTTTAGTGATACCTTTTTTTATGTCATGTCATCACTTCTCCCTTAACATTTCCAAAAAAGGGGCTCTCCATTTACTAAACTGTCCAGAGGTAGTTACAAATTTATATTGAATAGCCACAAATGATTATTTTGTGCACACGTATTTTGCTTACACACACAAAACGTTATGCCCACTTTTCAATTTAAAGCACATGCTCCTCCAAAGGTTTCTGCAAGTGCACGCCCCAGGTTATTGCCCACCACTGCTTCCCAGTATGTGTAAGCCACATGTATAGTCTCACCCCACACAGGGGCGCCACCCATTGAGCAGTGCCAGGGCTGCCCAGGATGCAGCGGCGCCCGCAAAAAAGGAGGCCGACGGGGAGGGGAGGGAAACCGAGAGCGAGCGTCCCCATGGCAACTGTATGTTTTTGTTAGCGCTCGTGAGTCAGACAAGCAGTGACTCACAGTCAGGAGGAAACACACACACACACACACACACACACACACACACACACACACACATACACATACAGCCACATTCATACTCCCACTTCGTCAAAGGGAAGCCAAATAAGGACAGTTGCAACAATGTGCACGGAAAGGGCGAACGTGAGGGCAGAAGGAACCGGTTGAGGTCATTTGTCAAAAGAAAACATATGAAAGAAATTGGAAGTTCCAATGAGTTGATGAGTGAATTTGAAGTAAAAAGCATGGAGGCTGAAGGGCACTTGAGTGGGCTCATGTGTGCCCATCACACACACACAGACACACACACCCACACCCCCACGCACCCACGCAGACGCACAAACACACAGACACGCCCGCTTTGAGCACACCTTGGCTCAACTCACTAAAGCAACCAGCATTTATTGTGTGACGCCCACACAGTCGACAAGCACCTGGTTTTGCTCAGCAAACAATGTGCCTATTTGATTTTGGATATAAATTAAAAAAGAAACAGGAAAAGAGAGTTTTAAAAAATGTTTTACAGTAAGTTGACATGCTTTTACATGGTAAAACCAATGAGTAACTGGGTAATTATTAGCATTAGTCATCTTGATCCCTGCTGGAGTGTGGGAACATTTTTGCGGTGCTGAGTGGCCTTTAGGCTTATGTAAGTATCATTTTGAAAGCATCAAGATGACGACTTGGACATGCACTAATTGGCCACCACGTTAGGCACTCCTGCATCTAAAATTCAGATCCAGTGCAAGAACCTTTGGAAAAATGTGTCCATTCAATTTCTATACTAGTATGAATGCTCGGAATGCTACACAGTGGGCTAGCCAGCTCCAGCAAAACTGATGAGCTCATTTTAACAGTGTCCGACTATCATTTTGTCATTAACTCGTTAATACGTTAATACGTTTTTTAATACTTTGTCCTTCACTCCCAAAAACATATTTATATGTAATTTTTTTATGTATTTATTTTTTTTTATGCTAGAGCATACAGTAGGCTTTGATGCAGCTTCTGACCTGAAGAGGGCGCTTAAGCGCAATGGCAGTTATTGCAAAAAATGGCCAGCAGGTGGCAGCAGAGAAAATAGATCAGCCAAGGAGCATGTTACAACAAGCTCTTTTTGACAGTGCTTTCAACAGGAATTTTGAATAACTATAAAACTTAGCTATTGTCTTAATGCAAATTGCTGGAAAAGGGAAACAGACAGAAATATACTTTTTTTTCCTGATGAAAGAAGATACTCTAATCTTTCTTTTGGTAGGTTCCGTGTTTTTATATCAATAGAATATTCTGTGGGCCTTGCAAAATCAGTCAAAATCCAGTAAAACAGCGGGGAGCGAAGGAGGTTGCTTCAGTGAAAATAGCTGTGAGTGAATGAGTTAATAATAATAATCATCATCATCATCATCATAAATATCATTTTGTATGATATGTCACGCAATGATTTCCATGAAGTTAACAAAAAGGCTGACGCATGGGAGCTTGTTGGTACAGGATTAATTTGTCCGGTAAGTTTTCTTTACCGTTTTTTTAACAGTTGATGATGATAATGATGATGAAAATATATAGGAAATGTATGGATCTTCATACTGTAATTACGTACTGTAGTGAAACTTTTGTGTTTACAATGAAAACGTTTATGTTACGTTTACGAATACGAGGTACATATTTAGTCCTTTAGTCGGAGCCATAGGCTGGAGTGGATAACAAGAGTGGCTAGCGGGAGGAGTTAAATAAAAAAAAAAAAAAAAAAGCCAATAAAAGCTTTGCGAGAGCAAAGCAAAAAGTGACAAGCGACAGGCCCCAATCACGGGAATTAGTGACGACCACCTGCAGGCCACAGCTGTGGAAGGTAAGCTGCGGTCGACACCTGATGCAAACAGGTAGCTACTTTCACAAAGTTGTCGTTGGGCATCCGTAGCAGG
Source organism: Festucalex cinctus (assembly GCF_051991245.1). Lineage (NCBI taxonomy): Eukaryota > Metazoa > Chordata > Actinopteri > Syngnathiformes > Syngnathidae > Festucalex > Festucalex cinctus. Next base: position 52,560,086 of record NC_135411.1, read on the forward strand.
AAGATGGCGGCGAAATATGGCTCGTAAGGTGAGACTACAGCCATGTAATCATTAGTGATTACTACGATTATATATTTAAAAAAAAATATATGCTTTTTTTTTGCAGACTATTGACATAAATAGTTTTTTTAAATGAATGAATTAGTTCACCACTAGATGGTGCTAGTGATTACTGAATGTTCCTTTAAAGAAGTGTTTTGAATGTGTGTTTTGGGGAATCTGTTGGGGGGGAAAAGTGATGCACAAGGTGCATATATGATGTGATTCAACTTTGCTTCCTGTTTTATTGTTTCTAATGTGACAATATAGTAGCAGTGGTTAAATGATGTTTGCCTGTACAATTTCTTAACACATTGTACAGATAAATATAAATATAATATATATACATATATATATATATATATAATATAACGCATTATTATATTTGTAAACGTGGCATATTTACTACAATTTAAGTTAGATCTGTCTGAAGGTTTGCAAGTGAAACCATTGTAGCACCCACATGCAGTGTAAATCAGTTATTGTCAACTGGCACAACTTGTGGACAAAATACATTAAAATGTTTAATGAGCATTGAACGTTGAACTGTTGACTATTTTCACAGGCAAGCATCAGAAATATGTACTTCGAGTTTCTTAATAATATTAACTGAAAATATTTACTAATATGTAGTTAAATTGAAAACAATTTCATCTTTTTTTTTTTTTTTTGGGCTTGGCTTCTACTAAAGTAGGTCAAGGAAGCCTACTGACGACAGGTAAATGTGGTTCAGTGGGTGAGACCCGTTGAATCCTCTGTTGTAAATCGTTTCCTTTTTTACTAAAATGGAACTAAAAGGACCCAATCAGAGCCCAGTGTTCAGTATCCATCTTGTGTTGTTATCTAAGCACATATAAACTATCACCTGCCTTCTAACGGCTATCGGCTCAACTGTGACTAGTCAAAGCCACACCTCGTTCCAGTACAAACTCGCTTTGTCGTCTGTCGTGCGGCAGGTGAGGAGCAGGCACGGTGGCGGGTGGGGTGAATTTCACGGCTATAACTTTAAGGGGGTGCGAATGACGAGGGTCAGGGGTCGCCGTTCAAGTGGACAGGCGGCTGGGAAACGGCGTCGACGGCTCATGCCGGAGCCAGGAAGCTGACGAGAAGGGGCAGAATGTGGTGCAGAGTTGTAAAGTGTGTTGGGATTGAGGAGTGTGATTAATGGCGTGGAGGAAGTCACCCGACCGCGTGCCACGCCGAATGATGTCACTGGCCTGAATGGAGGAACAGAAACACCATGTGGCCGCAGATAGACTTCCGCTCTCGCTGCCCAACAAAAACACACTCAAGAATGACTCCACATACAGTACAAGAATGTTAAGCAGGGTACATGCATTTTGACAATCCAAATTTGAGCATGTTTTTCTCTCTTCCTATCAAAGTGCGGCATTACCTGCCATGAGTACACACACACACATCACGCTGGGCAGTGGACACTTTAGAGTGCCTTGCTGTCGACCGTGTGCGTGTATGGCACAGAGAGAATAATGAAATATTACATTTAAAAAATATATTAATTTAAAATACATGCAAATGTAATCGAAAAAAAAAATTGTAAAAATGTAAATTAAATAGCCCGACATGACAGCCAGCGTGGACCAGGCTTTCACACTGGTGTGGCCATTTTAGAGCGCCTCATCGTTGCACTGTGGAAAAGCCCTGGGATGACCTGGTGGAATATTTTCTAGCCACCAGACATTTTAAGTGGATGCATTTTCATGGCAAAAAAATGGATATGTACCATTAGAACGATGCAAGACCAAGTAGCATGATTTTTTTTTCCAGGTCATACACTGTAGTGGTATTTGAGGCTATTATAAAGATTTTTTTTGGGACAAATTACTGCATTGAGAAGCTTTAACAGATAAGATGAAGTTGGCTTACTTTCCTCTAATCCTTACTACTACTACGACTCATGTTTTGCAGTAGTCTGGACGCCCTGTGACACCATGCTGCCACTCACAGGTCAGGCTTGGTACTACAATAGACATCTGGCAAGAGCCAGATTTCAGATTTGCTCCAATGTGACCTGCTTGGCAAAGGCGTGACATTCAGTACAATACTTTGAGCTGATTGAGTGATATGGCAAATTCTTGGCAAAAGAAAGAAAGAAAGAAAGAAAGAAAGAAAAAGCTAGCACAAACATGTTTACCAGCTAAAAATGCACGACGAAAGGAAAATGTGGGTAAATCTGTTGCTTTGTGATTGGCTCGAACGACCACTGGTTTGGCTCAGAGAAAATCACCGAGCTCGGTACAAGATTGATGGATTCTCGGAGGCTTGTGTCCTCACAAATACCGTGAGAATTCAACTTGCAAGCAAGGTAAGGTTTGGAGAGGATTCTCACAAATGTCGGTGGTGATGTCGTTATTTGTGTAGCGTGCTATGTTGGTCACCTCGAGTATACCATGCCCTAGAAGAGCAGTAAGCACACACTTGCATGTTGTTTTCTGTCATATGTGAGGCCTCTGACATTTTAAAATTGCTACTTTTTTTTTTTTTTTAATATGGCAATTTAACTACACCATATGGTGCCCAAAGCGCTTTACAATGCCTCACATTCACCCATTCACACACCAATGGCCAACTGCTGCCACACAGGGCACACTGCCAGGTCCATTGGGAGCAAATCGGGATTCAGTGTCTTGCTCAAGGACAGTTTGACATGGTCACCAGAGGCGAGGTTCGAATCAACAACCTCATGGACGGCCACACACATTTTTTCTATAGTGGATAATGAATCCTCCTTTGCTTGTAACAACACAGCTACTGGTAGTCTGCGTTATCACCCTTGAAAACATGTTTGATGCTGCCACTGCCAGACCAAAGTCTCTCTGAACTTTCTTTTATCTTTAATCCTTCCCTTGCTCTACTTGTTTCATCTCTTGCACTGACGATGAGCTCACCGCAACACAATCCACTTGGGTTTCATTTGGGTTTGTGTATCCTGGGAACTCATCTGTTCTCCGTGTTTCAGCAGTCGCCAGATCCCCGACGGCTGCAACGCTCCTCAGCTGGCCGCACGGGTGGTCGGGCCATCTGACGAACGGATGGACGGACAGGCAGACGGGAGGTTGGACGGACTGACAGAGGAGTGCACAGACCGATGGATGGCAAGCTGGAAGAGTGGATCACTTTTACGACCGTAGAGGATGTCAAGGATGTGCAAAGAATTAAGTAAATGGGAGCAGAAAATGGTTCCTGAGGGGTCTCATGACTGTTCCAGGGGGTTTCCCACAACAATAACAAAGTCATAACAATGGACCCTCACAAATGAAAAGGTCCAACAAGCCAAAACGGAAGAAACAGAAAACTAAACTACAAACATTCACCATTAATTTGAACTATCAAAAGTACACAAACTATGGTGATTCACATCATAATAATAGGCCAACATTTCCATGATATACAGCACTTTGGTTTTAATTAGGCATCAGCAATGTCGATATTTGATGCAGGTGTACTGCACTATTCTAAGAGATGATATATTTTTGCTCTAACAATGTTTTACTCAAACATCCTCATTGGAAATTATAGACATACTGTAAAGTGTTTCATTTGTTTGAAGAAAAAGCTTTAGCTCAATTTTCTCATATCTCAATTTGTCAGTGATATGCGGGATGCTTGGCGGATGTGAGGTTGGTATCATGTTCATACTTCAATTTTGGCTCACAATATAAAGCAGGAAAAAATCCATCGAACCATGACTAACAATTCAAAAAAACTCGTCAAATGATGTCATCTAGTCACTGTCATCTGGTCCAAGGTCACCACCAACATAAATGGAACAGAGACATATGCTAAAGTGCTAATGCTAAGATTCATTTTAAGTTTAATCCTTTCAATTGTATTTACCATACATTATTTCTAATTGGAGAAAAAGAAATAGTCAAAAAATTTTAAAGCAAATATACAATCCAAAAGCCTATGTTCAATTTTCAATGGTCTTTTCGACAATAGCATTTTGGAAAAGGGTCTCAAAGTGGAAGTTTTGAACAATGGTTAGGCTACAGTTAAGGTTACTAAAATAAATGAAGAAATAAAATTAAGTGGACAGTAACTTTAAAAAAATAAAAATAAAAAAAAATAAAAAATTTGGGGGGAGATTTTAGCCATGTTAAAATGCTAATCTCTCACCAAAAACATCGGCAGAGTGGTGGTTTCCTTCATTCGCCTCTCTATGAGAAATTCAAGGTCATTCTGCTCTCCAATCACCAGCCCCTCCCAACCTGAGAAAACAAGCTGTTTGCACTCTTTGACGTCATAAGGTGTGGACACACCCCGCACTGCCTCTGCGGACTAAACACATGCCCACTTTCTCTGAGACCTCCATGGGGAAGTGACAAAAGTAGCCTTTATCAGTAAACATTGTCCAAATGCATTCAAAGAAATCAATTATTCTTCACATTTGCAATGGCAAAGTGCAATGACAATTGTCTGTCTTAAAATCCCACAAACGTTCCGTGGCTGTCACTTGTGTAAACTACAAATTTCTGCGCTGTTGAACCTAACTGAACAAATGGTGAAGTGGATAACCAGCACTCGCTGAGCAAAGGGCAGAAGATAAAGAAGAGGCGGTTGGACTGCAAGGGCTGGCCAGTCTTGTGTGGCAGAGGAGTGCTAGAACGCATCGCTCCAGAGTTTTGTGGGTGGTGCGCGCAGCAGTCGGTTTAGGACGAGAGGGGAGCGGCAACCACAACGGGGAGAGGCGGGCTTTCCCTGAACCGGGCGGTTTACTTCCGCGTTAGAAAAATAGTCAGCAAAATACCTAATATTTCCTTAAAAAATTACATCTCCATGGTGTCAAAGGTAAGATTTAATCATTATATGCCTATAGTTAACTGTGGAAGGGCTTAAAATATCACGATCTAATACTTTTCAAGAAACTTGTTTTAATGAATTTTATTATGTTATTTCTTTGGCACATCTTGTGTAGGTTTTTTTCATTGAACACTAAAAAAAATGTTGAAGGGCATAAATATCAATTTGACCATTCACGCTTATGTTATACGTGCTTTGAGATTGGCTGGTGACCAGTCTAAGGTGTAGGATAGGCTCCCGCACAAATAATACCCTGAGGGTAAGCACAAGAGAAAACAGGTGGGTGAGAAGAACAAGTTCCTGGAATGTCATGTGTTCGAGAACCGGCAGTTTGCAGTATTTGTTTTTTATTTGAAAAGCTAAGACCGAAATAGGATTTTTTTCTTTTTTTCTTTTTTTTTTTTAAGATGAAGCTGCATCGTTTTTGCTGCTTGTAAAGCATACAACTTAAAAAAAAAAAAAAAAAAAAAAAAAAAAAAGGCTTGTACAACATTGTCCACGTGTGGAACTTTTCTAAAAGCACAAGGAAACAACAACTAATCTTTTGTAAAAGATCGTTATAGTGACGTGACTGAGCTAGATGTAACCGGACATTCACGAGAAGATCACAAACTGACCTTTGCACCCGCACCCGTACTGATCATGCGAAACTCACTGCGAGAGAAAAAATGTGACCGCTTGCATTCTTATCCAGAAATGATATGTTTAAGTGCAACCATAGTTTTATAGACCCTCAAAAATATGTCAAATTACTGCCTATACATGGGCAGACACTACAAAGTGAGGAAAGGGTAAGAAGAAAGAAGACACTGGATAACAGCCAATATTGTACGTTTACATGAAGGATTTTTTAAATTTTGTCACCAGGTTTTAAGATGATCATTGCAAATTTCTCTGAGTGGATATGCAATGCCATTTACTTTTGTGTTGACATGTGGAATCACAGCCAAACTAGTTGCAGTCAGTTAGCAACTAATGAGCAGAGGTGGGTAGTAAAGAGTTACATTTACTCCGTTACATGTACTTGAGTAACTTAAAAAAAAAAAAAAAAAAAAATGTACTTCTAAGAGTAGTTTTACCACACAATACTTTTTACTTTTACTTGAGTAGATGTGTGAAGAAGGATCGCTACTCTTATTCCGCTATATTTGGCTACACTAAAGTCGTTACTTTTTTTTTTTTTTTCCTTTTTTCCATTCAGTATCTTTACCAGAGACGCCAACAGCGGTTCTGCCACATGACTGCATTTTACCAATCAGACATAGCAACAATAATCACATGACGACTCCTTCTCTTGACATTCTACCAATCAGACGTAACAATGCAGTCACGTGACCACAGGCAGCGGAAACTCTGTCGGCCTTTGGAACATAGCAGCGGGAGAGGACGAAGCCGAACACCCATGGCCTCAAATAATTAGCATGTTTACCTTACACGCTGTGCGAAATAAGAGCTTTATAATGCGGTGTCTTATGTGTTTGCCGAAATAAACTGACATTTTGGCATATAAAAATTCCACATCGAACCTGAGTTAAAATGTCGCAGTAAGTTTGACCTAATTTCGCTTTTTGCTGTATTTAGGCAGGTATTTGTCTAAAGTGTTGAAAAGGACCTTTTCACATAGACTCTTTTGCAAACACTTTGTTTACTGTTGCCATGAATGAAACAGATCACGACACATGTTATATGGAGGCATGAATTGGCGGTAGCCACAAAGTGTCAAATTATTCACGGTAAAGATAGTTTTGGTAACAGATAAAACACTTTACTCCATGTAATGCCAGAACCTGGTAAGAAAACATATCAACATCTTATTGAATGTAGCAATGATAGCATATGTAAACTTAAAAGGCAAGGCAAGTTTATTTGTATAGCACATTTCATACACAAGGCAACTCAATGTGCTTTACACGAGGAAAGACAACACATAAGCATCAAGAAACAGTAGTTAACATTCAGAGGAAGAAAAATAAATGAAAATAGGTTACAAAATTTACTAAAAAGAACATACAATAACAATCTTAAAACATTATTCAACAAACTAAAACATTTAACATAAGGAAGTTTCAAATAATAATAATTTAAAAATAAAAATAAGAAACTAATAATTAAAGCTGTTTAAAAGTCCCTAATCAAAGGTATCTGAAAAAAGCAAAGTTTTTAACCTGGATTTGAAAGCATTTACACTCGGGGCTGACTTCACTTCTGTTGGTAGCCTATTCCATCTATGTGCAGCATAATAGCTAAATGAAGCTTCACCATGTTTGCTTCGAACTCTGGGTTCCACGAGTTGGCCCAAGTCTGTAGATCTCAGAGCCCTGCTGGGTTTGTACTCAATCAGCATTTCTTGGATATATTCAGGACCCAAACCATTTAGTGATTTATAGACGAGTAGCAGAACTTTAAAATCGATTCTACAGCTGACAGGGAGCCAGTGTAAATCCTTAAGTACTGGAGTAATATGTTCTGATCTTTTTGTTTTGGTCAGAACTCGAGCTGCAGCATTCTGAATGAGCTGCAATTGTCTCATGTTCTTTTGAGAGAGTCCAGTCAGAAGACCGTTACAGTAATCGAGTCTGCTGGAGATAAAAGCATGGATAAGCTTCTCTTGGTCTGCTTGAAGCATGCAGTCCTTCAGTCTGGATATGTTTTTCAGCTGGTAAAAGGCTGTTTTAGTGATGAATTTAATATGATTGCTGAAGGTCAGATCTGAGTCTATTAGTACCCCAAGATTTCGAACTTGGTCTTTAGTTTCTAAAGACAGTGACTCAAGCTGTTTTTTTAACAGCAATCCTCTTTTCTTTATTGCCAAAAACAATGAGCTCCGTTTTGTTTTCGTTCAGCTGAAGGAAATTTTGGTTCATCCAGTTGTTAACTTGCTCTAGAGAATGACACAATATGTTAATAGAACTGCTGTCATTTGGGGACATTGATAAATACAATTGTGTGTCATCTGCATAACTATGATAGTCAACATCGGCGTTCTGAAGCATTTGACCCAAAGGTAACATATACAGACTGAACAACAGGGGTCCAAGGACTGACCCTTGAGGGACCCCACATGTCATGGCCTTTCGATCAGATTCAAAATTTCCAATGGTCACAAAGTAACTCCTTTCCTCCAAATAGGACCTGAACCATTTAAGGACTGTTCCATTTAACCCCACCCAAGTTTCCAGCCTGTCTAACAGTATATTATGATCAATCGTGTCAAATGCTGCACTGAGGTCCAACAAGACGAGCACTGATACCTTCCCTGCATCAGTGCTCAATCTTATATCGTTCAGTACTTTAATCAGAGCTGTTTCTGTACTGTGATGAGGTCGGAAACCTGACTGGAATTTATCCAAAAGTCAGTTTAAGCTCAAGAAATTGCTGAGTTGATTAAAAAACACTTTTTCAACTATTTTAGTTACGAAGGGAAGGTTTGCGATTGGTCTATAATTTGCTAGCAGGGAGACATCCAGTGTTCCCTTTTTTTAAGAAAGGGCTTGACGGCGGCTACTTTCAGACATTTAGGAAGTTCACCTGATTGAAGTGAGCAATTATTTGTTGTAAATCGATCGGAACAGATTTCACAATGGTTTTGAAAAAGCCAGATGGTATTGTGTCAAGACAGCTCGTGGAAGGTTTCAATTGCTGAACCAAGTCTACTACAGTATTTTGATCAAATTCTGTCATGGTAATTAAATTATTCCTAGGTGATTTTAAGTGCTGCATCATTTTATTTAGCTGGTTTGTAACAATTTTTGACCTGATGGCTTGTACTTTTTCACTAAAGTAGCAGGCAAATTCATTGCATTTATCTGTTGAGAGGAGTTCTGGCGCTGTTTGATTTGCGGGATTTGTAAGTTTGTCAACCACGGCAAATAGAGTGCGTGCATTGTTGAGGTTCCTACTAATAATTTCAGAAAAGTGTTGTTGTCGAGCTATTACTAACTCTTGGTTAAAATGACAAAGACATTGTCTGTACAGGTCAAAATGAACTTGGAGTTTAGTTTTTCTCCACTTTCGCTCGGCTTTTCTGCATTTAGATTTCAAAGTCATTATGTTGGTAGTACACCTCCAAGGTGTTTTAGTTCGGGATGAAATGGTCTTAGTTTTAATAGGAGCAACAGCATCCAAAACATTCGAGATTTTTGAGGTGAATTCATCCAGAAGTTCATCAACGGTCTGCAGTTACAGTTGGTGATGCAGCCATTAATTCCATAAACATGTTGCTTGTGTTCTCATTTGTGTACCTTTTTTTAATCGAGACAGTAGTTGTTTGAACTTCTGGGATTGTTTGTAATTCAAAAAACACACAGGAATGATCTGAAATAGCCAGATCTTTCACCTCAACAGATAAAATGTCAACACCTTTACAGATGACGAGATCAAGAATGTGACCTTGAATGTGTGTTGGACCTTTTACATGTTGTGAGAGACCAAAAGTATCAAGTATATTACAAAATTCTTTGGTATTTTTATCCAAGTTGTTGTCAACATGAATGTTAAAGTCTCCAGTTAAGACCAGATAATCATAGTCGGTACAAATTACTGACAGCATTTCTTCAAATTCCTCCATGAATCTGCCTTTTTGTTTTGGAGGTCTACAAATTATGACAATGACGATGTTGGGCTCACCTTTTACCAAAAGACTAAGATATTCAAATGAATTAAAGCCTCCCAATAAAATTCCTTTACACTGAAATAGAGATTTAAAAATGGCAGCAAGTCCACCACCTTTTTTGCCATTACGACATTTGTTCATGAAACAAAAATTTGTTGTTGTTGCCTCATTGAGAACAGTGTTGCAGGAACCTTCTGTTAGCCATGTTTCACTGAGGAGAAATAAGTCAAGATCATATGTCATAATAATGTCATGAATCAACAAAAGATTTAGGCTAAAAAGTACAAGTTTCTAATTGTTATGCTGGATGGGTATTAACAGAAATTTAGTGACCACTACTCTATCCGCCTCTGCTAATGAGAACTACAGTAGTTTCAGAACGAGGCGACGGAATAGTTCAGTTGCATTCGGAGCGTGCGGCCTTTGTGTGTAGTGAGTGTCAGTTTACAGGTCGTTGAGTTGAAAACGTAAGAGAAGCACCGGTTTGGGGAGTGGAAGACAACAAAAGAGCCACGGTACACAAAGCTCGTGGACTCGCGTTGAGCGCCAAGAGTGAGCGAGGGAGAAAGGCCGCGGGCAAGCCAACAAGAGAGTGAGAATAGAGTACGCAAGTTGGCGGGGTGGAGTTTGCAAAGGTGGTTATCCTATTTTTAGCAGGTGGAGTGGGAGAGGGCGAGATCTATTCGAGGGGTTTTTCCAGGAGCGTATATTTAGAGTTTGGATGTGTACAAAAGACAAGGCAGAACAGGAGGCGTTCTGATGTAAGACTCTGCAACAGGACCACACGCATGACTTCTCACTGGGTCACCTGTTGACTCCTTTTTATGCTACACTAGGGGTTCTCTCAAAACTTTCTGGGGACCCCAAGCATGTTGGGGGCAACCGTTTGAGAAGCTGCACAGCCACACGCTTCTAATGTTATGACTAAGCTAATACTGCAGTAGACACCGCAAATCAAGACACGAGATTTTTCCAAAGTGCACAAACATTGTTGACGAGAGAGCGGAGAGGAGAGTAAGGCCGCAGCTGAAAAAGCAACGGTGCGAGAGAGGCGGCGACACAGCCGTGTGGTCTCCCTTGCTCAGGATAATAGCATGCGCGCTGGCTCAGGCAGACGGGAGAGAGCGAGGCGAGCGAGCGCAGAGCCGCAGTGACGCCATTGTGGTTCCTCAGTACTTCCTGTCTACCGCCCCAGTGTTTGTGTGTCTTGTCTCCACGGTAACTGCCAGCACATAAATACCAGAGAGAGGGAGCGAGAGAGAATAAGGACAGAGCAATCAAAGTCAAGTGAATCCAGTCGGAGCCTTGGAGACGGCTGGCGCGGCCGCCGTCCAATGCGTGCAAGCTCTTTCTTGTGCACTTTATGACCCGCCGCTCGCTTTGTGGTCCAGAGTGAGCGAGCCGTATTAAAAGCAGTGAGCTCAAGTGTCTTGGGAGTGAATGAGGATGGTCAGGGTGGAGCATCCGAGGATGAGGAGGGAGATGAAGGGCTGGCAGTTGGAGAAGGGATGACCACCTACTAGCCGACAGGTTATTGGCAGGGGGAGAAATAAGACGCAAAAGAGATGCTATGATGCTCACGTGGCTGACGCTGCTTGAGCTAAGCTAAATAGTCAAACCCACTTAAACTTGACTTGAAAAAAAACATTTCTCACTGATAGTAATTAAAATGCCATTAACACCCATTCTAGCCCCCCTGTCTGTGTATTTAAGATTCAGGACCTTTACAAATCCTCAGAGTGACATTGGCATCCATCCTCTGATTGGCTCAGGTATATTTATCACTCTGATTAATTGATCTTAAAATGTTCACCGAAAATGGATTTAGAGGGGAGAATGATGTTGGACATAATTTTAAAAAATTACTTTCAAGGCTTACTTTTCAAGAAAAAAACGGGATTTTATGAGACTAGATCAACTAATACTGTTGCTGGCTGGCTTGTTTCAACTTGGAAGGTTTTGGGGCACATTTAGAAGAATATGTTTGAGTGGAACAGTTACAGACAGGAAGGCACAAAATAGGGTCTACTATATCTGTATCAGCATCTCTGGTGAGTATGATGTATTTTATTTGAAGTTTTTATTTTGTTAACCACTATATTGTAGCATAGAGGTCTGGTATTATTTGGAAGTGGTAATGTTCATCATTCTCAAATAAACCTCAATATACCTCTCTCTTCTTCAATGCTACACATATTAGTTATATAGTATTGTTGTACATTGCGTTTGTACTTTTCAAAAACCAAACTTCACTTGAGGTTAATCAGTGTGACTTGAAATGGTGGCAGGTCTGCGCTGCCATCTACCACGAGTTTGAATTGGATTGGTTCGGTAATTTGAAACATGACAACATCCCTAATAAAATAAAATGATGTGCACATATCACAGTTGTTTATTATTACCTTCCCCATTTGAAAAAGATTTTTATTTTCAATTGAGTTATACAGGTTAGAGGTCACAATGGTAGAATTTTTAACATTTTTTTACATCACAAAAACCTAGTGTTTGAACAGGGGTGTGCCCATATTCCTCCAATATTTTTTGAAGACCTTTTTTTCCAGTGAAATTGTTTGAATGTACAGTATTTCAAAGCATTTCATCAGCCTGAAAGAAGTGCCAAGATAGCTGCTGTACTGATGAATGGGAGTGGCGCACACCTCATCAGTTCCCACCGTAAGCCTCACTTTAGCATCTGCTAAATGACATAGTGCTGGATTTACACTTCATGATTCAAGTGACACAACTCAGATTTTTTTGCTCTCAAGCGGCACAATTGGGATATGAGTCATGGCAAAGTAGACAGGCAAACGTGGAATTGCATATTTTCAGTTCGGAATAAGGCCTCTTTCAAATGAGGATAAAAATGTGATACCTGCCGGACATCTGCCAAAGTAATTGCAACGCAAATGCACTAATCAGATACAGTATATCCTGGAAAGCAAGCATGACATCATGGCAATACACCGATTTGTGACATACATACTAGGGATGTAACGATATCCAAACATCACGATACGATATTATCATGATATGAAGGTCATGATACGATAATTATCACGATATTGTGGGGGCGTTGGCGATATTTAAAAAAGATCACAATAATGTAAAAAAAAAAAAAAAAAAAAAAAATATTGTGCTTTTGTACATAACAGCAATGCATATAAACCACCTACAATCTCTAATAACAATAGTGAGGCACTTGTTAATGCAAGCACGTATTGATCGCTTCACAAGCAAATTAAGTTCCCCTTCAGCTGACAATTAGCATAGATTTTAAACATAGGAGGCCAAAACATCCCTAATGAAAATTAAATTACACTAATAAACTAGCCACTGGAGGGTGCTAGAATTGCACAAATGGAAATCAACCTGACTTTTTTTTTAACACGTGTTCCTTTTAAATATTGTGAACATGACGACAACTATATTGTGGCAGTTTTAATATCACGATACTGCCCTTATTGTGACATCCCTAATACATACTAGAGGTGGGAGCAACTCACATATGTGCAAGTCATAAGTCTCACGTGCCAAGTTATGCCAAGTTACTATGGCAACAATCAAGCAAGTCGAGTCCAGTTATTGCTCAGGTTAAGCAAGTCAAAAATCAAGTCAGACAATCTTATTTCGCACATTATACTTTTGCAAAACATAATCCTTGGTGAAAATGAATCCGTAAGTCGTGTAGAGGCCATCCTCATTAAAATAAACGGGGAGAGTCAGACCACTAACTAAATAGTGAAACGGGATGTAATGCTCAAAATTCTAACATTGATTACTCCTGCGCTATCACTGTTCGGTTTCGAGCAATTTGTGTGTCTGTGCCCTGTTTCACGTGTTCTTTGAATGTACACACAGCCATATGGGATATGTGTGTCACTTGAAATGTACACAGAAATAGATAGAAGGCCGGACCAGCATAAGTCAAGCACCAAAAGGTCCAGAAATAGTTTAGTAACAAACAGTGACCAAAAAAAGACTACACCTCCTCCAGTCCCTCCTCTGGTTATGGTTAGCATTAGCACAGCCACACAAGCCCAAAAAAAATAAAATAAAATTCTTTCTTTACAATGTTTTTTTCTCAACACATAGTCGCATTTCAATTAAATAGTAAAAGATGTCGCATTATTCCTGCCACTAGTGGGTGTGTCCAAAATGTGCCTGACATTTTTTTTAATTGGCCTATTTAATCGCCAATTATGATCGAGGGGAAAACTCTGCCTAGCAACAAGTGGTCACACAAACAAGTAACATGTCCAGGAGAAACTATCAGCGCAGTACCGTTGGTCTACATTACTGCACCTGATGCCGAGTGTGGATATTTTATCATGGATAAAGGGCATCTACAAACATTTTGTAATCTCAACAGTTTGACCCCACAATACAAATTTAAGTCTCCATTAGGGGAAAGTTCAACTGGAATATGGAATTTTATTATAAGACCCATTAAGGAACCAGGCCAACTTAGGACACAGGATAAGGGCAAGGTTTTGCATACAATCTCCTTTGCGGGTTACATGAGCGAGAGGTTCAGGCTTATTTTCCTCTTTCATTTATTTTCGCCTTTAAAAAAAACATTTTGGACTATTTGATGCATAATTTGATCTGACAACACATAACAACTGAGAGGAAGTGTTATTAATATATATTTTTTGTCTCCAAGACATTGCGGCCAATAATAGTCGCACAATGACTCACTCGCACACCAAGATGGTCAGCCGGCTTCACATCTCATGTGATTGGCTGACGCACTTGTATCCAAGCATTCGTGCGGAAAAATGAAGGCACTTAAATACAAATGTATTTGACCACTTGTCCTAAAAAAAAAACAAGGAGACATTATGCTGATTTGCTCAATGTACACGAAAGAGGACTTTTAAACTAATCACTCATAACATTCAACAAATAAAATTATAAAAAAAAATTCTGCGCCATAATTAAAATAAATATTTGTTTTTATATATTTATACTGAATCAAGCAACAAGCTTTATGTAGCTCGATTCAGCCAGATTTTTTTTTTTTTTTGCAAAACAATACATCTTAAAATGATTCATTTTTTAAAAAACAATAATAGCATTAAAATTATAATTTGGGTTTGCTTTTGGTAATTGTTTTTAATTTATTACAGTAATCACAAAAACCTTTCATCAGTTGGTGGTTTCATTTGTTAAGCAGATGGCTTAAGAACAATAATAAAAACAACAACAGTAACGAAAAATTTCTGTCTTTTGTGTTTTGATTAATGTCGATGGCACACAATCACATTTTAAATTATCTGACAACCTTAAAGAAGCTACAGTATATGGAAAATGACGTTACAAAAACCAGATACACAAAAGTATCTTCGTTCACCTTTACAAAAAAAAAAAAAAAGTCATTACAATCAAGTGGGAGAAGCCTCACATGTTCACATGTGAAATTTACGTTTAGAGGGCATTTGTTCAGTCTAATCTGTCGTCTGGCTAATTACAGCCCCGACTGTTAAGTGTCATGTCAGTGAGGACAAAATATAAGGGAGTGTGCACAGCATGCACCCGAGTTTTAACCACAAAAAAATGAGAAACCTTTCTACACTTCCGCTATGTTTGCCCTTAATCAATTGTTGTAGTGATCATTAGAGGAAACACAATAAAGCAAAATGAAGTTTAACTGTAAATACCTGCAGTGACAACAAAAAGAAGACAATCCCGTGCAAAAAATAAAGGTGTTTGCGGTCAAGTGTTACTGGAACAATCATTTCACTTGGCCTCAATGCAAGTGTTGCTAAGAGACAAGCTAATGTGTGTGCATGTGTGTGTAAGTGGAATGCGTGACGTCTACAGGGGCGTAGTTGTCTGTGTATGACTTTGTTGTTTTCACACACACGTATGCACACAAAGGCTTGGGGGGGGAAGTTGTAAAGCCTCTAATAGGGGCCCTCAGAAGATTGTGATGCTGGCCCTGTGTGTGTTTATGTGTTGGCGTGTTCATGCGTGTGTTTGGGGGGTGATCGCAATCATAACCGGCGTAGATCAACAGATAAATCACAAACTGCTTATATAAAATTAGCTGCAAGTTATATTTAATTTGGATTTGTTGAATGAGGATTTGCATTTTTTTTCTTTTAGCTATAAATGACATACAAGATGAAAACTAATTTAAACAGAATCTTTTGGACTAGCATATTCTCATGGATCGAGATTGGCGAGTACCAATATCCAGCCGATACCCGGCTTTATTTCAAGGTATTGGTACAACGGCGGTCGATGACTTTTAAATATCAGGATCGAGAAATTAATAGGAGACAAAATTGAAATTAATTTCATGTTATTTTTAAGGAAAAATTCTATACTGTGTGGTCTTTCCTAAAAATGCTCATTGTTTTTTGGGTGGAAAATGTTATGTATCCAAAGTACTAGTGGCAATGGTACTTATTCGTTATCGGCAGCAACTCAAGAGCTGAGCACTCATACTGGTATCAGTCTGAAAAAGTGGTATCAAACACTATTACTAAAGGATCCTGCTAACTTGGAACACAATAGCAATAATTATTGTTTAGAAACTTGGATGAATTTTATATGGAAGAGGATTAGGGCCAGTGAAGAGAGAAAAAAAAAAAGTTTGGCAGGATTCTCACTTTAAAGTCAAAATTCTCACTTTAAAGTCAGAATTCTCACTTTAAAGTGAGAATTCTTCCTTTTTTCTCTCAGAATTCTCACTAGTCATAATTGTGACTTTATTCTCAGAATTCTGACTTTCAATTGAGAATAATAGTAGCACTAACAAAGTCAGAATTCTAAATTCAGAATTCTGACTTTAAAGAATTCTAGTCAGAATTCTGACTTTAAAATGAGAATTTTGAGAATAAAGTGAGAATCTTGCCAAACTTTTTTTTTCTTTCCTTTCTTCACTGGCCCTAATCCTCTTCCGCCGTTTTACATATTGAAAAAGAGAATGAATAATTTTGGAACTTTTGTCAAAATCTACAACATCTAAGATAACAATGATGACTGCATTTCACAACTATGGGATCAATAAAGTTTTAGCTTATCTTATCTACTTTATGTTTTATTTCCTGCTAAAAGATATCCATTGATCCATCCATGTTGCGTTATTGCTTGTCCTCATCGGGTCGTGGATAATCACGAGCCTATCTTAGCTGGCTTTGGGTGATTGACCAGGTAACACCCACGACAAAGAACCATTCAGTATTCATTCATATAAAAGTATTCAATCAACCTGGGAACATGGGATGATGAAGAAGAAAACAGAGAAAAGTCACGCAAACACGGGGAGTACATACAAAGTCCACACAGATTCGAAGGCTAAACCTTAGAACTGTAAGGCAGATGTTGCTAACCACAAAGTCATAGTGTTACCTGATACCAAATAAACCAATTAAAAACATGCTTTAATTTGTCTAGGGCAAAGGTCACCAACTTGGTGCCTGTGTGAGCACCAGGTAGCCCACGGGCCTGTTCTGAAAATAGTTCACCAGTGATGGGACATCATTTTTGGGAATGTTGCAGAAGTGATCATTTGAAAATGTAAACACTGGCAGAGCTAAGTTGATCATTTGCCTATTTTGTAGTAATTGTACTTGGTGCTATATAGTAAAGCACCAAGCACATATTTCAGTGTACAAAAAAAAGTGTACAAAAATTCAATTTGGCAACTAATGCATTGGAAGGAGACATCCAGTACAGAAAAGGGACTTCAACAGAAAGCCTCTCATCGTGTTTGTCTGTTGAACTTGTGCACATTTCCTGCTTGCTATTGACTCCGACTGCCTTTGCTCATTTATTAGCGGCCGTGTGGCCAATTAGCTCCCTGCCCCCTTTCCTGTGGGGGAGGAAAGCGGGTGAGAGCGAGGGGGGGTGTACTGCTTGTTGGGAGCGAGAAGGAAGAGAGACACGGAAGGGGGAGGTCTCTTCTCGTCTGACATCGTCATAAAGGAATCCCCTGGACTGGGCTCGACCCGCCCACTCGCTTACTCTCACCCCGTCTGGCTCCCAGACACACTTGCGTTCACACACACTCGTGTCTGCACTGCTCAAGAAGAAAGAGAGAGAGAGAGACTACACGGGAAGGAGAGGGGGAGAGAGAGAGGCTGACATCTGTGTAGTTGAGCAACACCACTGGAGAGTATGGTGAGAGTCAACGGGAGACGAAAGACAGGAGTAACAATGTTCTCTCAGGTAGGTGCACCATTCCCCCCGCCCCGGGAGACCACCGCTGGCGTTTTACAACCCCGCGAGTCTGTACACTTGACTTCCTGTTGTGTGTTGAACTGTATGTCCTCCACAGTGAGGCTCACGTCATTTTGCAAAGGCTGCAACCTGTTGATAGGGGACTTGAATGCTCATTCAACTGTGCCGCTCTCGTATTGTCTGAGTGGAAGCGTCTCCATGACAAAGGTCAGACATAAATACTTTCTTTGAATGGGACGGTTCCACGTCTGTCTGCCAGTTTGAACTCCACCCTTGCGAATGACATAATTGGCTCTCCTCAACCTGTTTGTCTGCCTTCCTACGCAACCATCGGCGAGCTCCCCTTGCGGATGTGTGTCATCGTCATGTCCACGCGTCGGTCATGGCGTGCAACCTCGGCTGTGATTGGGGTCAGTAAAAGTCACCGAGAAGCAGAGAAGGGATGCTACAGCGAGGGTGAAACGAGGCTGGAGTGGCTCAAACATTCCTCTCATTGTTCCGAGGCCCTGTGAGGCCGTAAGATCCCAAAAGTCCATGAAAGGAAGGGACTGTTTTTATGTTTTCGTTCGCCTTCTGGAGGCCCGGGTCCACACCAAATTGGAGCAACAATGGGGCATGTATCCCATTAGGGAAACATTTAGATGAATGCTGGGAAGGTACAATTGGAGGAGGGAGTGGAGAAATAGGAGCTGGCTCAGGAAAGGGATGGCGTAGTGGAATAAAAGTGTGTGCATGTTCCTGCCTCCGTTTGTGCATGTGTGGTTCATGGCAGCAGGGCGGCTGTGGACTAAGTAGAGGCCTGGTGGCGGTAAGGGTGTACTGGCAAAAGATCAGGCCCAGGATAAAGTTACACACACAGCAGAACCACCAGCTCGGGGCTGGGCTCGTGGTCCCGGCAGACGTTCTCTTCTGTACAAAATCTTCATCTGGAATTCCCACAGATGAATGTCACCCAAGCGGAGTCCCAGCCAAGTGCAGCGTGGAACAGAGTGAAAGGCACTCGGCACGTCGCGCCAGAGAGTCAGTGTTTGAATGTCGTTGAATGTCACGGTCTCAGTCATAATTACACCCTCGCACGCAACATGAAATGAATACGCTGACGTGTGCGCATACCCAGACACACAGTGTCTGCTGGTAAGACAGCTACAGGGTGTGGTGCAGCACCAAGGTGTGTGGCCTCAAAGACCCAGCGGTGGTGTGCTGCGTTTTCACCTGACTGAAGCGCATCGCCGCAAAGTTTTCCAACAGCTAACTTTAAGGGGACAGAACATTTATGAAAGCCCCCGCAAAAGTGGTTTTAAGAGGCACAGGAGACATGTCAGCAATTATGAAACGCAAACACCGTGTACTTACATACAAAGAAGAGAAATTTAGGCGATATTTTAATCCGTGTACATTGCTGACATGTTTGAACCTTACACAGATCAGGTTAAGTCTGAGCATCTCCTGGGATGCAATCAGAGTATTTTACTGCACTTGGTTAAATAGCATTATTAATATCGTATCATATTGTTAAAGTGCACTGTTTGCTCAGTGACGCTCTTGCCAACCTGGAGGTGCGAATGATGTCACATCAGCGCATATTGGTGCTATTCTGGGCTTTATGAGGCCGAGCGAGGAGCCAGCTAGTGCACATGCCATGTTAGTCCGGGAGCGGCACTGACATAACCGTGTTTGTTTACCGATAGTACTGCATTGTGTACGGGCACCCCGCATGTATGCATCTCTTTCAAGCACATGCACTTACGCGTGCACACGCAAGGGCAACGGGAGAAGATATGTGTTGAAATAACAAGGGCTTGAGACCCAGCTGTCTCAACAGAGGCTTTTCCACTTAACCATGTGCCCTTGTGTAAACGGCAAAGTCAACCCCGAAGAGGAGAGACAGTCAGTGAAAACAGCCAGCGGCCACGTCTACACTCGCCTACCAGTATCAACGTCGAACACACACAGTGTCAACAGTCATAAACAGTGGCATTTGTATCTCAAAAGGTCGGAAGTATCGTCTGATACATTTTATTTATGTTTGCCTTCTTATGCCAGCTAGCAGGCGCAGAATCAAGGCAGTTGCTTTGACTAAGTATTTTTAATTGAATCTACTATATTAAACAAATACATTCGGATTGGAATTTTTTAAATAAGTTAACCGTCCCACTGCCCGAGTTGCCCTGAATGCAAATTCTCCACTGAGGTCCATTTCCTGGCCACCATCCCTCTACTGAGACTCATTTTCCCCTCTTCTATGCCTCAGGATGCAACAACGTTGGCACGACGACGAGCCGCAGCCGGCTCCGCAGAAGCTTACGATTACATCTAACCATAATAAACGTCCCGGTAGAGAGCAGCGTTACATGTCGCGATGACTGGCTCCACGCACAAAATCAACAAGACGCTAAAGTGAGACATCACACAGCGAGCGTTTGAGGTGAGGTGTTGGACAGTGTGCGTCATCGCACGGGAAAGGAAGGGAAGGGAAAGGAAAGGGAAGGAATGAGCCCATAGGCAGGAACAGCTGCGGGTTCGAAGCTCGGAAAAGCGATGGAAAAGATGAAAAGGCAAAGAAAATAGCACAAGATGAGAGGACTACAGGATGGAGCGTTTGGGAGGAGTCAGCAGGATGATGGCTTTGATGGGGGTTGGGACCTCAAATGACCCTCTCTCTTTTTTTTTTTTTTAGGCGCTGATTGGGACCATGAGGAATGAGGCCGTTTACGTAATAAAATACAAATAATGTTTCCACTGCAAATGTTTTCCATGAAGCAGAGGATCCTAAAATCTGAGTTGCCCTCTGACTAACTGGATAGAGCAGTTTGTTACTTTATGTTTTTAGCCATTGTAATGCATCATCATTGGCGGATGTTTCTACTCGGGGGTTACATAACTACAGATTTCTCTAAGTCGACAATATGCTGTTAGAACACAAGCGCATCGACATCCTCACACTGATTGTGCTTGTCACTGAGACAGCCAGGTAATGTTCATATTTGGCCAAACGGGGAAAATTTGTAAAAATTGTACAAACTACAAATTAAGGTGACGGATTGATTTTACTCAGCGCACTCATCTGTTGCTGCATGCGGCTATGCCCCCACGTCAAGTCAAAAATGTGATTGGCGACTAGTCCACGTCACCTTCTGAATGCCGTTGTGGAGTAGTAGTCGACAAATTGACGAGTCTGTAAGCCCGTATCTCCCTGACGGGCGTATGCTTGCAACGCTAGCAAATGTGAATTTCAC
Source organism: Festucalex cinctus (assembly GCF_051991245.1). Classification (NCBI taxonomy): domain Eukaryota; kingdom Metazoa; phylum Chordata; class Actinopteri; order Syngnathiformes; family Syngnathidae; genus Festucalex; species Festucalex cinctus. Next base: position 52,580,987 of record NC_135411.1, read on the forward strand.
ATCAGGGTTCATTCAAGGTCTCAACATTTCCTAAACGTTCTCTAAAAAGTCGTAAGGGTCTTTCTTGTCGCACGGGAAATGTGAACGTTCAAAATTTCATTGCAAAGGATTTTATTTCAAAGGAAATTTTGAACATGTTCAAGGAAATTTTGAACATAATTTCCTTGCGACGACAAAGACCATTAAGACTGTTTAAAAAATCATTAAGACCGTTTAGAGAATGTTCAGTAAATGCTGCGACCTTGAGCGAACCCTAACGTGAAATAACAGCCATAAAGAGCTGTTTGCACAACAAAATGGTATATTCCTGATCACAAATTTTTAAGAGTAAAAATGATCAGTAAACTAAATATCAAGGATGTTCATTTTCTGTGATTTTTAAAGCTGTAACGTTTAAACTATTACATCTTTCTATTGTACTCACCCTTTTTTGGACATTGATTAGTGGTAACAACTGAGAAGGAACATACAGTAAGCCCTGGAGCAAAACAGACTGGAGTTGGCTTTGCATCAAATAAAACAGTAGGTAGCGATTATTCTATTTTGGGAGCATGTTTCCAGACTGTTAGGCCTACACTTTCTGCAGGAGATTGGTGATAAGAGCGTCCAGAGTGTTGCGTTGAAGGTCCCCGCAGACGGACTTGAACTTATTTAGAGTCCGGAGTTTCCCAAAAGTGTCTTGCTGACTCATACGCTGCACACGCTGCTTCAAAAAGCACCTCTTGTGTGTGGATGTAGACTTTTGGAATGGCCTTGTTTGCCGTTTTGCTTACAGTAACAAAATGTCTAGGTTCAGATTATTTCTAGCTAAGCCATTTCCCTCGTATGTGAGGCAAAGATGAAGGAAGAGAGTCGACCGGAGCGCACATCTATTAGAGGGAGTGCCACTTGACTGGCCACTTCCTTCTAACTAAATTCTCCATTCTGTCACTGAAAAGCTATTTTTATAAGAGGCCACGGGAAGTCTGGGAGTTGACGAGAAATACACACACAAGGACGCAAAGATGAGGCAAGGGCAGTGGCCGATAAAAAGGTACTGGCAACCATTATGTTGTGTTGAAGGTGGCGACAACGGCACTTCCCGTCACGAGCCGTCTCTGTTGACCAGGGGAATTCCTGGCAGAGTGATTTTGGAGACTAAAGGCTGAATCACATTGCCAGGGATTTCCAATGGCTGGCATGAGGAACGCAACACACTCGGACAAGCATCCAAAAAGGTGCCAGCCTCTGCTCTCGATACCTGGCCGTGCGGTGGCAGGACTTAGCGCACATGTGAACAGAGTCTGCCATGTTCACAGTGGTTAAGTTCTGTCGCCACAGGGCTGCAAACTGCAGGGGTTGGCGCCAATGTCACGGGTTGCCATCACGTTGCATCAAGCAATGAAATTCACAGTGTCTTAATAACATGCATTATTTTGGTTATTGCTGAAGAAGAAAGAATAATAATGTGTGTCTGTCCAGCATGTCATTGAAGTGTGATTCTGGGAAATGTGCATGCTGGTGGAATTGAGTCCAGGACACATGTTGACATGTGTTGTGCGGTTTCCCACACAATGAAAAGGGGCCATGAAAACGACAAACCAGCCTGTTCTCTGTAAATGTTGTTTTAGGTTTCATTTTACATTTAGTTCACACAATGTTAAGTATTTATTGACAAAAATGGCTCCACACAAGATACCACGCATGTGAAATTGTTAATTTTTGTGTGTGTTCAAAAATGTTTACGTTTTTTTTTTTTTTTTTTGTTTTTTTAATGTATGGTCTCTCTTTATATTGTGGTTTTCACCTATAGTGGGTTGGTCTGGAACATGTGTCAGAGTCCAGTCCTCGAGGGCCTGAGTCCTGCATGTTTTTGAGGTTTCTCTACTCCAGCACACCTGATTCAATGATCAGGATCATTATCAGGCTCCTGCGGAGCTTGCTGATGAGCTTAAATATGAATCAGGTGTGTTGAATGTGGGAAACCTCTAGAACATGCAGGACTTTGGCCCTCGAGGACTGGAGTTTGACACCACTGGTCTGGAACATATTCTCAGATTAATTACAAAAATGTGTCTTAACTTTTAAATCGTTTTAGATGATAGAAAATACAACAGCAGTGCTGAGAAATGTCTCTCTGAAGTGTGCTTATGTATCCATGTATTTTTTTTTTTTTTTTTGAGTGTCGCAACTGGTTGCATGTTGCTGTAAAATGCCGACATAGCTTTTTTTTTTTTTTTTAATTCCTATACTCAAAAAGAGAAAACTCTTGTGTCTATTCATTGTGCGAGTGTTGCGTGTGTATGACGGATGACTCACCATTGTGTTATGACAATGTCAGGGTGATGTGCTGCACCCAGCTCATGGGAGCTGGTATAACGGCGACTGCTAATAACTGCTAATCTGTTGAAAAAGCAAAATGTCATCAGCTCCCTCGTCACTCTCTAAAGAACGTGTGTGAAACTTAGGGATTGCATTTTTTTTTCGCCAGTGAAATTTTTGCATGAACAGAAAGGTTCAATTATCTTAACCTAAAAAAAAAAAAAAAAAAAAAAAAAAAGCTGGAAAATCGTTTATTATTCTAGACACCGTATGGACCGGTCTCCTGTGCCTGCTGTGCTGATAATCAGTGTGTGACGTCGGCTGGCTCAGTTCAGCAGGAACAGGGGCCTGTAGTCTCATTTACACTCGCTTCCTTTTGCCTCTATACCTGAAATATATGCATATGTTCCATTGAAGTGACTGACATTGACATACTCAAGGTATGCATATAGTACATATGGATATGGTAAAATAAGGTGATCCCCCCCCCCCCCCCATTTATTCTATGACTTTTGTTAATTTGTGCCTGCTTGATTAAATGGATGTGATTTGTACACTGAAATTGAAATAAAGATGTTTTTTTTTTTTCTAAGTTTGTGTCCGTTTGTGTTTTTTAATTAATCCAAATTTGTTTGAAACGAACAAGATTGGCCATGAACAAGATCAAACACTAATTTAAAAAAAATCTGTGTATTTAGCTTGAACACACTCACACAGTCAAAGCACAATTGTGCATATTTCTGGGATGATGTTAAAAATCATTACATAACAGGTTGAATGGTTGACTCATTCTAAATAAATCAATAATTAGAACAAAATCTTGTTTTCTCTATATTATGAAGTTTTGTTTTTTTTAAATTATATTTCTGACACATGATTGGCAGTACAAGTAGTGAGTTTCTTACTTTTAATCATCTATGGAAGACACAAAGTATGTAAAAAAAAAAAAGAATTTTAAAAATAAAATCCCATTGAAGGGCATAGCTAAAGACTTATAAATATAATACCATACTGTATAGTCTGCTACAATCAAGTGAGCCACTCAAATGCAAACTGTATGAGTAAAACAACAGTATGGAGATATATATATATATATATTTATTTTTTTGCTCCTGGACTCCCTCTACAGTTGTGAAGTGTGATACATGTGACCAGCTGACGTGAGAAAGCATCACCGAAGTTGGCGAGACAGCTCTATGATTATGACTCTTTTTTTTTTTTATGGCATAAAACGACTATACAGTGTAAGTAGTAAGAAGTAGTAACGCAGCACATCAAAACAATGTCACACACAATTAAGGTAAGGCATAGCGAGACAATATTCCATAGTGAAAGGCTTCTGTTTAATGCCCATATTACAAATATTGCTTTATAATAGTGCAAGGGTGGGCAGACATTGTAAGACAAGTAAAACTAGCGGAATATTAAATTTTAAAAAGGCATACACAGTACTGTACTTTAGACAATGTTTTTTTTTTTTTATATTTAGTAGATTAATTATAATAAACTCATAAAATACAATGAAAATGACTTATTTAAAATATATACATATATTTAAACAAATAAAAATACAACAATAATTGCTGATTTATATTTATATTTTATGAACTAAATTGTAAATAATTTAAAATGAGAATGACCTTTTTTTTTAGACAAACTGTAAAAAAAAATTAAAAAAAGGAGAGAAATTAATTGCCGTACTACTTAACAGGCGTCGTCGTTGAACAATCAATCTAATTTATAACACGGATGTCAAAGCAATCAGTCAATCAGTCAAGGGTGTTTGTCCTTGCAGCTTTGTGTTGCTATGGCAACGATGTCACTTGGGCCATCATTAAAGTAAAAAAATAAACCCGGGTGCGTCAGAGGGCTTCCTGTTTCTCAGCATGAGGTAGACATGCTCTTTTTGTTGCCTCTTCACGTTTGAAAGTTTACCTTTGTTTCAGCCCCTCCCTTCATACACCCACGCACTCACTCACGTGCCTCTTCAGGCTGGCCCATCTGTTTCGCAAAGTCCAGGTTGGCCGATGGGTTGAGCAAAGTACTCATTGCCACGGTAAGAACAGGTAAGCACAGCAACGATAATAAGTGAAGATATATTGGGCTCAGCCCCAGACAGGCGCAATTAATCTTAATCTGAAAATGGCAGAAATGTGCGCACGTCATCATCGTCTTCCTCCTCCTTCTCCCTCCTTTTCCGGCCGGCCCTTTGCTGCTCACCGCCACTTTGGACGGGAACAGACATAATTGCCATTATGACTGCAGCGTTGGTGCGCATCACACACAGTGTTGATTGTTCCATCTGGGGGGAGGAAGTGGGAGAAAAGACTGTCTGCTCTGTGCAGACGCCACACAACATTATCATAGCGTGACTGACTACAGCACCCACACTGAAATAAAGTCTTTCTGTCATAACCTTCACAGCCATTGAGTATGGAGGACCAAATCTGCCCCCCCCCCCCCCCCAAAAAAAATAGTGAAATAAAATACATAATTCAAAAATTAAATACAAAAATATGTATATAAATGAAAATAAAAACTAACAAATGTGCATCTAAAATAATTACAAGTAAAAATAAATACAAAAATAAAAAACAAGATTAAAAAATAATATAAAAAATAAATGTGGAAATAAATACAAAAATAAAATTAAATATCAAACAATAAATAAAAACGCTCCGTTGTCATATTTCTTGTGACAGACAATGTCAGAATGAACTGTCATGAAATATTATTCAAATGAGAGGGCGGTCATAAGTGTGTCTTTTCAGACTCTTGTCCGTGCCACAGCAAGGGCTGAGAATTCACGCACACAAAACAATGGACCAGATTTGTTTACCGGAACTTGTATGAAGTTGTCAAACAACTATTCGCAAGTTCTGGTGACACTGGACGAGTTGGTCGTCCATTGCTGGAGATCTCCATGCAAGCCATTGAGACATCCTCGTTCGCCGACCTGCTTGGTGTGAGTAGGACTTTCCCCTCATTTGAATAACATTTCATGCTGACAGTGTCTGCATCATGAAATAAATAATTGAGACCAGAGCGTTTTTATCTATTTATTTCCATATTTATTTTTTAATTGAATTTACATTGTATTTATTAGGGGTGTGACAATACGTGTATCTGTATTGAATTGCTCACAATTGCAAATACGGGCCTTTTTATACACTGCGTTGTGAGCAGACCTGTTCACTACACAGTACTGCCTGCCTGCGTTTCTCCATTCCCTCCATGTGTGTTGTGTTCTTGACGTCTCTGTCTCACCTGAATATACATACTGTATTTGAGTGTGCCAACGCGCACTCCTGGTTGGGCGACCGTGCGAATGCCCGCTTCTGATTGGTCAACTGGGCAAAATCCTGCTCCTGATTGGTCAACTGATTTCATGCTCGAAAACGTGCTGTGGACAAAACTACAATATCTCCTCTTGCAAATGTCACACAATGCTAAACTACCTGTACATTCGCGGACACATCGCTTATATACAAGAAACGCAAAAATATCAAACCATAACACTAATGGATCTAACCAAATCGTGAAATTTGTGTATCGTTGCACCCCTAGAGTTGTTTATATTTCCATTATTTATTTTTTTTATTTATTTTTTGAATTTTTTTTCCATCATTTTTTATTTTTCACTTTTGTTTATTTTGGCATTTTTGGTCCTCCATAGTTGAGGGTCCCTTTGACCTGATCCAGTCCCAACCTCAACTTTAAAACCACAAAATACTATTGAATGGGAAAATGTCCTCACTTAGTCTAACAACACGAAAATGCACACAAGGTATCCCGTAGCCAACCTCTCAGCCTTCTTTGTAGTCCTTCCATTTTACACATTAGAGTGGAACCAAAGTACAATGCCCCAATGCCTCCATAGGAAACAATGTAAATTGAATGGCTGTGCATTGCTAACAACCCTCATGATGCAAAACGTATCACAATACAGCGGCCAAGATACGATAAAGGTGTAGTTTGATACATGGCCATACATTTACTGATATTTTCAATACATTTTTATGACAACAGTCAAATGTACAGTTTTCCACCGAAATGATTTTTTATTATGCTGGATGGCAAAAATATTTTCTTCTTCTAATGTTAGCAGCACTTCCGAGGTTTACCCCGCCATCGTTGCGCATGGTTGAAATGTGCGTGTACTGCACAGCAAGGAGCAACTCTTTCAGAGATGCACTGTGAAAGTTTATGAATGAATGTACAATGTCGATTCTGACACCTCCGTATCAATGCGTGTACGGTAAAGAGGCCCGCAACGATATATTCCCGTATCAATTTTCTGAGCATACATCAAATGTCACCCTTGCAAAATCTGTTAAAATACCAACCAATACAATCAAATTATCCAGCACTTTGGTAGCAGCTTGTGAAATTTTAAGAAGTTGCAGAATATCGATTCTAAAAAATATTTGATAGTGACAGCACTAGAAACGAAACACAAATATATGGCAATAGTGGTTAATAGGTGAATTTTTCAGCGACTAGCTGAATTTTCAAAGGGAAAAAAATGTGAACTGATGAATACATGAATGGTGAAACATTAATAGCCGGACTTGTGTTGCTTAAATTGAATTCACCATCACTTTTTCTATGTGATAGCGTCATTTAAAAAAAAAAGTCGAAGACCTTACGTTTTAGTTTACTTATGAGGTTTTGACTATTGCATAATCCGGTACTGCTGCGTTGTGGAGAGGAAAAAAAGGGCACTTGATACATAAATGATCTGAATGGAAAAGCTCTTGTAGTGGGAAAAGAACACCCAATTTTTTTGTACGTGTGCGTGTGTCATACTTTGGGCTCAGGTTTTTGGGAAAGTTGACTGTGTCCCAATTCCAATTCCATTCCTCATTTCCAAAAGCAAAAGGCTCATATTTGCCAGAATAAAGACAGACACTTTGAACCGCCATGGGGAAAATTAAGTTTCAGTTAACATGGTATGTATAAAAGCAATCCACATTTTCTGCTTTTTTTGGTTTTGTTTTTAGGTAACATAGTGAAACTATAAGTGGTTTAGGAAAACAACTTGAGGATATGCGAAGTGTGCTTAGATGCAGGAAATATTATTGCCACAACATCAGACTGATTTATCACATGGGGAAATGACTTGACTTGATTATGTGGTTGTTTCAACAGAGAGTAGAGAGGAAAAGGAGTTCTATTTCGTCCCTCCCGACCGCCAGAAGGCGGTGCTTTAAGCACTGAATGTTCCTTTCGCGCATGCGCAGTTCGAGTAATGCATACCAAATTAGTCACCTGTGACCCCTGGGTGACCCTAGAAGGGTATAAGTTCCGATGTCACCCAAGGTTCGTTTCCTCTTTTCTTCTCGCGTGGCGTATGCATACGACACATTTTCGAAGAATGTAAGAATTGGGATTTGTATTTATCCTCTTGACCGCGCCGCTTGGAGCCTTGTGACCGGATCGGTCGGAGCTGCGTAGTTCGCCCTCCAAAGGCTGCGGCGACGGTGTTTTTCTTTCCTTCGTTCGTGACCCGACGTGGTCGCGTATTCTAACCTCCCGTGGGGTAAGGTTATTGACTACTTGTCGTCTACTTTGCCGTCTAATTTCCGCGTTTACTGCGGTGTTTTGAGTTTTTTGTGTGGCTAGCCTCGCGTTAGCGCCCTGGCTACCACGGCTCGTGGTTTACCCTATTTTTTTCCTCCGCTGGCTTTGGCAGCGTTAGCGCTTCTCTCGGTTTATTAGCGCCGCTTTCTCCGACGGTGTTGCCGTTTGGTTGTTGCTTTTCTTTTTGTGCCTTTGCTGGTGAGGGCAGCGTCAGCGTCCCCGCTCCCAGCTTACGGCGTCGCGCTTCTCGCTCGATTGTTTGTCTTACTTACTTTTGTGCGTGCCCCGCCTGCGGTGCGCACCTGGCTTCAGCTGTGCAGGTGGCGTTCGCGCCCCTTCTCTCAGCTTGTCGCCGCTTTCGCGACTGCTGTCTGCCCCTCCCGCCCGTCGGCCGCTCCGTGTGCGTCTGCTGCGCAGGTGGCGTTCGCGCGCCTTCCCTCAGCTTATCGCTACTATTGACAACTGGCTGTCTGCCCCCGTCCTCCGTCGGCTGCTCGGTGTGCGTCTGCTGTGCAGGTGGCGTTCGCGCCCCCTTCCCTCGGCTTATCGCTGCTTTACCGGCTTACTGTTTGCCCCGACCCACGCGTCGGCTGCTCGGTGTGGGTCTGCTGTGCAGGTGGCGCTCGCGCCCCCTTCCCTCAGCTTCCCGCTCATCGCTGTTTGGGCCTCTTTGTGTTCACAATGGAGGACTCCCGTTGCTGCGTGGACTGTGGTATCTTTGAGGCCTCCGATGTCCTGGACGATCGCTGCCCGAGGTGTCTTGTTTCTGACCGTGCCGGTGATGGCCGGGCCTGCAGTCCTGGTGTCAGTGACCCCAGTCCACTGGGTCATCTGTCGTCCTCCCAACCGAGGCGCCGGAAACGTCTCGGTGTGTCCTCTGCTGTACATGCCCCCCCCCAGGAAAAGGGCGGCGCAGCGACGACTCGCTTCGGAGGTTGGGCACCTTCAGGCTGAACTGGCAGAGGTGAGATCTCTTCTGCAGGACCGTCACCCTCCCACACTTACGGGGGGGCCGGGACCACCTGCCCTGCCCATGCCGCGACCATCCACCCCGCCCATGCCAGTGCTTCCTCCTGAGGAGGACGCCATTTCCTTGGCAGCTTCGGCTTCCTTTTTTCATGACGACGACCGTGACCCGGGGTCTGTGGTTTTGGGACCAAACTCTCCAGCGTCCGCTCAGAGTTCGTCCAGTGAGGCGGGGGATGGTTCTATACGGGCTGTCCTGCGCAATGCCTTGGACCTCCTGCATTTGGAGGTGCCTCCACAGGCTCAATCGGCGTCTGAGAGCGCTTTCTTCCGGCGCAGGCGCCCTTCCTCGGCCTTTTCTGTCCCCGCATCTGAGGACTATCTGCGGGAACTGCATGCTTGCTGGAGGGATCCTGGGGCTCTCTCCCGCCCTTCGGCTGATGGCCGTGATTTAGCATCGATGCACGATGCTGCTAGTGTTGGCTTGGACCGGATGCCTGCTGTGGAGCCAGCTGTCGCATCCCTCATTGTGTCCCCGGAGGAGACCCTTCGCCCATCTGTGCGATGTCCTCGACCCCAATGCCGTGTGACTGACGACCTTCTCACACGGGCCTATGGCGCTGGTGCACGTGCTGGTCGCATTGGGAACTCTTTGGCTCACCTCATGCTTGCTCTCTCTACATCCCTGCAAGCGGACAGCGTGGAGGCTGCTGTGTCCTTCAGTGATGCTGACACTGAGGGGCCCCAACCGCTACTGACCGGCTGTACAGAGTCTGTCACGCGGACCATTCTTAATGCGAGGGCACCGTCCACTCGGCTACAGTATGCCAACAGGTGGAAGTTGTTTGTGGCGTGGTGCGGAGAACGCGGGGTGGACCCTGTTCGTGTTCCATCCCCACCATCCTGGATTTCTTGCAGTCCCTCCTGGATAAGGGCAGGTCTCAGTCGACTCTGAAGGTGTATGTGGCAGCTATTTCTGCACGGCATGTTGGTGCTGATGGCGGCTCCGTGGGGCGCCATGAGCTGGTGTCCTTGTTCCTCAGAGGGGCTCTGCGTCTTCGTCCCCGCCCGGCTCCTCGGGTTCCCGTGGGATCTGCAGTTGGTGCTGGACGGCCTGTGCAGGCCTCCCTTCGAGCCCCTGGCGGGGGCGGACCTTCTGTGGGTGTCGCGCAAGACTGCACTCTTGCTCGCCGTTGCCTCCGCCAAGCGCGTCAGCGACCGACACGCTTTATCGGTTAGCCCTGAATGCCTGCGATGGCACCCGGATGGCGCCGGCGTCACTCTGTGGCCGAACACTGCCTTCCTTCCCAAGGTGTTGTCTGGCTCTCGTTCTAACCAGCCTCTACGGCTTAAACGTTATGTACCCACTCCTGCTGATGGCGGGGACAGGCCGGAGCTCTTGTGTCCGGTGAGAGCCTTGCATTGTTACATTGACGCTACGGCGGGCATTCGTACGTCTGCCCAGCTTTTTGTTTGTTATGGTGGTCCTACCAAGGGCTCCGCTCTCTCCAAGCAGCGCTTGTCTCACTGGGTCGTGGATGCCATTCGCCATTCCTACCTGCTGTCGGGCCGCCCCCTGCCGTCAGGGGTGCGCTGTCACTCCACCAGGAGCGTTGCCACGTCTTGGGCCGCCCTGAGGGGTGTTTCCCTGGAGGATATCTGTGCTGCTGCCTCATGGGCGACGCCTTGCACCTTCTCCAGGTTTTATAGTGTGGATGTCACTCTCCCCATCCGCTTGGCGTGATCTTGGGTCCTGCTGGGGCTTCTCAGTGAGGTTTGTGTCTGAGATCCCTCGCGACTACGCCGGTATTAGTCATTCAGTGCTTAAAGCACCGCCTTCTGGCGGTCGGGAGGGACGAAATAGAACGAAAGTTACAACTGTAACTACGGTTCTATGAGTCCCGGGCGACCGCCAGGGCGTCCTGTCGCTCGGAATCCTCGTGTTCACGCGAGAAGATTCCGTAGGAAACGAACCTTGGGTGACACCGGAACTTATACCCTTCTAGGGTCACAGGTGACTAATTTGGTATGCATTACTCGAACTGCGCATGCGCGAAAGGAACATTCAGTGCTTAAAGCACCGCCCTGGCGGTCGTCCGAGACTCATAGAACCGTAGTTACAGTTGTAACTTTCGTTTGAGAGGATGTATTGTGTCTGGGCAAGTACAAATTGGAACATCAACAAGTGAACGGAGGCAACGGCGTGTCATTATTGCCAGTTGGGAATTCTCGTCAAACAAGTCACAAGACACCATTCACCTCCTTTTGTTTACATAAGACAAAGTTATAAACTATGTAATGTGTGCTTAGATTTTTTTTAATGCAAATAAATACAAGTCAACAGTTTGGGGAGAAATTTGTATTTCTATATACATATATACATTCACAAGTATATTTAGATGCCTTACTCACAAAGTTAAAATGGAAAAAAAATTCAGATCAACACCTAAAGGTATTTTTTTTTCTTTAGCCTATGGCCCACTCCTCCAGAGAGTTCAATTGTAATTGGCCATTTTTGAATCATCCTGCTAACTAGGGATGTAACAATAATGGCAATATCGTGATATTGCGATATTAAAACTGCCACAATATATTGTCGTCATCATGTCCACGAAATTTAAAAGCAACACATCTGTTAAAAAAAGTCAGGCTGATTTCCATTTGTGCCGTTCTAGCACCCTCTCGTGGCTAGTTTTTTAGTGCAATTTCATTTTCATTAGGGATGTTTTGGCCCTTCTATGTTTAAAAACTACACTAATAGTCAGATGAAGGGGAATGTAACTGTGCATTAACAAGTAAGCGCCTCACTAAGTTTCATTAGAGATTGTAGGTGGTTTAAATGCTTTGCTGTTATGTACAAAAGCACAATATTGTGCTTTTTTTGTTTTAGTATGAGCTCTTTTTTTTAACAATATTGTGACCTTTTTTAAATATTGCCAACCTCCCCACAATATTGTGATAATTATCGTATCATGAGCTTCATATCATTATAATATCGTGTTGTGATGTTTGGCTATCGTTGCATCCCTATTGCTAACAAACAAACAAATGGCTAAGAAAAGCGAACAGCCTTAGTTTCGAATATCAATATACTGTAAATATTGCCATTTTAGAAATCCGACAGGCGCATGTTCAGCTATTCAAAGGATTTTAGACAACAAAGCAAATGCGTTTCTCTTGTGGCCTTTGAATTGAACGAATTTTCCTGACAGTCATAAAACAAAACTGTTCCTTAATCGTCAAACTAAATAATGAAATTCTAAAGTGAAATAAATAAATGTAGTTTTAGCTTCATGGGTACATATTCCCTGGCATCTGCTTACATCCAAATGACGGTTTCTTTGGTGCATGCTGCAACATGCAACTGGGTTATTTCAGCCGTCTGAAGAAGAGTAATACAACTTGTCCTAACAAGTAAATATTGTTAGTGAAACTTAAGAGGGACCATGCGGTCTCATTTTCACATGGCAGCACTGATTGTACAGGAATGCTGCGGTGCTTTAAAACGTTACCCAGCAAGAAGCTGGGCTTTCCCCCACCCCCGGAAAAAAAGTGTTCAACTGTAGTGAGACAGTGCTTCGCAGCATTCATTCAGTTTTCTTGCCTGCAGTCAGCTTGTCGGCATGCAGAGCGAAGGTCTCGGCCACAATCAGAGGAAAGACTAAAGATGCATCGGCATATACCTGCAAACAAAAACAGGAGAAATAAAGATTTATTTTTCTCCCCCAGTGGTTACTGTAAACCTGTAATTGGCTGGTAAGCAGTCCAGGAGTCCAAAGTCAAAGTTAGCTGGAATAGACTGCAGCGCACCCGTAACACTCGTGAAGATAAGATCTACAGATGGTGAATGGGATGGATGTTACAGTAGAGTCTGTTTTTCATTTATTCAAATTTTGTGGAGCTCGGCATGCATGGAGCTGACAATGAGCTGATACTGCCACCTAGAGGGCAAAATAATACCTATAAATACCAAAACCCCTCACTTTATTCCACACTCCCAACTGCTAAATTGTCAAACAATGAATAACTAATTTCCAAATAGTTCCAATTTCAAAACAACCTGAAAATACACAAACATAGTTGATAAGAGTAACAAAATGAGTCATTTTAACAGCAGAATACTGTGAGGATCAACACTGATACCTTGACAGGTTTGGCATCGGTTCTGATCTTGCCCCAAGACACGGCCTCGTCGGGTCTCGCACCCGAGTCGGAGCCATCAAACTCCTGGCCAGTGTTGATATACACGCAGTAATCTGCACCATTTCTCTGTAGAGAGTGTGTGTAAAAAAAAAAAAAAAAATAAATAAATAAATAAAAAAAAATAAAATAAAAAACAGGTTTGTATTTATGATCTTTCCGCACATAATTTAAGATCAATACATTTTTATATTTAAGCACAAATCTAAGCATTAATTTATTGACAGTGATACTTATATCTGTGGAACATGAAAGCCAGTCCAGACCACAAACCGATGGTTTACTGAAAGGCAACTTGTTGCCAAGACACTTTCATAAACACACAAAGAGGAAGTTCATCAACATAACTCACAAAATTCTGAACCAAATGTGCAGCGGGCCATCAACATGTGATTTGTTTTTCTTTTTAACATTAACGTCACTTTAGTTGTATATAGTTTATGATAAATAGGATTCAATAGATTGATTAAATGCACTGAACAGACAGTATCAGACACTATGAGATCCCTTTTGAGAGGGATCCGATGGAAAAAGGTATACCCAATGTTGTGTCAGTGTTACGCCACCCAAACATTTAAAAAAAAAAAAAAAGAAGACAAAGCTATACATTAATGTATCAAATAAGAATTCCGCGACTAATGAGTTAATGAGTCTATCATTGATTCTAGATTTGAGAATTAATGGTTAATGGTAGATTGTGGGTCTTACGTACAATAAAGTACTGTGACAGTGTAGAAAAGAAATGTTGTGCTGTATTAAGAGAGGAGAAGAAGAGACCAGTTACCATGAGGTTGGCGTTGGCTACATGATGCTTGACGAGCCCACCTCCCAGGATGATCATTCCAGTCTTTTTGGCATACACAGCCTGACTGTTCAACCTGCGTATATCTTTCAAGAACAGACTCACATTTAGGAACTTGTCAACTATTGGCCGAAACTATGCAATTTTGCTCTTTTACCTTCTACAATATCGAGTATAAGGCCAGGTTTCTTAAACGAGTGGAAGTAAAGCATGTCACCAAGAGAGCCGTCTGTCAATGCAGGACTGAACACTGGAATGTTATTCTATTAAAAGAAAAAAAAAAAAGTACACACCAACAGTGCATGGCATGCATATTAATGAACAAAATATGTATGCAAGGGAAAAGGTTTTTACAAATAATAATGCTCAAACTTGACTGACAGTAAAAGAGCTATTCATTATTTGTTGAGAAATATAATAATGTGATTATAGAATTTACTGCATCACACTAACATGATTCTGATATTTTGCTAAATAAGGCTACCAAAATAAAACACACATCTCTCAGTACAATTGTCCTCTACATTACCGCAAAATACAACCACAAATCAATTGTCAACCCCGCAACTCAGCGTTATAGGAGTACCTTTATAAAATACTTTTTAATAACTCTTTAAAATTCTACAGGTGGACCTTGTCAAGTATCTGGTGGATCCATAGTTATTATTCTACCTATACTGTAGCTTAGCGATTCCAAACAACTACACAGCAGCACATTAGTGTGCCGTAGAAGATCAGCAAGATTATCCACCAGCAATTTTCAATTTTACTTACCGTAATTTACTTAAATAGGAAGTCAACCTTACACATTTCTTGACAATAAGATGTTATATGTGACCTCACTAGTCTCAACATGACATTCTGATTAATATTACATTTGTGGAATATGAATTATGGAAGCAAAATCCAGCCGTTTTTATACCTCTCAGCCATTTTGCCACTTGCTGTTTACTGAAGATGACATCGCAGTTGCTCAGGGCTCAGTGAAGGACCAATCACAGCTCACCTGTTTTCTGAAGCTGAGCTGTGATTGGTTGTTACTTGAGACCTGAGCAAATGTGATGTCACTTTCACTCGACAGAAAGTGGCAAAATGGCCGCCTTCTGATATTGATAAAAACTGCTCGATTTTGCTGCTTAACTCATATTCCATTAACACAATATTAACCAGAATACAGTATTTAGACTCGTGGGGCAGCATAGAACATATTATTGTCCAGAAAATTTGGGGGGATTGACTTCCTCTTTAATAAAACAGAGTAATAGTTCTAACTAAATAGACAGATTTCACATTTGTCAGTAAATTAAGATTCAGTAGATCCATAAGTCTACCAGTATTCTGTACACACTTTTTATGACAGTTGTCTTTAGTGGTGTGCCAAGAGATTTTTGTAATGATAAAAACATCATGCCTTGGATCAATAAAGGTGGAGGAAAAATTGCTGGAGCCATTATTAACCCAATGTACTTTATGAAGAATACAACCTCAAACTCACCTTGTTCGCCCAGTAGTAGACAGAGTCAGTATTATTGATCTCTTTGCCAAGCCGGTGGATCATTTTGGAAGGAGTCCAGCGGGTACCCTAAAGTTTTAAATTGATTTCCAACCAATCACAATAAACCAAATTGAAAAGAATGAAACAATAAGTAAGCAAAGTGTCTCTATTCGACTCACCTCTGTATTCTGCTCCAGCAACATCTGGTCCAAGATGGGTATGAGCCAATCTTCAAACTTGCAGTAGTTGTCATTGGGCACTAGTAGGTTGCCAATCCTTAAAATGGAGAGGGCATCGTGGTGGGTGGACAAAAAGGATAGGTGGTTAAAGAGTATGAAAAACATTTACTGCTGTGTTTATCTTATTGCATTCATTTGGCATCTTGAAAAGGTTGCAGCCAGTAACAAATTTGTACACAAAGCGGAACGCGGCATAGTGTACCACTGGACTACTCTAACGCAGTAGTGAAGTCATAATTACAGTCCAAACTAGAGATAGACCGATATGCTTTTTTCAGGGCCGATACCGATTCCGATTATCGGTAGTCAAGGAGGCAGATAACCGATATTTGAAGCCGATATTCATTTGCAGTAAAAGTTAAAATGTTGGCACCAAATTTTTGAATAATGCAAACCCTAACCGTTCTTTACAATGGATTCTCACACTGCACTTTTCATTTTACATCCTTCTATCTGCAATAAGACGTTGGTGGCGGGGGGAGTTAAATGTGGGGCCAATGTGACATTACCTTTTATAGCATTTGGGATACTTGTAGTTTTATTCTATAAATGTTATATTTTTATATTTTGAAGTAATAGGAGGAACCCTGTCATTCAAAATGTGCATCAGCTGTGGCATTACTTATTACTACAGCAAAAAAAAATAAAAAAAATTCCATGAGAAAAACTATTCATCCCTGAACACCATACAGTTCTTGTAGACCTTATAATTATTGTTATTGTTACCATATAGACAGTTTTGATAAGCTGAGGATCTTAAATCGAGAACAGCAATATCATGCTACTCCTCTCTACAAGAGAACTGTCAAAAGACAGCTTCAGGATACAACACACTTCATCATGTAGTTTACTGCCACTTAGGATGCCCCAATCAACGCAGAAAAAGGTAGAGTAAAATAACTTGGTTATAATAATAGTAAGAATAACTTGGTTAAACAGACATTGTTGCGGTGGACCGCTGCCACTTTCTGCTGTTTAATGTGTTTTACACTTATAGACACGTGTGTGTATATGGGCACACTATTCTCTCACTACTGTACTGTACTGTATCACTTAATGGCACAGATGTACTTGTCTAAATAATAACTGGGCTGCAACATTGCTAATTCACATTAACAAGCACTGTCTTAGCTGTCCACATGAATAGTTACTAACACACGAGAAAGTTATACAACATACCAAACATGAGCTCATTATTCAAAGTATGATGCACGTAACGAAATTACATCACTGAACATTAATTGCAGCCGACTACGGCCGTAGATGTTACATATTAGTGGCATCCATTGAGAGGATAATGTCCCAACTTACGGCAGACATGACGTGAAAAGAGAGACAAAACGAGCAAATAAGCACACTATACTTTAGTGCACCTCTACTAATGCCAAACATACGGAAGAGAACACGTTCGTGTAGTTAAACGGTGTTTGAGACACTTAATTAGTTACGGAGCGGACTTTAACGAGGTGCACAACGAGCTGTCAATCAAATCGACGTCGAAGCTTAAGGCACACAATGGCAAACCAGTGCGACAAATAAACACAATATAAAGTAACTAAACGCTATTTAGTGTCACTGTGGCATCTCACTGCATAATAACCGCTATGCAACAAGTAGTGGACGTGACCCAGAATGCAATGTGTGCGTCACGAGAGGTAAATATAATGACATTACTCTACTCTTAACATGGAACTAGACAATATAATAATGACAACTGTTAATATTTGGAACCTTTCTAACAAACATTATTTACTTAATTAAGTGAAAATGTGTGTGATTCCCTCCCCGAGTAGTTCAAGTAGCGAATTAGCTACTGGGTGTTAGCCTACATGCTAAGATGAACACACCACTGTTAGCTAGCGGGGATTCAATGCAAGGCAATGCAGCTCCATTCATATAGTGCATTTAATACACAACATAATTCAATGTGTTTAGCTTATCATGGTGAAACGATCGGCGGAGTCTCTTCTCTTTTAACTTACCTTCGAAGCATGTGTCTCTCGCGTTGTGTCCGTGGGTGCGTATGTGACCGGCTACTGTGATACACGGCATACACTACTGATAGGTTCTGGCTTTTGCACGGCTAACCAATCAAATGCTGCTATGGGCGTTACGTTGCTGGAGTTGGACTCCATAACAGACAGAGACGCTCTGGGCTGCATTCGAAGCGAAAAGACGGAGTTTTAAATGGATCGCTCATATCGGCCGTCAGATTAATAAAACAGACAGATACCGATATGTACCAATATGTCAAATATCGGCCCATCTCTAGTCCAAACTTCACCAACCTGTTGATTCCTCTCTGACGAAGCTCCTTGCCAGGTAGGCTGAAGTCTCCCAGGTATGTGTTAGCCAGACACTTGATCAAGTCCTCCTCTATGCCTCCTGCTGTGGTCACAACCACATCCACCTACACAAAAGTCAACAAAACACATCAACCACACACACACAATTGTTTTAATCACTGTCTTTTGTACAGTATGTTCATCTACAAGTCAACAAATGTCTTCTTTCACACGTTACACTTTTGTGAAGAAAAACTTGCAAAGAAAAGAATGATATATAATGGATGGAGTAAGACTCACATGTGAAGTAGTAAGACAAGCTGTGATGGTAAAGATAATGTTACGTTATCAATTGCATTTTGTGGGGGCAAACATACCATTTTGTGTTCTACCAAGTATCTGATGCTCTCCCGGACTCCAGAGCTAATGAGGTTTGAAGTGTATCCCAGGAAAATTGTGCAGCCTGGGCGGGATGGCATGTCACCAGACTCATTTCCCGCTTCAACTGTCTCGAGACGTTTTTCAATCTAGGGAAAAATACATAAATGTCTCAAAGAAATTCTCAACCTAAACAAAAATCTTTTAGCGGTAAATAAATGTATATACTCCGGTAAATCTTCAACTTCTCACCATGTGGTTAATTTCCTGGATGGCCAAGCCCAGGTTACTGGCCTGGAAGCCTGTGGTTAGGTAAGACTTGAGCACTGCCTGGAGATCCACCCCCTGATTAAAGTCATAGCCTCTAATCTTCGGTAGGTCCTCGGGTAGGTCGCTGCTGGTTTTAAGTACAGCCTCAAGAGCAACAGAAGGGGCCTTTTCTGCCATGTGTGACAAATCCTGAAAAATGGGAGCGGGACGGTCAGATGCAGCATGTCACTCTGTTCGTTTTTTGTTTTTGTTTTTGACATCATATGCTTGCAATGTCTAGTAGCTAACACTAAATATAGACTTTTTAAACTTCAATTTCTCATACTTTTCATTACCGACTGTATTGTTATTACCCAGTGGTGGTACACATACCTCGATACTGTAACTTAAGCATTTACTTTTCTACCTATATTTGAAAATGGATAAATACACTTTCTACTCACCACTCACCAACCACCATTGAGAGGTTGATTGGTTGAGATTCAATTTGATGAGGCAACCGATTCAGGAGCCACATAGCCCACTCCCCGTCCATCGCCTTATTGAAGAGAATTGTTTGATACTATTGGCTCAAAGAATGAGTCATAGCAAATGCGTTGTATATTATTATTATTATTATTATTATTATTATTATTATTATTATTATGCCTGCGAATGGCTGGCGACCAGTTCAGGGTGTAACCCGCCTACTGCCCATTGCCAGCTCAGATAGGGTGCAGCACCCCCCGCGACACATATGAGGAGTAAGTGGTTCAGAAAATGGATGGATGGACGATTATTATGCCAGCCTAAAAACCACAAGCTTTTTTAAAACCACCTTCTGTCTCTTTTCACACATTTTCACATGGGCTAAGCTGACTCACGGCAAAATAACACTAGGTAGCAATTTGCCGGTCACGGCAAAAAAAACAACAACACTTTTTACTTCAGGAAATGAGTTGATTCAGTATTTCTACTTTAACCAAGTTAACTTATTACATTGCCACCCTTATGGTAATACTGAATGTAAATAATAATTTGACAGAAATTTAATTATGTAATACTTTCTTGCCTGAACAGCATAACTATACCGTTCTTTAGCGGGTTGTCTACGGTTTAGCTAACAAGCGTACAGTGCGAACGACTGCTGCCCCAACCTACGGCAGTAAGAATGAGATTTAAAAAAAAACAAAAAAAAACAGTGTGTGAACAAATACATACCTTAAATAGCGGCTGTGAAGGATGGTGTCTAGAAAGCAAAAATCTGTCACAAGAATAATTATTCCGCTTGTGTCGCAAATTTTGCAGTAGAAAAGCACCCCATGCACACACAGCAGCACTGACTACGGTAAGCGAGAAAGGACGAAAGTAGTCTTGCTTCTTCTTTTTTTAAATTGTTTGTCAAACATTCAACTGGCTCACTAGCGCTTCTGAGCATAAGTGTTGGTAACTTGGTATAACACTACCTGGATATGCAGGCCTCTGCACACAAGATAAAATAAGTTAGTACGCATATATATATAACTAAAATTTGCACCACCATCCAATAATTGATCATTATCGAGATGCAGTTACAATTAATTAAGAATATATTGAGTTTGCTTATTTTGCTGCATGACAAAATTATTTCATTAGATCATAAAAATGTAATTCCTTTGGAACATGTTAAATATCTCAATAGTATCAATATTGATATATTCAGAAACTATTTCGCAAAATGTTCCAATATCGTGCAGCCCTAATATATATATATATATATATATATATATATATATATATATATATATATATATATATATATATGTCACGACGTGAAGAGGTAGGACCCAGACGCAGGATAAGGTAAGCCACCAAGGCAGCAGGTTTATTTCCAGCCAACCAGTGTCTCCTCTCAAGCTGAGAGGAGAAAGGGGGATCAAAAAGTGGAGAACTAAAAACGCTCCACTGGGGAGGAAAAAACAGGCAAAAGGTACAGGGGACAACAAAAGGCGCTCCGCTAGGGAGGAAACAAGGCTCAAGGCACAAGGGGTAACTAAGGGCGCTCCGCTGTGGAGGATAAGGCACAAAAACAAGGCAAAACAACAAGGCACCAGGAACAAGGACTCGAGGACTCGAGGACTCGAGGACTCGAGGACTCGAGGACTCGAGGACTCGAGGACTCGAGGACTCGAGGACTCGAGGACTGTGGGACGCTTCCATGCACTAACTGTGACACTTCGGCAACGGAGGGGAGAATGCAGGTGGCTTTTATTGTGTGGGTTGATTGGTGGCAGGTGGTGATAATCATGGGCGGGGACCGGTAATGAGTGAGCGGCAGGAAGGGCAAGTGACCTGGGGTGAGAGGAGAGTTTAGGATTTCAGAGTAAAACGGGAAACAGAGACACAAAAATAAAAGCATGAGCCGCCACGCCTGGTAGCGGCGTGACAATATATATAAATATATATATATATATATATATATATATATATATATATATATATATATAAAAAACGAATTTTGTAGACCATTAAGTGTATAGTAATTTGATGCTCCATCCTTCCTGTGTGATATTTCCATGTTTTCGTGTTGTTTTTTGGTGGGTTTTCGGTTTACTACTGAATTCTAAAAACTTGCATGTTGGGTAGTGGTCGTTGGGAGACTCTTGTGAGGTGTGAATTTGACAAAAGGCTTGGTAACTCACCTTTTTCCAAAGTCAGCTGGGATGGGCTCAGAAGAGGTTAAAAATGCATCGTTTAATCGTTGTTTTTTTTTTTTTTTTTTTAAAGATGCGTGATCTCCGTGACCTTTGCAGGATGCCCTTTAAAGTAATGTTCAAAGGGCCTCTCAACTCCCGCCCAACAATGAATACAAATGCAGACAGGTCAAAAAGGTCCGTTGAAAGATTTTCAGACGCTCAAGCAGGACAGATCGTTGTGTTCAGTTCTCTTTTTCCTCTAAAGGAGATCAAATATCTTTAGTAAAAAGAAGTCATCCTGTGGAAAATGAGTGTCAGTAACAATCTCACTCAGGTGCAAAAAGTGGTGGAGCAGCTTCGCCTGGAGGCATGCATGGAGAGGATTAAGGTATGTGTGGTTTTTGGAAGATTTTGTCATACTTCGATTACTAACAGGTTGAGTTTGCCATTTGACTCTTTCACTTGTAAATAACTGTCTGTCCGCCTCCGACCTAGATCTCCCTCACAGCCGTAGACTTGGTCCATTATTGCCTGGACCACAGGTGCAGTGACCCTCTACTCACCGGCATCGCTGCCACCTCCAACCCTTTCAAAGAAAAGAAGTCATGCGTGCTGCTTTGAGACTCCTAATTTGATATGGCGGACACAGCAGGAGATTCGGCTGTCATTTGACATCCACTTCAACTCCCCGTGCAAAATGTGTAATGTGCTCGTGCAGCCCGACCAACACAATTCAATTTGAATGCTTTGCAAGTGAAACCCTTCTGAAATAGTATTGTATTATTTTGTGAGCCAATAGTTTTACAAATCAATGTGCCACAGAGTTATTTTGAGCACTTTGGCGAGTTAGATTTTTGTTGCCACTGTTTGATACTTGAGCTAAGGCAACTTTGAACAGGAAAAAAAATGGAAATATATTTACAGAAAACTTCTTTAGGTACACTGGCACAATCTAATTAAAGCAAATTCAAGAGTTCAGACTGTTTTTTTTGTTTTAAGGTGCATTTCAATATAGTAGACAGTGGCCCTCAAATGTTTTATACCAAGTACCACCTTGAAAAATACGGGTCTCCTCAATTATGATGAATGTTCAAATACAGTAGCGTAGGTAACCCAAGCGCTCATCAAAAATAAGGCAGAGATTTAATTCCTAAATTGCATATTTAATACAGTATTATTAAATAAAACACACACACACGCAGGACTACAGGTAGCCCTTGCACCACTAGTGGTACTCATACTACACTTTGACAACCACTGTATTTGAATATTGTGTAACATAAATTGTTGCTCATTTCTAAAGGTAAAACTCCACTCATAGATTCACTACAAATAGATTATTTTATTTTTCATCATGTTGATTCCAGCTTACAGCTATCATATATTTTTTAATGCTTAATTCACAACTTAACAGTGCAATACTGTGAGATATTGATATTTGTCCATATCCATGATCAAATCTCACTCTTTCGTGGCCTCCAGATTTTAACACAAATATCCCCTGAAGCGACAGCCAGGACTCCAGCCTCCACGCTCAGCTGGCAGAAGGGAAGGAAGAGACATCATTATAGTCACATTTAAATGTTTATTCCTTTTTCTTTGAAGTACGTAAGTTGTATCATTCAAGCAAAGTCCTCCACATCATCTTCCAAAAAGGACAAAAGGATTTAAAATGCATGTCTGCAGGTATATTCACAATTATGAAGGTACTGTAAGTAAGCATGCTTTTACGTAGGGTTTACAATGTGTTACCTCGGTGTCTAGCCTTAATGCTACCTTATTTATAATCAAATTCGAATGTTTTTTTTCCTTCTGTAATGCACAGAATTCTAATCTTATGCTATATTAGTTTCAAACAAGGAGTCGGCAGTCAATACTATTTGATTAGAATGATTCACGTCGATGCGGGGGAGCAGGGAAATAACCAAAACCTGCAGCGACGCAAATATGCAGCAAATTGGGATCAGTATGAGTCTTATAAGTAAATTTTATGCTAACACGTTCTTTGTACCAGACGGAATTTAGGGATTCTCGCCTTGTTGTCAAGAGCTGCCAGTGTCTGTGTGTAGTTGGTACAACTCTGTGGAAGACGACTCATGTTGCAGCACTTCTTTATCAAAGGATGTTGTTCAACTTATATGCTGCTTCACAACTGGAGTAGTTGTCATCTGATGGTGGCGATCCACAGTTGTCGACTCTCCTCATTCGAGATTTAAAAAAAAAACAAAAAAACAAAAAAAAACACTAGATTGCTCGTTGTACACTGCTGCTTAAAATGCCTTCATGTTTTCATTCGTATTGACTATCCGATCTGTTTTGTATATAACGCTTGTGCCTATTCTGCAACAGTATTTACAAACGGAGTAAGAGCATGATTTTTTTCACTGGAAGTCCTGCCTCCTCCATTTATTACAAAGGAAAGCCCAAATACCAGGAGCATGGAACAACAAATCAAAGTGATTGTGACACATGCTAGCATCATGGCTAATGACTTGCTAGACCATGACTCCATCTGCTGTCCTTTAGAAGTGTGCTATAAAACTTCAAAGTAAGTAAGTAGTGAATCTTTATTTTAGTTTTATTATACTCTGGGTAACTTTACATTTGTGTGGCGGGTAGGAATGTTCGAATATTAAGAAATTCCCTGTACTGTTTAGAAATGTTTCATAGCTGTGACAGTTTCAACTTGGACTTTTTTTTCCCACTTTTACTCCTATACATAAAATGGTTTTGAAATAAGAAATTAAAAGTTAGCCAGTGCAGTAGATTATGTTTGACTTCATTCTCCATATAATTAGTACAGATACAGATACAGTAAGTGAATGTTACGGTGCGATTAACTCACCCCAGAGACTCCACCTTGGTGACGTAAGGTGCATAATGTCTTTGGAGGCCCACAAGGGATGTGCACCTGCGAAGGTGGAAGACGTTAAATTGGTTAAAAAACAATGGTGACATGAACTCAGATATTTCTTTTAATACATTATACATGTTTGAAGATAATTACTAAAACATGCAATGACTGAGAACTATTTAATTTTTAATCCTGGCAATATAGCATTAAACTGCTTTTCACTGTAATCCAGTTTTCCTGAATTTTGGATGTGGCTAAAATGGTGCCGAAGTGACGCCCCCATCCTTCGAGAGTGGAAATAACGGCTTTATTTTTCATGATTGAAGCCTCATTTTGTATACTTGGCAATGTTTTTAATAATTCAAAATTTGTTAGGGTGGTGAGCAACAAATTCTGTGGTTTAAATATCACAATAATAGGTTGGTTACATGTGCAGGGTAAAAAGACATCATTTTACCTTGACAGTACAATCAGAGGAACAGGTGTAGAGGCTTCCAGGTGACTTGTGAATGCCAGTGACCATAGCTGTATGCCCTATATCGAACTGCGACAGGTGCTTTAAGACACCCTGCTGCATGTGAAAACAGCGGAGCATGCCCCTGATGTCTCCTCCCCATATCTCGCCGTCACTGTAGCTCATCGAACGCAGGTAAGAGCGCAGCTGGAAAATACAAGTCGCAATTGGAGTTTGTTTGCCACAAGATTAGGATTTCCATTTTTTGCTTACACTCACGCGAACTTTATACAATCTTTTCTCTGCCCTGCGATCGTGGACGACCACGGTGTTGTCTTTACTCGCAGAGATGATGTACTTGTCGTCTGCCGCCACGCACATGACAGAATTGCCATGATACCTGAAGTTCTTCACCAAGGGAATAGCAGCTTTGAGTAAAACAAAAAAAGAATAACTTGTAGAATGTGCAGATGTGAGCATAATAAACACAGAAACAAAAGCACTGCATACACATGTACATTCTAATGAGATTCAGTACAAGAGGTTTATGAAAGATTATGAATGGCACCGATATTAAATATTAAATATGTACTCTCAAAATAGTAATTTGTGCAGCACCTTTGTCTTTTATTACTGTACTCAATCTTTATGAATAGAGGTTTATCAGTGTGGCACAATATATGCAAGATTTTTCTTTGCAGAAAATGTTCCAACTCTTCCAGACTGCGATGGCATCTGCTGTGCAAAGCAAGGTTACTATACTTAAAGGAAGGCTCCTTTAATTTTACATGTATGGCTTGATTGGCAGTAAATAGTTAGTATAGCTACGAAACATGCATAAGAGCTGAAGAATACACTCCTATATTGATTTATTTAACTTTTTTCAACATAGAGGTACTTCCGTGTTGCAACGCCCCCGAGTGGTGACGTCACTAGTGTGTATACTCGCTTGGGGAACAGTAGTTCACGCAGACATAACAACGAGGAAGACACAAACGTCAGTTATGCCTTACTGTATTGCAAAATTTTGCAAGGCGTCGGCAAGGAAAAACCCGCGAGACCCCCCCCCCCCCCCCAAAAAAAAAAAAAAAAAAAAAAAAAGCTACTTGAGTAGACAATGGTTTGTTTGCTAAGTGCTGTCAACCTCCCGAAGGACAAGCAGGCGTGCGCGCAGCGAACATTTCAGGCATGAGGACTTCGAATATATGTTACAATTTGAGATGGGGTACGCCACACGCCTAATACTAAAGCCCAACGCAGTACCGAGTATCTTTAAAGAACCAGACGTGGGAAATAATCAAGCCGATGGAGGAGCCGCAACTGCTAGCAACACGGAGCCTTCACTCTCACAACAGCCGGCACAAATCGAGGTCTTACTACGGCCACTGAAAGATCTCGGAGAAGCGAAGCAAATTTAAAGCGAAAGGTAGGCATGTTTCGGGGGTGGGGGGGCATTGGTTATTATACTGCACGGACTGTTTTATTTCATAATTCATTTGAAGGTGGCCAACGCAGGGGCACGTCGGCACGTTACCGTAATGCACAGTATTAACAATCGTTGGGGCGGCTGGCTTGACTTCGTCTTTTCGAGTGGCGGCTGGCCTGACCGCAGTGGGACGCTACGCAAAAAAGAAAAAAAAAACAGCTAGGGGAGGTTGGGTGCTGTAACGACGATACATTTAATTTTACTATTTTTTCTTTTTCCTGAAATATTTCGTCAGTTCCACACGTTTTGCATTGCTCGTACTGTGTGTCACTTTACCTGTTGGATATTTGCTCCTCCAAGACTTTTCTTCTTCACATCTTTCATCGCAACCAAAGCTATCCAGAGAATGTCTATTTAGTATTGCCATGTTGAATGTCTGATGTTCCAGGATGCAGTTGAGATTGTCCGCAAGGAACCGATCCTCGAGTTCTTTCATTTCCAGACAGCACACATTCATTAGCGGATTGTCCATTCCTGCAGCTCCCGCACGAGCACCACTCACCCCCCGCCTGATTCACTCGTTCGTCAAAGTTTATTTTGTGCCCGAAAAGACCATCTGGCGCCACAACTTTCACATCCAAGGCAGACTTTCCTTCGGTAGTGTTATTTTGTCGTGTTGGCTCGAAGCGATAAGGTTTAATCCTTCCGGGTTTGACGCTAGATGCACGGCTGCGTTGCATAGTGCTTCCATAGTGTAGCGTTTACACACTAGTGACGTAAACATCCGGGTTATTTAGTCACGTGTAACAAACATGCCGGCGTTCGATTCATTTTAACAATGGTTTAAAAGTTATTAAATGTACATAAAAAAATAATCACGTCACCAAATTAATTATTGAAAAAGTAGCAACTTTTTGCTGCTAAAAATGGATCAATAAGTAAAGTGTCCCTTTAACAAAAACAACTAAATTTTATGTTGATAAAACAAACTATAATTAGTGTCAATTTCAGAAATGAGCTTTCAGGGATTATTTTAAACGTTAACGTATTAATTTCGGGGGGTGATGAGTATTTTGGGAATTGTAATTTATTATGCAATAGTTTAAAGTACATAAACTTGGAAAAAAAATCGAAATGAAATATAAAAAACTATGACAAAGACAAATCCTAAACTTTTAGAACCCTTGTTACACGGGCCTCTTCAGATCACATGAGTATATTGTTCAGTAAAGGTGTCTCACCTCGATGGTCATAGATTTGGACCATGTCATTGAATGTCCCAGCCAGCAACACATCTGGTAGCCAGGACAAGCAGATGACAGCAGCTTTGGTCGTAATCACTCCCCTCTCTGCCCCACAGGCCTGGAGGTCCCACAACCTCACAGTTTGGTCAAAGCCCCCCGAAGCCAGAAGGGGTCCCTGAGATGCCAAACACCACACCCACCCCTGATGGGTGTTGAAGTGGCCCTTCCCTCCCAAAGTGTGCATCAACATATTGCTCGAGTCTGCCTGCAGATTCCAAAGTTTAACATCCCGATCTCTGGAGCCCGTGGCGCAAACACCCCCGTCGCCGCCCACCAACAGGACGGCGTTGACCTCGGCAATATGGCTTGAAAGGAGGGCGACGCATTCTAGTGCTGGGGGTGGACTCAGACTTCTGTGGGGCTCTTTTTCTACATGCCCTCCATTGCCCTGAAAGCCGAGATGAGCCAAACCCTGTTCATGATCAGGATCAACATCTTGTCCGCCAAATACAATGGCGTGATGCCCATCTTCAACCATCACTTGCTCTGGATTATCGTCTAATCTCTCCAACAATTGCACCAGTTGGTCCTCTTCTACAGCAGGGTGCATTTCTTCAACTACCTTCCTTTCCTCAACATCATATGCTTCTTCCTGTACTGCCACGTGCTCTGGCTCCATAACACCAGCTCTATTCTCTGCCACCGGTTCCCCAATATGCAAGTCCCTTCGTCGCTGCTCCCCTCTTTCCCGCTCCGACGCATCAGCTTGGTGCTCCTTGGTTACAACCTGTGCTATGTTGGTCCAGCAGGTAAGCAGTTTCTCCATCTCCAAGCAAGCAATAGGCCAGGCAAAATCTTCCCTTGGCCCCACTGGAAAGATAGCTTTTGAGCCAATCAGTCTGCGCGCCCGCAGCTGCCAGGCAGTGTTGTCCTTTCCCACATTGCGCAAAGCAGAACAGACCTGAAACCAGAAGATGGATAGGGATTGTGCCATCATTTATTTCAGCACAATACAGAATGCCATAAAAGATTTGACCAACGGCACCTTTCTGGGTTCCAATTTCTGCTCATTCGCAAATAAATATATAAATAAAAAAAAAAATCTATACTTCTTAGGTTAATTGAAGATTAAACCGTCCATAGACGTGAATATGAACGTGATTGGCTTGCGATCAGTCCAGGGCTCCAGCACAGCCACATCCCGGATGAGGATAAGCTCGATAGAAATTGGACAGATGGAGTCTTTATGACTCACCTTTGGCAGCACAGAGATGACACACTGAGCAGGAAGATGTGAGGCAATGTGGGTTACCATCTCCCATGGTAATGACAACAATCCACTGGCCTCAGGGGAAGGGGCTGGTGCAGTTTCAGGATGACTGTAGGGAATTTATTCAAAAAATTAGTATATGTGCTCAACTGTTCACTGCCAGTGATGTCTAGTGATAGGTTCGGTAGAACAAATACATAAGCCAGTCTTTGAAACGGGTGCCATTTCCACCACGTAATTTTCAAATTTTTCATGAAAAATCCTGTTTTTAAAATCCACCTCAGGCATAAAATCTTTATTAATAATATCCTTTTTTATTTAGACCTTGTAGCCGTTTTGTACCACCCCGTCATGGAAAATATGTACACTATTTGAGTGATGGTACACAATTTTAAAATGTAATGTTTTGCTTGCTACTAGTAAAATGTCATTTTTTAAACCATCCATAGACAGTATGTACTTTTTTTTTTGGCCCATTAGCCATGAAATATGAATTTCACGTAATTGGTGTCATTTTTACAAAAAAAAAAAAAAAAAAAAGTTGCCTTCAAAATCTGAAATCAACCTTTAATAGGTTTACATACAACATTATTCAGCATTAGTTCACGAACCATTTTACTCTGTTTCTGTCATTATTTTTTAACAAGATGACCCTGTGACGGGATGGTTAATGCTGTAATGGGATGGTATGGACAAATTGTCTCTTTATATGATCTGTTAGTTTTACCATTCATCTAACATTAGACTCGTGTTAATTCTGGATATGAAATACTGAACATTCAATATGTGAACAACATGAAATAGAAAATATTCAAAAATTTGACAAGCATTTCAGTAATTATGGAAAATTGTTCAAAGGCAAAGAAAATTACATCAAAAAGTGAAACAAAAAAACGTGGTCAACAGAACTGTACTTGGGATCGAGTTAAGAATTTTTAATCAATGTATTATTAAAAATACAATATTACATAATTTTGACAAAAAGTGAGTGTGTTGAAGAAGAACCACCCCATCACAATACCACATTATGGGGTGGTAAATTTCACCCTAAAAAGGCAAATGTTCTCCATGTGGTCAAGTTCCTGACCTAAGAGAGTATACATTCAATTGAAAATATTTTCTTTAGATTAAAAGGGTAAAATTTAGATGCAGATGCAGAAAAAGGACATAAGGCAGCATCCCATTGGCACGGAAGAAGGAGACGAGGTGCAGGACATCGTCCACCCTCTTGAGGGGATGGCCGAGCAGTCACAGATGTGGTGTCCAACGACATTCTGATGAACAAAGTCCGCTGAGAGGGAACAAGAGAGGACTTCTCCAGGTTGACCTTGAGGCCAAGTCGTGGCACATGATGCAGAAGCATAGACGTGTCTGAGTGCCTGAGCCCTGGACGGTGCGCAACTCAGTCAGTCGTCCAAGTAAGGGACCACCTTCATGCCTTCAGACCTTCAGACTGGTGACAATAATTGCCAGCAGCGAGCCCTGTAGGCAAAGCGGATAAACCTGTGCTGAGGAGCAATGTTCCCTCTACTTTCTTGAGCATTCCATAGATTACGGTGAGCGACATCCACGGACTTATATACAGACTCACAATGCCACTTATATCACCATAGCCAGAAGTGAAGCCACCGGCAGCCATCTTACGTTGCCACCCACTAAGCTGACCAAACTTGAAAATATTTGTTTTTCCGCACTGTTTTCATGTTAATTTACTGTCTCCACAATGAAATGTCACTTTGAGTGGCGTATGGTTGTACCAATAAGACTGCAAGAAGCGCTACATGCACATTTCATTGTTATGAAATTAACGCATATATAAATTTTCTCTTATAAGCTCTACCTGTGAGGGCTATTCAAAGACTTGTCCACATCATGTTGTCAGAACCATGAACAATGAAATTAACACAAAGGCCATCAGGACAAAATTGGCTATGAAATGTAAACCCAATTGAGTCCATTTATATATACAGTAAGCTCTTGACATCAGACATGCACATGGCAGCCAAACCAGTATTACACCTGTCCAAAACCTGAGATCATAAATTACATGATGTATGTATGTTACGAAAAAAATTCAAACCACTTGTACATCATGTGTCAAATGATTAGATTCAGCCCTAGTTTGTTACTTGTTTTTAATCACAGGTTATTTTAAGCATAATTAAGTCTCAAAACATCCATCCATCCATCCATTTTCTTGACCGCTCATTCCTCACAAGGGTCGCGGGGGGTGCTGGCGCCTATCTCAGCTGGCTCTGGGCAGTAGGCGGGGGACATCCTGGACTGGTTGCCAACCAATCGCAGGGCACACAGAGACGAACAACCATCCACACTCACAAGCACACCTAGGGACAATTCGGAGCACCCAATTAACCTGCCATGCATGTCTTTGGAATGTGGGAGGAGACCGGAGTACCCGGAGAAGACCCACGCGGGCACGGGGAGAACATGCAAACTCCACCCAGGAAGGTCCGAGCCTGGACTCGAACCGGAGTCCTCAGAACTGGGAGGCGGACGTGCTAACCACTCGACCACCGCCGCCAAGTCTCAAAACATTTTTTTATAAATATGGGCCCACATTGTCCACTCAAAAATAATGGAAAATAGGGGTGTGAATTGCCTAGTACCTGACGATTTGATCCGTATCACGATTCGATTCGATACCGATTAATCCCGATATGAATTTACAAGTCGATTGTTACGATTTTTTTTTTTTACTCAATTTAGAAAATACCATTCAGTAAACTTGTACATGTACACTGTAAGATTTGTATGAAAATTTATTATTTACTGATCTGAAACTTCAGTGTTATAACTGTGAACCACTGTATTTAGCAAACAGGTTGTAACCTTTTTCATGTTAGAACAGCATTGAAATAAAATAGTAAGGCTTAATGTTCCATTAATATACCATTCTTCCATGCTGAAGGTGTGAAAGTTTGACGTTTTGTTGAATATTTTTTCATCAAAAATGTTAAAAAATCGATTCGGCTGCCTATTGAATCAATTCGAGAATTGAGTACTGTAGTATCGTGATATATTGCCGAATCGATTTTTTTTTTAACACCCCTAATGGAAAACGTAATTTATTAAAACGTGAACATTTCTGAAACGCGTGAAGAGCCTCATTGAAGAGGCCCGTAAACTACGCCCACATTTGGACTTCCTGAATGGTAAACTACGCCCATATTTGGACTTCCTGAATGGCGCGGTCGCGTGTCGCTGCAGTCTCGTCAGTGCTGAGTGTGAGTACTGTTGTATCATGTATTTATGCTTCAAACTGCAGTAGAACAACTGTGTGCGCACCCAAACTGCTATTAAAACTGTAAGTGAAGTGGGAATGGTGTCGTGTTGTGTGTGTGGTACGCGCGCCGGCTGGCGTCACCGTAGTAACGTAATGCTCATTCATTGTGGACGGAGCCGCTCCGTCCTACAACACGACATGGCTGTTCCTCTTGCATTTAAGCTTTTTTGTCACATTTTATTTTCCCACTCCATTAACCACACTCACTATATAAAGTTGTCATTTGTTTATAGGAAGATAATGTAAAAAAATACAAACAAATACAGCTGCTGGTTAGGATTTTGTTTTTTTTTACTGCGCTGCAAGACGTTTGCTGTGCGCTGAGGTGGTGAGAGCACTGCACAATTGCGCACGCGCGCAGCTTGGAGGGAACATTGCTGAGGAGCAATAGGGACTTCAAGTAAGCGTCCTTCAGCTCGATCGAAGTGAACCATTCCCCTCGGGCGATCGTCTATAACACGGCTGACGTAGTTGGCATGCAAAGGGTAACACCCTGAGGTAACGGGTAAAACCTCTCACATCCAGGATAGGGCGGAATCCGCCTGTCTTTTTTGGAATGAGGAAGTAGGGGGAGTAGAATACCCCTGGATGTGCCAAGGGATCGACTGTTTCGAGAGCGGACTTGGCGAAGAGGGCCGCTAGCTCCTGATCTAGAGCCAGTTCCCTTTCTAGGCCGCTGATGACAGTCTCCCTGACCCGGTTGGAGAGAGAGGGCCGGTGTCAGAACTGAATCCTATACCCATTAATCATGGTCGATAGCACCCATGGGTCCGAAGGGAGGGCAGCCCAGTAGTTGAGCTGCTGACAGGAAAAGTAACAGACTGCTGGCCCCTGTGATATGCCTCCGTGAGGGACGACAAGCCCCAGATCCCCCCGTAGGCCGAAAGTTCTGCACAGCACGTGACAGAGGGGTGGCCGGGAGAGCAGCTCCTCCAGAGCTTGATGGAGCATAGGTCCTGGAAAGGTTGGCAAACTTCCGCTTCGTGTCATTAGCACATACTGTACATTCTAGCACAGGGGTCTCCAAGTTTGGTCCTCGAGAGCCCCTATCCAGCCTGTTTTCCATGTCTCCATCCTTCAGCACAGCTGAATCTAATGATCAGCTAATCAGCAAGCTTTGCCGAAGCCTGATAACGATCCCGATCATGAATCAGGTGTGTTAGTGGAGAGAAACATTGAAAACAGGCTGGATAGGGGCTCTCGAGGACCCAACTTGGAGACCCCTGTCAAGCGCCTCTGTCACGGCCGAACTGAAAACCTGAATTGGAACCACAGGGAGGAGACGCAGTTCCTTCCGGGAAGGCTCTCGCATGGGAGACAGAGACAACCAGACCTGATGGCGTGCCTGGATGAGAAAAAGACATGCTACGGCCATGCTCTCTAGAAAGCAGGGATAAGTCCCTCAAGACTCAAGACATTAAGTGAAGCCACAGAATACTCCACGTTAGGCATACGGTCCAAACCGATGGGATTAAGACACCACATGGATGCCAGGGCACGGACGTCCGCTGAGAGACGAGAACAGTCGTATTCATATATACCAGCAGGAATGAAGGTCTGTCAAAAAAAAAAAAAAGAGACAAGATTCCAGGATCCAAAAAGACTGATGAGTAGTCCAGCGGAGAGAGGTCAAGGGTGATAAGATAAACTGAGGGAGGGACACACATTAATAATGCATCTTTTTTTTATTTTTTTATTTATTTTTTTTAATCCGATTTACTGCCGGCAATGCGGACCAGACTCTGGCAACGGTCGTACAGGGACCGAACAGCCCGTATCAGGGGGCTCGGTACCCCGTACTCCCGAAGCA
The DNA here is from genome assembly GCF_051991245.1 of Festucalex cinctus. Taxonomy (NCBI): domain Eukaryota; kingdom Metazoa; phylum Chordata; class Actinopteri; order Syngnathiformes; family Syngnathidae; genus Festucalex; species Festucalex cinctus. The sequence goes on from NC_135411.1 coordinate 52,614,522, forward strand.
CCCCCCACAGGACTCCCCGAGCGACCCGGTCGAACGCCTTCTCCAAATCCACAAAACATGTGGACTGGTTGAGCGAACTCCCCACGCACCCTCGAGGATCCTGCTGAGGGTATAGAGCTGGTCCACTGTTCCACGGCCAGGACGAAAACCACACTGCTCCTCCTGAATCCGAGATCCGACTTCTCGACGGACCCTCCTCTCCAGCACCCCTATAGACCTTACCAGGGAGGCTGAGGAGTGTGATCTGTTGGAGCACACCCTCCGGTCCCCCTTCTTCACCTCTAGTATTTACTTCTATATTATGATAACCCGAAAGCTTTAGAAAACACACTTTGGCACAGTTTTAAACACGTCATCAAACGTTGGGGACTCAAATGCTCGTCAGGTAGAATGAATCGTATGCCGCTACGAAATGGCAGAAGGTACAGTAAAACACGTGCATCCAACATCATTTCAGTATATATACACATTGTATTGTCATTTTTGTTTTGCTGGTTATGATGTGAAGTTTTTCCGAATGTTAAATGTGTGTCTTGGCTCAATAAATGTTAGTAAACTCGCTGCATGATGTAAGTTCGCCAGCAATATAATCGGTTGGTCTTACCTTTCCAGCTCTGCACTCGAGGTTACATTTATCACAAACTGGTGCGACGGTCCACTTTGTTCCCCAGCTTTACCTCCTGCAATCCCTTTGTTCATCCTTACGTCATCCATAGACGAAGCAGTGTCAATACATGTACACCAAGGCTACACTCCTCATCTCCTCTGTTGAATGCATATTTTACAGGCCGGCAGTGCTAGCTTACACAGATCAGCAACACAAGTGACTGAAGAAAACAAAAACCTAAAGGCGATTGTGTCGCTAAAATAATTAAAACAAACACTGTCCGGAAACCAACATCTGATAAGCTTACCAAACGCAATAACAAACAAATGGCTACTGCACAAATTTTTAAATTACATTAACGTTGTCACCAGGCAATAAAATATAGGCCACCCAACTTATAGTTGGTAATTTCTGGAACGACATAAAAATACAGATGTCCGAGGGGAAAAAACGTAGTGTGATGCACCAACTGCAATCGGCCGTTTTGTAGGTGTGGCGAACTACATTCAAAATGCTACTTCCGACGCTAGCAATAAACGTCATCAATGTGCACAACGAAACGCTGTTTTCTCTGCCAGACTTGATTGAAATGCATGTTTTTCTACTTTATTCGCACTTTACGAGAAACATTTTTCAATCTCCAACATTAATTCGTTCGTACCTCAATTTTTAAATCATTTTTATTATACTCGCCACTAACTATAGCATTTTTTATGTTTAGTTATGAAGTATTTGAAGCAATGTCATTAGCAGGATAGACCTACATTTACTACCAACGTTCTAATATGCGACATTGAGATTGTAAAATGCTCGCTTCGTTTCAACGCGTTCACTTGGCTGCTGTAACGCCACTTCCCAAATACATGAATGCATTTAATAATCAGCATCTGAGGCACCTATGAGACATTTATTTGTTTTGTCATGTTAAACGTCTAACTTCTCTATATGAAGTAAGCAGCAGAATTTAGAGCAAGGTTACTGTCTTGTCTTCTGCTCAATATCTCGTAACAAACTTGTTTTAGTATTTCACAATTATACAATGTATATACCCTAGATTCCAAATGAGATGTTTTGGTTCAATTTTGTAGTCAAAGCAATTTTAAATAAATTCAGTATTTAAATAGGCAATTTAACTGCCATAATGATTTTAGTGCACAAAACCAAGGCAAGTTTTTTTTTTTATTATTGCAAAATTACATTACTGAACAATAGTATTCCAAACTACACCCAGTTTTCCTTTACTTTGGCTCATTTGAGAATTGATCAAATTCATCTGAACCTGATATTAGTGATCTATTTAGACGGGGGCGGAGAACAATCAAACGTGCATAATAAGTTAGAACACAGTGTAATAGAAAACATTTATTTTACCCCTTTGACAAAATTTAAAAAGGAGTACATCAGCAAACATCCCACCTGCACCACAGTTAAACGAAAAGGGAGGTGAAACTCGCCAGCCTTGATATCTTATTTAACCATTTATGATTCAGTTGTCTTCCCTAAGGTATGCGCCAAGCCCAGACTCCATCAGTCAACCACAACATCAAATTTGATGTAATTAAATGGTGCACTATAAAAATGAGTATTTCTTTAAATGAAAAGAATAAAAAGAAAAAAACTTTTGAAGTCCAAAAAAAATTTGTGCATATTGCACAAAAAACATAAAATAAATTAAAATACCACTAGCATAAAAATAAAAGAAAAACCTTCACGTATCACAATATGCAAAGACCAACTCCTGCCTCAATTCTTGCCTACCAAAAAAGTATTTCATTAGTGAGCATTCGTGAATGTTTTAGCAGCTTTGAATGAGCCAATGCAATTGTGCTACAAAAATTAATACCAAAAATGTTTAATTGTTGTAAAACGCTAAATTAAAGCTAGCTAAAACTCAGGGTCACAATGTGCTGGAGTTACATTTAACTTTACCATAGTCATCATTTTAAGCTTCGTCTGATGTCAACTGGCAGGCAAATGTTATTGGCAGTGGCCACACAAATTTTTCCCTCCCAGACTATGCCCGGCACATAACCTTAGGGTAGGGCTGGTGCAAAACAACATGTAAGCAATACTTGTATACTAAAGACACACACACACACCTCTTTTTAGCGAAACACCCATAGGCTGAAAGCCATACACACTTCCAATACAATCATCCACTATGGACAATGATTGCTCTATCCAGCTATCCAGTGTCGGGTAGAACAATTGGGATCAGTGTATTCCAGGTATAACGTACACAGTGTCAACAGGTGGCGTAACATGTCAGCCGTCAATTTCTTACGAAGTAATATTGCCATCAACAAAGCTTTTAAGCGAGATTCTCTTTAAAAAGGGACGCATTATAAAATGTCTAAAAAGGAGTAACACTCATTGGAAAGCATGCAAGGTGTATAACATCATTGTAATGACAGCCATTTGCTTCAAATGATTGGATGAAGGGGAAAGGTGGTTGGGGGGGGTAGCTAAAGCTGCACTGGGACGTAACATACTGAAATAGTCCCACCTCTTCAATCTTTATTTTTAGAATTAGCTAAATAATTATCGGTACTGTTAAGAGGCCTCAAGTATTATTACCTATCCTTTTATCGCGATTCATTACTTTAGCAATCCATAGGTAGTCCTAAAATCCCATATCAGAAATAACACCTCAAGGTCAATAAATTTAAATTCTAATTCTTACAAAAGAAAAGTGCATTTATATCTGTAAGAACCTAGTTATTGTTGACGGCTTATCGCTCTCATTACGCCTGTTTTGAAAGTTCGAGAAATTAAGCAACAGAAGAATCCTTAACCTGCCTACAGTATATCAGCTCTTCTTTTAATAAGTATTAATCTACCTATAGTTGGTATATTTATGTCAACTCCTTTAAACAAAGATGCCGACTAATGTATGTGTGTGTGTGTGTGTGTGTGTGTGTGTGTGTGTGGGAGGAGATGAAGTATTTTGATTGCTACACATTACGGCAGCCTCCCTATTATGACTATATAACTCATATTTCATTCAACATGCAACACTTTAGAGGCAAACAGATCATAACTCAGCATAAATGTACAGATGACAAGTGGAAGAGACCCTAGTATATGCACACCAAAGGGTTTCTTCATTATTTTCTGTAAAAAGGTGCAAATATTTATGCACATTTCCTGCATTATTACAAAATAAAAGCATGTTTTGTTTAGCCTCTGGCAAAACCTCGAGGTGTCTTGTAAAAGTAAAGTCATACAAGCCCGTTTTAACACACTGATGTATGCGCGTCAATACACTGTGCTGTGCATTGGGAGATTTGGGACTACGGCATCCTGTGCTGGTTCAGATGATTCATTTGAATGTACCTATAAGACAACGCTCTCCCCGAAACACTATTCTGAATTAATCCAAATGAGGAGGGGGCGGACAAAGCTAGCCCCCGTTTGGCCACCAACCAACTTGAATCCCTGTGGTGCTATTGGTGAAAGTCACTTTTGAGCAAGTTGGATTTTGCGAGGCGTGAAATCCAAGAGGTATACACATATCCCCAAGTTTACCCTCCCTCACCCACCACCCTCCTCCCACCCTCCCTCACAGAGACACAGGGCACAGGGACCAGGACCCTCTGCCACATGAAGGCTCGTCACGTCCCTCCAGATCATTCCTCGTTATACTGGGCAGTGCAATGAGTCCCCTGGTAACCCCTCCCATGTTAACCTGGAAAAACAGAAGGGAAGAAAAAAAACCACAATTTGAAACAGTTGCTGAAACAGTATTGGTAACATACACGTACAGCATGATGTCATAAAATTCTGGATCAGGAATCATGGAACAGAATGTTCTCATGGCTTTTTCAATGAGTTGGTTTGTCTTCTCCCGAAAGGCAGAGTTTAAACTTATGAGCGAAAGAGAAAAACTGGCAAACATACCAAACAGGTCAACATCCAGTGTGGACTTGTTAGACGCCGTAGCATGCTGACAGACGTTCCTTCAGCAATGGAGGGAACTGCTCTGAAAACTGCTGCCAATTCTCTTGGCCGACCTGGTCCTTAAAGCCATGCAGGATCTAGAATAAATAAAGTTGCTGTATGGTCAGTATATTTCTACCCACACAGGTTTGTACCCAGTGTCTATGACAAACAAAAATGGTGAGATTTCCTGAAAAACATATTTTGGCCAGCTCGACCACACTTCTCAGATTCAAAAGTCCTCCGCAGAGTGTGTCAGATTTCGAATGTCTTAAAAGTAGTCATCACAGTGTGTGACAAGCCAACCAGAGACGCTCGGAAATGTTGAAACAATCGATGGAACCCACCTTATAAAACATGTCCCTCAGGTCATCCTTAGGGTTGACCCAGGAGGCCACGGCATCACAAAAGAAAATGAAGTCCTGAACAGAAAGAAGTTTATTAGTTTCTAAGTTTAAAGGACACTGTCATATATCCATATGCATTTCAGACTTTATAGTAAACTGTTCAGGGATCAAATCAGCTCACCTGCACAACACCAGCTGGATTCACCCCAATCATCACACAGATTCCACGGAAGGCTGAATCTTTCTCCTCGTTATCCCTGATATTCCTTAGGGATGTGCACCTGACAAGACAACATTCACATTGAGTCAGGCCTTGTTTACATGGAAGCAAAGCAAAGCGTCTTCGTTCCTCAAACAAATCTTGGACAGACGGAACCGTCTCAACACAAGAAGACGCCTAGGACGTTTAACGGCTGTAATAGATATGCCAAGTCTGGAGTGACGCTGTAGCACTGCCATAGGGAGTTAACGGAAAGTAGAAGAATAATCAGTGAAGAAGATGAACCACTGATATGAATAGCTGCTAGGCCAAGACTTTTGAAGCCGCGAGGCCGCCATATTACTCCTCCCAAGAAATGTTTCTATACATTTAGTATCAAAATTAGATAACATTTGAGACAGTACTTAGTAGTCATGTCAAGTCATCTTTATGTAGCGCTTTGAACAAGGGGTCTAGCAACTGAGCGATAAAAGAAAAGAGGTCTTAAAAGTAGTTTAAACAGTAGTCTCGCTCGCGAGATGGTAGGAGTAAGATGGCTGCCCTGTGGCTTCAACGGCTTGCACAGGCGTGTATGGGCTATTGGCTATCCAGTAATATATACAGATCAGTGAGACGAACAACACAGAAGTGACAATGCTGGGTGACTCAAGTACAACATCACGCAAAACATTTTGCTGTAAAAGCATAGACAAGCTAAGGAGGTTGCACAAAACGGCGAAGACACGGCTACCCGGCTTTGTTGATAGGCTGGCGGTTCGTGCGCAATCGCGGGAGAATATACGTCGTCACCGGAGTAGTAGCTATGCTGCAATGGTGTCCACATTGGAATGTATAGGGTGCGTTTTGAAATCTTTCCACTCTGGAGCCCGGTTACAAAAGTGATCGATTTCAAGCTCGGAAACAGAGCCACTGTGTGGACGAATTGCCCAAACGGTAAGAAACTTATGCGGATACGTTGAAAACGGGCTTTCATGGGAACGGGGCCTCAGTCTGGCAGGGTCTTCAAAATCATTGTTACTCAAATGTTCTGGACTACTATGGGGTATATGTCACGGAAGAGGCGGGACGTGATTTTGCACAACAGTTCGTTTCCGATCTGGGTTGCGAACGCGCAACCGAGGGGCACAAAGTCGGAAGCACAAGTATTTTTGACGCAGCCCACACGTCGCAAACCGAACCGGAAACAAACCGATGTGCAAAAACAGTCCTGCCTCTTCCGTGGCATATACCCCATAGGTTGTGTTGTGGAATTTTCAGTCGTTAGCTGAGATGTATGAAACAGTCTGGAAAACATTTGTCTTTGGGGTTTCTTTATATTTCAAGTAGGGCTGGGGAAAAAAAGTCGACCAAGGTTGACTTTAAAAATAGGTCGACTGGAAAAATTTAAGTCGACGCTCCGCCCGGAACCATGTTTGCGGCGGCGGCGGCCATGTTTCACACGGCCCTATTATGCCGCCGTGCAGAGTGTGTTGCAAACTTCAGTGAAAAGAAGGCGGACAGAGTAATATTTATTTATTTATTTTTTTTAAATGACTCCTGTTTGTTTGGTCTGATTGGTTGTTTGAATTTGGAGGTGTGTTGCACAGCCACCACCAAAGTCCACCTTTAAAAGTGAACCGTGCAGTATATACCAAAAAGAAATTAAATATCAAAGTGCAGAGATAGAAATGATTGTGACTCACCATGGCCTAATGAAATGTTGGAGCTGAGGTGCCACTTCCTGAGGACAGACATAACCCAGTCTGCCTATTGTAATGGCTGCACATGAAGGACAAAAGTATTCAGAACATCACTGTTTGGGGGGAATGCATGAGGTACATGACAATTTATGTACATACATACCTGTGTTTTCCAGCAGGGTCTTTGGTGTGTTGGGTCTATTGATGATCTCCACCAGATGTGGCAAAACCACTCCAACATAAAGCTGCATTTCTGCACCTACATAAACAACAAAAACTCATCAGCAACTCAAAGGGGAAGCCAAACCAAATTTTCCTTACAATAAGCTCTATACGGTCCCACTAGTCTAAATACGGTATTCTGATTAATATCGCATTTGTAGAATATGAGTTAAGTGGCAAAATCCACCCACTTTAATCAATCTCAGTCGACTAAAATGACATCACAGTCCGAGGGCTCAGTCTGCAAATGTCACATGTCCAGAGCCAGAAAACAGGTGAGCCATGACTGGTTGTTACATGAGCCCTTAAGATGCCGATGTCATTCTCAGTCGACAGCAAGTGGCAAAATGGCTACCCATGAGATGCATACACACGGGCGAATTTCGCTGCTTAATTTATATTCCATAAGCGCAATATTAATCAGAATGCCATGTTTAGACTAGTGGTACTGCACAGCAGATATTGCAAAGAACATTTTGGACTTGACTTCCGCTTGAACTTACCTATAGCTTTGTGCTCAAGAAGTTTTTATGAATCATACTAGGGCTGGGCGATATGGACCAAAACGCATATCCCAATATATTTTGGCTTAATATCGATATACGATATATATCCCGATATATATTTTTTTTTTCCTCCGCAAGAAAATTCTGAGTCGAAGCCTAATATAACATGTCACGAATAGTTTTATTTAGAGATGTATATTTTAGCCGATAAAAAGGTCCCATATATTTATTACGTAATGTCTGTACACTGTTTGCAACACGAGCAGCCTACAATAGACCAAGTCGTGCTGCTTACGTCATGTATAGACCACGTCGCGCTGATTACATCATCTATCACGCCTCTCGTTCTTGTAGACCGGCCATTCAAAATAAATAAATAAATAAAATAAGGCCGGCCGCCCCACACTACTGTAGTAGACTACCACATAGCAATCAACATGTCCTCCTCACCAGTGTGGTGTTTTTTCTTCTCCATGGCGGAAGATCCAAACATTTCCGGCAAGGATTCTAATAGGGGGGAAAGAAGGCTTTTGCTCACCTGAAAATCCATCATTATGGCAGAGCCGTTTTGAACGAACATGAACGAGGGAACAGCTGCGGCAGCAGCTAACGGCGCTACGCTAAAAAAACAGCAAGGCAGCACCAAGGCTAAAGCCATGAACGCCAAAGTGATGGCATTTATAGCGCTAGACAAGCAGCCGTTTTCTGTAGCTGACTTACGTTTTTGCAAGTTAATAGCACATTTGGAGCCACGTTGCAAGTGGCCACAGCTTGATTGACAAGAACGGACTCCAAGTAAGTTTCACCGCAGTTGGAGGGTGGGTGTGTTGTGCTGTAGAGTGCGAAGTGTCGCCCCTCCCTCTTCTTTTTTAACCGCAATTTGCATGATTGAGTGAAGAGAGAGAGCACTTCACAAGTGTGAAGTGTCCCCCCTCCCCCTCCCACCTCCTGTGCACGAAAGAGGAGGGGCTGGGGCCGCACGGGGCAATGAGTAGAGCAGAAGCGGAGCACACAGCGCAAGTTTAACTATATCGATATAGACGAAATGGCCTAATTCCATATCCCGTTTAAAAATATATCGATATAATTTTTATATCGATATATCGCCCAGCCCTAATTCATACCTAATTGTACAACCAGAGAAGTGCAGCAGAGGACAGCCCAATCAAGGCATAAACGATGAGAAATATTGGCAAAAAGGGTATGGGATGCGCATATGTACAAATCTGCTGCATCAGTTTTAGTTGTAGTGCTTACAGACTACCAAAAGTTACCAAATGAGAGCTGATAGCCATAATTGCATTATAGGTCAAGAATATCTGGATCAGAAAGTATGGGAACAAAATGTATCATCATTTTGTCAATGAGCTGGGATTTTCATCATATTCAGATATTGAGACCTTTTCAGCAAAAACAGTCGTAAAAAAAGAGCGAGAGCGAGACAAACAAATGTAGTGGTTGTCATTTCTTCGACTCACCCATTTGCATGGCAATTTCCCCAATGGCCCATGTAGCGTTGTTACACACCGAAATAAACTCCGGGTTCAGATTGAGGCCGAGGATGGGCATAAACTCAGCTGATGACAAGAAACAAAATAACACACACATATACTACATACTACAGTAGTGTTATGAGTTCTGAAAAACACTCACCAATGCACGGCTTAACATGCAGGAAGCAGACCTTTGTTAAATCTCCCAACAGAGCAAAAGAGCTTTGCCTCACTTCAGGCATAGTATCCTGCAACACATCTTATTATAGCTCTTCTGAAGGTATGATCATCCATGACACAAAAAAAAATACAAATAAATCCTCGCTCATACCTGCATGCACTGGAAAAGCAACGTCATGATATTGGACTGAGCAACAAGTCGCTCTACGTGACTTCCCAAACCCTCAGCCAGGCCACTGAGCAGATCCAGGGCCACAATCATGAAATCTTTGTCAGGAGCCTCGTACTGGTCTGGGTGCTGGTTGTACATCTGCAAAGGTCGCAACTCAATATATTTGTCGAAGCTAAACAAGTACTCAAAAAATAAATAAATAAAAAAATAATAATAAAAGCCTTCTCACCATAGCCTGAGCTAAGGTCTTCTGTACAAGTGTGACACAGCGCTGGTAGACAGGTTCACAGTAGGGCAGGAACCCACTCTGCAGTGCTGTGGCGACTGAAGACAAACACTGGGAGAAAAAGCATGGAAAGGACATGTAGATGAGATGTGTTAAATCCCGATGGTGGAGAGAAACATTTTTACAGGAGACATTGTGCACTAGTTGCTCTTTTTAGATACATCATAATAGCGGTGGGCAATAATTAGTGTTGTCAATATTGTCAACTTGGCTTTCACAATGTCCAGTTATACATTAGAGTTTTAATACTATCTCTAAATGGGAGAGAAAAAACGGCTCAATTGATTGGCTGTTTAGTAGGAGAAAAATCTCATTTTGGTGAATCAGCGTGCATAGACGGAAGAAGAGGAAGTGATACGTTTTCCTTCTACAAATCAGCGGGCAGGATTCAGTGAGTGAGAACATGGAATGAAAGTCTCGTTTTAGTGATTAATATAACAGAAACCTAGCAAGACTTAAGTCCACGTCCCTGACCTGGAAATTATTTGGGGTTGACAAGACCAAAATAACATCGTAACGTGTGTACATATCGTATCGCCAGGTCACAAAGATACCCAGCCCTAACGGACCATATGGAGGATTACGTGACTTTGCGACTCCAAGTACGACTACTGCTCAAGAAAATATAAGTACAGCTGCCGAACACAGTCAGAAAACCCTCACTGCATTGAGCTAACAAACACACTGTCCTGATTGACAAAGCAATTGACATTGGCGATGCCCCACGAACGCCGCCGTTATGCAAGCGGGTAAAAGTTGACCGAATGTTCCATATTGGCTTAATATTCAGTTTTTACACGCTTTTACTCAGCATCATAGCTACATTTGGGGCTATCACGTGTATTATGGCCCTGCGATTGGACTGGCAACCGGGTGTCCCCCGCCTACTGCCCAAAGCCGGCTGAGATAGGCCCCAGCACCCCCCACGACCCTTGTGAGGAATAAGCGGTCAGGAAAATGGATGGATGGATGGATGGACGGACATGTATTATGTGCAGGACAGCTTTGGATATTGCGTGTCAAAAGATCGTGGCTACATTTGTTGTCATTATAATATATGCAGGATTCTGGCTCTCTCTCACAGTATATTCGTTCCATCACCATATATAAAAAAGAATTATTTCCCCCCATTCTGACTACGGTAGTAAACCGCTTTTGTTATGATTCTTGTAGTATTTGGCAGTGGTGCACCAGTATTTACTTCAGATTACAATATGATGATGTGAATGGGTGAAGATGAAGCACTATAACAGCTTAAATGTTAAATGTTGCTGTAGAATATGGTTGTAAAATCTTTTGTAGAAGATATATTAAGCAAATTAAAATATAAACAAACTATTGTTCAAAAACGCTGTTTACAATTCTATTAAGCGAATGCAGAATTACAAGATTTTTTTTTTGTAAAATATTGTCAAAATATTGAGATTTTTTTTTTTTTTTAGCCCATATCACCCACCCCTACGTCATAAAAATCTATTGGAAAATGTGCAAAATTAAATTGGATCTATTAATATTTACCTCTAAAAGAGGAAAAAGATCTTTGTCCTCATCCTTGAGCTCATTCCACTTTGCAATAAGAGGGGGCATCAGCTTTTGAATGTACTCCTGAGAAAAAAACAAACATTGAAATGAAAATGACCGTGTGATTATACAGGTAAGGGAGAAAAAAAAAATCTTGCGAGAGGACAAAAGACTGGTGACAAGTTCTTACGGGCTGATTAAGATGGTGGCCCACTGAGTCTGCAAGCGTTCCAATGGCATCATAGAGGATGAGGAGATTCTTGTGCTGGTACTTTCCAAAAGCAAAGACCAGCGTGTCCAAGATGAAACTTAAATATGGTACAAGTTCTGTGCACGCCTCCTCTTCTAAGGTGGCAAACGCGCTATGGCGAAAACAAAGATGGAGGACAACAACAACATGACTAATCTAATCTATGGCACAGAAACGACTACCAGTCAACGAATGATTTGATAAAAATGATGTGGATCAGAACAAAATATGGGAACAACATGTATCATTGTTATTCAATGAGCTGGGAGTGTCATCATTTCCACTTCAAGAAGAGAAGGTAGAGATGCTCACCTGCAGGCAGCTTCTTGAACTCGCTTGTTGGTGTCGAGGATGCACTTAAGAAGCTCTGTCATGAGGGGCTTGAGGTAGGAGTCAGGGGGCTGGGAGACTACCCAATGTGCATAACGACTAAGGGTCCAGCAGGCAATGGAGCGCACTAGGGCCTTCTTGTCACTTAGACACTGGATAAGGTGAGGGATGAGCTCTGGCAGGTAGGGAACCATGCCCTGCATGCAGCCTGCGGCACACACGCAATATTTTCGTGTCAAATAGGTTTTGCTTTGAAGATCATTGACAAGCAAAGATCATCAGCTCTTACCCTCAGCAATCGCGCCTAATACAAGGATGCCAGATTCCTTGACGACCCAGTCAGGATGGAAGAGGAGGCCTTTCAGGAGCGGCAGCAGATGAGGCAGTAGGTCATCTCGAAACACGTTCGCAAGCACATCCAGTGCTGCTGCTGAACACTTTCCTGTGCATCAAAATCAATTCCACAAGTGCAATTAGTTTTCTCAGCTAATTGGAAGCAGCACTGAGAGAACATTGTATTAACCAGTTACAGTATAAAAAAAAAAGCAAAAAAGTCTGAATTTGACCTCTATCTTTAATATTAATAAATATAGGTTAGGATATGTCAGTCAAGCAAGCTTAACACAGACTCTGGCTTTAGCACTTATAATTTCCAAAAGCTGCTACATCATCCATGATAGCAGCCCTAATAGGGTGCAGGTCAAGAATATCTAGATCAGAAAATAATAGGAACAAAATGTATCATTATTTTGTCAATGAGCTGGGATTTTCATCATGTCCAGATATTGTGACCTTATTTTCAAAATCAGTCATTTATAAATTGAGTTACGGTGGGGCAAACATATTGATGATGGCATTTTTGGCAGTCCAACAACTCAACACCTGCTCTAAAGCAACCAAAGCTGCCGGAAAGCATTTACTTTCCACCATTTTGTGCTGTACAGACAAACTGACTGTAAAAATATTAGAGATAGACCGATGTGCTTTTTTCAGGGCCGATACCGATACCGATTATCGGTAGTCAAGGAGGCAGATAACCGATATTTGAAGCCGATATTCATTTGCAGTAAAAGTTAAAATGTTGGCACCAAATTTTTGAATAATGCAAACCCTAACCGTTCTTTACAATGGATTCTCACACTGCAGTTTTCATTTTACATCCTTCCATCTGCAATAAGACGTTGGTGGCGAGGGGGTGGGGGTGGGGGTGGGGGGGGGGGGGTAAATGTGGGGGCCAACGTGACATTACCTTTTATAGCATTTGGGATACTTGTAGTTTTATTCTATAAATGTTATATTTTTATATTTTGAAGTAATAGGAGGAACCCTGTCATTCAAAATGTGCATCAGCTGTGGCATTACTTATTACTACAGAAAAAAAAAAAAAAAAAAAAAACATGAGAAAAACTATTCATCCCTGAACACCATACAGTTCTTGTAGACCTTATTATGATTATTGTTATTGCTACCATATAGACAGTATTGATAAGCTTAGGGTCTTAAATCGAGAACAGCAATATCATGCTACTCCTCTCTACAAGAGAACTGTCAAAAGACAGCTTCATGATACAACACACTTCATCATGTAGTTTACTGCCACTTAGGATGCCCCAATCAACGCAGAAAAAGGTAGAGTAAAATAACTTGGTTATAATAATAGTAAGAATAACTTGGTTAAACAGACATTGTTGCGGTGGACCGCTGCCAGTTTCTGCTGTTTAATGTGTTTTACACTTATAGACACGTGTGTGTATATGGGCACACTATTCTCTCACTACTGTACTGTACTGTATCACTTAATGGCACAGATGTACTTGTCTAAGTAATAACTGGGCTGCAACATTGCTAATTCACATTAACAAGCACTATCTTAGCTGTCCACATGAATAGTTACTAACACACGAGAAAGTTATACAACACACCAAACATGAGCTCATTATTCAAAGTATGATGCACGTAACGAAATTACATCACTGAACATTAATTGCAGCCGACTACGGCCGTAGATATTAGTGGCATCCATTGAGAGGATAATGTCCCAACTAACGGCAGACATGACGTGAAAAGAGACAAAACGAGCAAATAAGCACACTATACTTTAGTGCACTTCTCTACTAATGCCTAACATACGAAAGAGAACACGTTCGTGTAGTTAAACGGTGTTTGAGACACACATTAGTTACAGAGCGGACTTTAACGAGGTGCACAACGAGCTGTCAATCAAATCAACGGCGAAGCTTAAGGCACACAACGGCAAACCAGTGCGACAACAAAACACAATATAAAGTAACTAAACGCTATTTAGTGTCACTGTGGCATCTAACTGCATAATAACTGCTATGCAACAAGTAGTGGACGTGACCCAGAATGCAATGTGTGCGTCACGAGAGGTAAATATAATGACGTTACTCAACTCTTAACATGGAACTAGACAATATAAGAATGACAACTGTTAATATTTGGAACCTTTCTAACAAACATTATTTACTTAATTAAGTGAAAATGTGTGTGATTCCCTCCCCGAGTAGTTCAAGTAGCGAATTAGCTACTGGGTGTTAGCCTACATGCTAAGCTGAACACACCACTGTTAGCTAGCGGGGATTCGATGCAAGGCAATGCAGTTCCATTCATATAGTGCATTTAATACACAACATAATTCAATGTGTTTAGCTTATCATGGTGAAAAGTTCGGCGGAGTCTCTTTTCTTTTAACTTACCTTCGAAGCATGTGTCTCTCGCGTTGTGTCCGTGGGTGCGTATGTGACCGGCTACTGTGATACACGGCATACACTACTGATAGGTTCTGGCTTTTGCACGGCTAACCAATCAAATGCTGCTATGGGCGTTACGTTGCTGGAGTTGGACTCCATAACAGACAGAGACGCCATGGGCTGCATTCGAAGCGAAAATACAGAGTTTTAAATGGATCGCTTATATCGGCCGTCAGATTAATAAATCAGGCCGATACCGATATGTACCAATATGTCAATATCGGCCCATCTCTAAAAAATATCTTGTTTTTGTTTGAAATTATCAACTTTTCCTTATTTGGATTTAGACTCAAGCAGCTAATGAGTTGGGCGTGAATTCCAAAATACATTATACTGCCATTCCATCTGTTGCGACCACATTACCTCACTGATATAAATAAAACACTGATCAAATTCAAAAACTTAAATTGTCACCGTCACTCAAGTTAAGATACACTGCTTGCCTGTATCAAACGAGACTTACAACAGTTTCTACTCACGCAAGTTCCAATCAGACAGTGTGTCGTCGTCATCATCGTCGTCATCTTCAATATCCTCACTGTCCCCTGCCTCTAAACCTTCATGCTGCAACGTGACAGTGCGCGACTTGTGGAAACGGGGCTTGATGTCCTGATCGCTGTCTGGTACAGCTTCATCTTCCTCCACATCTCCCTGGTCAAAACATACATGCAATTGAGACAACTTCCCAATCAACTTTGCATTCAATTATATTAGTTGATGAAACTATTTTGATTTAGTTTACAAAACATGGCCCAGTACTTTGAGAGAACAGCAAAACAACTCACCTTCAACAATATGATATCTATCTCTGAATACTTCATCCCATTTACCAAGATTGGGGTCAGTCTATGTGAGGAGGAAGTGGGGAAAAGAAAAAACATCCCTTGAGATGATAACTCTCCCGTTTCTTTTTAGACAACCGGGTATAATTACAGATGTTAGCTACTCACTGCAGCAGGTGTCCTGACAGCATTTCCTTGCAGATGGGCTGCTCTGCTAGAGTCAACCAAAACTCACAGGCTTCTAGAGCTACATTCTCATCTGGGTCCTGTGTGCGTTGCAGCATGTACTGCAGGAGGAGAGAAAACATGTTGGGGACTATTGCACCACAACTTAAACAAGGCTCTGGTACAGAGCTGAAGCAAATCTGGATCAGAAGTTTAGGAACTTCAGGGTATCATTGTAAATCAATGAGCTGGGTGGGTCATCACGTCCAGGTGAGAAATTCTGAGATCAATGTATAAAATTCCAAGCCTTTCATTTTTGAATGGGCAGTGATTCGCTTACCTGGATGATGCTGTGCATGTGGGGGATGAGTCGATCTATGCGGACCTCCAGAAGCATGACCAGCGCTCGGCAAACATTCTTTCTGACTTCGGAGTCCTCATCTGCTGCCAGCGCAAAGAGGCTCTAAAGGTGAAAATATTACATTTGAGGGGGCGGAAATGCAGACAAGGAGGCTACCATCGACAGATGGTGGGAAACTAACATCTCATCATCCGAAAAATAAAAATAACTAGCTCTGATTTACTTTGGCATCCAAACACCAACCTCTATGAAGGTGTCAATGTTGTTCATTAGGGCCTGTGCTCTGCTCATGATGAACTGGTTCACACAGGCTATGGCATGGGACCTGCAGGGACAACAGAATCTGAATGAAGTGTGTACAATTAAATGCATACAGTAACTACGAGCAAGGAAGATGAGGGCAACTTTTAAAAATGGTTACAATACAGCTATGAAAACTAGGGGTGCACCGATCACACTTTTTTGGCCGATCACCGATCTTTAAAACTGTCTGACCTGCCGATCTCGATTTTTGCCGATCCCGATTTTTTATTTTTTTCCCTCAAAACCAAGAGCATACACCTTAAATGTTCCTTTTTTTTATTGGAAAACACTGAGCAATACCTGTCAAACAAGGTAAAACATGTTTAAAACACATTTAGTAGTTCTCTCAAATATAATTGAAATAAAAAATAATAAAATAAAACTTGTGGAATAGGTTATAGCAAAGACCAGTTTTGAGTTTTCAAAAAAAAAAAGTGCACGGCAGTATCAGTAAAGCTTCCTTCCTGAGTATTTTTTCCTTGTAGTGCAAAACGAATAAATGTCTAAATGCAGATGTGTCACAATCTAGATGTAAAATATCCATCCAAAAATATCTTGCACCAACTTATAGGATCAAAACCTCCTAAAGTAAAACATTCTACAAAAAAACAAAAAAAAAGTGCAGCATGCACAACATTTTCAAAGTCAACTAGTTGTCACAACAACACAACTCCAGTCACTTCTGCATTAATGGAAGGTTTTTCTTGATGAACAAAAGCATCTCTGCTTTATCACCAGACAAACGACTTCTTTTTTCATCGACGACATGACCAGCTAAGCTAAACAGGCGCTGACTTTCAATGCTTGTGCATGGGGCAGAAAGATAGGCTCGGGCAAGTGCCGCAAGTTCAGGGAAACGATTTTCATTGAGCTTCCAGAAGGGTCCTCCACGACCGAAAAAGGCTGGTCATCTAATGCCATGAACTCCATTATTTTTCTCGTGGTCGCTTTGCTCCTTTCGCTGCTCATAAGCGCCAACAGCGGTCCATGGTCTGGCTCCTTGCTCGCGCTAGCTTTAGCTAAGTTAGCCTTAGCTTGGTTGCTAACTTCAAACGCCGCATACTCAGCAGTGTGGTGGGTCCTTAAATGACGAATGAGGTTTGTTGTATTGAATGCCTTGCGTGCAGTCCCACCACGACTTATTTCGACGTTGCACGAATTACAAATTGCGATCCTGGGCTCCTTTACTTTTATCGTGAAATACTGCCAAACTGTCGACATACTGTTGCTGCTGTTTGTATTGCAGCGCACACAAGTGCGCATTTGCACACGTGACCTTGTGGGCGGGCTTATGTCTCAGCAGAAGAGGGCAATGGTTGACTTTTTCGTACTTTTACGCGAGAGAGATGTGATCGGTAGACAAGATCGAATTTATTTTGAGGGATCGATCGATCACCGATCGCCCAAAATTACGAAAATTGAGGCCGATCGATCGGCCGACCGATCGATCGGTCGGCCGATCGATCGGTGCACCCTTAATGAAAACGCCAGCATTTAAGCTTAATCTTCCAGAAAGACCAGAGCGGAATGGACTAAACACTTTTCTGGAATGCAAAAACCAAGCATCAGTCAATGGAGTGAATCTCTTCCTGTCCTGTACCTAATTTTGGGGTTGCAGTGCTTGAAGAACTGAAGGAATTTGGGTATCATGATATTGAGCGGTCTGTTCAACACGTCGGTGTCCAGCAGCTCTGACGAGTCCTCGCAGATCTTTTGCAATGCTCCAAACGAGCCCTGAGACACGGACACACACAGAGAGGCTGTCAAATCAAGCGCAAACAAACAGGGACACAGAGGAGAGAACGAGATTGCGTGAGAAGGTAACATGGTGTATACATACACACGCACACACATCTTTCAGACTTATAGAGGTTGTAATCTGTTTCATGTTTGAACAGCATTAAAATAAAATATTAAGGCTTAATGTTCCGTTCATATAACATTCTTCCATGCTCAAGGTGTGAATCCTAAAAAAAATAAAAAATAAATAAAAAAAAAATCGATTCTGCCGATTATTGAATCGATTCGAGAATCGCGCGATGTAGTATCGCGATATATCGCCGAATCGATTTTTTTTAACACCCCTAATATATATATATATATATATATATATATATATATATATATATATATATATATATATATATAGCAGCAAAAATACTCAATCTGCAAACATTCGGAAATGATTCTATATTGTCAGAGTATCAGACAGACAATTATTCAGGTGAACTGCAAAATTCAAAAGCCCTAAAGCGATGAACACCGCATGAAAGTTACCACTATCCTAAAGCCTAATTTATGCCTCCACGTTTGCTCTCGCGTCGATGAGCGCCGTCGATCACATGATCTACGGCGCTCATGAATTTTAAGTGCCGCGTCGCTCGTGGCCGGCTGACGTGCACACGTCGCCAATCCTTGGACGCCGTAGATGGCGGGGCGTAGCTCGCTTCTGATTGGTCCGTTCGATGCCGTTTTTTCTTTTTTCTCTCTCTCTCTCTCTCTCTCTCTCTCTCCCCGCCCAGATAGTTTCCGTGAAGGCAACGGGCGGCGCAAATCGACTTCCCTGCTCGGAGACGACGGCTGTGCATGTGGATATGTGCCTGGGACGAGAGGCGGAAAACAACAATAATAAAAAAAAATTAAAAAAAAACTGTGTTCGCTAAGCGCACGGCTAATAATTAATTGCCACGGTGATGAACTTAATCTCCCCCCGGCTTTGTTTCGTGTTTCTGAATTAAATTGAACTTCCCGAATCCGTCATAAAATGCAGAGGAATCGCCACTCTGTGGCGGCCCAGCCATAGCGACAGCGGGACTTGGTGTGAAACTCCAGCAGACACCGATGTGTATTGTGATGTGTATTACGCACAAGTCGGAAGGCAAATGCACGAGCGGAGCAACGCCGTAACCCCCCCGTGCGAGCCCGTCGCAGAAGCATACTGAGGCCTTTAGGTTGCAATATATGTTTTTTATTTTTTATTTTTTTTACTTGCATGACCATTGTAATACAAGAGATGTAGTGCCTTCTGAAAGCCTTGTTTTTTTTTACTTAAACACTATCAAAAGGTGAGCAGCTGCATAATTAGAGTGTAACGGGTTCACCCTGGAACAATATATTTCCATTTTCAGACTTGCCTAAATTTGCTTTTGTAAAGAAACAGAAATCAAACAAATTGATATTTGATTTTTAATTCAAACAGATTAAAATAAAATACTTTCTTAATTTCGCAAGAGCGTGATGTACCTCGCATGTATTGTAGTCCTCTGAGTCGAGCAGGGTGCACAGCTGAGGGAGGAGCTCAGGCCATGACTGCAGCTCTCCCTTGGAGGAAATTGTTGTAATGAGGATGCCTACAAGACAAAAGATGGGACTTCAGTCAGAGGTGGGCGGATTGCTGCATTTATGGTGGGCTGGCAGGATTTCTGGATCAGACAGTATGAATACAAACACCTTCACAGGCAGTCAGAAGACGATATGCATCATCTCCACAGGCACCAGGTGCCAAATAGTGTAATTGCTTGAGGGGATAGACTAGACACTCACCAATGGTGGCACGGATGAGGGGTGAGGGGTCACCAATGTTGTTGACGCATTCCTTCTTAATGAAGTCTGCAACAGTTGGCGGGAAGTTATGGTAATGGGCCTTAACATTGTTCTTCAGTATCAGACCGCTGAGAGAGCGAGCCGGCTCGTCTGTAAAATAAGAAGCAAGAGTCAAAGATTTGGGATATAAGACAAAAACAAGCAGTTTGACAGTTTATTTTAAAATGATTTAACAGTAGCGCTGTGCACGAATCAGCCGAGGCTCGAAATAGCGGATTGGCTGCTTTAAACAAACACGGATTACTAATTTTCCCATTCGAGTTCTAATGTGTCAATGAATAATTGTAGTGGTTCGGATTGGTGAAAATCAGCAGGTTCAGTACAAAATTCATTCTCGAAATTTTGTGACGTCACAAATACCGCGAGAATTCATCTTTCAGAGCAAGGTTACCGATACTCAACTCGAGTAGTCACCGATACAAACAGTCCGTAACCCTCCCTCCAAAAAATTATTAAAAACAAAAAAACAGAAAAAACGCTATATACCCCAATAAAGTATTTTTCCTTAAATTTGCATGACATGAATAACAATTTTTGATTCCTCCAATTTCTTGCTGCTGATTGCCAACGATCACTAGAGGACAGCAGCTACATACTGGTATCGGCCACTGTTGCCAGTACCGATACCTGAAAATAAGGCTGGTATCAGCACCGATGCCTGGTATCAGTACTCGCCCTACTCGAGTCACTTACAGACGATGCTTCAACCACTGTCTGAGTAAAAGTGGAGCCGAGCTGCCTCGTACTACAATAGTTTTGTTTCCATTTCCCTCAAGTTAGCATAAAATGCAACTTGTGCAAAAGCAAACTGGTAGTGGAGAAATAGGAATGAAATTAAAAAAAAAACAAAAAACTTACAAATACCGCAAAAAAGGTTTCTACGCTCCCATGAGGTGGTTTTTGAGACGTGTCAAAATAGAAGCATTTTGCAAAAACACAATGGAAGCACTTTCGTATTCCGGGTAGTCATGTGACCCCGTCCGGTCACGGAATTAAGAAAACACTCGCTTGTGTGTCGGAACTGCCTCCTGAGGGGATAATAAATCTTTTTAAGCACAAAGCAATTTAGCCAAAGAGCCAAGTCCGCCGTTCCATACACGCAGACAATTTATTTATTTCTTTATTTATTTCTTTTTTTTGTGTGTATGTTTGCGTGCGCGTGCGTGCAAATACGTATAAATTTATACTCATTAATTCACCTAAAACCTTATAAATATCCCATTACCCTTCGCCTTAACCAGGTACTTCAGAATCTTGCCAGTCGTGAGGTTCAAATGGTCAGGAGACCAGAGAAAAGGTCAGAAAAAATAAAGAGAATAGAAAGATAAATCAAAGTGAAATCCAGCACCGACCAAACACTTCCTGCCTTCCCCATGGTTACAAAATCAAAGTCTTACGCCAACCCCGGAAGCCTCTAAATTCCAGCAAATTAGCGAGATCTCAAGAGACCAGAGGAAAAACTAAAGAGAGGAAGGAGGGAAGGATCGATGAGGTAGAGTGAGATCCATAGAAGCCAGTACATCCAATCCATCAAAGTGAAATCCAGCACCAACCAAACCCCTCCTGCGTGGTTACAAAACCAGAGTCTTATGCCAACCCCAGAAACCTCAAACTTCCAATAAATTGAGATCTCAAGTGACCAGAGGAAAAACTAAAGAGAGGAAGGAGGGAAGGATAGATAAAGCAAAGTGAGATCCACAGACACCAGCACCCACTGATTCAAGGGGCTGTGGGAGGGAGAGGCAAATTCTGTTTGAGTTTCAGTAGATGCTGGCGCGATGGATCTGGCATGCATAAGGACCACCACCAAAGAAAGAAGCCGTCAACCGCGGTCCAGCAAAGCGAGCACCCCCCCCCCGGAATCCCCAGGCCGCGGCAGCACCAAGGCCACCCCCCCCCCAAGCCACCCGAGCGGACACCGGTCCGTGAGCCGACCCAGACGCCCGGAACACCCCCGCCCCAGCCCCGGCCCACCCCCCCGAGCCAAAGGCCGCAGAACGAGGCCCGGCGGGCCCCCACGACCCCCCCGCACCCCACCCAAACCCGCCACCCCCCACCCACCCATACCCCCCCCCGGCCCCCAACCCCCCCACCCACCCAAATTGGGAGCAGGTGAGTCGGAGCAGAGGGAAAAAATTTCCCCTACTCCGATACACCCGCATCCCCCCAAAAAAATGAATATGTATATGTGTGGTGCATTAAAAAAGGAAACGGAGGGACAAAGTGGTGGGGCAGGGACACAGATGGGGGGACCACAGCGCTGCCAGGCACTGCAGTCCATCCCCCCTGATGGCTCCCCGCCCCAACTCACCCCTCCCCTTGGACATGAAGTGCATTAAAATTGGAGGGGAGTTGAAGAGTGAATACGGTGTTTCCACCCTTCCCCACCCCACCAAGAAATGTGTTGTGTGCCCTATGTGTATATTTACAAAGTGTATAGTGCAAAACTAGTGAAGTGAGTAAGAGGAGCGACCAGCGGGGCCTCACCCAACCCGGCGGGTGTAGGTGGCACCCCCCCCCCCCCCCCCCCCCACCCCACCCGCAGACAATTTATTAATGTTACATGAGAAATGGCTGTTCTGTCCGGGAATTGTCCCACCCCTCCAGCTGGCTAAGTCCGGGGCTGGCTGGCATGCTACCACAAACAACTTGTACCCCTAAGCCAACGGTGTCCGTGAATTATTGTACAGTATTTGGGAAGATTTTATTATGAGGTTAGTCTCACCATGTCGGCGGCACATTACAATGAAGCATAGCACTGCTACGACGAGCTTGACTGTCTTCCCGACCATGCACATCAATTAAACGGATACCCAAGGTAGAAAAAAAAGAAAAACCCAAGCGGTTTTATTAATATTATTATTATTATTATTATTATCATTATTATAGGTATTTGAATTAATCGAGAACTTGTCACACTCCTACTAACCAGAAACACTAACTTTTGTTTTGTCAATGGAAAACTTAATAGTAAGCGAAGCCATGGAAAGGCAAATCTGATACATTGCAGTGGACAAGTGGTGCCATCAACCTTAACTTCCAGGTTAAATAGAAATCCGATAAACCACAACACACCATTGTAGCAGTAATACAAAAAGAAATAACACTCAGAACGGTATGCTTACCTTCTGTTTTGAGTCTTGTCAGGACAAATATAAGATAGTTGTTGAAGTCAGGGAACTGGTTCAGTTGTTCAAGTTTCTAGATGAGCAGTTAAGGATAATTTCATCCTAAGCAACATCACACAAACATATTTTAACAATTTTAAGTTACATGCTCCATATGGACAATGGCAATTCTTCAGCAGCACATTTCCCATCACCCTATGCAGACAATTCTCCAACAGAACTTCCAACTTACAAAGACAAAATAATCAGCTCAGTTGGTGGTAGTTACATGAATGGAGAGAAGGCTTTTCTGAACATTAAAAGAACTTCTAAATCTAGATATGGAAATATAGATTTCTGTTCCAAAGTCAGGAGGATACTTGTTGGACGGCTCTCTGCGTTGCTGTGTCGGGTGATTGTGAGTCCTTAAGCACCTGGAGGACCTGCTGGAGTCCCTGCTCATCTGGCTGCCACTCCATCCTGTGCACACGCATTACCAGTAATTACTTTGGTATCAAGTACTTGTAATATGAAGTAGTCGAGGGGAGAATGAAAACGTAGTCTTGGGATCAGACAGTATGAATACAAAGACCATCAGTGAGAGTCAGTTGTACATGATGCATCATCTCCCAGAAAACAACACATAAAAGCCATGTCGGAAACAATGGTGGGAAATAATTAAGCACAAATACTCAAGTAAATTTTTCAAGCAAGTCTTTAAAATGTATTATTTAAGCCTTGATGACAATATTACTTATGTTTAGTTATCGCTTTGCATGCTATGTGTTTTTTTTCAGTATAAAATCAAAATAGTGAATATTAAACTTTTGTTAATGCATGTATTTATTTGCTCCTGTCCATTAATATGCTTCATCGCAATTGGGTTCATGTTAGCCAAAGCCCATTCCAACCGATTTGGGTCAAGAGGCGGACCCTGGACCGGCCGCCAGCCAATCACAGTTACTTTTGTTCCCTACACTTGAAAGCATATATGTATCAAATACCGCTCTGTACGTCTATATTTTAGTTCATTTATTTGTTTACCATGTTTCCAATTCAAATTCAACAAACACGAGAAACTAAACAACTCTTTACTGCCAACAAGGAAGTCCCCCCCCCCCAAAAAAAAGAGAGTACAGAGCGGATATTCAATTCCGTGTGCCAGATCTTTCGGGGAGACCACTAACGCCTTGTCCCCAACCCCTCATTCACTACATAGCCCCTAGTGGCTAAATAATATGTAGCGCCATCTTTCTGTTTAGCGATTCGGACAGCCAGCTCACTACTTTATCCTTGTCGCATATCACGTGACCACCCTAACTGTTATGATGCGCCGGCGCATAAATCTCCCACTATTTATTGTGACTGAAAATGTTTTAAAACAGTACTTTAGTTCCTCTGTTGTAAATATAACTAAAAGGCATTAATTATCTCCACAGTTAGTGTATGCATCCTTTTGATTCTCGCGCTTGCGCTGTCGCTCGTGCCATGTATTTTTTTCATACTCACAATGCATCGTGGTCTCTATTTCAATCCGGTTGAGTGAAAATCAATGTTCACCACTTTAAAGAGTGATGGCTAAAGTCAAATACTATAAACTTCCAATTTATTTGGAAAAAGAAATGCCAGTATATTTGAAGAGCTGATGTGGGAAAGAGTATTGAAGAGGGAGGTTTAAGTGCGATAGATTTTTTTTTATTATTATAAATGGTGCTTTAAAATTATGGCTCAATTAATTTGGGAGGCACAAATGTCATTTTTCTCAAACTGGGTGGAATTGACTTCTTTTTGCGCTGTGATTATGATGTATATAAATTGCCTGTGAAGATGGCAGATTATCGCCAACAAGTACAGCTAGATTTTGACCAATCGCAAGTCATTGTTTTTAGGAAACGGGATGGGAAAAGGAATTTCACATCTTAGGAATGAACAAGGCATTTTTTTCAAATCATAACGACTTCTGTGCTAAATACAACTTTCACTGATCATTTGAGAGAGTTCAATACAAAAATTAAAGCCATTCCAGCTCCCTTTAAAGCAGGGGTGGCAAACTGCGGTCCTCGAGGGCCGGTGTCCTGCAGGTTTTGCAGATTTCCCTACTCGAAGTGCAGCTGATTCCAATTAACAGGCTCGTTATCAGGTTTCTGCAGAGCTTGCTGATGAGTTGATCATGAATCAGCTGTGTTGAAGAAGGGAAATATCCAAAACCAGCAGGACTGACATTTTGGAACTCGAGGAGCGGATCTCGCCACCCCTGCTTTAAAGCAATGACACGAGTTGGTGGTGCATTGTAATATACCTCAAATAAATTTATTTCGAAGGATTCATCTTTGGCAGTAGACAATTACCGAATAAACTTTTTAGAAGGGTCTTTCTCTTAACTAAACGATATTATCTGTTTCTACTTAAAAGAAAATTATGTTCTCCGGAATTACAGCGATGCAGATGAAAAAAAAAATTAAATAAAGAAACGTTGCTAATCTTATCCAATAGTGTTGTTCTGATATATTTTGGCCCCTGGTACCGGTACCAATACCGTACTGTACCGATACCTCATTTGTTTTTCAACACGAAAAAGCTGTCGTGACTCAATAGGATATCTTGGCACGGCATGCAGTGAACACATCACACATCTGTGATTGTCGTGCACAAGCAAGACACAAGATGCTGCATCCAAAGTCGTATATTAGCGTAAAAAATAATGGTATTGGGATGTTACTTGTTAGTACTTGCTGATGCCACTGTTTTAATGCAGCATTGGGGCCTTGGAACAATACTATTATCCAATTCCTCATAAAATTTAAAGAGGTAAATTTTAAAATATTAAATGACATTATCCATCTAATCACTTTTTATATATAAGATTTAATTGGGACAGTAACCCGTGTATAGTTTGTGAGAATGAATCAAAACAGTGCAACATATTTTCTTTGAATGTGAACACATTTCAGAATTTCTGTTAGCTGTACAGAGGTGGTTATTATCCAAACATTACTCTGCAACCTTTAACCCGGATGTCTGTTAAAGTGGGAGTTCAGTTACAGGAGAAGAACTTGGGACTTTTTGGTAAACAATTTAATTTCTCTTGCAAAACATTTTATTCATAGATGCAAATACCTCAATGTGAAGCCCCACATAAAATATCTGGAATAATGAACTCTAGATATACAAATAATAATAATCCTTGTATGTCATGACAAACAAAATGCCCAGAGACTACTTTCTTTAATGAACCTGTATATTCTTTTGGATTAAATTACTCACTTTTTATTTAGTTATTTTTTCTTGATGCTGTTCAAGTGTAAAATGTATATTGCATAACAACGTGTGCCTTAATTGTTTGTATTTGAATTATGAATAAAAAAAATTGACGATATTTAAAAAAGATCACTAGAATGGCAAAAAAAAAAAAAAACATACTAAAAAAAGCACAATATCGTACTTTTGTACATAACAGCAATGCATATAAACCACCTACAATCTCTAATAATATTGAAGCACTGATTTGCTAATGCAAGCACACACTGATCGCTTCACAAGCAAATTAGGTTCCCCCTCATCTGACAATTAGCATAGATTTTAAACATAGAAGGCCAAAACACCCTTAACGAAAATTAAATTGCACTCAAACTAGCCACTCCAGGGTGCTATAACTGCACAAATGGAAATCAACCTGACCTTTTTAACAGACGTGTTCCTTTTAAGTATTGTGAACATGACGACGACGATATTGTGGCAGTTTTAATATCACAATATTGCCCATATCGTTACATCCCTAACATCCACCGTTTCGCAGCTGGTACACATTCACTGGCGCAGAATTTGTACTTCTATTCTTCTTCTAATTCTCGCACGATTCGCGAAAAACAGTTCGAGTAGTAGAGTTGCCGGTCACGACAAA